>NW_024870696.1:23992500-25192500 GCF_019054845.1 Dipodomys spectabilis
AGACCACTGAGAGCTGGGTCTGTAGACATGTACTATAGGATCGATCGGCTTCCAGGTCAGTCTTTAAAAATAGACAAACAAACCATCAGGTGTGGTGGGTTGGCCTGAAATTCTAGCACCTGGGAGGCTGAGGCAGCAGAAACGCAGGTTGAGGCGGGGATGACAGTTACTCTGGCCGCCCTGGATGACACCAAAACCATGCCTCAAAAAATGTAAAAACCAAACCAAACCAAACCAAGTAAATAGGATCATGTCCATCAGCCTCCCAGGCCTGTGAAAGTCGGGTCCGTGTTGGTTTCCACTTAAAAGTGACCTACATTTTTAGGGTCTCTCTCTCTCTTTCTCTCTCTCTCTCTCTAATTATTGTTGTTGTTTGTTTTTGTGTCAGTCCCAGAGCTTGAACTCAGGGCCTGGGTGCTATCCCTAAGCTTTTGCACTTAAAGCTAGTGCTGTACCACTTGAGCAGCAGCTCCCCTTCTGGCTTTATTTTATTTTATTTTTTGATAATTAATTGGATATAGGAGTCTCAGAACTTTCCTGTCTGGGCTGGCTTTGAACCTTGATCTGCAGATCTCAGCCTCCTAACTAGCCAGGATTAATGGTGTGAGCCACCAGTACCCGGAGAGTCACATTATCATTGGTGCTACACCGGCATCTTGATAAAAGCAAGTTCTGTGGCATTTCACATGACTAGTGTTTTTGGGGTTCTGTCTATTTGTTTTGGTGCTGGCATAGAGGCCAGGCACTATCCTTTTGGTTTTTCACTCAAGGCTGGTACTCTACTGTTTGAGCCATACCGCTACCTCAGGCTTTTTGGTGGTTAATTGAAGATTAAAAAGTCTCAAGGACTTTCCTTCCTCAGCAGGTTTGAACCCCAATCCTCAGATCTCAGCCTCTCAAGTAGCTAGGATTACAGGCGTGTCACCAGAGCTCAACCTCACTGAAGACGGAAGCACCAAGCCGGTAGGATTCCGGCAGGTAAGTTTTTGTGCTTGACGAAGGCGATGTGCTTGCCTCCCTTCAACCATCCCGTGGCCTGCCCGTGCGCCATCTCTTGGCTGTGGCATTGCTCCCAGAAGCTGTAGCGTTTGCAGTTCCCAGGCAGCCCTTCCGAGCCAGTTTGCAGGAAATCAAGCCTGAAAAAACTGTACAGGGCTGTGACGTAGACCACGGAGGGCCAAAACCAACATGCCAGAAAGACCTACTAAAACAAATGCCTTGCCAAAAACACACACAGATTAAAGTTAAGTTACAGAGCAACTCAGCGAGACACATAAAGTACAGATGCCAGTGCAGCTCACGGGTCCCCCAGAGCAGAAAGGCGGTCCTGTGGGCCGGCGCATAGTTTCTTTTGTAGTTTTCTGTATGCCTGGCTCCTTTCTGAAGCCAGTAACATGCATTTGGACCTCTAGCAGTCTGGCCTTTCATCCGTGTGGGTTCTACCTTGGCTGGGGCATAGGTCAGCACAGACCAGCACAGACAGAGCTCACAGGCGCACTGGCCGTGAGTGGCCCACTCGGTTCTGCACACTTCCCGCTATGAGGGAGCAGCCCTCCCCTGAACCCTCAGAGCCAGTCCTGGCCTTTGTTGGGACATCCTTGCATTGTGAGCCCAAACTCTGGAAATAGCCTCTCGCTCCGAGGCTGTGGAGTGAAGGGCTCGGGCGGTGACTCTAGCCCCTTTCTGGATCTACCAGGATGGAGAAGGAGCAGTGTAGGGTGACTCACACCTGTGACTCTGGAGCAGGAGAAAGCAGAGGTGCACAAACCCACGTTCAGGCCTCAGCACTAAAAACGTATCTTTTTCTGGAGTTATTTGTTATATTTCTCTCTCTATCTGATTGATCATAGATAGAAATCTGTTGAGTGACATTTGAAGCACAGGCATTTGTTAATATGAAGAGATATTATCCTGAGAAGATGAAATGTCTATAGGAAAGATGAACACTAGGTTTGGTGGGCATGTGGATTCATGTCTGTAGTCCCAGCACTTGGTCTGGTTAGGAGAAAGTGGGAGGATCTCAAGTTCAAGGCCATCTTGAGTGATGTAGTAAGACCTAGTCGCAACTCTCTCTCTCTCTCTCTCTCTCTCTCTCTCTCTCTCTCTCTCTCTCTCTCTCTCTCTCTCTCTCTCCTGTGTGTTCTCAAAGACCTACAGAACAAGCCAACAAACAACCACAAAAACCCCAAAGTAAAATAACAACACAGAATGCCAAGCTGAGGGCAGAACACTGCATTTAAGCAGAATTCTGAACTGAGCATCTCTGATGCTAACAGAACAAGATGGTTTATGTTTTGCGATAAAGGGGACTGTTAGGCAGGTGCCCTGCCAGTTGAGCCCCACCCTCCTCCCCAGCCCAGATCTGAGGTTTTACCATCTCACATGGCTTACTGTAGACATGGGCTCTTTTGTCTTAAGGTGTTACCCAGTAATTAGTCATACTGAAAACATTCCCATATGATAAGCCACAGATCCTTCCATCAGCCATTTGTAATTCTCATTGTTGGAAACGTGCTGTGGCGGGAACTCAGATTCTGCCATATAGTCACTGTGTGACTTGAGACAAGTTAGTTAGATGATCGGGACCTAGACACAACAGTGTGCAAGTTCTTGAGACAGAGGTGGCACTGGTGCAGGTACAGTACAGAGTGGCAGGCAGGCGTAGATGGAAGCTCTTGTTCCTGCCCATCCATGGTACTGACAAGCAAGCACCACCGACCCTATTTGGTGTGGCAATGTTCCTTCCTCGGTTAGGTAAGGTAATAACTACTCAAGCACACAGCCATGAGACAGGTGTCAGTGGCTCACATCTGTCATCCTAGCCACTCAGGAAGCTGAGATCTGAGGATCATGATTCAAAACCAGCCTGGACAGCTAAGTTCATCAGATACTTATCTCCAGGGAACCACCAAAAAGCTAGAAATGGCACTGTGGCTCAATTGGTTGAATGCTAACCTTGAGTGAACAAGTTAAAGGATAGTACCCAGGCCCTGAGTTCAAGCCCTAGTACTCCTACACACACACACACACACACACACACACACACACACACACACACACACACTTCAAACCAAACAACCCAACATTGCTGATCTGGTCTCAAGAATTTTACTAGAGCACTGATTTGTAGAAAAGTATAAAAATGCCCATTTCCCCATGGGTTCCAAAATAAGGTGTATTTTTTTCTCTTCTTTGTTATCCTTCCAGTTAGTTATTTCAGCATATCACAGCATTAAAACATTTTCAAAGGAAAGGTCATTCTTTCTCTGATCCAAACATTTCTTTGCTGTTCTGGTCCCAGCGGAGCTCCTGAGAACAGCAATCAATAAGAGAAGCTCCTGGAACCTTCCCCCTCACCTTTGAGAGGAACAGCCATTCGGTCCACCCTCTCTTTTTGTTGTGATTTAGCATCAATAATGTCTCTCATAATGACAGTTCCTAAACCACTGGGTGAAAATTACTTAGATATGATAATAGGGCTCCATTGGTAATCTTGAAAATCTTTATCAGAACTTTGACCATAGCATTTTCTTTGCACACGAGTCTATTTCGATTATGTAATGAAACCAGCTTCTGATATTTCAAATGGAAGGAGTCGAGCTCTAAAATAAGCACTGCAATCCACATTTATTGTCCTATTTATTGTGTGTTTTTAGCGAGAAGTAGGAAGAATGGAGATGAGTTCACTATCACATTTCTTCATCACTTTGCATGCTGTTTTTCTTCAGAATCTAAAGCCTGACACGGGAGGACAGGGTACTCTACTACAAGTTCACTGTATCACTGAGAAATAAAGATCAGTGTGTCAGTACTGGGGCTTGGACCTAGGGCTTGTGCTCTTGCTTGGCTCTTTCCTTCAAGGCTGGTGCTCTACCATTTGAAATATATCTCCGGCTGGTGCTCTACCATTTGAAATATATCTCCATTTGTACCTTTTTTTTCTGGTGAATTGGTGAAAAGATTCTCACAGACTTTTCTGCCCTGACTGGCTTTGAACTACAGTCCTCAGATTTCAGCTTCTTCTTCTTCTTCTTCTTCTTCTTCTTCTTCTTCCTCTTCCTCTTCCTCTTCCTCTTCCTCTTCCTCTTCCTCTCCTTCTTCCTCTCCTTCTTCTTTTGCAGGTTCTACAGTTTGAACTCAGGGCCTGGGCACTGTCCTTGAGTCTCTCTGTGCTTGAGGATAGTGTTTTACCACTTGAGCCACAGCACCACTTCTGGCATTTTCTGTTTATGTGGGACTGAAGAATCGAACCCAGGGCTTCATGCATGTTAGACAAGCCCTCTACCACTGAATCACATTCTCAGCCTAGATTTCTATGGCTAGGATTACAGGTGTGAGCCTGAAATGTAAAATTCATGATTTTTAACTTTATGGAAGTAGTCTCATTGTGTGTGTGTGTGTGTGTGTGTGTGTGCATTTTCTGACTTGTTTTTTGTGTTTGCTGAAGCTTTTAATGCTATTGCATGAAGAGATGACTCATTGGCTTTCACTGATTTATAGTGATCACGTATAAAAGTACTGGCATTTATTTATCCATCCACTCACACTTTGGTAGACACGGAGCATTTGCTTTTGTAATGACAGGAAATGGTCTAACGTACTTCTGTACCGTTACTCTGGTTAACACAGGCAACGGCGCTGTCCGGGCGGTGCCCGCACGGCTGTTCCCAGCTGGAGTCTTGCTGTAGGATGTGGAGGGCCCGGACACTCACCTCCGACTCCGTTTGAGCAGCGTCACTCTCCACTTTGCTCAGGCCTGGTGGCTCACCTTTCATCGCATGCTTCTCCTAGAATAAGTGAGCGGGGGAAGAGCGTCTGAGACAGAGGTTCTACTTTAGAGAGACGATCTAGCCCATTTATTGAGACGAGAAGGGCTAGACATTTTAGCATCCCTTGCATCCCTCTCCCACAGACACAGAATCCTCCGAGAGACAAATGGATGCCCAGTAGCATGATGGGAGCTGCCTTCTTGTACCTCAGTCTCAGATAAAACTAGGTATTGAAGGTGAGGAAACTTTTGTGTGTATATGTGCTGATACCGGGGCTTGATCTCACGGCCTTGTGCTCGTTCTTGATTTTTTTTTTTTTTGCTCAATACTGCTCTTCTACCACCTGTGTCACACTTCTGGATTTTTGCTTTTTAATTGGACGTAAGAGTCTTTGATTTATCTTCTTTGTCTGTCTGTGAACTGCAATTCTCAGATCTTAGCCTCCTGAGTAGTTGAGATTATAGGCATGAGCTACTAACACTGGTCTTAAGGTGGGGAAACTTAAAGTAACCCATCAAAACCATAATTTTCCTAACTCATAAATGCCCTGCTTAAATAATAAGTCTAGAGTCAGCTCTGACTGTGTCTAAGTAGCTCCATTCATCTCATAAGATCTTGATTTCTTTAGACTGGAGGGCTGAATAATCATAATAAATAAGATGCTTGTGTGTACCCCAGTCAAAACCCATTAGGACAGAGTTGATTCAGTGGTTGAATTGAATTCATTTACGTTCATGTGAAACATGGTGAACAGCCACCATAATAAATTTTCTTTCTGTAACTGAATGAAAATAGGTTTTTATAATTGAACTTCTTTGATGTTTGTCATATTTGCATCCTGGGGAAAAACAGAAAATTTATTATGGGTATGATATAAATTGCTCATCTGTAAAAATATTTTAATACCAGAGGTTTCTGCAATGACTGGAATACATGGAGAAATACAAATGAGTCTGTCAGCCTTCTTTTATGATGGATTCGATTAAAGATACAACATTAACTTTATGAAACGATGGTGCTTGTGAATATTTAAAGAAATCTACAGGAATGGGCTGTGCAAGGTAGTGCGAGTCTATAATCCCAGCAACTGGGAGGCTGAGGGGAGAGGATCACAAGTTTGAAGCCAGCCTGGGTTACCTATCTCAAAAAAATCTCAAACCAAGCTAACCCCAAACCAAAACTAACCAAGACAGGAGAGAAAGAAGGAAGGAAGGAAGGAAAGAAAAAAAACCAGTGAGAGAGTAGAATAATAAAGAAGTAAGATAGACAAATCTATGAATATGGAGTAAGCCTTTGGACTAGAGTTTGAATCATTAGATTTATGTGATTTTCCAAGAAGACTGGATAATGGGTGAGTTGAAACCAGAAGCTTCAAATTCCTCTGACAATCTGTCAGGAGATTTTTGCATGAGCGCAAGGATTCAGGTTTTTTCCAGTTATGATTCTATCCCTAGGACTGCTTACCTGGAATATTGGTTATCTCTCTTGTAATTTATTAAAGTAGTAGTAATCTGCATAGGAAGCACTAATGCTCATTACTAATCCCAGTGAATTGACAGTACTTAATGCCATGCGTGGAAGATACTTAAGGCCAGTGCATGTTAAGGTCTTAATGCTGCTACACAGTAGATATTTAATACTAGTGTGTATACTTACAGCTAGTGCATGTTAGGTGCCACTTGATGCTAGTGCACAATAGGTACTTAAGTGCATGCTAGGGACTTAATTCTAGTATAGGTTAAGTGTGTAATGCTAGCACACAATAGGTAGTTAAGGCTAGTGCATGGTAGGTACTTCATGCCAGCACGTAACAAGTAACTTGCATTAGTGGAAACCATGCAGGTCTCTGCTCATGCTCTCCCTACCGCTACCATGATCTATGAAGAAGTCAAAGTGCTAAAACACCTACAAAGGTTTATACACAACCTCTTCTAGGGTCACACAAGTCATTCACATGTTTCTGACAATAATGGAAGCCCCGCAAGAGTTGTGTTTACTGAGTGCCTATGAACGGTCTGGAGACTGGATTAGACCCTTTCTATTAACTTTAGAGCAGGAACAAATGATATCAGTTATATTATTTCCATTTTGCACAGAAGTCAACTGAGACAGAAAAGGTCCAGAATTTAGATTCAATTACTTCTGCTGCTATACCCCCCTCTTCCACAAGAACATTTAAAAAGTCCTTCCAAGGTTCAGTTTATTAACTGAATCTCATTTTATTTTATTTTTTTAAACTAATGACTGAAGTTTGGATCATTTTTGAAAAAAAAATATTGCTATTGCTTCAAAGCAAAAGCTGTTTCAACCATTTTACACATGACATGGAACTTTTTGGAAGTTCAAGAAGTCACCTTCAAATAAAGAGACACCAGAAATACATGCCTCATTGTCTTTGTTGCCAGAAAAGCAGAAAAATTCAGACCACTCAGGGGGAAAATATTACAGTTTGGTCATTTGCTAGGCCTAGAACACACATGGTCTGTGCAGGGTTGCCAGGTCACCTTTGTCTGGGCTGGAGCATTGTGTTCTTTCCTTCCAGAACTCCGCTCGGAGCAGAGGACTTTGCACAGGTCAGGGACTCGGTAGGTGGCTCTCTTAGAGGGACTCACTCCCCATCCATCTATTTCATCAAGTTTTTCCTCCTTGAAAATGATGCAAAAACACCATTTCCAAGCTAGGCGTGGAGCTCAGTGGTAGAACATTTTATCCAGAATGCCCAGGTCCTGGGATTGACCCCAGAGCTGCAAGAAAAACAAAGCAAAACAAGAAAAAACCCAAACCACCTCACAGCTTTCTGTCAGTCTCCTTCCAATGCTGACCTTTAACCTTCATATGGTTTTCTGATTGAATAGAATCAATCCCTTCCTGGTGTATCTTCTTCCCCTGTGGTGGGTGGTTTCTGCGGGAAGGGTTCGGCTAGAGGGTCTGCCCCTGTTAATGCTGAGCAGCATTCTCTAAAGACACCTGCCCAACTCTTAGTGACTTCATGAGGTCTAGCAGATGCGGACTCTCACCTTTGCCCTGTAGAACGACACATCCTAAAACTCCATTCGTTCCCACCCTAACTATCCCAATGATCCAGTGCCTCATAGCTGAGAGCAATAACGAAATGTAAAGAACGGACACAGGGCAATTCTCTACTGCAGCAAAATTTAGCTCGCTATCTTGAAAATAGTCATACTAGTTTGGGATTTTCCAGTCAACTAAATCCAGGCAGCAGACCAAGGGGGCCATTTATGAGTTATCAAATTGCCTGGGTGACATCAGACAACTCATAAATGATTCAGTGAACTCACAGGATAAATCTTCCTTCTCCTAGGCACAAATCCACCGAAGACCCTGAGAGGTAAGGGAAGAAGCACACGTCACATTAAGAACCTGACGTGACATTAGAGGACCATAAAATGTTCAATTAAACATGGCAACTGCAGGACAAATGGTCCCCAGGATACAGTTCTTTGTTTGCCTTTAAGAACTTTAATGTGTCTTATTTATTGAGGGCCAAGAACATAAGGAGAGTACAGCGGCGGGCTCGAGCCCGTCGGAAAGCGTTTGTGTGAGTGTCAGGACGAGGGATGGATGGTCCTGTCTCAGGATCTTGGCCTTTTCAGAAGATGGACCGAGCAGCTTCGGGCGGATTGCACCGGGTGGAATTAGAGCAGGCTTCAGGAAAACTGCTGTGGCATCTGTCTTCTTTCAAGAATGTTGTCAAGAGGAAAAACCAGCTTGGGGAGGGGTGGGGTGGGGGGTGGGGGCAGGGGTGTGTGGGGGGGGGCTGGTGGGCTGGCAGGGAAGAGGGAGGGAAGGGAGAGAGGCCAGCAGGGCGGGCTGGAATGTGTGAGCCCCTACAGCTAAGCTGTCTCCTGGCCCCTTGACGGCCCCCAGAACTTGACACGCCCTGTGGGGAGCCCTCTAGGCCCCCCCCCCACCCGTGGGGCCGGGCCACCACGGGCAGCCACTGGGCCGTGATGCCCCGCACTTGTCTGACCTGATATAATGGGCAGCTATTTACTGCAAACAAGGTAGATGGAAGAACATAGGCTTAAATGATGCTCTGGTGGAAGCGGGAATCCACTGGGATCTCCTGCAAACCAGTCAATCTCCTGTATTTTTTTAAAAGTCTTCTCCCCCTTCTATTCACCGCCCCCCCCCCCAACTTCTTTTAGGTTGGGACTATTTATTTCTTTCCCTTAGGACCAAACCACAGATGCTTGACTTGAAGTGATACTTCTCTCCCATCCAACCCAGATCAATAGACTGAGTTAAAGAAGCAATTGCATGACAATAAATTTAAAAAAAAAGAAAAGAGAAAGGAAACTGTAAGTTTGGATACCACCACTTCTAAACAGACTGTTTACTGGCTGGCTTTCCTCCATGACTTTAAAAAAGAAAAAGAAAAAAAGAAGAACAAAAAGCTCAGCCCCAGGAGGCTTCCTGGTTAGGCTGTCAGATGGCGTCCACGAGAAACGCAATCAGATTTGATTTGTGAAGAGTGTCAAGGCTGTAGTGAATCATGTAAACATCCAGGTCTATTACGTGAGGCCGTTGGATGCACGGTGAAGCCTCCCCCAGTGCTCTTCTGAAGGCAGCAGACGTGGGTTTTTTTTCCCCCTGCATCTCTGAACACACATTTGCTGGTCAAGGGGAACTATCAGCTCAGGTGGTGAACGTGAGTGGACTTCGAGAGTTTATAGTTTTAGTCTCTCTCCTCCAGGCCTAAGCTACGGCAGAAGAGGAGATGATTGAACAAGTCTTTCTGCCATTGTATCTTGCTTTTCTAAGAGCCAAAGGGCTCTTATTTCTGTGATCACATTTATTTCCCACTAAGTAGAGCCGGGCAGGCAGGTGTACAAAGAAGAATCTAAGACTCAGTGGTGCAGGGCAGCGTGTGCACAGTCCCTGTGGCAGAAGCTCCTTAGATCCCCTGTGATCTGACTTCCAAATCTGTCCTTCCTCCCACAGACTCTGGAGAAAGAAAGCAAATCCTTTTCTAGAATCATATAAAGATGTAAATAGCACAGCCCCAAAAAATTCTTTTTTAAAAAGAACATTTTTTTCCTAGTTTCCAGAGACTTGGCACATACCCTTCTGTCTTGCTCCCTTACAGAACAAGAAGCTCAAAGCCAGAGAGGCTCAGTTCCTCGATTCCCTGCCATCAGCCAAAGCCAGGTTCCTATTAGAAAACAGTACTAGCTGTTTTTTTCCCCTCGTCCCTAGGGTAGGAAGCCTATGTTAACTATTGCGAAGAGAGACTTGCTATCATTTTATTATCACACTGTAGTAGCTCTGTTGGACCTTCATCCCAAGCAAGTCTAAGGCCATACCTGATTTTCAAACGAGCTCAAACATCTAGAAATTCATTTTGTATCTCTGCCAGCTCTTTCTGTGCAACCTCCTAGACGCTTCTTTTTTATTAACTCGCCTGCCACTGAATAATGATTTGCGGTGAGGTGCATTTGCAGTCCACAGATGACCTCTGCCCCTTCATGAAGGTCACCCTGTCCAACACATCCTCTTCAAGGACTATTACCCGGCCTGGACATCGCGTCTCAGCAGAGCTGTTTTCTCCGTCTCCCTTGGGCAGTGCAGGCCAGAGGCAGAGGTTGAACAGGGTTTATTTTTTTTCTGTTTAGTTTTTCCTTCTCTTCGTTTTTAAAAAAACTTCTCTGCATCTGATTTTCTCCTTGCAACCTTCAGTTGCTCCCTCAGAAGGCCGAGCGTGGCTTTGTACATCAGGAGCACACTAGCCAATGCTGTTTCCTTTTTTAGGTTGCCAAGAGTGATCTCATGTTCTGGGTTCCTTTCCTATTTTCAGTAAGCTGTTGCTCTCCTATCTCATGTGAGAAATTCCACTCTCGGCCCTCAGCAGACTGGTCAGAGGCCATTTGCACAGCTCTAGTTTCACCCCGAAGAAATGGAACAAAGACAACCAGTGTGAAGGCACCAGAAGGAGCCCAGGGAGCGGGGACGGCCGGGGAGGCCGGCGTGGGCACTGGAGGGAAAGGCAAAGCTCGGTCTCGTCCTCCTCCCCCGCCAGCAGGCCTTGTTGATCAGAAAGGCAGCTGCGTGGCAGCTGTGTGGCTATGTACACCTTTAGTCCCTCTTTCCTTCTGACAAAAGCATAGTCCTCCAACCCCATAGACAATGGCACGATCGATGGCCCACACGTTTCCAACCGTTCGTGAGTGAAGCCAGACCCCGGCAGAGCGGTGGCCTCCTACCCTTGTGTCATCCACCACGGGGGTGTCATTTACTTTAGGGGTTGTCACACGGAGAGAAGGTTTGAGTGAGGGCTGAGAGGAGAGTTTAGGGTCCGTGATAGCAGGATGTACAGAATGTGTTATCAGCGTCTCTGTGTTCGGCTCCTCCACTGCCCGCTCTGCCTCCCTCTGGGCCCCATCCCCCCCAGCCGCTTCATCCTGCTAGGGCCTCAACCTGTGGCCCTCCTGCCTCTGACTCCTGAGTGCTGGGATTACTCGCGTGAGCCATGGTGCTTGGCTTGCATTCGCGGATCCAGGGAGAATCGCAGATCTTCTTTGACAAGTGCTCAACACTTTCTCAACTTCTGTAACGTAAGGTTCCTCAACCCGAGCGTCGCTGGCATGGCAACTGAGTTGGTTCTTCTGCTCCTCCCTGTGGACAGTGTGCTGGGCACTGTAGGCACATCTGTCAGCTTGCACGTCTACATGCCTTTCCCAAACCCAGTGCCAATTCAGAATACCTCAAGACAGGGGCAGGTTTCCAAGTCCCAGAACCATTGAGGTAAAGTAACACGTGACCGTGACTTTGTTTCCCTTGTCCCAGCAGATGGGCTTCAGGGGACAGCTGAACCAAGAACTCCATGGCTGCAATATGAGCCAGGCAGGTAAGCTGCTCACTGTCCGTCTAGATAGAACCTTCCGGCTGTTTCCAGTTGCCACAGTGGTCAGGCCTTCCCCAGGTTACTCCAAGCGGAAGACTTAGCACAGCAGGGTGCTGGGCTGGTTCTTTTGTGGTGACATGGCTCTACCTGAACGGTATTCGCTGTCGGCTCCATGTATGCTCGCCCAGAGTTGCGCTACCATCTGGGGCCCTTTCTACCCAGCTCCCTTCCTTCCCCACCCCCAGTGTCAGAGCTTTATCTTGGCCTGGGGGGGTGTGTGTGTCTCTACCTCCTTCCTCTCTCCCCTCAGTTACACAGGATTTCCTGTCACCTCTTGCTTCTCCAGTTTTGCCTTGGATGATTGTCCTAGAGGACTTAGCCCGCCACAGTCACCATTGCACCCCAGCCACTCTCTCTCCTTGGCCCTGGCTCGGTCGTCTTCTATTACAGCTTGAGGAGCACCAGCGAAGGAGGCTCCTGGCTTGGTCTGCGAGGCTTTTTACCCAAGCCTTGGGGAGTGGATGGGGAATTCCAAGAGCTCGGAGAAGCCTAATTGTCAGTGATTGTCTGGGAGGGAGGGAAGGAAGATGGGTACCCAGAAATCAGGTGAAATCATTTGGGTTGCTTCTCTGTAAGAATATGGATCTCTTGTTTGTTGAAGGAAATGTTTTTCTCTCTGGAAGAGCCTACTTTGGCTGGATCAATGAGCTCTGGAAAGATATTCCTGAACCCAAGACCGTTCCTGCGGGCTGGAGACCCGAGTCTCAAGGCCAGCTCTGGGGAGCTGCTCTCTGGTGGCCCTAGTATGACAAGTCTACTCTTGTCTGGCAAGTCCACCTGGAGCCAATTCCCAGTTTCCTGCTGGGAGAGGTCACTCAAGTTGTACTGGTGACTGATCTGTAATCCTAACAAGACCAGGTGAGAGGAAGCAATGGCTCCTGCAAGAATTAGCAGGTTAGATCCCACAGTTAGATCTTCCCAGTTTAAAGGAGACTCCTTATAAGGATTTGTATTGGGTTGTAAATGAATCATATGCTTGAGAATTCCAACTCTTTCCCAACACTGGACAAAGAGATAGAAAAACCTAGTTCCAGCCAGATCATAACAACTCCAACGAGACAGCAAGGAGGCACATTTAGCCATCATACTGGATGGAAGTGGCGCTGTGGTAGAACACCATACTGGAGACTACCGAAGAGAGGTGTTATACAGATAAACAGAGTGTGCATCAATAAGGAAGCAATTGTTAACGGGCAGACAGACCACTAAGGGAAAGATCATTCAAATGTGCTGGCGGGGAGTGAGGGGACGAGGAGGAAAATAATGAATGAACAAAACAAAACATTACAAAACACAAGAAAAGGAGGCGGGCAGACCTGTGGCCACAGAGACCTGCTGACATGGGTGTTTACCATCTCAGGGGGCCTCTCTTCTTCCAGGGCTGTGTAAGAGCTCAGAGTCAGTGTCTCTCCAAGGTTTTTTTGGCCTTCATGCAAATCACCTACACCACAGGGACTACACCTAAGTTCATAGTGCTTGAGGCCCTAGTTGTGAGCCTAGACAACATAAATGCTTTTCTGGTGTGATTTTTCCATAGGGTTTCGAGGTAGAAATGGGCAAAGGGCCACCCGTATTGTCACCATGGCCACAGCCAGTGAGTAGTGATGGCTAAGGCTGCTCCTCATCCAATGAATCTTCTCCAGTAGCATCTTGATAGACCATCACTCCCGCAAATTTCTTCATTGTCTAAGTGGAATCTACACTTGCGTAGAGAATGTAGCTTAGGGTAGGCATCTACGTTGGTGTTAACATTCTCCCACGGTTACTCCAAGTACAAACAGGGAGAGATGCTAGAATTACATACTAGAATTCTCCTTGCTACAAATGGCCTACAGTACCCCCTCTCCCTCATTCCTTTGATCCTTTTCCTCTTCCTCTGATCTTCCTGTAAAGATGTATCTAGATATCCGTGGGAGGGGTAGTTTCTAGACTTCTTTTTCAGTCCTGGGATTTAATCTCAGGGCCTGGAGCTTGCTGGGCAAATGTTCTACCACCAAGCCACACCTCTAGCCCTGATGATTGCTGTTTTCTGTTTTTGTTTTTGATAGAATCTTGCTTCTCTTTCTGGGTGCACACCTGGACTGTGATCCATCTATTGTGGGATTGCCATTGTAGCTAGGATGACAAGTATACACTGTTAAGTTCAACTCCTTTTGTTGAGATGGTCTCTCACATGGTTTTCTGACCAGACTGGCAGGGAAACATAATTCTCCCATCTCTGCCACTGGGCCCAGCTATTGGCTGAGAGTCTCACTTGTATGTTGGGACTGGCCTCGAACTCAGATCTTCCCAATCTCTCTCCTGCCGCTAGAATAACAACTGTGAGCCACTGGCACAAGGCAGTCTCCAGATTTTTGCTATTATTTGGCCTCACTTACCTTTTTTTTTTTTTGGTGGGGGGGACTGGCTTTGAATTGTGATCGTTCTACTTCTACCTCCCAAGTAGCTCGATTATAGAAGTGAGCTACTGGACCTAGTTCATCGAGTTTGCATTTTGTGTTAGCTTGCAGTAGCTCTTGTCTGCCCAACTTGTAGCTCCTTTCCTCTATCCTTCTCTAACGCTCTGATTTAGCCATTCTGGCTAAGTTAATTCCCTAGGGCTGTCCCTGTCCCTCCTGCCAGCCTTGGGCGTGTGATTGAAACGCTCTTCCTTCCCTCCCTGGCCTCCTGCTTCTCGGGAGTAAGTCCTTCCTCTTCACCTCTCCACTTTGTTATTATTTCCTTAGAGCTTCCTGGAACCCTCCGTTAGGGTGTATGTTTCCCAGTTCCCCCCTCTCCTGGCACGGCTAGATCTCTCCCTCGTGAGCATTTGCCACAAGTTTAGTTTAGTTTATCAGCAGGTCATCTCGGGCTGATTGGCCGTGAGGCAGATCTGCCACCTCAGGTGGTCTTTGTCACAGCTCCATATGCTCAATACATAGCTACTGAGTGAATGAGTGAGTGAGTGAGTGAAGGCAAGGCTTTCCTCTGAGGAAGGGCGGAGTAGGCCACGACGCTACTCGTTCTGGAAAATGGAAGTGTATTGGGATGTATGGAAACCTGGATTGCAGCTTCCACTCGGGATGGATTGCGGAAATGCATCTGTGATGATGCTTCTCAGGTGCTTTCTGGAAATACTTGTGGAACAGAAGTAGCCTGTGTCCCTGACACCTCCGGCCTCTCCCCCCCCCCCCCCCCCCCGCCCCCGCCCTTGTACTGTGCTTGTGCTGTTGGCTTCTACCTTGAGGATTTAGCACCTGGGAATTTCCCTTGAATCCCTGGACCAGCTGTTCTTATTCATTCCAGAATACTGAGCACTGCTGTTCGTGATTTAAATGCCAAATACTAGAAATTATAGAAAACACCGTATGTTAGAAAAAGTGAGAATGAACTCCAGAAACTACTAATATCTAAATGTTTTAATTTAAATAAAAACTGAAACCCTTCCTTCCCTCCTTGCTTTCCTCCCTCCCTCCCTCCCTCCCTCCCTCCTTCCCTCCCTCCCTTCCTTCCTTCCTTCCTTCCGTTGCTTGCTTTCTGCCAGTTGTGGGGGTTAAACTCAGAGCCTGTGTGCTACCCATGAGCTTTTTTGCTCAAAGCTATCACTCTACCACTTGACCCACAGCTCTGTTTCTGGTTGTATGGTCATTTATTGGAGATAGGAGCCTCACAAACTTTCCTACCTGGGCTGGCGGCAAACCATAATCCTCAGATTTCAGCCTTCTAAGTAGCTAGGATGACAGGCATGAGTCACCAGTGCCCGACCTCCAAAGCACTTGAAGCAGCATAAATTTAGGCTAAGTCCAGACAGTTCCAGGTGGTGGAAACACCAGCGCTGGTCCCGGGAGGACTCTGATGATTTGCATGGATCTAGGTAACTCGCACACATGACAGTTTATCTCTTTGCCACCTTTTGGCGGATTTCTGCAGACCCAGACCCTCCTTCCTCTGTATCTTCTCCTTTCAGTAGTCAAGGTCTTTTTGAATAGATTTGTTGCCAGTAGTCAAAGTCACTCCAGCCTGGCACTGTCTTGTGAAGCCATGTGGTCTACTCTAACGCATCATTGCCACTGTCACCGACTCTGAGAAATGAGCAGTCTAACCCCTATAGCTATCTTAGCCTCAATAATTTGGCTGTTTCCCTTCTGCCTTGGCACTTAGGACTGTATGAAAACTGAGACTCATTGGCTGTTCCACATGGACAGTTTAAGAAGTGGGGCAGGTCCTCTTTGGAGACCACAGGCCAAGGAGAAGAATGTTAAGTTCAAAGCCGGCAGCCTGTCCGAATGAAGGCCCCTCCGCACCGGGCCTGGGCCCCTGGCACAGGAAATCCGCGCTGGCCCTGGGCCAGGTTCACACAGCAGGTAAACAGCGTTTTGCTTCTCCTTTGTTCTGTCAGCCTGCTGTATGTCTCTTGCACACACAAGTACTTATGCTAATAGCAAGATACAACCCAACTTTAAAAAGGCTGTAGTGATCAGTATCCATCATCTTTCCAAGTGTCTTGTCACCACATCAATTAATACAATTGAGCAAAAAATGTCATGAGCCGGGTGGAAAAAAACCTTTCCCCAGCCTTTCAGGGGGAAGTTTACTTCCAGCTTTTCCTTGCATTACCTCCTGTCATCTACAAAACAACAGAACCCAGTGGTGTCAATTATATTTGATTGACTGAGTAAAGCACGCACACAAATAAGCGAAAACAATGGACACAAAAATCTATATATGACTCCCCCTGTCAGACAGAGCGCTTGTCTCCTCCATTTTCATGCTGCACGGTGTCCTGCTGCTCTTGGCTTAAATGCTGCCTTCAGCCCCCAAACTATCACCAATTAAGTTAGCAGGGTCTTCAAAGGGTGTCAAACGACTCCCTAGGCAATCGGCTCTAACTGCTGTTCAATAAATGAGGTCTAATTTATCAGTTTAACTTCACTTCTAAAAACCTAATGCTTCACAGTGCTGGGCTCCATTTACCTACAGAGTGAGGCCGGGGTAGACAGTGTGGTGAGGGCTGAGGTTACTGCACATTTCTAACAATGCCCGGGCGTTGGGGGTACGGCCACCATCTCGTTTCCTAATGTCCGTGCGCACACTCCATGTTTTACACGCACCCTGAACACACGCTTCTAGAAGATCTGCTCAGGTCAACAGAAAACTGAGTGTGGCTTACCTGTGTTTTATTTTTAGCCATGGGCCTGGAGAAGTAGAACTGTCCTGAGTCAGACTGTGCCTTTGTGTTGTCACTGTAGAGAGAGTCACACGAACAAGACACAGCAACACTCTGGGAGGCTAACTTGGGCTTTGGAACAGGAGTTAATGTCTGCTCAGATGCTCAACAGAAATGAATACAGGTTCATTACACAGCTATAAATGTGGTAAAAGCACTTAGTTTAAATAGAAAGCCTTAGAAATAAACGGGCCAGAAATTTTAATTAATAGTTTATGAGTAAAAATCATTCCACTCCATTGATGAGACAAAAGAAAACACTATAACCTAAAAGTCAACAGACAAACATTAGGATTGCTTACAAGAAATGTCTTCTAACACCAGATAAAGACCATGCACAAAAAATAGGAAATACTTAGTTCAGCTCAGTGGTAGAGGGCTTGCCTACTGGGTGTATAAGGCCGTAGGTTCAATCGCCACCCCCACCCCTTCCAAATCAAACCAAACCAAATCAACCAACTAGAAATGCCTTGAAAAGTGATTCATTTGCAGAGTAAGATCATATGTAAATTGGGTAGTTTTGTGAATATATACTATAAATACAAATATGTACCTATACACTGCATATATACACTGGAGATTTCATTTCAACGGGCATATATCAAATTTGCAATTCTACCCAGCTAAGGACTAACTGCAGCTTGGATAAAAAATCACATTTGTGAGTAAATTTCCATCATTTTGGAGTCTCAACACTCACTACTCTACAACGCTGAAATATTTCTAAGAGACACATGCACAGGATCAGTGCCAGGGCAATATTTTATTACTAAATTTACTCTAATCTACCTGAGGAATTCATCTGCCTACAGGAAAATTAGGCTTTCATTTCAGAAAGAACACGTTCTTCAGTTCTCTCTCTCACTCACACAATGGAATTTTATAGCACAAAGAAGAATCATATAAACCAGGCTTGGGATGATATTTTACAGGCTCTATTATTCCCTCTTTAGCCTTTCACAAACCAAGATCCAGTTCATCAAGGGTTCCCATGATATAGATTCCTGCTTCCCCCTGACAGCTGGAAAAGTAGTGTGGTTGTTGTCTACGCAGGAGTCAAGGATATCTCCTCTTCTCAGAGAAACTGTGTGAGAGGAATTCTAAGAGGAGAGGGAGAAGTTAGAGAGTGAGAGCCAGGGGAAGAGAGGAAATGCACAGACTGAACTGGGAAGGGCGTGGTCTGCCAGAAGGGATTTCCATGTCTGGACTCCCTCCCTCCCTCTCTCTCTCTCTGTCTCCCTCTGTCTCTGTCTCCCTCAACCCCCCCCCTCCCCCCCCGCAGGTTCAGGTATTGGGGCTTGCATTCAGGTCCTTAGCTTTTTCACTCAAGGCAGATGCTCTATCACTTGAGCCACAGTTCGACTCTGGCTTTCCTGGGCTGGCCTCAAACTGCAGTCCTAAGATCTTAGCCTCCTGAGTAGCTGGGATTACAGACCTGAGCTAGCAGTTCCTGGCTCTCTTTGTTGTTGATCTTCAGTCCCAGACTTGTTAATCTAGACTGCTCAGGCTCTGGTTGTTTTTTGTTTTTGTTTTTGCTGGTCCTGGGGCTTAAACTCAGGGCCTGGGCACTGTCCCTGAGCTAGCTCTCTACCACTTGAGCGACAATGCCACTTGCAGCTTTTTCTGTGTATGTGGTGCTGAGGAATTGAACCCAAGGCCTCATGCAGGCAAGACAAGCACTCTACCACTGAGCCACCTTCCCAGCCCCTACTCTGGTTGTTCTTAATTAAAGATTCCTTTGTCACCTACCTCCTCTGATTCTTCTTGCACTGTGTGTGTGTGTGTGTGTGTGTGTGCACATGCTGATACTGGGGCTTGAACTTAGGCCCTGGCCTAGGTTCTCAAGACTAGTGCTCTAGCACCTGAGCCACATCTCTACTTCCTGGTTTTTGGTAGTTAGTTGGAGATAAGAGTCTCATGACTTTTCTGTGTAGGCTGGCTTTGAACCATGATCCTCAGATCTCAGTAAGTAGGATTCCAGGTGTGAGCACAGGGGTTCAGTGACTTATTAGAGTCACTGGATTTATGTGTGTGTGGTGAATTACTTTCTCTCTACTCAATCTATGATACACCAGTTACTTTGCTATGTAGTATAATGTTTTATTCTTTTGCATACACGTACAAGCTATGAGAAATTTGGACAGAGTCACGGAGAGGGGTTTACTTGGACCAAAAATAAATCCCACCAAAAAAACACTTCACCCCCACAAAGTAACAACCAAAAGCAAACCAATAAATCCCAGAACCAAAGAAAATCACACACACACATACAAAAAATTCAATATCCCAATACCAAAAAAAAAAAATCATACACACACACATACAAAAAAATCAGAAGCCATACTAAAATTCTTATAATTTCTTATAAGCAAAGGCTATGGATTGATTTGCAGAATAAGATTATATTTAAAATGTAAAGTATTGGCTACTTGTTAGCTGTGAGATATAAAAACAGCTTCCTAAGCTGAAAATAGAGATAATCTTTATCCTATAGAATTGATTTGAGAATCAATTGAATTAATACAATAGGCTTAATCCAGAAACTGAGAGTTGCTCCTGTTGAAAAAAATATGTGCCAGTTTCCCATTTGCCAGGCATCAATGGTTCATACCTGTAATCCTAGCTACTCACGGGGCTGAGATCTGAGGATCAAAGCCAGCCAGGGAAAGAAAGTTCATGAGACTCTTATCTCTAGTTAACTACCCCAAAAAATCTAGAAGTAAAGCTGTAGCTCAAGCAGTAGAGTGCTAACCTTAAGCAAAGAAGCTCAGTGACAGCACCCAGGCCCTGAGTTCAAGCCCCAGGACTGGTGTGCACATGTGTGCATGCCAAACACACACACACACACACACACACACACACACACACATACATGCACACACACACACACACACACACCTTAATACATTGACATGCATGGTCTAGCTCCTGCGTACCTTTCTGCTTGCCACATCTCATAAAACTAAACTTCATCCAGGACTGTGAGTGTGGCATGTTCTTGTTCTCCCCCTGCTTGGAACAGCTGTGTTAAGAACTTGTGACACCATACACATTGAATAGTAGAGGGTCAGAAAGGAATTGAGTGTTTTACCCTTCACTTTGTAATTTTACTGTATAGATGCTATCTTTAATGTCTGCAAAGTAATGAGTGTGACATTTGGATATTGTGGGTTTTCAGGATGTGAGTTACCAATTTTAGCTTCCTTGAGCCCTTGGCTGGTGTATGAACACACCATACGATCTCACACGCACACCCAATTTCCAGTTTTTCCAAAAAGACAGGGGATGTTTCTGATTTATAGCTGAAGTGAACCTGTGGAAAAATTGGAAGTCACCTCACCAAAGCTCTTTAGGAGAAGAAAGAACAAATCCAAAGGATCCCATGGCAATAGCCTGATGAATCCTGTTTGTGTGTTACCTGCTTCTTGCTCCCATTTAGTTCAGAGACTGATTTTCTGGGCCATGATGGAGGCCTGACTGAATGGAAATCAACCCTGTGCTGTGTGAAAGAAGGTGATGAGAACTGAGAATAAGTGGGAATCCAGGAGATGTTTTTCATTTGCTTCAGGACTTCTCGTGGAGCTATGGCTCAATTTTTCACATTCAAAGAGATCCTCTAGACAGAGTCAGCTGAGACAGGATGAGACGAAGAAAAATGACACCACAGTTCTTGAAGAAAACAAAACCCAATTCCGAACCCTGGCGTCAGCTCCAGCCATGCATCTTCTCTCTCTGTCCTTGTCGCCTTGTTTTATTTCCATCACAAACCCATCAGGCAGGGGTATTCCTTCTGAGTGATCTTCCCAGCACTGTGTGTCTAATTACAGCGTGGTGATTGTCAGCTCCAAGGCTCCAACAAAACTAAAGGAAAAGGAAGAACCAAATGGGCATCAGAATTAGGAGACCTGTCACTATATGGCCGTCAAAACAAGTAGAAATACCGTGGGAGATAAGTAAAAGCAATGAAGTTATCTCACTTTGAATTGCTTCAACACTCAGGTGTGTGTGTGTGTGTGTGTGTGTGTGTGTGTGTGTGTGTGTGTGTGTATCTAAACGTGTTTTAGTATCAAGATGTGAATTTAGGTCCCAAACTTGCTTGGCTTGTTTACAGCAGGTGCTCTATCTCTTGAACCATGCCTCTAGCCTTATTTTTTGCTGGTTAATGGGAGATGGAGTCTCCCTGTGGACTTTTCTGCTGAAGCTGGCTTTGAACCAGGATCCTTTAGATCCCTGCATCGTGAGCAGCTAGGATTATAGGTTTAAGCCTCTGGTGCCCACTTGATGCTTATATTTTAAACCGACAATGTGCTATATCAGTTATTAAATTTTAATTCTTCAATTTGAATTCAGGTGAAACACACTGAATATGCAAAACCCACCCTTATGTACCCAATAAATGGAAAAAAAACTATTGTCATGTTCCCCATATTTAAAATAAATGAGAATTCTAAGGGTGGTTTTAAGGATTAAATGTATGCATAACACCATTGGTGATGTCTGGCTCTAAAGCAGTGATTACCAACACTACTTAAGACTGTCCCAGCTCACCAAAGTGCCTTGCAAAGTTTTAATTTAAATGGTATACTTTCTCAGTACACTAACCGTTAGTGTATAAACTATACTGGTAACATTTAAGGATCTGGGATACTAAGTTGTAACTTGTGGATAATATTCCTTGTTCTTTCAAATTATATTTTGAGCAGCTGTTAGTTCATGTCATTTCTGTCAAAACATATTTTGGCCAGGCCTCAGTGGCTCACGTCTGTAATCCCAGCTACTCAAGAGGCTGAGATCTAAGAATCATGGTCCAAAGCCAGCCCAGGCTGGAAAGCCAGTGAGGCTCTTATTGCCGATTAATCACCAAAAAAGCTGGAAGTGGAATTGTGACTCAAACAGTAGAGTGTTAGCCTTGAGCAAAGAAGTTCGGGGAGAACATTTACGACCTGAGTTCAAATTCCAGTACTGATACCAAAAACAACAAACCCACAATACATTCTATCAATCTTACATAATTCCCTGGTAACCAGGTGGATCAGCAACCAACCGTAAAAGCAGAGATGGAGGTATCTGTAAGACGATTTGGCCAGGATGGTCTCTTATTAATTACCTACCCTCCCTCCCTCCCTCCATCCCTCCCTCTCTTCCTTCCGGCTTTTTTTCTTTTTGCTTATGTGGTGTTGAGGAATCGAACCCAGGGCCTCATGCATGCAAGGCAAGCGCTCTACCACTGAGCCACCTTCCCAGCCCTCTTCCTTCCTTCCTTCCTTCCTTCCTTCCTTCCTTCCTTCCTTCCTTCCTTCCTTCCTTCCTTCCTTCCTTCCTTCCTTCCTTCCTTCCTTCCTTCCTTCTTTTCTTTCTCTCTCTCTTTCTCTCTCTTTGTCTTTCTATCTTTTGGGGGGCTGGAACTGAGGCTTGAACTCTGGTCCAGGGCACTGTCCCTGAGCTTTTTCCACTAATGGCTTGCATTCTAACACTGAAGCCACCGCTCCACTTCCAGATATTTCTTATGGACTTTCCTGCCTGAGTTGGCTTCAAACCTCAATCCTTAAATCTCAGCCTCCTGAGGAGGTAGGATTACAGGAGTGAGCACTGGCACCTGGCTCTCACATAGTTCTTTGTGGAGATAAAGTTTAAATCAAGAAAGTCTTGACAGGCAGAAAATGTCCATGCTGAAGATCAGTGGGTAGAAGACAAGGCCACACAGATTAGATGCATGGCAAGAAGAAATGGAAAAGAAGACTTCACGAGGGACCGGGAAACAGTGGGATTCCTAAACCTCCCTTAGATGCATGGGCTATTCACATCACCACAGTGATGCTTTCTGACTTGGGTTTTGGTTGTTGCTATTAGGGAACAGGATAGGTTATAGGAGAAGCTGTTCCTATGCATCTGGGAGGAGCATTTGTACTGTGGTTGAATCTACTATAACTAGAAGGAATGCTTCTAAGGTGATTCTTCTACTCATGCCTAAAGACCTCCAGATCATTTCATTCAGGGAGCACATTTCTATCAGACAGCCACTGTTTCAGAGGAGTAGTTAGCCAGGTCATTTAGTGAGGATTACTCAGATTGAGCTTGGTTCTTACATCAAAGTTTCCAAGTCTGTCTTACCCACGGAAGTACTCACACCAGGAAAGTGTCCTGTCACCCAGGCTAACAGAATTATTGAAGACTTCATTGACCCTTATGTCAGGATTGTTCTAGTTCTTTAAGGACAGCCAGCCCCTAACACCTGAGCATTCAAGACTCACCTGATGGGAAGCATGTCCTGTGAGATCCTGAAATGCAAAATATCCAAGTAACTTATTCTTCATTTCAGTGCCAAGGTGAGCCTCACGAAGTTGCTGATTTTGAGACAGAGTGTGTGTGTGTGTGTGTGTGTGTGTGTGTGTGTGTGCGCGCGCGCGTGCGCGCATGCGTGTGCGTGTGCATGTGTGCGTGCGTGCACATGCACTGAGGCTTGAACGAAAGGCCTAGGCTCTGCCTTCTAGATTTTTTGCTCAAGGTTGGCTCTCTACCACTTTTACCACAATTATATTTCTGGCCTTTTGCTGATTAGTTGGAAATAAGAATCTCATGGACTTTCCTGTGGCTTTGAACTGTGATCCTTACATCTGTCAGCTTTCTCACTAGCTTGGATTATAAATGTGATCCTGTCAGATTTTTAAAAAATAATTCAAAACTGGCAATTTTGTATGCTTCAATCAAATAATGTTTATAAATATATATATATATAGAGAGAGAGAGAGAGAGTGAGAGAGAGAGAGAGAGAAGAGAGAGAGGAGAGAGAGAAGAGAGAGAGGAGAGAGCTTGGAATATTTTAAGAATCAATTTGGAGGCAAATTCATGTGGGGAGAAAACTGTGGCCAGCCTTCTTACTAAGAGGAAATGAGGGTTCCTTGTTCCCCATTCTGGGGAAGGATGAAGAGCCCCAGGCCAGGTTTCACTGAGGAGCAACCTGTGTCATTCCCTGTTGTAAGGGGGAGTGTGATCAACCGAGACCTCCTGCCTTCCTTCCCGAAGCCCGGCCCTCTGGGGCCTGAGACTCTTCTCCCTTCCCGAAGCCTCCTTCCAGCCTTTCCGAAAAGCTCTTGGGAGCCAGCTGTCAGCTGCCACAGGTGGATGCCAAGTGGGTCCAAAGCCACAGTGCTGTGGTGGCAGCTCCCAACTCCAAATCCAGCTTGTGTGGTAGCTCCTTTCCTTTTTAGCCTCAGTCCCTCTGTAGGAGAAAGGATCTGATCCCAAACCACAACAAAGCAACCCAAAAGTGGCCAGCCCATTGACGACCCTCTCACATTTGTGAGTTCTCTTTGTCCTAAAACTGCGTCAGACTTCTTTCTGCTATCAGCTTAGGCCATGTGTGTAAGTCCCTTTATCTCTTATATTAAAAAAGTAGAAGAGGGCTGGGAAGGTGGCTCAGTGGTAGAGCGCTTGCCTTGCATGCCTAAGGCCCTGGGTTAGATTCCTCAGCACCACATAAGCAAAAAGGAAAAAAAAGCCAGAAGTGACGCTGTGGCTCAAGTGGTAGAGCGCTAGCCTTGAGCTGAAGAGCTGAGGGACAGCACCCAGGCCCAGAGTTCAGGCCCCACGACTGGACCCCCCCCCCCAAAAAAAAAAAAAAGTAGAAGAAGCCCCGTGCCAGTGGCTCACGCTTGTAATCCTAGCTACTCAGGAAGCTGAGATCTGAGGATCATAACTCAGAGCCAGCCCATGCAAAAAAAAATCCAGGAGACTCTTTGCGCCAATTAACCATTGCAAGTCAGAAGTGGAGCTGTGGCTCAAGTGGTAATGCACTAACCTTGAGCCGAAAGGCTGAAGGACAGTAGCCAGCCCCGAGTTCAAGCCCCAAGACTGGCACCAAAGCAATGTAATTCGATCTAACCGACAATTCTCTTGTTACCCAGTTGAGGAAAGATTAAATGTAGGAATGCAATTGTGCCCTCATTTGGGCAGAGAAATAGGCAGATGCCAAAAAAGGACACACATAGTGGCTGCGAAGTAATTTCCTTGGCCAGTCTTACACTTTCAGTAACCTTCTCCATCTTCACGCGGTCTACGTCTGCAGGTGGCTTCACAATTTCCTGCAGTGTTGACTTTCAGCTCAATAGCAACCTCAGCAGCCAAGCCTGGCTCTCTGCTTTCCCAATGGTTTCTCTCCTTTCAAAGTCTGTGGGTAAGTTGGGGATTGCTTTCCATAAGGATGGGAAAAGTAGGAGAGCCACTCAGATTGGTCTGAGGCCCAGGGTTCCAATGTCTAGAGTTCTTAGAGTTCTGTGGTTGGAAATCTTTGCTCTTTGCAAATCATTGCCAAGGTGTATAAAGGTTTCCAAACGGAAAATTCCAGGAAGCCTTTGGTTTTCAGGGTGCTGTGTAGGTTACAGGGATCTGTCATACTCGGCCAAAAGATTTTTATTTTTCTATTTCTCTCATCAGGCCAGTATGTCTCTATGGGGCCCTTGTAGGAGTTTGAAAAGCACTAGGCAGGAAGGACTGGCTACGGCAACTGTGCCCATCTGTAGGATTTGTTGGCCCTGGAAGGAACTGGGCACTGTCCAGGGTGTGTGGGGTGTGTGGATGGACAGATGGACGGGCTGGACTGCTTTCCTCCTTGTTTTATTTTCACAGTTCTGACACAGGACTTCTTTTTTTCTTTTAAATGTATTTTATTGTAAAGATGCTGTACAGAGGGTCACAGTTACATGAGTAAGGCCATGAGTCCATTTCTTGTTACCCCTGCTTTGTACAGAGGGTCACAGTTACATGAGTAAGGCCGTGAGTCCATTTCTTGTTACCCCCCTCCTTTGTACATACAGAGGGTCACAGTTACATGAGTAAGGCCGTGAGTCCATTTCTTGTTACCCCTGCTTTGTACAGAGGGGTCACAGTTACATGAGTAAGGCCATGAGTCCATTTCTTGTTACCCCTCCTTTGTACATACAGAGGGTGACAGTTACATGAGTAAGGCCGTGAGTCCATTTCCTATCGAGCATTGTTACCCCCTCCTTTGTTGGTCTCCTACTATCTCTTCTCTCCCCACCTCCCCAACCCCTCCCCTCCCCCAGAAGTTGTAAAGTTCATTTCCAATATAGTGTCTTGTGGGTATCCTTGCTGCAATGGGTCATCCTGGGTCCTTGTTTCAGCGTTTTGTTATTCCCCTTCCCCTCCCCTAGTTAGACAAATGTATATACAAGATGCAGGGCACCGGAATCAAACACAGTGACAACGGGGCATACACCATGGAGGAAGAACATACAAAGGAAACAAACGTTAAAAACAACAACAACAAAGAAAAACCTCTTGTGTCCACATCTTGGGGGTCATTTTGTTCAGCATCATCTTATATGGTCATATGTACGTAGCTTTTGAGCTTTTCTGCTCATCTGATAAGATTCCGACTCAGGACTTCTATGACCCCAAATCTTATGGGCAGCAGAGAATCCTAGCTGTTCATCGGAACTCCTGCTTTTCTTCCCATCCCCAACGCCTTTCCCAGACTTACTTTGAGTTGGCTGAACTTTGAGTTCCAGCCAATAACATCAGAAGCCATGCTCAGCTAGGCCTGGCGTCTGCTTTTTGGGGAGAGCCTGTGCTGGCTCCTGTATTTACACTGGCTCTCTCCTTGCGATGGTGAGGTGTGTGTGGGAGGGTAAACCTGAGAAGGAAGACTTTCCCTCCCTCCCTCAGGGAGGGAAACTCAGAAACAGAGAAGCCACTACTTAAGAGGCCAAATTATGAGTCTCTCTTGGAGATCTGGAGGACTACTGGTGAACTCTCGTCTCAAAGACCAGCAGCTCCAAATGCAGCTAGCACAAAGCTTACATAGGCAGGCACAGGAAAAAATGGAACAAGGAAACGTGAGACTAGTTTGGGAAGAGGAGAAAGAAAGGAGAAGAATGGAGAGTAAGGGATTATGACCAAGCCTTGTAAACATAAAAGGACATATTAAAATGAACCCCTTTACAACTCATTGATGCTAATTTAAAAAAAAATAATGATAAAACTTACCTTAGTCAATGGCTAGGACTTGGTGAGGCTTTTGTCCTGATGCCTTTGTTGGAAACACTTTGATTTTACTGTAATCTTAACTGTGTTTGAGAAGAGAACTATCAAAAGTGTACTGTTGCCTAAACTTCCAGTGCTGCCTCTCCTAGCCCCACATTGCATATGGAGAAGTCTAGCAGCAAGACAAAGAAAGCACTGTGGTACAAGCACCTTTGAAACCACACTAATGTCATCCAGGTGACATAATTGCTCATTTCTCCAGCCAAGGATGGATGTGCATCTTCATTATGTTCAGAGATTTCGTTTAGTCAGACATCTTCCCTCATTAGAGATAATCAGTGTCTAGAAACTAGATGGATGGAGGTTTCTAAAATTCGGCTAGAATTAGGCAGAAGAAATTATGCTGGAATTATAGAAAAATCATGAGAAATTAGTGAGTAAAATATTCATAACCAGTTCCCAAATAAAAATACCTTATTCTTCCTCTCTCCAGGACTAGACATTATTATGAGATCTTGTTATTTGATTATAATTAAGGGAAGGGAGAAGATGAAAATGTTTTATGTATTTATGAAAGATAGAAACAACTCACAGGCCCAAAGAGTTCTATGTAGGTTATGTGTGTGTGTGTGTGTGTGTGCCTTTGTTTTGGTGCCAGTAGTGAGTCTTAAACTCAGAACCTATATGCTTTCTTTTAACTTTTCTGCTCAAGTAAGGAGTTTTGTTGGTTGTTTTTAAAAACGTTTAACATCCTGATTGAACAAATGATATCATTTTAGTTTTCCCAGTGGAATTCAGATTCTCACAGCCTAACTCTACTGTTAGAACACTCTGAAATGTTCTATGACTACACTGAAAACTGCATGTTTTTCCTAGGCCAATTTAGAAATTTGTACACAATCACTGGCTTGATAGATTGAGATAAGAACAAGACAAATATAATGAAAATCCAGAGGCTTAGCTTACTAGTAATAGTGGCAAATGTTTAGTGAGTGACAAGAAAAACACACGGAGGCGTGACTTAAACCCCAGCACCGCTGATGAGTAAAGCTCAGCACAGATTTAAAAAGTTAAATTTCACAGGCTATGCTTTGTGATCATTTCATTTGGCCCAAACAAGAAATCAATGGGTGCAGAAATGTCAAGATTGAGGGTAAAGAATTACAAACATTAGTGAGTAAATATTGGCTGTAGACTGGGTTTCATGGAGTGTGCAACATGACAGTTCACAGGATTGTTCTTGCTTACATTGGAGTATTTTTGCACATTTGTATAACCTGGTAGAGAAGATCAAGAATCAGAAATCTATCTAGTTATCTGTTTGCAGTGTTCTTTGGACTCATTTGGTACTCCAAAAAGCATGAAGGTACTCGGGCATGGAGGCTCATGCCTGTAATCCTAGCTACTTAGGAGACTGACAAATCTGGCAAAACAAATCCAAGAGATTCTTATCTCCAAATAACCAACAACAAAAAATCCAGAAATGGAGGTACGGCTCAAGTAGGGCAGTGCTAGCCTTGAATGAAAAAGCCGAGCAACAATGGAAGACTCTAAGTTCAAGCACACAGACACAGAGACAGACAGACACACACACACAGACACACACACACACAGAGTATATATTGGCCTATGATTAATGACTTAATTACCAGGACCATTTTCAGAGCCATTGAGTGAAGCAGGAGTTGGGGTGATCACACTTCTGCACGTCAAGCATCTAGCCCACAAAACTGGGGATGTGGAAGTCAGACACAAAACTTGGATACATAGTCTTTAAACAATGGACTGGTATTTCCAACTATGTTAATCTCAGATATAGACAGGATTAATTAGTAGGAGCTGAATTGGATATCAGCCACAGTATTGGTGCTCTAATTACACCTGGGCACCACAACCATGTTGAAACTACAATCCAGGCCTTCCCGCTGCTCAGTCGCCATGTCCCTGATCATAGAAAATCATGTGTCCCAGCGAGTAATACTTGACGGTGGCTGGCAAAGAAGTGGCCTCCTGGTGGCCAAGCAGCCAGACAGCACAGTCCATGAGGCATTCTGGTAAGCATTGAGTCAGTTTTCCTGACCAGGCTTCTCTATCTGGTTCTTAGGAATCTGAAATGTTCTATCCCCTTCATGGCTGTAACCCTAGCTACTCAGGAGGCTGAGATCTGAGAATTGTGGCTCAAAGCCAGCCTGCACAACCATGTCCACAAGACTCTTATCTCCAATTAATTGCTGAAAAGCTGGAAGTGGAGATGTGGCTCAAGGGGTAGAGCACTAGCCTTGAGCAAACAAACTCAGGAACAATGCCCAGTCCCTGAGTTCAAGCCCCAGGACCAGCACATGTGTGCGTACACACACACATATACATACCAAGTTGAGGCCTATCATGGAAAATGAGACTTGGAGAAAAGAAAAACATGTGTAAGTCAGGACTCATGCAGCAATGCAAGCAATACAAAAACAATAAGAATCTCACAGACTTTCCTGATGGGGCTGGTTTTGAACTGAAATCCTCGAATCTCAGGGTCTTGGGTAGGAAGGAGTATAAGCGTGAGCCATGCACGCTCGATTTGATAAATCTATTTTCTTAGGGGCTCTATATAATAAATGAAAACAGTGTTTTAAAACAGTGGCAGTGTTTCCCTCAGCTACCTTAAATAAGAATATTCTTTAGTCAGTGCATTAAAATATATTTTCCTCCAAGTACCATCTTAGCTGCATCCCATTAGGTTTCATTCCTAGTGGTAAGAAAAATAAAAGGACTGATCTATCTTCTTAAAAGTATAGCACAGTATTGTTAATTGTAAACCTAATGTTGCAAATGCAGACCTTTACATTTAATTCACTTGCAGAATTGAAACTCCATGTTGTGTTTCATCTTCCTCAGACTGAGGGGAAATGGTATCACTGTAGTTGGATACCTGTGATTGTGACTATTTCAGTAATCTCTTCTAAATGGAATCGTGTAATTTGCGTTTCTGTGACATACTTCATTTAACATAATGCTCTTTCTATTTTTCTTATTTCTTGTTTTGCAGAACTAGGGTTTGAACTCAAGACTCAGGTTTCTAGGTAGGTGCTGTACCACTTGAGCCACACCTCCAGCTCCTTAGTGTAATGTTCACAGGGTTTGTTCATGTAGCTACATATAGAAGACCTGCTTTCTTTCTACGGTTGAATAGCATTCCGCGGTGTCTACATACTGCAGTCTTCTTATTCATTCACTCACCGATAGACATTTTGGGTGTTTCTGTATCTCAGCCATTGTGCATATTGTTGCAATGCATATGGAAGTTCGTACATCCTTTTGAGACTCTAATTTCAAATGTCTTGCTAAATACTCAGAAGTAGGATTGCTGTTTTATATGGTTTTTTACTTTTAAATCTATGGGGGGGGGGGGTTCCAGCCTGTTTTCAGTAGTGACTGCGTTCATGTACACCCCTTCCAGCAGTGTGCAAAGGTCCCATGTCTGCACATCCATGCCCACAGTGTTAGGCCTTGTTTCTTAGGTGGAGGCCATCCTAAAAGGTGTGGGAAGACACCTCATTGTGCTTTTGATCTGCATTCCTCTGAAGATGAGTAACGTCGAATTTCCTCTCAGCTAGCTCTTGGCCTTTTATGTCCAAAAAATGTCGATCCAGATCCTTAGTTCATTTTTCAATCTTGTTTTCTATTTGGGCTCTAGGAATTCCTGCTGTATTTTGTGCATTTGCTCCTTATCAAATGCATGGTTGGCAGCTATCTTTTTCCCCTTCTGTAGGCTGGCTTTTCACCCTGCTGATTGCTTCCTCTGCACCGCAGAACATTTTTCATTTGATATATCCACTTGTCATTTCCCCCTCTTCCAAAGCATTTCAAGTAGAGAATGGTCAAAATGATATACATTTTTTATGAGCTTGGGCGCATGGTTTATAGTTTTGAGGTTCTTTGAAACCTTAGAGGGAACTATAATGGTCTTGTTTCTAGTGGATGCTTCTAATCTCATATCTGTTCTAGTTGGAAATATATACATGTGTTTATATATGTCTAGGGGTATGTGTGTGTGTGTGTGTGTCTCTAAGGATTGATCAACGGGTCTTTTGTTATTCAAGTAGCCAACTAGGGCTTGCATGTGCGGGCCTGTACTTTTGTTTCAGGCTTCAGCAGCTCAGCACTTGTCTTCAGAAGACATCACTGTGGCCTTCCTTTCCCAGAGTGTGGAATTCTGTGACCATTTCCAGGCAATCTATGGCATCCCGAGATTCCGTGGCTACAGAGGTTTCTTCAGAGAAGAACTTTAAAGGCTTATTAACCGCTGGGTGAAAAATCACGTTCTGTAGTAGATTTGATTACATCTCTGCCTTAGGAATTAAGGGTTTTTTTTTTTTAAAACAAATAAAATCAATGTTGAGTTGTTTTCATGCACAATGCATGGTTATTTTAGCATAGTGTAATAAAAATAACTTGCCTTGACACCAAAAAATATGTTTTTGTTTTTTTTTTTTTAAGGAATCCGCAAAACCATCTTTGATTCTCTTGGGTGCTTTCTTCACAATATATAAATGAAAATCAGATCAAAGTGGCTGCCTGGGTGCCCAAAGTCTCTCAGAAGAAAAAAGTCTTCTTTTCCCAGACCGCAGTGTAGTGAAATAAATTAGTATAATGATTTATGTTTACTGTTTTAGTCAATTCTGATAGAGATTATAGAGACAAAATGACAAAGTGCCTTAGTGGTAAACTTAAATCATGCCAGCCAATCTTTAGTTTTTCCTTACCCTAATTGCTCCTCCTGTTCATTTATCTTCCCAGGCAATCTTTGGAAGAAATACTAGTTCAATCAGTGCCTGGGCAAACCACTCGAGATAAAAAAGTTGCGTCTAATTTGTCTCACTAAATTGTAATGCCTTTGGTAAACAAATCTTGGTTTGAAAGGAGACTAAAGAAATCTGAATAATTATGGGTACAAAATGCTCTCTCTCTGCATTTCTAACGGTACTATTCACATACGGGGTTTGTGATCTCCATGCTTAACCTCGACTTATTTTCTTTATTGTCTTTGGAGATGTGTTCTATTTCCAAATTAGAACTCAGCAATGCGTGCATTTTTTTTTTTGCATGCAATAGTTTTGTACACATAATTTAGAATCTGCTCCCTCTAAAAGTGAAAAATAGGGGCTTTTAAAAGGTGGAAATCTTTTTTCAGTGTCACACACTGAAGAAAGATGTGCAGCGAAGTAATTTTAAAAGAATAGGCGATGCTATCTGGAGAAGACTTGGGAGCACCTACGCTTTTAGGTGATAACAGCAATATTTAAAGTGTATCTGCCAACCACTGGTGGCTCATGTCTGTAATCCTAGCTACTTAGGAGGCTGAGATCTGAGGATCATGGTTCAAAGCCAGCAGAGACAGAAAAGCCCGAGAGACTCTTAATCTTCAGTTAATCACTAGAAATCCAAAAGTGGGTTTATGGCTCAAGTAATAGAATACTAGCCTTGAGCACAAAAGCTCAGAGACAACACTCAGGCCCTGAGTTCAAGCACCAGGACCAGCATAAAAAAATGTGCCGAATTATAGATACATTACTTTTCACTTGGGACAGGGAAGACTGGAGAATCTAGAAAAAATGGGTTTTATGAGGTTGCGGTGTGCTTTTATTGAAGAACCATGGAATATCATATCCACTGGTGATTATTAAACCAGGGTGTGTATGATTAAAGTCCTTTAAATGTATTTTTTGCTCTGAATACAGAACAGTCCTGGCCTCTTGTAATTTCTCCCCTCAGCCCTAGAGAGGAGATTGTGAATCTGAGCAGTTTTATTCAGTACAGTTGGATTTGGGAGTTTCCATGTTCCACTATAGGATGCTAGGATTGACATTTGTGTTTACACACAGAAAAGTTGATCTTGGATTGCACAGAAGTTGTTTATGCTGATACCTGCTTCTTTATTTTAAGCCCTGCAATTTTGTTCCAATGCGAGGCTACCAAGTTGAAATTTCTTTGGCCTTGTTTTGCTATGACCAAGTAACAATGTTGGCTATTGTAAGGAATTGTTTATTTCAACATGGAACCTTAGGGCATAGAAGGGGATCCAGTTCAAGTTGGGTTAGTAGGTAGCTATCTAGAGTAGTAAGTTCAAATCTGTGAGTAGGTGACAAGGTGGCATTGAGATTGTCCTTTTTTTTTCCTGATCAAAGAAAAACTTTTTTAAACTACAAACTTCAAAAAGAAAAAAAAAAGCTGTTAAGTGAGGCCCGAGAGCAGCCGGTGGGCTTGTCAGCAGCTGGGGGGCAAACATCAACGGGTGTGAAGGCAGCTCCCGCGGCTCAGCTGCCTGAAAGGGGAGTCTTGAAGGCCCTGGTCTGCGGAAGTCCCTCCCCACTGCCCACTGCAGCTCCTCTGACGCGGTTCCCAGCATGTTCACACGAAGGCTCCTTGCAAGGTCAGGCTTCCCAGCAGCCCTGATACACACAAGATGGATGTTTGTGTTTGTCCTAAAGCTTCAGAACTAAGGGCTCTCCGACGCCACTGTTAACATGGAAAGACTTGGAAATGAAGGAGATAATGTGATCTCAAAGGAGTAAGGAGTGCTCTCAAGGACATATGGGAAATAAAGTGAAGACACTTGGGGGCCTGACTCCAGATTCCAGAGACCCACCTTCGGGAAACAAGAACGACATGGCCAGAGAAACACGTGGGCGGAAGGACAGCGCTTGAAACACTAGAGCAAGCTTTAGCCTGTGCTAGTCAGGAGACTCCTTTCCTAGCAACGCGCTTGGACCTGAGTGACAGACATACTTCCTATTGTGTTCTCTCCCAGAGGAGCTTGACAGCCGCAGCTCACTGCAGAAACCCTGGATGAAGTTGAGGGCTGTGGCACAACTTCCAGAAGCACACAGAGCTGCGCGTGGAAAAGATACCCGAGGGGAAAGTCAAATAAAACACCTTTAAAAAGCTTTGTTTGTTTTTAATAGGGTTTTTGCTGGGTACTGGTGGCTCACACATATAATCCTAGCTACTCAGGAGGCTAAGATCTGAGGATCGCGGTTCAAAGCCAGCCCAGGGAGAAAAGTTCACGAGACTCTTATCTCCGATAAACTACTTAGAAAAAGCCAGAAGTGGTGCTGTGGCTCAAGTGGTAGAATGCTAGCTAGCCTCGAGCACAGAGAGGCTCAGGGACTGTGCACACGCCTGAATTCAAGCTCCAGGAATGGCAAAAACAAACAAACAAACAAACATAAAATAGGGTTTTAGTGTGAGGAAGGTAATTTGGATACAGCTATTTACCATCAGTTATTCATCTTAGCTGTGCAGGAATCTCTCTCTGATATATATATATATATATATATATATATATATATGTATATATATATGTATATATATATAGAGAGAGAGAGAGCTCTATATCATCTATCTACATATAAGTAGTCTATATATGTATATCTATGTATAGATCTCTATAAAGCTATATGTGATAGATTTATACCTATCTATAGCTATAGATAGATCTATGGTAGATCTATGGCTATATGATAGATCTATCTAGACATAGATATATATCTAGATATTAATCACACCCAGGCTGAGATGATGTAACTTAGTGGACAGTTGAATTACACAGTGCTTGGTTTTGTTATTATTGTTGTTGTTTTTGCCTAAATCAGAAGAAAAAGGATGGGCTGGGAAGGTAGCTCAGTGGTAGAGTGTTTGCTTTGCATGCATGAGGCCCTGGGTTTGATTCCTCAGCACCCCACAAGCGGAAAAAGCCGGAAGTGGCGCTGTGGCTCAATTGGTAGAGTGCTAGCCTTGAGCTGAAGAGCTGAGGGACAGCACCCAGGCCCAGAGTTCAGGCCCCACGATTGACAAAAAAAAAAAAAAAGAAAAAAGAAAAAAGAAAAGAAAAGAAGAAAGACATGCAATTTATACAGACTAAAACAAATAAGCCCACTGTTTCCTTATACTTCACAATATAAAGCAAGTTTAGGATACATGTAATCGTTTTATTTTCCCTTTGTGGAAATTTGTTGCCAGTGGGATGGTCTTGGGGTGAGGATCTAACGCGGATCAAATGGTTCTGAATCCGAGGGATCCTACGAAGCACTTTGCTGTATTACCCTCAAGTATCTATCCGTCACAGTTGTCCTTTAAAGAACCATTACAACCCTCATTTTATGGACGGGAAAACAGGATTTTTAAGCAGATTAAACAATGTGCTCAAGAGCAGGTAGCTCATCACTGATAGAGCCAGAATGCCGCAGATCCTAGTGTTCTGCCTCTCCTTTCTCCATCACTGAAGAGAAGAGAAAGGGAAATGACTAGCTTCCACCAGACAAGAAGACCGAGAGGATACTATGGTTTGGGCAGCCAGAGTGCAGAAGGAAGGAGATCAAGGGGGATGAGGTGGGCTTCACAGACTGCCCTCTTCCTCCTCTGCCTTACCGTCTCTCCCAAGGACCCATCCCTGGGGGAGGCGCTTGGCCCCGAATGTAACCCTGAGCACGGTGGGTTTGAACGTGCTCCTTCTGCAGGATGGAGGAGGAAGAGGAGGAGCGCATGCGGCATGAGTTGGAGTTGGAATCCGCATTTGTGTTCAGGCAGCGAGATCAGGGACCATAAACATCCTGTGTGGCAGGGTTAGCTAGAGGGGAGCCGAAAGTGGGGTGAGGAGCAATGTATCACGGCTCCCACATTGTTACCGTTTTGGCTTGTTTGCTATTTCCGTAACAAAATGTTTCTATTAAAGGAAAACAACTTCAATATTTAATAGGGAATGTTATCTTTTATTAAAAACTCTACCAACAATAAGAAAATCAACAGACTATCCCCTCTAAAAAAATAACCTCGCCAAGCTTAAGTTAAAAAAAAAAAAAAGATCTTAGAGCAAAAGCATTCTGGTCTCAGACGAAACTGAGAGTGTTTTGTAGAGTCACTGTTGCGCGTAGATTATTTTTTTGGTAATTAAGAAATTAAAGCAGAAAGGTAAGAGAATCTTGGCTCCAGTGAGGTCACAATTCACGCGGGAGCCGTGGATTCTTATCACTTTCCCTGCATCTTCTGCTTATAGTCCTGAGGAAGGGGAAGCATCAAAGACTCTGGGGACTTGGAAGGAGCCCCGACTTTGGGCACCACCTTTGAAGGTGTCACCATCCAACAGAAGCCGTGCTGATTCTCTCACAGGAGAGAGGGAAATCAAGCCCAGGATTAAAGACCTGCGCCGCAAGGCCAACCAGAGCAGCCATATTTAAAAAAAAAAAAGATGAAATTCTCTTTCTTCTGAGCTCTTTTTATGATTGGTTCCTGCAACTATTTTGAGCAGAATGGCTGAGGAGCAGTTTGATGAGGAAACTATGTTGTCATCTAGCTACTCAGGAGGCTGAGACCTGAGAATCCTGGTTCGAAGCCAGCCTGAGCTGCTTCTCTCCAAGTTAATCAAAAAGCTGAAAATAGAGCTGTGGCTCAAGGAGCGAAAAGGTGAAGCAACAGTAAGAGGCCCTCCCTCACGTCAAACCCTAGGATCCGCACAAAACAACCAACAGCAAACAACCACAAATTACTGGATTCAGATGGAGAAGGACATTGGCTGGCAGGGATGGCATACATCTCTGAATTAGACATAGGATGCGACTAGATGCATCACTACAAAATTTCAAAGCTCGGCTGGGTGATGGTGCTCACGCCTGTAATCTTAGCTACTTAGGAAGCTGAGATCTGATGACCATGGTTCAAACCCAGTCGGGCAAGAAACTCTGTGAGATGCTTATATCCAATTGAACACACACACACACACACACACACACACACACACACACACACACACACACACACACACACACACACACCAAACACAAACTGAGCTGTGGCTCAGTGGTTGAGTACTTGCTTGGAGCAGTAAAGCACAGAGACAGGGCCCAGAGCCTGAGTTCAAGGCCCAGGACTGGCACTCAAAATATTCAAATCTCAAACCAGTTCCAGTGTCAATGTCTTTTCCCAAACCAAGGTTTTATTAGTGACAATTCTCCACTTTCGTTGCCAGAGCTCCTTACTGCAGGCTGCCTGGTGCAACCCAGAGGGGAAGGGACTGGACCTTACCTCAAGTCTTGCTCCAAAGATCATTGAGCAGTGTCCTGCACAAAGCATGGTAGTGGCCACACACCATGCTCTGCTTCTGCAGTGACTACCGACTCAGCTGTGTGGTACACTAATCTGTAGGCTCCTCGGTGGGGAGTAAGGGGTGCTGACAGCAACATCCCGTGTCGTTTTCAGAGCATGGGGTCCACATCTGATACCTGAGGGGTTTTGCATGGCCTGGGGCGGGAAGAACCAGAAACCTTTGGAAATGATTTGAAATATTTGTGGTATTGTTGTGTAAATGCACAGTTTTCTTCTAGGCGAGAGGATTCCCAAACGATTGCAGAATCCAAGAAGATTGATCCCTGTTTTAGAAGTATGTAGGTGGGGGGATTGGGGAGGTGGGGATTAAACTCAGGGCCTGGGTACTGTCCTTGATCTTTTCTCTCAAGGCTAGTGCTCTATCACTTGAGCCACAGCTCCACTTCTGGCTTTCTGGTGATAGATAGAGATAAGAGTCTTAGAGACCTTCTTGCGCAGTCTGGCTTTGAATCACAATCCTCAGATCTCAGCCTCCTCAGTAGCTAGGATTACAGGTGTGACCTGGCTAGATTTATTCTTTTTATACATGCTAAAATTTTAGCTTATTTTTGTAATAAATGATCAATTTCTCTATCACTTCTACACATCAGGGCCAAGGGAAAGTGAGACCCTCAGGAGCCAATTTGTCTTAAGTTTAAATATTTAAGGATTAATTAATTAGTTAAATATTTTTACTTCCTGATTTTCCTTTTACAAAGGAGGTTTAGTAGAGCAAGCAGATTAATGTAATTTTTGTTTTAGATTTTTTAATCTTTGACCTGATCACAGTTAAGATTCTCCAACTATGTGATAAACAGTTTAGTCTACAAATACCTTACATCTCACCAAACACCCACAAAAGATGGGGAAAAAAGTAGAATTTTAAGCCTCGTTCATGATCATTTCCAAGGGGGAATCATGTCGCTTTTCATAGGTTTTGAGAATCTTGGACCACAAAGCCAGAGACAGCTAATCAGGCTTTTATCATTAGCTATGGAAAGGAGTTGCAGATTATTCCGTATAAACAATGCTTAATATGCAGGGAAGTTCCTTCTCCCTAAACTTTCTTCAGAGATATAAAATTGCTCCCTAATTAAGAGTCAAAATTTTAAAGCAGGACTAATTAAGGCCCGTGTTGTTATCGAGAAAGACGGCAGATCTGGGGGCATTGATTCACACCAAGCAACAGCCATTAGCACACAGAATCCAAACCTGCGGGGAAGGAAGAACACAAACCCGGAACTTAAATAAGATTCAGAGTGCTTCTAAAAATGCTGTAAGTCAATATTTAATCAATCAGAACAAATCTGTTTTTGTATAAAAATTTAAACACACAAAATGAACACCTTGAGACACTTTTGGAATATATAAAGCAAAGAATTTCCAAATAAACACGACATGAGCATGTGAATGACGGCTCTGGTGTCAGGGGCGGCGGGCAGCAGCCGGTGTAGACAAAGCGTGATAGGGCCATAGATCACAGTAATAACATTTGCAATAAACAATAACAGAACAAAGCCGACATCTATAAGAATCCCATGAGGAGTTTACGTTATCCATAATTTCTCTTTACATTTGAGAAACTATGGCAGGAAAAGCCATTACCTTCAATGGCACCAATTAATTTCTGCAACTTTTAATGACATTTTTTCCAAGTAAAACCTCACATAATGCCCTGGGCATATGATTGATAGTAACTTAGGTTTGATTTGTACTGGATTCCTGATTTTCTTCTTCTTCTTTTTTTAAAGTATTTTTAAAGAGTCCCTCTGCACTCAATCAAGCAATCAACATGAAATACTCAGATTCTCCCTCGAAAAGTACAAGAAAACAGAAAAGACAATGTGGCTTCCTACACGGCTGGTGTTATTTAAGTAATTTTCTGGATGATGGATCATAGAGATTTTTATTTCCAAGAGAAAATGACAGTCAAAGAAAACCATTTGATGCTTGTTCTATTCAGGATGTCTGCCTTAAATATGGGTTTGTGATACTCAATTTCCCTCATTGACTTTCATAAACTCTATATATCCTAGAAAACACCCCAAGTTCTTATCAATGAAAAGATTTCAACTGCACCCAAGAACTCACACATGTTTTTAGAGGGCATGGTGAAGTGAACCCTTGGTTAGCATGGGGTTTGCTGGAACTTTCTTTCTCTTTGACCCTAAAATCTCTTGTTAAAATTTGCAGGAATAGTTTACAAGATAGATCAACAACCTACAATAGAATGCACTTAGGCTTGGACACCCAAGGTATGTAATATTTAGAATGGCTTTTTGTATGGAAAGCACAGCCGCCTGGAAAAAAAAGTGCTATAGCATGTGTGCAGTGACATGCTCCAAAGCAAAAATGACCCAGTGGAGACCAAACACTGCCTGGAACCATGCATCAAGAGCGGTCACCAAGAGAACGTGGTGAAGGCATTTGCTCCATAAATATTCATTGAGCATCTATTACAGTCCAGACACTGTGGTAGTCTGGTGTTTACAAGATTATAAGCCACAGAGACAAGGGCGGGAAGACTAAACAGTTCACACAGACACAAAATGCAAAGTTGAGATCATCCAGTTTGCTCCCAATCCCAATTTATCAGCCATATGTTTTTAATCCACCTGAAAGCAGTAACAACAAAAGGATGTAGAATTTTATAACTTACCAAATTAGAAATGAAAGATTGTCTTGTTAATTGGTGCTTTAGATATTGCCGACTATTTCAATCATAGGTGTGTGTGTGTGTGTGTGTGTGTGTGTGTGTGTCTGTATGTGTGTGTGCTGTTCCTGGGGCTTGAATTCAAGGGCTGGATGCTCTCTCTGAGCTTCTGTGCTCAAAGCTAGAGCTCTACCACTTGAGTCACAGCTCCACTTCCAGCATTTTTGGGTTTAACTGGAGATGGAAATCTCATGGACATTCCTGCCTGGGCTGGCTTCAAAGCATGATCCTCAACTCTGTTTCCTGAGTAGTAAGGATTACAGGTGTGAGCTACAGTGCCTGGCCTGACCACAGATTTGAACAGATTTTAACAACCACCGTTGTTAACAGTTTCAAGTGCACAGTTAAAAAAAGCTCAGTATCTACATAATGAGAAATGAAACACATCTTGCCTTGAAATTTCTGTAACTCTTCTAGAATTACCCAGAATTCCTGGTAAGAGTGCTCTAGAATTCTAGATTTCCCAGAAATCATCCAAACCCCAAAGCCCCTGCTGATGAATAAAGTTTGTGAGTGACAGAGAGCTTGATTAGAGATGATAAATTCAGGTGTCTTCCTAACTGTGAAAATGGTCACAGTACTGCTGTATGATTTTATATGATAGCAAGTCATGGGGTATGTTTTGATATATGCATTTAATGTAAAAGGAAGAAGAAAAATGATTCTTCAGATAGATAAACATGGACTTAACACACATTCGAACAATACACCACCTCTCAAGATACAACCAAAAGTGAAATCAAGGACCCATGTTAGCAGCAGCATGAAAATGCCCAAGTGTTTACTGAAGGAAGAAGACACAGATAGATAGATAGATAGATAGATAGATAGATAGATAGATAGATAGATAGATAGATAGATAGATAGATAGAGTGGAATATTACTCAGCCATATAAAGGAAGGAAATATTGATGCATGCCACAATGTGAATCAACCTTGAAGACCTTATTTAAAAAAAACTAGTCACAAAAATACATATCTTATAACTTCAATTATATGGAGTATTTAGACAAATTTATAGACAGAAAGGAGAAGGGTGGTTGGTTGCCATTGTTGGGTGGGAAATGATGGCTTGATGGGAACAGAGTTTTATTGGGGAAACAGGAAATTTTTCTGGAGTTGAAAAAGGATAATGTTTCCTCAACAACATGAACATACCTGAAATACTTAAAATGGTAAACTTTGTTTATACACACACACACACACACACACACACACACACACACACACACATTTTGCTATTACCAAAATAGAGTACTAGAAGCAATTTGAAAATGAAAAAAATATAAACCATCTTGATACTTTAGTGAATGTCTCTTAGAAGTGGCTGGTGGCTCACACCTCTAGTCCTAGCTATTGAGAAGGCTGAGAGTTGAGGAGAGGTTGGAAGCCAGAGCAGGAGGAAGTCAGTAAGCATCTGATTTCCCATTAACCACTAAAAAGCCAGAAGTGGAGCTGTGGCTCAAGTGGTAGAGTACCAGTCTTGAGCAAAACAAAACCAAAACCAAAACCAAAACCCAAGTAAGAACATACTGCCATGAGTTCAACTCCTGTATCTGTGTGTGCACACACAGACACACACAGACACACAGACACACAGACACACACATACACACGTCTTTTATGAAGCAATATGAAGTAATACTTGGTATTTTTTAGCAACAGTTATTATTTCTGTTCCCCTAACCAGCAACTATTTTTTTTCACAGACAAATGACTGGGGAATAATTCCTCATTCTCTTCCCATTAGCAGAGTTTAGCAGCGGGTGAACTCTGGCTTAGAAAAGGTATCAAGGATTTCAGAATTACATTCCATGGAGCCAAGGTACATATTTTTTTCCCTTATGAAGTACAACGCTTACTTTGATTATTTCTATTTGGAAATAAATAGCCAAGTCTTCATTTCTCAGATCAATCCCCAAGCAGCAAGGAATGAAATATTTGTTCTCTCTACTTCTTTACAGTTAGTTTTTCTTTAATTACCAGAAGCTCTCATTATAAATATGCTGTGAGTTTTCAAGCAGCTCTCGCAGGTACTTAGCCCAGAGCTAGGTTGGTTTGTTCTCTATAGCTCTGGCCATGCAGGGGCCTCCAGCTTCCTCCCACATCCTCCCAAGGATTCCTCCACGGGCATGCTGCAGAGGAGTGGCGTTTATAAGGGATAGCATACCTTCCTATAAGCATAGGTACTACGAAGCGACTACTTAAACCATGCTGGTTATTATGAGCATAGAGTCTGCTGGGAAGAATCCTAGCCTGGCCACCACAGTGAGGGGCTGGCGAGGTCGATACTGGGGGATGGGAGGAAGGTGCCAGTGTTCAGGGTCATGTTCCAGGCTCCGTGACAGCGTCTGCAGACACGGCCCCTTCTCCAAACGCTGGTGCTGCTAACAGAGGGGCTATGGATGGATGGTGGGAAATGTGCTTTGTGGAATTTGGTGATTGAAACATTCGGGAGCAATACAGCCTCCAACATTGCTAGAAAAAGTCTTTCTCCTCTCTCTCCTTCCCTCCCTCCCTCCTTTCCCCTGCCTCTCTTTCTCTTCCTCTCTTCCCTTTCACCCTCTCTCTGGGCCAATACTAGGGCTTGAACTAAGGACCTGAGCACTGTTTCTTAGATGTATTATTATGATTATTATTTTATCTTCTCACTCAAGGCTAATACTCTATTACTTGAGCCATAGCTTTGCGTAGGGCTTTTGGCTGGTTACTTGGAGAGAAGAGTTTCCTGGACTTTCCTGCCAGGGCTGGCTTTGAACTGTGATCCTCAGAGCTCAGCCTCCTGGGTGGCTAGGGTGACAGGCGTGAGCCCCCGGCTTGTCCATTTCTTTATTTTGGGGGGGGTCTGGTTGTGGGGCCTGAACTCTGGGCCTGGACGCTGTCCCTCAGCTCTTCAGCTCAAGGCTAGCGCTCTACCACTTGAGCCACAGCGCCACTTCCGGCTTTTTTCTTTTTGCTTATGGGGTGCTGAGGAATCGAACGCATGGCCTCAGGCATGCAAGGCAAGCACTCTACCACTGAGCCATCTTCCCAGTCCCATGGCTTGTCCATTTCTTCCACAGTGCCTCCCACCGGTCTCTTACTATTGCACCTCTGAGATGGTTTTTCAACTTGGCTGGACTGGGTGACACCAGCTGATTAGGAAAGCCCACTTCTAGGGTTGTCTGTGAGGGCGTTTCCAGACGATTAGAAGACCGGGGCTCTGAGCGGATCCATGGATCACTCCACTGATGAATTCAGAACTGGAACTGACTGTTGGGAGGTGGTGGAGGCCGCAGGGGAGGCAGGGCTCAGCCTCTGGGTGTGTGTCTTTAAGGGCTTATTGCCACCCTCCCTGTACTCAGAGCATTTTCTAGCTTCCAGCCTTCAATTTGGCTTCTCGGCTCTTCTGGCCCTGGCTTTGCTTCCTGTCCTTACTGCGCACCTGGGCTGCCAGAGGTCGATCGTTCTGTTCCCCACGGCCTCCGAGAGTGGGTTCTAGGCTCTGAAACTCTGAGCTGGGCTAAGCCACTCCTCCTCTTAAGGGGGTTTTTGCAGGTGTTTGACGCTAGCCCACCAAAGGAACTAACACAATAACGTCACTATTTCAACAACCTTCTCCATCTTGTCCGGGTCAGGAACTTCCGTTTATGATGGGGATTTCCTGAAAAATGGCAGCACTGGCCTAGCTTCTTGCTGTTTCTTAAGCACAGGAATGAGATGTAAGTCAAGGCTGGGAAGGTGGCTCAGTGGTAGAGTGCTTGCCTCGCATGCACGAGGCCCAGGGTTCGATTCCTCAGCACCAGTAAACAGATAAAGCCAGAAGTGGTGCTGTGGCTCAAGAGGTAGAGCGCTCACCTTGAGTTGAAGAGCTGAGGGACAGCACCCAGGCTCAGAGTTCAAGCTCCACGACAGATTAAAAAAAAAAAAAAGCTCTCCTGTTCCCATATCACTTCTGCAAATGTGTTGGTTTCCACTCATGTACCTTGCCCCGAGTGACTCCTTATTCTAGTCTTCTTGCCGATGGCTTCTCAATGTGATCAAAGCCTATCATCACCAGAGATGAGTTATTAGAGTGAGAGTAGATTGAAGATGCGTTGCACTTTGTTCTTTCCTTCCCCACAGATTTTAGTCGTGGATCATTTGCGTAAGTACGTGTCTGCTTTGTTCAGAGACAACTATTTCATCCGAAAGGCCAATTCTGTAGATTTATCTTCAGCAATTACTGAGCTCTGATCACCCTGCAATGGGGGGTGTGATGTGGTTGTAGCTGTCTTCCCGGGTACGCTTCCCTTATCAGGATACATGTCTGTTGATTTGTGGGAAGCCGGTTGTTTTTCGTTCCTGACAAACCCCAGTGATTAAAATGTAGTGGCTTGCGTCTGTTCCCTGATAAAGGTGACAGCCACAGACTTTCCAGGGGTGGTGGATGTTGTCCATGCAGATTGCTTTTTAATGAAAGCGATATATTATCTTACCTTGAGACCCCGAAGCCATCCCTGCTAATGTATTCTAGCCTGGCACCACATTTATCTATAAATTAGTTATATTAAACACACTCCTTATCATTTATCCGGCCTTTAAAGAGTTTTTCTAGTAAGAGGATTTTTACTCTTCTTATCTTTGCCTTCAATATTATCATAGTTAATGACAATTCTACCAATATTTTTAAAGGGAAGTTTTGTGTAAAACGTTACCAGTGTGGAAGAACATTCTTATAATCACCTCTGTTCCCAACTTCTGGACAGCCCTTTGCTTAAAAAATCCCTGTTTCTAATTAGTTCTTCATAGAGCTCTGTCCCAGCAGTATCAAAGTCACCAACTCAATAATGTTACTATTTCAAGAATCTGTTGTCCAGATCTTTAACTTGGGCCATTTATTACAGGGATTTCTTGAAAAAACCATCAGCTCCTCAATGCAGGCCACAGCCGAGACTCAATTGTCCTTAAAAATAAAAAGAGAGGCACAAATAAAATAAAATTAAATTTAAAAAATATATAAAAATAAAATAAAATAAAAAGAGAGGGCTCAGAAGGTGGCTCAGTGGCAGAGTGCTTGCCTTGCATGCATGAGGCCCTGGGTTCGATTCCTCAGCACCCCATAAGCAGAAAAAGCCAAAAGTGGCAATGTGGTACAAGTGGTAGAGCGCTAGCCTTGAGCTGAAGAGATGAGGGACAGCACCCAGGCCCAGAGTTGAGGCCCTATGACTGACAAAAAAATATGACAAGAAAGAAAAGAAGGAAGGAAAGGAAAGGAAGGAAGAAAGGAAAGAAAGAAAAAAGAAAGCAGAGCACTGGTGGCTCACACCTGTAATCCTAGCTACTAAAGAGGATAAGCCCTGAGGATCATGGTTTGAAGCCAACCTGGGCAGGAAAGTCCCTGAGACTCTGATCTCCAACTAACCATCCAAAAAAAGCCAGAGAAGGAGCTGTGGCTCAAGAGGTAGAGTGCTAGACTTGAGCAAAAGAAGCTCAGGGATGGCTATTCAGGTCCAGCCCCAGCCCCAAAAAGTAAACAAATAAATAAGCAAAATAATAATCCATACAGTAAAAGAACAAAGAGGAAGGAACTGATTAGAGCATTAGCTTTTCGGTGGAGTCTTCAAAGTGTGCAATAACGCTGAAAACGGAGCCTACTCTATAGCGCGGTCAAATGCGTCTAAAAAGGGGAAAGCAACTTAGAATGTGGTCTGTAATGCCAGGGTTCCCGCCAGCAGCTGTGTGCTGTCTTCCTGTCTCAGGCTGCAGCACTGCAGGGGTGAGCAGCGCCCTGGATCTCCCTGGGGGTGGGGGGGGGACGGGGGGAGGGAGACTGCAGTATGGCCCAGTCTTCAAGCTGGGGCACTGGAAACCACCACAGCACCAAGGCCTTGAAACAACCCATGCGCCAACACTGGCAACAAACAGCTATTGTGCTGAACGTGTCCTTGCTGACCTAAACCCAACATTCACCTTTTTACAGAAGGATAAATCAAATCCAGGAAAACAAAACAAAGCAAATAAACCCAGTGAACCAGTCTGAACTAAATCCAAGCCTACATAGTTTCTAAAACACAACTGAACTGTAACCAAACTAAGACATCAAAATATCCTCCAACCTGAATCGATATGTCATTTGGTTTGAGTCTCTGAACCCGATTTTCTACTTTGAGATGGGATTATTGTTCCGTGTGAACCATTGTTTTCTAGAGGAGCTACAGAAGAGAAGTGAACATCATACTTAGTATTGAATCTGGAAATAAATAAGAAAACGATGCCATAAATGGTGGGGGAAACATCCTTTGGTGCATGTTCAAAATAAGCACATCGCCATTCAAAAAAGAAGCCGGAAAAAAACGGTCAGAAAGAAAAGAATTAGATACAAGAGCAGTGGGGAAGGCTCAGGAGAATGGGTTCATGGCAGACAGAACACACAGGCAAACTGCGCAGCGAGCTCAAATAGCAGCGTGTAACTGCAGTTCCAGAGAGATGCACCCTCTTAGTTGTTCTCTTATTTGCTCCTTATTTCCATTGGTTATGAACGGTAAACAATCACTACAAAATTGAAAGTAGTGTAAGGAACTGATACACACCAACCCTGGTTTGTTTGAATGAGAAATTACAAACTTCAGATGCCTTAGGCTTTTTAAAGTTATCCTAGGCCTACAAGAATTTTTGGTAGCTTAATCAAAGAAAGGTTTTTAAGGAAACAGTGACTTCACATCTATTATTTTATAAGCTGTCTGTGGTGTAGAAATCTGAATATGCTCCTGAAGGTAACAAATGCATCTGTGCTTTGTATTTATCTATGCTTTGGCTTATACTGACATACACACACTCACACCAATGGTATTATCAATAAGAAAGAATCACAAATCACAGTCTCTCAAGATATGATTTTTCAGACAACTTCAGGACTCTGATATAAACATTAACATATCCAATCCATCTTGTAGGCCTAGGATGAGAAATCAGAAGGCAAACATCTGTTCAAAATACCCATAAAATAAGGAAATTTTAGAATATTTTTATTGTTATGATAAAGTTGATGTGCAGAGGGGTAACCATTTCATAAGCTATAAGTCCATTTCTCGGTAAGAAATCTCTAAATCACCAGACAAAATGAGGACATTTCTCTTTGGACCATCGTAAAGGAATTTTATGAGCTAGGTGCAGGTGGCTCATGCCTGCAATTCTAGCTCCTCAGAAGACTGAGAGGAGAAGATCAAGATTTGAAGCCCACTTTGGTAGAAAAATCCTCAAGACTCTGTCACCTATTAACCAGCAAAATTTGCACTGGAGGCATGACTCACACGGAGAGCATCAGCTGTGAGTGAAGAAGCCCAGCCAGAGCCCATAAATAAATAAATAACAGAAAAGAAAGAAAGGAAGGAAAGAAACTTCCTGACTATGAAAGGCTTTTCCTGTAAAAGCGAACTACAGTGAGGCTGCGCTTGGAACTATGAGCTTAGCCTCACGCGTTTCCTCTGCTCAGGGGACCAGTTAGCTAGTGCTCAGAAATGCAGTAACGAGTTAAGTAGAAAATTTTACCCATTTAGTTTTTTTCTAAGCTTCATTTGATTTATCCTAATTTGAAAATTGGTGGTTTTTCTATGGAAGAGATGTTACAGGTTCTGTCTGAAAAGTCTTTCTTTCTGTGTGTTGTGACATCTTGCAGAAATCAAACCCAGCAAAGGAACCGGGCATGACTGGCTTTTAACACTCCTAAGATTCATGTTGATTTGTTCCCTAATTGCCCTGCAATATACAAAAATCAACTATCATTTGGGGACTTATCCAAGGATAGAAGAACATATCCAATTTTGTTTTATGTTTACTAACTTTTGTTATTTTAACACTCATTATGTGGCTATTACCCCCTTTCACAATGGTCATTTTACGTTATGTGATTAGCTTTTACTCATTTACTTTTATTAAAACATAATGAATATTGTCTTTTTGCATAGTAAATGTTATCTTAATTGACTTGTATGTAACCAACTTAACAAGAATAATCATGTCCCCAAAGTTCTACATGCTGAATGAAGCCATAGTATATTGGGTATGTTCTCTTACTCAGAGTTTTTGAGTCTGAGATTTGATGCTACTTACAAGCTACTGAGTTAGGCTGATGAGATTTAATGGAGATCAGGCAGAAGGCCCAGGTCTCCTGGGTTAGAGACAGGACCTTATCACTCATGGGAGCAGGAGCATTTGTTTCCAAGGCTCTTAAAGGTATAGTAATAGCCCCATATAGAAAGAACACTCCTATCACAAGCAGTAAGCAGGCTTACGTCTGTCTTGGCAGAGAAGTTATTCCTATTTCCCAAAGCTGCTGCATTAAAAGCTTTGAGAAATAGCCAGGTGCTGGTGGCTCATACCTGCAATCTAAGCTCTGAGATCTGAGAATCTCAGTTTGAAGGCAGCTAGGCAGGAAGCACACAGGACTCTTACCTCCAATTAACTACTAAAAAGCCTCAGGTGAATCTGTGCCTCAAAGTGGTAGAGTGCTAGCCTTGTTCAAAGAAAGCTCAGGAACAGCGCCCAGGCACTGAGTTCAAGCTTAAGGACCACCAAAAAAAGTCTAGATGACTCTTGCTCTAAGGTTACAAGTTCTTAAAGCTGTCACTATATTAAGAAACTGAAGTTGAAATTAGAGAACATGCCCACAGGTGTATGAAAACATGTCCATGAAGAACTGCAATTCACACCAATCACATCCATTAATGAAAATACCAGCAAATGTCTTTTTGGTGTTTGTGAAGCTTGAACTCAGAGCCTAGGTATGTCCCTTGGCTTTTTCACTGCTGGCTGGCACTCTACCACTTGAGCCATGCCTCCAGTTCTGACTTTTTGGTGGTCGACTAGCGTGAAGAGTCTCACAGACTTTTCCTCCTGGGCTGACTTTGAGCTGTGATTCTCAGATCTCAGCCTCCTGAGCAGTTAGGATTACAGGTGTGAGCTAGTTGGGCCAAGCCACAGTTAATTTTTAGCATAGTACTCTTCTAAGGAATGAAAATAACGTGGAACTACACAGAACAGATCACACTGTCCGCAGACAAGCTACTAGAAAAGCCAGAAAAATCATTAAGAGAGCTGGTAGACCACTGAGAAAGAAGCAGCAATAGTAGTTAAAAGATCTAGAATATTGTTCTATACTAGCTACATTCAACTAGAAATGAAGTAGAAAGTCTGGGGAGGCTAGAGTTCGGTGGTAGAATGCCCGCCTACCATCACAAAGCCCCGGCTTCAGCTTCCAGTTCTACTCTCAACAGCCATTGATCAATAAAATCAATTTTTCAAAAAGAAATCCCATGGAAGGCGAGGAAAGGCAGTCACAGGAGCAAGCAGAACCCCAGGCCTCTGCGGATCACCAGCCGCATGCGAGGCTCCCCTTCAAGACTGAAACCGTGCACGCAACATAGATCGATTTGTTTTTGGATTATTTATAAGAATCAGAGTCTTCCTTCCTCAAGAAGAAGGGCAAGAATCGGAGGAACTGTAACCCTTCACAGAGAGGAAAATCTGGGAGGCAAGACAGACTTGGGTTTCTCTACTGGAATGTACGCTTGCAGAAGAGAGTCTAAGCAGTCTTCTCCATTGGCTGGGTGAAACCCACCAAGGCAGCGGCATCTCCCCGAATCCCGGGCAGCTGACTGGGTATCACTTGTCTGCGCCTCTGTCCTGATCCTCTTTCATAAGCAAGCAAGGGCCTCCGAGCCTGCCACGCGGGACCCAGCTGTGTGTGTGCCTGTGTGCTTAGCTCCAGCAAGAATCCACATGCAAGAATCCACATTCACGTGTGTGTGTGTGTGTGTGTGTGTGTGTGTGTGTACTGGGGCTTGAACACAGGGCCTGGGAACTGTCCTTGGGCTCTTTTGCTCAAAGTTAGTGCTCTGCCACAGCTCCACTTTTGGCATTTTTAATGGTTAATTGGAGAGAAGAGTCTCGTGGACTTTTTCTGCCTGGAGTTTCCAACAGTGGTCCTCAGATCTCAGCCTCCTGAACAGCTAGTCTCAAATTGAGACAATTGGAAAGATGGGCATAAATATATTTAACTTTTCCCATTCATCGTAGTTGTTAGAGAAAAAAAATATCATCCTTTCAGGTTGTTGCAGACAATAGCAAAGCTCATTACCTCAATATTCAGTTCTGAAGACATTTTGTTTACAACATGACAGCATCCAGGCAGAAAATCCACTACAAGTAAAGAGGAAAATGCATCAGGAGCGACAGTGTATACTAGAGATTTGTGTGTGTATCTGTCGGGACTGGGCCTTGAACTCAGGGCTAGGGCATTCTCCTTTAGCTTTTTCACTCAACGTTGTCTGTCTACCACTTGAGCCACAGCTCTACTCCCAACTTTTTGATGGTTAATTGCAGGTAAGAGTCTCATGGACTTTTTGCTGTGGGCTGGCTTTGAACTGTGATCCTTAGATTTCAGCCTCCTGAGTAGGAAAGAGATGTGCTCTCTGGGTTTTTTATGCCTTTGACTTAGCTCCCGCTCTTTATTGGACAATTGAGATTCCCAGTTACATTCGTCTATAGCCAAAAGCTTGGAATGGAAGAAAACACATGGGAATGGCCTTGTGTGCAGAGCCGCCAACCACAACGATCAGAATCATTGCATAGCCCAGTGGCAGCAAGGGGAACTGCGATTTCTTTCTTTATCTTTTTGTCAGTCATGGGTCTTGAATACTTAGCCTCAGCTCTTCAGCTCAAGGCTAGCCCTCTACCACTTGAGCCACAGCACCACTTCTGGTTTTCTATTGGTTTATTGAAGAGTCTCGTGGACTTTCCTGCCCGGGCTGGCGTTGAACTGCGATCCTCAGATCTCAGCCTCCTGAGTAGTTGGATTACAGGCCTGAGCCACCGATGCCCAGTGGGGGGGGAGGGGCGGGGAGGGGGGTTCCTGACAGGGCTGTAGTGCTGTAAACACAAATGACACATTCACAATAACTAAACTCAGAAGTTCCCATGGTTATTTACACAGGACTCAGGCATTTACACAAAAGCATTCACATCCAAGGGGGGCACTCTTAGAATGTGTCACTCCTCTGAGCGTTTTAAATACTGTTTATTGAATCGAATTCCAGGAAATGGAAACATGAGGGGGTTTGTTATGATTGTTGTTGTTTTTGCTTTTTTTTCTGTGTAGGGGAGCAGGTGGGAGGGTGCAGCATCAGAGGAGGAAGGGGGGGGCGAATGTAGGCACGGTATTCAGTGTACACTATGTGGAAATGAACCACGCAACTTGTGAGCAGGGGTGGGAGGGGCGTGGGGGAGGGGGAGCGAGGGAAGGGTGACATCGTCCCAAAAGAAAGGTGCCCATTGGCTAACTTATGCGATGGAGCCCATCTGTATACCACCTCAATAAAGCACAGCAGGAGTGTACTGACAAATAAAAACAATAAAACATTATCTAATGCACCGCATGGAAATGACTTGAAAATAATTTGTTCCCAATTCCTACGCAAAATAAATTGCCCAGAAAAATGCCACACCCCCAATCCTAGTATGGCAGATTGCTTCTTTCACCTGCATTGATCTGTAGGAAAGATGGGGTGGGTGTGGGTGGGGGTGGGGAATGAGGGTAGCAGTTCATAAGGATAAAAAAAAACACCAAACAAAAAACAATCCAACAATTACCAGCTTGATGAATTTTCCAGCCGTTCCAGAGTCCCGCAGAGCACATGCAGACAGCCCCTGGAAAGGTCCGGATCACCCACGCATGCAGGCACCAAACCCTGCTCACTTTGGGAACTCTTACCTTTGCTGCTTCCCTCTCCTCTTTTTTGGAGAGGACTCAGTTTCAGGTGCGTCTAAATAATTTGACTGACAAAAATGACTTCCTAAGACCAGAGAAGTGAGTATTTCCAGATTTAGGTTACGAGGGAAAAGGAGATTATCAAAGATCTAAATAATGCAACCGATAGCAGAACATTCTAGTAAATCATACTAAGCCAGCTAAATTAGACAGCACTGTCCATATACAATTACACTGCCCGGGATCCCACGGCAGCCTTTAAATGTGACATGTTATTTGACATGTTTGCAATTAGAGCTTAGGGAGAAAAATCAATTTTTTTTCTATTCCACTTAAAATAAAAAATGTACTGTTTTCCAATGAAATGTACCTTTAAAAAAATTCAAGGCAGACACAAAAAGTAATAGCAGAACAAACATATCACAGCTGCATTATGAAGAGAGACAGCGGAAGGCCGGTTTTATTAGCTTTTGCACGAGGGCAGCACCTGGGCATAATCACCGGTGTGCGGGACTTCCTCTCATACGGTCATCCTGGGCCAGTCTGCTCCTCAGCTGTGCTGGGCAGCGAGGTGGGCTGGTGAGCGTCACAGAAGCCCCTTGGGCAGCGCATGGGCCCTCCTCCCACCCAAGCCAAGAGCCTCTCCTCCCCCTTGCATCCAGGTCCCCAGGGGACCGGAGAGTGTTTGCCCATCCTTCCTCTCCGCCCCCACACCCACCCTGGTTGTGGTCCTGTCCACTGAAGAAGGAGACCTTCAGCTTGAGATGAGGAGTTTCACCACCATGCCCACGTGTGCCTCCTGGGGCTCCTCAAAGACTTGCAGAATTGACGGCAAACATTCTGCCACTTGAGGCACAACTCCACTCCCAGCTTTTTTTTTTTGGTAGTTAACTGGCAATAAGAGTCTCACAGGCTTTCCTGCATGGCCTGGTTTTGAACTTTGATCCCTGCTCAGCCTCCCAAATAGCTAGGATTACAGGTGTGAGCCACCAGTGCCCAGTTTCAGAAAGATTTTTGTGTTGATATTGAACAGTATTTTTTTTACAGTAAGATAGTGTCCTTTTTGGCCTTACAAAGTATGCTATGATTAATATCTATCTATCTATCTATCTATCTATCTATCTATCTATCGCCTTTCCTTCTTGCAAGAATCAGATATTTTTCTATATGTTGTATTTATAACATAGTTGGAGTGGATCCTGGGAAAAGATTTTCCTACTTCATATACTGCACAAGGTGACCTGAGCCAATTCCTAGGACGTTCCCTCTTTAGGGCCCTCCACTTCAGGGGCAGCAGCAACCCCAAAAATGATGGTGTCCACAGAGACAGTCCTAGACCATCCCTACAGAAAAACGAGAAACTAGGGGACAGTGACTCACGTCCGCAGCCCCAGCAACTCAGGAGGCTGAGATCTGGGGATCAAGGTTTGAAGCCAATGAGACTGTTGACTCTAACTACTAAAAAGCCAGAGTGGAGTTGTGGCCCAAGTGGTAGAGCAACAGCATTGAGTGAAAAACCTAAAGGACAATGCCTAAGTCCCGAGTTCAAGTCTCAGAACTAGCACACACACACACACACACACACACACACACACACACACACACACACAGAGAAAGAGAGTGAGACAGAGAGACAGAGAGATGAGAGAGGAAAAAGAGACAAGTAGAGAGAGAATCCTTTCCCATTCTCAATGTCTAATCTCTTTTTGGTTGGGGAGTGGGAGGAGAATACTTTATTGTTTCAAACCGTGCCTTTGTCAAGATTAAGAAGTTAAATGAGGAGTAAAACATTTGTAAAAGTATTATCAAGGATGTGGACAGCTACTTCATCAAATTCGGAAATGTACCATTCTTTTGAAGATGTGCTCTGGTTTTCTTGGTCCATAGGAAAAGCTACTGTCTGCATTGGTGGCTCATGCCCGTCATCTTAGCTATTGAGGATTATAATTTGAGGTCAGCTTGGGCAAAATGCCACAAGACTTCATCTCCAACATGACTAGCCAAAAGTAGGACTGGAGACATGGCTCAAGTAGTTGAGCACCAGGTGAGTAAGCAAGCTGATGAAGCATGAAATCCTGAGTTCAAACCCAGTACTATCAATTTAAAAAAAGAAAGAAAGAAAAGGAAGGAAGCAAACCTACTCCTGAAAAGGAAAGCGAGAACATAAGATTATATTTGTTTGGATTTTGCATGTGCATGTTGTGACGAGAGCTTGGCCTCAAGGCTTTGTGCTCTCAGTTGGGTTTTTCACTCTTGACTGTTGCTCTACCACTCAAAGCCATGCTTGCAGTACTGCTTTGCATTTTATTTATTTATTTTTTACTGCGATTCGTGTGTGTATGTGTGTGTCTGTCTGTCTGTCTGTCTGTCTGTCTGTCTGTCTGTCTGTGTCTGGGTTTCTTCTCACTTTAGAAAGAAGATACAAAATAAAACAAAATTGGACAAAAACAATGAGGAGAAAACCCTGGAGTCCTTCGCGCGTCTGCCTCTCTTGCTCTGCTGGCAAAGGGCATGCGTCTTCCTGGGGCTCCACGAGAACATTACTTACTTTGAATTCTCTGTTCAAACCAGGTTGTTGAACACGTTAGAGCCACCATACCAACTAGATGTTGCTATGAAAGTATGGGCGATCATTCAACAAAGCGATACGGTGAACAGCACCGGATGTTAAGGTGGGAAGGGGCACGGGTTAAGACGGATGCATGCTCCGAGTCTCCTTCCAGCTTTTGAGCTGTAGGAACTGAAACTGCACAAATTACCAGAATTAGAAGGATGCTAAAGAGTGAAGCAGGCAAATGGTCTCGGCAAATATGAAGAACAAGCGAGGAAAAAGCTCAGTGTCCCTAGTTTGGTTAGGGAATAAGCAGGTCTGGCGGAATGGTTGAGGTGAGTGTGGAGGTTGAGCGGAGCTGATACTGCCAATGACAGAACACGGGTAAATGGAAAGGGTCTTCAGCAAAGGGAGCTTGATCTGCTTAACTTCTAGCAAATGGCTGAGTGCCTGGTGTCTCATGCTTGTAATCCTAGATACTCAGGAGGCTGAGATCTGGAGAGTAAGGTTCAAAGCCAGGCTAAGCAGGAAAATGCCACCCTTATCTCTAATTAGCCAGCAAAAATTCCAGAAGTGGAGGTATGTCTCAAGGGGTAGAGCACCAGCCTTGAGAGAAAAAGTTAAAGGACAGCAGCCGGGCCGTGAATTCAAGCTCCAGAACTGGCACACACGTCCATACACAAGTCTAGAAAATGATGTTGGCAGTGGCTCATGGAAAGTGTTTGAGGTTGAGAGTTGGTAGAAATATGGAATTCAGGAGCAAAGAGGGGACCAGGAACCTAACTCTGTGGCTGAACTTAAGGTGGTTGTTTTTTTTTTTTTCAGCAGGCAAAGTAGGAAGAATTGGGTAGCAAATTTGATTTTGTGTAGTAGGATATAGAATTCTGTTTTGATTCCTCAGTTTCTGGCATAAGCAATGGAAGGATACTGGCATTGTTCCTAAAAAGAATAGGAAAAGAAATGCCTAGATATCAAAGGCAATATTTACCAAGAAGCAGGAAAGGATTTAGGGGCAGGAATGTTGATGGTTTTAATCTGACAAAGTTTCAGATAGGTAGTAGGTCGTATTTCTCAGAGATGGCTCTGACTAACCTCCTCCAAGTCTTCTTCCAGTGTGCCTTTGGCATGGCATGGAATTATGAGCTATGCGGTCTGTGTACTTCTCCTTGAGAGTGGCAGGGTCTGGTGAATTCCTTGATTGGTACGGTGGAGCTGGTGCTGTGTGACCTCTCAGGGTCAAAACTCCATGCACTTGTAACCTTGTTCTCTTGCTTGCTTTCAAGCAGCTGCCATATTGGGAGGAAGCCCAACTAACCCCCAAAGAGAGGTCACATGAAGAAGTCCTGTGCAAGTCCCCCAGCTAACAGCGGGACTTAGGTCCTAGCCCTTGGGAGTATCAACCACTATCTGTGAGTGAAGGTGCAGCCATCCGATTCCAGGCGTAAACCACCAAGTGTGAATCTTGGACGTTCTAAGGTAGGTTCCAGACGCAATATATAACGGACCAGCCATCTCCGAGGTCTCTCTTGTTTTGTTTTACTTCTGACCTGTAGAATAAGAATCATGATTATTCCACAGGTGAGAATAATCATAATAAAATGGGTATTTTGTACATCTAAGATTTGGAGTAATTTGTTACCCAGCAGTATTCTGGAAATGACGCATGTGCGACAGGCTCTTTCAGAGTGTTTGGCATGGTAAAGCAGAAAGCTCACAGCTGTACTCAAATCCAGATTAGGCTGCTTTGAAGCCAGGTGAATCCAGAAGCTTCATTTATGTACTGGAGTAAGAGGTACTAACTTCCTCTCAGGAGTAGTAAATGATATCAGGTGTTGTTTACTGAACTTTGTACCACATGCTGTGCTACATACGTGCATCAAATTGTCTCAGAGTAATCCTAACAGGATTTATATCTCTAATCTAGAGATAAGGAAAACTGAGGTTTAAAGAGATTAAATCATTTTAGCCAAGTCATACAAATAATAAATGTGCTGAGAAGCAGAATTTGCATGCCAGTGGATGGTGGGGCCTAGTCCAGGACTCAGCATATAGGAGTGCTCAGTAAATGGAAAATATTATTTTTGTTATTTTGTGTCTATGCCTATACTGGGGCTTGACCTCAGGGCCTGGGTGATGTTCCTTATCTTTTTTTTTTTTCAGAATTGGCACTCTACCACTTGAGCCACTGGAGATAAGAATCTCACAGACGGGGGGGGGGGGGGGGGGGGGGGGGGGGAGGCTGGGAAGGGATGTGAAGGGTAAACAAAGGAGGAGGCTGCAATGCTTGGTAAGAAATGTACGCATTATCCTGCGCATGTAATTGTAACCCCTCTGTACAGTATGTTCACAAATAAAATAAAATAAAAAAAAAAGAAAGCTATTTACAAGCTTAAAAAAAAAAAAAAAGAATCTCATAGACTTTTCTGCTCTGGCTGGCCTTTGAACCTTGATGCCTGGCAGAAAATGTTAATTTTGAATAGTGGGGTTCTCCCTTCATATGTTGGACCATATCCTGGTTTACAGACTGACTTTCAAAGGGACAAGGCCAGAGTTAAGCCTGACCTTTGCTCAGGAGACTTTTACTTTACCATCTTTTCAACATTTAATTCTCTCTAGGAAGATTTCGGGTGGACACTGCAATCACATGTGCATGACAACAGCGCACTCTGCTGGTCACTGGAAGAAGTAACGGTGCTATGAACTGCAGATCCACTACAGGGTTTGCTTACCATTAACCTTTCGGTCTCATCAGCCTTTGATGCTGCCCCTTTCTACCTTTCCAACCTCCTTAAGGGGACACTTTTGTGTCCTTCATTGATTAATTTTTTAATAAAAATCTATCTGTGGTCTTTGAAAATCTGCCTAGAAGAAGGGTAGAGCCGCTCTCGTCAGCTTCTCTGATTCTCCCTATCCCTAGTTCCCTATGCTGTTCTCCGCCTCCATCCTCTTGTTCAGGGTCCCCTCCTGGCTGGGCATTGCAAGGATGCCACAAACTGCAAGTGTGCTGGTGAGGAAGAGTGTGAGGAACACTACTCCACTGAGATGATCTTCAGTGGAAACGTTTAAAAGTGTGTGTGTGTGTGTGTGTGTGTGTGTATTTTATGCCAGTACTGGGTTTGAACTCAGGGTTTGGGGCTCTCCTTTAGTTTTTTTTTCCTTGCTCAAGGCTGGTGCTCCACCACTTGAAATACAGCTCAACTTCCAGCCATTTTGGTGGTTAATTGGAGGTAAGGGTCTTATGGGCTTTCCTCCCTGAGTTGGCTTTGAACCTCTATTCACGGATCTCAGCCTCCTGAACAGCTAGGATCAAAGATGTGAACTATTGGTGCCTGCCTTTTAAAGGTTTTTTTTTTTAAACTATGAATCAAAAATGGCTTCTAGAAAAAGGCTTAGAAATATATTCTGCAGAACCTCTTGACCTCTTATTGTAGGAATCCAACAGGCTAGTGTTTGGTGACTCATCTGTTGAGCCAACATTGGTGATCTGGAAATGATAAGCACATTGATTAGTCAAATCCCCACTTGATCTGAGGGGTTCAAGAGATTATGCCTTGTGAGGTGCCTGGCAATCACCTTGACAACACTCCCGAGGCTCCTAACCAACCTCCTTCTCCACACTGGGCGTGGACAGGACTTGGGGCTGAGGGGCTGTTTGCAGATACCAAGAGAAATCACTTCCTTTCGTGGCCTTTATTTTCAGGTTAGTAAAAATTCACCCCAACTTTCCATTGATCACTCATTTCCTGCAAAGGAGAGGAGAAAGGGCCCGGGGAGGCGGGGCGCTCAATCACAGCGCAGACAGGACCTGTCAATAGCAGCCTGGAGGGCATTTTCCGTCTTCTTTAAGTGGCATTTTCACCAGGAGGGACCGGGTGGCAAAGTCCTCGTGATAGATGGGATCCACAGGCGTTTGCTGCTGCCCAGGCTGACTGTATTTCTGTACTCATTTCGTTTGCAGAGATCAGTTGGTTAAGAGGCAAGAATAAGACGGTGCTGAGCTCAGGAGCCATGTCGGTCACCTGCCTGCTGGGCGATCCTAGTCATCTGTGACTTCTTCGAGGTCTTCAGTCCCCCAGTAGGAATCACAACGGTGGAGGGTGTGCTGGCATCTCTGTGAGGATGGTGTGCATGGTGGCACATGCACGCCGCTGGGCTCCGGGTCTGGCACAGAGGAGCCTGGCACTCGCGCACAAACCCAACACCAATGGATCCACACAGGGTCACGTGCCGATGAGGAGTACACCATCGCGCTCCCTATGATCAGCCTTTCCAAAGATTAACCCACAAGATTGTTTAACTAATAGATAAGAAGGTTGAACAGACCGTTTCAAAACTAGGTATGGACTGTGTGTGTCCTTTGGGACAGAGGTGGTAAGCTCTCAGATTTCAAATGAGAACAATCACAAGGCAGAAACCTTCCTGGAAGTGTAAGGCTGGCTGGGAGAGTGTGTCAAAGGCCATCCAAGGCTCGGATGAAGCTCACGCACCCGGCTGCTCTAATCACAGGCAGAGTCTTGTTCGGAGATGCTCACCAGGGCTCCATTTCCCCGTTCATGGAATGTGTGATATAATAATAATGACTAGGATTGTGCTGGTCCTGGGGCTTGCACTCAAAGCATGGGTGCTGTTCTTGAGCTTTGTTGCTCAAGGCTAGTGCTCTATCGATTTAGCTACAGCTCCACCACTGGCATTTTGGTGGAAAATTGGAGATAGGATTCTCATGGACTTTCCTATCCTGGCTGGTTTAAACCTTGATTCTCAGATCCCAGACTCCCGAATAGCTAGGATTACAGTGCCCACTGCCACAGATGCATTTTTATCTTTTATCCTTCCTTCAATGTTCTGGTACGAAAAATAATTTTTGGAACATAATGTTTCCTAAAAGCATGAGGTTTACATTTCTTAGGCTTTTATGATGATTTCAGAAATGTCTGTTGAGAGACTAACAATCCATGTTCCCTGGCACAGAAGCAGGAAAAAAAAGTGATTTTGAAAGTATCTGGAGCTGAAATAATAAGACAAATGTCTCGGTGTTCTTTCCCCTATTATTCGCAGCTGTGCATTGAAAACCACCATTCCTGGTTTCTGTTTTGTTTTGTGTCTGTGTTTCAGCTTGAACTCAGGGCCTGGGGATTGTCCCCTAGCTTTGTCCACTCAACATCCCCACTCTTCACATTCTCCACTTCCGTGTTTTGCTTTTTCAGGCTCACTGGAAACAAGAGTCTCTTGGACTTTTCTGCCAGGGCTGGCTTCGAACCGTTCATGCTCAGAGCTGAGTCCCTCAGTGAGCCACCAGTGCCCAGTGTCAGCGCTCCATTTTGCCGGTGTGGGCATCCACACCGCCCTGTGGTTAGGCACAAGGATGCCAATGACCGTCCAAGAACAGGCAGCTCAGGTGTCACCGTCATCACACTGCTATGTTAGTTTACCTGAGGTGCTAGGGATTGAACCCAGGACCTTATGCTTGCTAGGCAAGCACTCTACCAATTGAGCCACACCCCTCTCTTTATTTTTCTTTTGTTTTTGAGATAGGGCCAACTTGTCCAGGCTGTCCTTGAACTCATAATCTTCCTGTCTCTGCCAGGAGAGTAGCTGGGAATACAGACCTGCACCTGGCTACATTCAGGTCTGGCCAAATAGGAAAATTCCCTATGGGAAGATTCTATCAATTTAGATGAAAATTGGATTTGTTCTGGTATTGGCATGTGATCTTATAACAATTTATTTCAGCAGGATGAAAAATCATGAATTGGGTGTAGACTATGGATCTGAGGCAAAACAAGGTCTGAGAAACCATCCCTCCTCTTTACCTGGAAAATCCCTCCAGGTACAAAGGAATTATAAATGTTGATTTCGAGGGCAGAGTTGAAGCCGGGAGCCAGTAGCCTAGGCTTGTAATCCTAGCTACTCAGGAGGCTGAAATATGAGCATCTAGGTTCAAAGCCAGCCCTGGCAAGGGAAAAATCCACGTGACTCTTAGCTCGAATTAACCAGCAAAGAGCTGGAAGTGGTGCTGTGACCATTTTGGTTGGAAAAGGCTAAGGGGTTGTGCCCAGACTCTGGTCTTAACCCCCAGGACTGGTATAAACAAACAAACAACCACAGAAGAGGGTGCAGAGCTAAGTAATCAAGAAGGAATATCGAGGACTCCAGGGTAGGCACTTGCTTATTGATAAGCAGCAAGACCTTTGCCAGAAATGATCTCCTGATAATTATCTCCTGGCACCGAAGCAAACAGCTCTGTTTATGGTGAGAAGAAAGCATCAGCTCAACACAGAGATAAACCAAACCATAAGAAGCATGGGTGTAATCACGAGCCCTTTTCACACACAGCGGAGTGATTTCTGCAAAGTATACTTCCCTGGCACAATGTGCATGCAGTACTGGTGAGGCTCATCTGAAGAGCCGGGAGGTAAAAGAGGCCCGGATGAAACTAGAAGTGTGCTGGCTTCAAGTGCTTCGCAACTTGCTTTCAGAGCCGTAAAATGTGTTTGGAAAACCAGTGCTTACAGTGAATATTTGCTTTTTTCACTCCAGCTCCTCATCGGTGATACATGGGTGTTGTCACAGTAGCACTGTACAATCAGGCAATGAGAATTCCTCCTGAGTGATTTTAATGGGATTTCATTACTTTTGTACATGCATATGAAGTAGTTCAATCACATCCCCTCCTTACCCTCTCCTTTGCCCTCCCCTCTACCTTGGTTCCAGTGGTTCTTACTTTATCCTTGTGTTATTTTACACTTCTGGCCTTTCTTTCTTTCTTTTTTTTTTTTTTTTTAAATTGTGAAAATACTGTACAGAGGGGTTACAATTACATGAGCAAGATAATGAGTACATTTCTTATCAAGCATTGTAGCCTCCTCCTTTTTTTCCCCTTCCCATCCCATCCTCCCTCCATCCTCCCCAATTCCCTTCCCCCTTTCCCCCCTTCCCTCCCCACTCCCATCAATGTTGTAAAGTTCGTTTTCGACATGACGACTTGTACATCTCATTGTTGCAATGGGTCCACCTGTATCCCTATTTAAACGATTTGTTTAAACGATTTGTTTTTCCCCTTCCCCTCCACAAATTATACTGACATCAAATATAGTGAAAGCAGGGGTTATACTGTGGGGGAGGGACATACAAAGCAACAAAGAAATAATCTTATAATTGTGTTAGAAACAATAGCATGAAAGAAAAAAACCATTTGAATACATATCTTAGGGTTCATTTCCCTAACATCAACTTATCTGACCTTTTCTGCTTGATTCAGACATATACTAGATATTGCAAATAAGGGAAACCATGGGACCTATGTTTCTTTGGGCCTGGCTTACTTCACTTAATATAATTTTTTCCACGCCTTTCCATTTCCTACCAAATGGGGCAATGTCATTCTTTCTGATGGAGACATAGAATTCCATTGTGTATATATACCACATTTTCTTGATCCATTCATCTACTGAGGGGCATCTGGGTTGGTTCCATATCTTAGCTATAGTAAATAATGCTGCAATAAACATAGTTGTGCTGGTAGCTTTAGTGTGGTCTTGTTTGTAAACATTTGGGTAAATGCCCAAAGGTGGGATTGCTGGGTCATAGGGGAGCTCTATGTGGAGTCTTTTGAGGAACCCCCATACTGTTTTCCAAAGTGGTTGACACTTCTGACCTTTCTTTGTCATCTTTTTTTATGCAGTATTTGTCTTTTTCAATCTGGCATAGTTCACATAACATGGAGGCTTCCAGTTCTTTCCTTCAAACAACTTCATTTCGTTTTTCTTTATGATTGTATAATATTCCAGTATGGTTGATTCATTTAAGAAAATTCCCCCTCCAGTCCAATTCCTGGAACATGATAAATGATCAACAACTTCCTCCTGCACAAATCCATGGTAAACAGAAGGAGTCTGTCTCCCTTGGAAGACACCAAGGGAAGCTCAGTACCAGAATCCCACACCTGAGGATGCGCGCTTGAATCTTAACCTCTTCCTGAGAAACGGCCATCCACAGTGCAGGCTGGAGGGAATTTTCATCAGAAAGGCTTTTATAATAAGCCCTAAGACCTTAACCCAGATAATATAAAGGATTAAAACCTAAAAAATGAACATATGAGCCAATGATTTTGAAATATACACTCAAAGCTTTAGTAGGAAAGATCTTCCCAACAAACATTCCAAAACCTATTTTAGAATTTTAAAAAAAGTGCTTCCACATTATCCCATAATGTCTGAGAACTCCCGATAGCAGACTGCAGAACATAACATAGACAAGCAACCACCACCATCTACAACAGAAGTAAAGTCAGCAAGAGAGTTCAGCTATCGACTTGCCACCTTCCCGAATACTTGGAGCACTGAAAGCTGAGCAAAGCCGCAGATCCCGCTGGTTGAGTAAGTCTGCCCTGGAATGTGGCAGTCTATTATTCATCACAGCAAATGAAGTTTTATGGGGGTTTTGGTGCCAGTCCTGGGCTTGATCTTAGCACCCATCCCCAAGCTTTTTTGCTCAAGGCTAGGGATCTATCACCTGAGCCACAACTCTACTTCTGGCATTTTGGTGGTTAATTGGAAATAAAAGTCTCATGGACTTTCCTGCCTCGGCTGGCTTTGAACCTTGATCCTTAGATCTCAGCCTCCTGAGTAGCTAGCATTATAGGGATAAGCCACCATGCTCAGCACCACTACAGTTCTTTATTGTAGCATTTGGGAGAGTACAAAGCCCTGAGTTCTAGCCCCAGTACCACCACCAGAAATTTTCTTTGTGTGTGATAAATCCTACAGACTAATTTTTTTTTTTATCAAACTCTTGCTTACCTTGAAGATGATTCAGATTTTTTTCTTTAAAAATGTGTATCTAGCCTTGCTTTTGTGTTTGTATCAGGAATGATGGACCTGACATAATAAGAATTACATAGATGCTGTTCATATTAACATCTTGTGCTTCAGAAAGCAATGTGTTTTCCTAGACCTTGCTCATTGAAGGAGATAATTAACCTCATAACTTCCTTTCCTTTTTCTTTCCTCCTCCTCCTCCTCCTCCTCCTCCTCCTCCTCCACCTCTTCCTCCACCTCCTCCTTTTCTTCCTCCTCCTCCTCCTCCACCTCTTCCTCCTCCTCTTCTTCCTCCTCTTCCTCCTCCTCCTCCACCCCTTCCTCCTCCTCCTCCTCTTCTTCCTCCTCCTCCTCCACCTCTTCCTCCTCCTCCTCCACTTCCTCCTCCTCTTCTTCTTCCTCCTCCTCTTCTTCCTCCTCTTCCTCCTCCACCTCCTTCCTCCTCCTCCTTCTCTTCTTCCTCCTCCTCCTCCTCTTCTTTCTCCTCTTCCTCTTTCTCCTCCTCCTCCTCCTCTTCTTCCTCCTCCTCTTCCTCTTCCTCCTCCTCTTCTTCCTCCTCTTCCTCCTCCACCTCTTCCTCCTCCTCCTTCTCTTCTTCTTCCTCCTCCTCCATCTTCTTTCTCCTCCTCTTCTTCTTTCTCCTCTTCCTCTTTCTCCTCCTCCTCCTCTTCCTCCTTCTCCTCCTCCTCTTCCTCCTTCTCCTCTTCCTCCTCCTCGTCCTCTTCTTTCTCCTCTTCTTCTTCCTCCTTCTCCTCCTCCTCTTCCTCATTCTCCTCTTCCTCCTCCTCCTCTTCCTCCTCCTCGTCCTCTTCTTTCTCTTCCTCTTCCTCCTTCCTCCTCCTCTTCTTTCTCCTCCTCCTCTTCCTCCTCCTCCTCCTCCTCTTCTTCCTTCTCCTCTTCCTCTTCCTCCTCCTCGGTCTCTTCTTTGCAGTGCTGGGGATGGAGTTCAGGGCTTTTTTTGTCCACGTGAGGCCTGTGCCCCATGACGGAGTTCTAGCCTCTCACTTTCTGCTCCTTTCCTCTTTAGATTGCACGTGGCGCTGTAGCAGCTGAGAAGTGAGCGGCGGGGCGGCGCGGGGCGGAGAGGGCAGCAGAGGGCAGGACGGGCGTGGGGCTGGCAGCGCTGAGTCAGCAGCAGCGGGGGAACAGCCCTGTCGCAAGCTCTGTCTCCCTCTGGTGACGCTCTTCCTGTCTCTGCTCTCCCACAGCGGCTCTGGCCACCCCGCAGAGCCGCTGAGGCCTCCCGGGGACAGTGCTCCCTCTTCTCCTTTCAAGACTCTGCTGTGAGCTGCAGTGAAATGCCACCACCAGCGCCTTGGGTTGAAGGCCCAGCTCTGCCACTGCGGTGTGGCCGGGCCTCTGCTCAGCACCACTGCCCTCTTGCTGCAGACAGCTTCCTGCGATGTGAAGGGCGCCGGCCATCCCGGGGCTTGGGGCAGGGCCGTCCAGAGCGTTGCTGTAGAGGCCACTGAAGAGAATGCGTGCACGGCTGGGTCTTGTCGTCCTTCCCACGCTGTGGACTGGGTTAGCGACAGCTCGTCCCTGACCACCTGGACGCAGGGCGCAACTCTGCACAACTGCTGCCGTCCACTGCGTGGAACGTCCCGAGTCCTCCCCGACAGCTGCGAGGCGGTGGGAAGCTTCCGACGGTGGGGGAAGAGGTCTGCGGGGCCTCAGCCTGCCACACTTGCTGTGTCAGGTCTGGAGGGCAGGACCCTGGATCCACTTCAACTACACTTTTACCCGGGAATGTCAAAAATGAATAAGCTAAGCCAAGCACCGGTGGCTCACACCTGTCATCCTAGCCACTCAGGAGGCTGAGAACTGAGGATCACGGTTCAAAGCCAGCCTGGGCAGGAAAATCCATGAGACTCTTACGTCCAATAAACCACCAGAAAAACGGAAGTGGCACTGTAGCTCAAGTGGTAGAGCACTCGCCTTGAGCTGAAGAGCTGAGGGACAGCGCCCAGGCCCAGAGTTCAAGCCCCACCACTGACCAAAAAAAAAAAAAAAGCTACCCATTTAGCTCCAGTCCAAGGAAAATAAGAATCAAATAAATAAGAATCAAATGAAAAGAAAAGTAACCACATAAAAGGGAAAGGTCCCTGAGGCCTTCACGGGTGAAGGCCTCAAAGCTTCCCAGAGAAAGATTGCTCAAAGGGTTCAACGTTTTTAGTATTAATTAACATCTTCCATTCAGCGTCCCACGAATTTCACATCTGCCACTAATTTTCTTCCTAATTAGAAAAGCTGTTGGTGGAGGAATTGTTAGATGTGTGCTCAGTACAAACAGGGGCATAATTAGAGAGCAGCCTTGGGGCGGATAGACCAGTTCTTACAGCAACAGAAGGCTCCTTCCTCGGGGTCCTTGGGGCTACTTTCGATGAGAATCTTGTGCGGGGAAGGGGAGGAAGGTAGGTACAAATCTCCTTTGGCAGGGCTATGGGAGTTGTTTGAAACCATGTAAGAAGATATGAAGTCTCTGAGTCTGGAAAGCCAGTCCTGTATCCCATTCAAGCCCCGCAATCCCTGCTCTCCAGTGTGTAACCAAGAGAGACCTCAGGGCTTCCACAACCACCCGTGAGTTAGTTACATGTCAGCATGCTGCTCGGGAATGAGTCTTAGAGAATCTCGCTTTTGTGGAACCCCATCCTGGTTGGGAGAGAGCAGGAAGTCAGCCCGGAGAGCCGGAATTCCCATCGCTTGGCTCTCTCCAACTCCAAAAGGCTGTCAAACCAAGGAAGACAAGGGCTGAATTCAGACCAGGGCCTTGTGTAATTTAGGGAGTTCCCACGGTCAAGGCAGCAGAGACCCACTTGTCTTCCGGATCTGCTCACATTAGGCCCTTGGTGAGCTGGACTGTGCCACCCACGTGGAGGGTGGTCTTTGCTGTCGGGCTCAGTGACTCACACAAACCTCCTCTGTCAACAATCTCGCCACTTCTCTTTATTATATATTAAAAATCTTTGTCCCCACCATAGTGATCATTCTTTTTTGCCCGGTCATGTTCGATTTCTTTATTTTTATTGTCAAGGTGATGTACAGGTTACAGTTACATAAGTAAGGTAATGAGTACATTTCTTGCCGACCTTGTTACCCCTTCCTTCAGTTTCCTCCTCCTTTCTCTCCTCTCAACCCGCTCCCACAAGTTGTACAGATCGTTCCCAACATATTGTCTTGTGAGTATCGCTGTTGCCTCGGTTCCCTTTGTCCTTCCCTTTCCTAATTCGCATAAGCATCTCTATTTATTTTTATGTTGCTACTTGGGCTGGAGCTCAAGGCCTCGCACTCTTGTTTGGCTTTCTCTGTCAAGACTGGTGCTCTACCGCGTGAGCCACAGCTCGACTTCTGGCTTTTTGGTGGTTAACTGGAGCTGGGAGTCCCATGGACTTTTCTTCTTGGGCTGGTGTTGAACCTTGAGCTATGAGGATCTCAGTCGCCTAAGTAGCTACAATTACAGGCTTAAGCAATTGGCACCCAGCTCTAGGGCTCTGTTTTGACACTGGAAGTAAAATACAATCTCAAATTTAGGCTAATTGTTTCAAATTGTTCTTTACACACTCATTCAGTGATTTTCAGCTCCTGTGAGCATACTAGGGCCTGGGAATAGAAGACAGCAGGTGTGGCTGCTGCCTTCAGAGCGTATTTTGTAGAGGAGTCAGAAAGCTCAAGGTAAGCCTTCAGTGATGGATACACACACCTCACTCCCATTTATCTGCTCGCCTGTCGGAATCAAAGCAGGCCTGCACGTCAGGCCTTGTACTGCGCCAGCCCAGGCAAGCTTCTCAGCCATGCTGGGGAAACAGGAGAGCGAACAGAGACAGCACCGGGCGATGAGGACATTGCTCAAGTCCCGTGTCTCCCTCCTGCCTAGCACAATTCTGGAAGGCACTGGGAACTTCTCAGAAGGGTAAAGAGGTTGCCTAGTCGATTGATGAATGGCTGGTTAATGACGGGGAAGACGCACAAGAGAACATTTATACAACTCCAGTCCAAGAAAGCTTCTGTGTTTCATGCTCCAGTCGGCATAGAAAAATGGTTGTCTTGCCGACGGGGAGTCTATGCTGGCAGCGCCAGGAAGACTCATTTATTAGTCAGGGGAGGACAGAGAACAGGCCTGGTGTCTGGTACCAGCTCCCCCCTCTCCCTCCCCCCCTGCCCCCCGACTCCACCGGCCCCCATCCAGACGCTGACAGCCAGAGGCTGGGCGGGTGATGGAATAGATGCTGGCAGGGCCATTCCAGGCCAGCCAGCCACAGGTGCTGAGATAGGCGGGCCCAGTGGGGTGCTTGGGCTCCCCCATTAATCTCGAGACAGGCCTGGGGTGGCCAGGCTTCCTAGACCCAATTGCCTGGTTTTGTCCAGATCCATCGGTCTGACCCTCTGTGGCCCTGGAGCCTCTTCCCTGGGCTCTTCTATGGGATGGATCATTGAAAGGATTGGGAAGCCTTCCGTTCGTTCCCTGGTGCCTCCTTTCCCCTCTACTGCAAAAGGATGGAAATCTCCACCTTAAGCCAAAGGGCCGTCTGCAGCCAGCGCCAGCAGGGCCACAGACGCCACCAATGCCCAGACTTCACGGATTATCCCCAGAGGGCAAAAGAACCGCTGAGCCCAGAGCACAGGGTTCTCATCCTGTGTTTGCACTTATTGAGTTACTAGCCTTCCTTAGCTGTGACTTCCATGTATGTCCAGAAAGTGTCTTCTACGGGGATGTAACAGTTAGAAATTTTTTTAAAAAGAAAAGAAAGGAAAAGTGGGTGAATTCCTGACGTTTGGCTTTGCTCTCAAGCACAGCTCTTACGATCATTCGGCACCTGAGTCCGCCAGGTTGCTTTTAGTTTTGATAATTCCATGCTTCTGGTGACAAGATAGTTCAGAGGAATCGCGGGACATCCAGAACCATCCGTGGCATTGTAGGCTGCCACACAGGGCAGCGTGGCGTAAGTGGCCTGGTGTCAAGGTGTGGCGGAGGCCTCTGTGGGAAAGCTGCCTTCCGGATTCCATTCCTGCATAGCCAGCCGCTGTGCCAGCCGGGCAGCCTGGCTGTGAGGGAGGCCTGGGTCCACACCTCTGCGCTTCCTATTCCGAAAAGGCTTCGGGAGCTCCATCTGAATCCCCCAGTCTCCGGGATCCAGGATGCAGAGCAGAGGTGAACCACTGGAGCACTGGGCTCCGCAGGTGCTGGGGGCTCACACCTGCGAGCTTAGACTCTTGGGAGGCTGAGATGTGAGGATCCAGATCGGAAAGCAGCCTGGCAGACACACCCTCCAAATTTTTCTTACCCCCCACAAAGTAGCCAAAAGCCGGAAGTGGGCTTAAGTGGTAGCACCTGCCATGAACAAAAACCTAAGCAGAGTGCAAGGCCCCATGTTCAAGTTTCAGTACACACACGCACACGCACACACACACACACACACACGCACACGCACACACACACACCCCCCTCCCACACACACACGATTTAAAATGTTCTGTAATTATATTTATTCTTATTTATTATTTATTCTCATTCTCCTTCCCTCCCTCTCACCATCCCTTCCTCCTTCCTTTCCCCTCCCTCCCTCCCTTTCCCATCCCATCCTTCCTCGGTCCATTGTTCTCTCCATGTCTTCCATTGTCTCTCCTGTTTTCTCTAAGACCTGTTCTTCTCCGTGACTCATTGATAGTACAGAACCAGGACACAATAACTAGAATCAAAAATGGAAAATTAAAAAAAAATTGCTGGAGGAACTGGCGCTGTGGCTCAAGGGGTAGAGCGCTCGCCTTCAGCTGAAGAGCTCAGGGACAGCGCCTAGGCCCAGAGTTCAAGCCCCACGACTGACAAAAACAAAACAAAAAACAAAAACATTGCTGGAGTAAGCCGCATATAAGTGCACGGTGTTATATACAGAGAGAGAGGAAGGAAGGGAAAAGGAAAGAAAAGAGAAAGGGGAAAGAAGAAGGAAAGAGGGAGGAAGAAAGAAAGATGGAAGGAGAGGAGGAAGGAAAGGAGGGAGAGAGGAAGGGAGGGAGAGAAAGAGGAAGAGGAAAGGAGGAAGGGAGGCAGAGAGGGAAGAAAAGGAGGGAGGAAGGAAGAAGGGGAAGAACAATTCTATGGGATAGTCTATGTTAAGTAGGTTAAATTATAAACGGCATGAAAAGACAGTGGTTTCGGAATGTGGAGTTCCACAGAGCTCAGACTATTCAGGGTATACATGGAGAGACACATGAAATGTCTAATTGAGTAGAAACAGAGGCCCTGGTTTAGCAAACAATTTAAATATTTCTAAGAGACACTCATCAGACAACATTCTACTGAACATGAACGCTGAAATTGCTAGAATTTTTTTCCCTGCTTCTTGAACGATCAAAATAATATAGAAAATAATAATAAAAAAAAACTCATTGCTTCTTCACAGCAGCAAAAATCACTATTTTGTAGAGCTAACACACCTCATTGCTCCTTTGTGTCTTAAGCAGTTTTTAGAACACAGGCGTGTGAAGCTGGCCTGTGTAGGGAGCATTTTGCATCTCCAGGGCTTACTTAGGGAAAGACCAGGCCATCCTCCCACAGGAAGCAATGCCCCAAACACATCCCACCTGAGCCTGTGGCCACGCCACTCCATGCAAGGTTGTAAATCACTACCTATACAGCTGGACTTTCTTGTGTTGATCCTCAAGTTCCTCTTATAGACTCAGAGATTCATAACTGAATCTCTCATTAGTCCCTCTCTCTTATGTGAAAAAAATCCAGTCAAACCCCCTACCTTACCTGCTGGGAAGCACTATTGGATTTTGCCCAGTGATGGCCTTAGATCCGTTTGGGGGAGAGGGAACTTCTTGATCCTGGCTCATCTGAGAAAACAAGACCACAGATGGCCTGGGCTCAGAAGTCTGTGCAGAGGGAATACTTTTTCTGCAAGCTGATAACATCTTTGCATGTTTGCTTAACATCTATTAGTATAGGTAAGGAGAGGAGGATATTTTTCTATTAGTGAATGCTCCAAATAAAGATGTATAGCATGTAAAACGCAAAGCTATTTTTATTTTTTGTAATTGTCTAGGAATTTTTCTTTGGCATTATAAGGAAATACCAGTAGATTAAAATTATCACTGGCTCTTAGTAAATAGCAATCTGCCAGGCTCCCTGCTACCCAGAAGATGATTAACTGACTGCTGACTAGCTTCCAATTTGCCTTGGGCAGTCCTGGGCAGGGAGTAATGTGTTTCCATGGTCCCCTTGGGTTGTCTACATGGTGGTGAGCAGAACCTATTCATAGTGCAGTGGTATAATCTGTGATCTGTGGTCTGGGCGGAAACCCCAGATAACAGATGCTATGTCTCTGATTGACTCTGCTCAGCTGGCCGGCCCCTGGATCTCTATTGGATGGTAAAGCTGGACTCGGGCTGTGGCGGGTCCCCTGCTCTGTAAACCTGGGGCTCTTTGCTAGCCATGCCTGGAAGACTCAAGGGAGTTGTTCATGAGTGACTAAACTTCCAGAAGCTTCTTTTTACAGATGTATATCACCAATATTGACTTAGAAGAGGCATGTAGGGGTCACATAGAGATATTCCATATGGGCCTTATCAACGTTTTTCATGGTTAAAAACTTCCAGTCAAATCTCCCAGGAGATTTCCTTTTGGAATTGTATTAGTCATCCAGTTTCTTTGGGGGATTTCTCATCTCTCTTGAGCCTGCTTCTATTTTATGATCAACTTCATAGCGCATTGTAACAGAGCCCATGTGATATGGTAAGGGTAGACTTGGAGTTCTGGAGTGACTTTACAATGCTCTGTGGAACGTGGCGGAGGTGGGACAACTGTATATCCGTGACCTAGAAAATCTCTGCATTCCCTCCAAGTCCCCAGGTCTCTACACCCCTCCGTGTGCTCGCCTGGCTTATTTCTGACTCCAGCTCCTATCACTCTACCTCATTCATTTTATATATCTGCTACAATGCAGTAGGCCAAACTCGTCGCCACTTCTGCAGCTTTGCATTTGTGCTCTCGACTCCTCCCCTTCATTCCCCTCTGACTCCATGCTCCGCGCTTCTCTTTCCTCTTCCCCTCTCCAGAGCTCTCTTTTGGTCTGGAATACTGTTTCTAGATCTCTGTCTAGTTCATTTCTCCCTTCATTTACATGTCACTGGTGTTGTATCTCTGGAGTCCCAAAGAAGTAAATTTAGATACAATATGAGGACTTACTAGGATAGTGAATCATGGCTTAGAAAACTTACAGCCCCACATTAAGAAAAATTCATGGAGCTCGGGCAGTAACTCAGGTTGTAGAATACCACTCTTTTCCTCTTTTATGAAAAAAAGAGAAAAAAAATTGCTTGGAGCTTATGGTTCATGTTTATAATCCTTGCTACACAGAGATCAGGAGGATTATAGTTTGAGTCCAGCTTGGGTACAAACTTGAGATTTCATCTCAATTAATAACCAGGCATGGTGAGGTACACCTGTCATTTTAGCTATATGGGAAATGCAAACAGGTGGATCACAGTCCAGGTTGGCCTGGGTACACATGCTCTTTGCTATTTTCAAAAAGCAGTGAAAGGGGCTGGGAATGTGGCTTAGTGGTAGAGTGCTTGCCTCACATGCATGAAGCCCTGGGTTCGATTCCTCAGTACCACATAAAGAGAAAAGGCTAGAAGTGGCGCTGTGGCTCAAGTGGTATAGTAGTAGTCTTGAGCAAAAGCAGCTCAGGGACAGTGCCCAGACCCTGAGTTCAGGCCCCAGGACTGGCCAAAAAAAAAAAAAAGCAGTGAAGGTAAAAAAGAGCTGGCAGAGTGACTCAAGAGGTAGGGCACCTGTCTAGAAGACCCTAAATCCAACCCTTGGTACCAAAAAAAAAATGAGGAAAGAAAAAGAAAAACGTGTGCAAGTGTACTTCAAGTGTACGTGAGGTCATATCTCTAGATCTTTCTGATCCTTCAAAAAAAGAGTTGAAACTCAACAATTTCCAATGTCTTCCTAAGTTCTACATTTTTTTTTTGGTCGGCTGTGGGGCTTGAACTCTGGGCCTGGGCGCTGTTCCTGCGCTCTTCAGCTCAAGGCGAGTGCTCCACCACTTGAGCCACAGTGCCACTTCAGGTTTTCTAGTGGTTTATTGGAGATAAGAGTCTCATGGACTTTCCTGCCCGGGCTGGCTTTGAACCGCGATCCTCAGATCTCAGCCTCCTGAGTAGCTAGGATGACAGGTGTGAGCCACCGGTGCCCGGCATTTTTTTTTTAAACTTTATTTACATACATTTAATTAAATCAGGATAGACATAGATCAAAAGAAAAAGAATCAGGAGAGTTATTGCACTGTTTTGTTTGGAGGGTGGAAACTGGAACAAATACTAGGATACCATTGCAAGACCATTGCAAAGTAGCTAAGTTACATAATGAATTACCCTACTCAATCTACAAATGAAAAAAAGGAGCTCATTTTTAAATCTTAAAAAATCCTAGAAATCTTATCCATTTCATAAAATAGAGAGCGCATCCTATCCGAATTCCTGAGACCCTGCATGAGGAAATGCCTGGAGACCAGATGGGATGTGTGGGCGCGCGATGAGCCTGTTGTCGATTCTGCCTCACCTCTACTGGAAAGAGTCAAGAGGACGTAAAAATGATTTTCAGTGTTTCACTAGTGAAAATCACATTGAGCCGGTGCCCGGTGGCTCACCCCTGTCATCCTAGCTACTCAGGAAGCTCAGATCTGAAGATCACAGTTCAAAGCCAGCCCAGGCAGGAAAGTCCATGAGACTCTAAGTAACCCCCAGAAAACCAGAAGTGGTGCTGTGGCTCAAAGTGGTAGAGTACTAGCCTTGAGTGCAAAAGCCCCCAGGCCCAGAGTTCAAGCCCCACCACCACCACCAAAATCACATTGAGTCACAGCAGATGTGTTCTTTGCTTTCCCAAGTAGCCCTGTTGGCAAAGAAGGTAGAGAGGACTGAGAGTTAACAGCTGTCACCAGCCCCTCCTCCTCTCCTCTCCTACACCCCCTCCCCAGTAAAGCTGCTGAGGAGGTCAAGCTTGCATTTTGCATTCCAAACCACCCCATTCTTTCTGAGCCTACTTTCACCCCATTTAGAGCACTCCAGCTATCGAATTTCTTCCAGCTGCCATCTGCCTTCTATGCTTTGGTCTCTCTCTGACTGCTCCACTGATCTGCACAGAGATTTATCTTGCTTCTTCCTCACTGAGCTGGCTGGTGCTCAATCCCATGAGCTCTCATCAACTGCTCTACTGTAGCTCAATTGATTCCAACATTTATATTAAAAGGCCTACAAGGTCTAAAGAAAAGTTGCAGTTTAGAAAAGAAAATGATCTAATGTCATACCTGGTCTTTGAGGATCTACAATGAACAATAGAGTTCACACACACACACACACACACACACACACACACACACACACGTCCATGTTCTTAGGAGCGGTCTCAGGGAAGAGTCATGACTATCTACATGTCAAAAGCCTCACACACATCTTGAATTCATAACTTCGGAGGCACAAGTATTGACATTTTTCCTAATCAGATGAAACCAGCAAGTAATGGTTTTCAGACAAAGGGATTTTCTACCCACTGCAGTTTTTAAGGTTTTGTGGCACAGACTACAGACAATAGACTTGTGATTTAGCAACACAGTTAAAGCAGTAAGAATTCCTTAGTCATCTTGACCTGGAACCAGAACAGAGATCTTTCTTATTTTACCATGAAAGGATTTTCATCCTTAATCCTGGGTCTCAGGGGAAAAAAATAAAGCTCAAGACTCTACTTCTCTGACACAACATCACAAAGAGTGGAATTGCTCCCTGCACATGCACAATCTGGTCTGGAGACTCTTTGGATCACGGATGGGGAAAAGATTCCAGAAACTTTCTTCTTGTTTGTCTAGAGCCCTCATAACCTAGTGGATAAATGATGTGACATCTTTGTCTTGTAAGCTGCTTAAAGTTGGAAAAAGGTAGTAATTTAAAAAGTAGGGTTAATGGTACCTCACAGAAGGGGAAACTGAGTTTCAGCTAATGGGCCAGATCTAGTACAGCTGTGAGTGAGTGGCCACAGCACAATTTGCCCTTTGCCTTGTGGTAAAGGAGAAGTAAGGCCAGTATTTGGGGGACAGGGCACAGGGACTTTATGGTGATGCAAAGCCAGACCTGAGCTCTTTGGAGGATTTTTAGATCTTTGGGGGATACATGGACCCCTCCCGAGAGGCCTACGAGCCTCCACCTCAGCTGCGGCACACCAGAGGCCTTGAACAGCACTGGGGCAGAAGTAGAACATTCTTTACAAAGTATTTTAAGAAATCAACTTCATTCAGTAGAAGTTTACAGGCAATCAGTAGATTGCATCCATTTTGACAGTTTGATGAGTTTAAAGTATCTATCTATGCTCTCTGTCTCTGTCTCTCTCTCCATCTGAGTAGTAACAACCCCAGTTCAGGACACGGAACATTTCCAACACCATGATAATAACATCATCCTTGGTGATCCACCCCCACGGACCCAATCTACACACTAGACACCCACTGTTCTTGTTTCCTTCAGCATAGATTTTTCTTGTCTGTTCTTAAAATGCAGAGATGAATCACATAGTATGTATTCCTTCAGATAGGCTCCTTTGGCTCAGCACAAGGATTTTTTTTTGAGATTAATCTATGGTATATTGATCAATAGTGTGTTTCCTTTTATTGCCATTATGTGAATGAATGTAGGAAGACTTGTTGATCATTCACCTATTAATGGGTATTTGGGCTTCATCTAGTTTTGTAACCCTATATGAAAGCTGCCAGGGACCTGTCTGTGGATATATGCTTTGGCTTCTGTTGAATACTCACCTAACAGTGGAACTGCTGGATCATATAAGTGTGTAGTTCACATGGCAACAAGTCGCCAGATTTCTAACAAGGTTGTCATTTTGTCCTTCCCCAGAAACGTAAGGGAGTTCCATGGGTGTCTACAGCACCCTATGTTGACTGCAGTGTTCCCTCACAATTCCCCCTGGCAACTAAAGATAGTAAGTATTTCTTTCAAGTGTCTATTAACCATGTGTGTATCTTCTTTTGGGAATATTTTGACATGATGAAATATTTTGCCATATTTTAGGAAGGATTGCTTTGTTTTTATTTTTTTATTTCATAAACACGTATCTACTTGCTGTGTTCTTATAAGTAAGAATTGCTTTATATAGATCATCAGAGGTATGGCTCAAGTGATAAATCACCAGATGCGAGCAGGAAAGCCAAATAAGACATCAAGGCCCCAAGTTCAAGCCCCAGTACAAGCATATATATATATAAATCATTACCAGAACTATTCATTGTGGATATTTTATGCTGTCTGTGGCAAATGATTTTTATTTTGCTCAAACTTACTTTCTCATTTTTTTCCTTTATTCACTAACGTTTATTGGCTATCCGTAATGTAACAAGATTGCTTAAGCTCTATCTTTTAGAATCCATCATCTTATTTTATGATCTTTACGTAGCTGTACAAAGGAGGTGCCCTTTAACAAGGCAGTGGATGAATACAATGCATCATCATCAGTGTCACTCCTTTCAACCTAGAATCAATTTTAAGTATTTCTTTTTCTGGCAAAGATTGCCTTTCTTCTATAGCTTCAAGTATATTTCATAAATTTATTTAGGACTATTATCTTACTATTATTATGTTTTTGAGAACCACGTCTATTAAGAGACTTTTTTTTTACTACCTACAGAAACAGGGAAGAAAGGAGAGATGATCAGGGAAGTATCCCTGAACATGGTCTGCCATTTCCCCGAGGAGGACAGCTTTCCTCATCTCCAGGAAGTTTCCCTGCATGCTTCCAGCTCGCCGTGCCCTCCTCAGCACTGGCCAATGTGGTGCTGGCTGCCTGCATGGAAGTCCAAGCAGAGAGGCTCATGGCTGTTTGCACACTTCCTTCTGGAGCTGGACAGAGGCCTCTGCTGAGCACACCGGGCACACAGCCCTATGAACTATGCTAGCTGGCTCCCACCAGCTGCTGTCGGAGTGCACACCTGTCTTACCTCCCACACGGTGAGGTCCACTGGCCCTGCGTCCACCCGCTTTGTTCCTGGGTGATGGGTATATTTTTAAAATACAGGTCACCATTTTCCAGCGGTGGCTCCAGTTACGGTTCAAGGCTTGCTCATGAGGATGGAGTTTTCTTCTCCCTCGGATTTCACAGGCCTGGCTGCTGTCCGGCCCTCCTTCCCTTCTCCATGCCTGCTCCTCTGCGGGCAGCAGCTGCAGCCGTGCTGAGGTCTTCTCTGGAACTGGGGGGCGCTTGCTTAGGATGCGAAGAGGAAACAGCAGGCCTGGTGCCACTGGCCACCCTTCTGTCCCATCTGTTATCCAAAGACAACTGATGCTAAGAGGGCAAGAAAGGGGTGTGAAGGGCAGAGCACCAGCTCTCCTCTCTGCCAGGACAGGGGACGTGGAAGGATCTGAGGGGATGGGGACAGAGTGGCTCCCAATGCAGCCGATGTTACTTGGACCAGGCAGCCAAGTCCCCCGTGTGTCTGCTGTTGGAGCATGAGCTATGTGATCATCGCCTCATTCGAATTCCCGTTTAGCAAAGTTTCCCAGATCTCACGTCACAGGTGACAACCAGGACAATGGGGGCCTGCGGGGTTGGGATTGTGTCCTGGAAGGACCCAGTGAATATTCCTCACTGGCTGAGCCCTGTGGGCCTCGGTGATGGGTGGTAGGTACCATGGGCTTCTGCCCGGGGCCCAGGTTGAGTAACCCAACTATGATGTTTCATTCTTCTGTAGAAAGGTGAAGTCGAATGGCCCAGGATCCAGAGGTCCATCTTGGGGCCAGGCTAACTTTGGTCCTGAAATTGTTCAGGGGCAAGGAAAATGGGTCATCTGGCTGCCCTGGCCATGTGATAAGAACTGGTGTGGATGGAGTCATTAGTCTTGCTTGGTTAAGACACGCTCTTTCTGTTTTGCCATCTCTCTCACCTAGCTGCCGCCACTGGGTTAAAACACAGCTTGATTCTTCCAGGCATTTGTTCCTGTAATTCCTAAGTGTGTAGGATAGACCTAGGAGAAGATAAATGCTAGTCAGGTATAGATATAGACAAGCTCCAATTCGTGATTCCAAACCAATGGACAACGGAGTTTACATTTAGGCATGGTTCCTCTATGCCAGACTGCGGTGTTGCTGCAGCTCCTGCCATTTCCTTCTCCGAGAAATTCTAGACCTCCATTTGGTAACCAGAGTTATACTCCTACTGGAAATGGAGTCCTTTCAGAAGCATAATAGAGATCTTCCCCGTGCTTTTGTAGATGTAAGCTTTATAGTCAAACATTATTTCTAGTCTATCTCTACAACTATAGAACTATGCAAACATGATCTAGACACATATCTCTGTTTTTCCATTTCTCAGTTTGAAGGGTCCATTACAGTTATAGCTATGACAGTTAGTTTTTCCTTTTTTTTCTTTTTTCCTTTCTCTTTTTCCCTCTTTCTTTCTTTCTTTTCCTTTCTTTCTTTCTTTCTTTTCTTTCTTTCTTTCCTTCCTTCCTTCTTTCTTTTTCTTTCTTTCTCCTTCGTTCATTAGTTCGTTCCTTCCTTCCTTCTTTCCTCTCTCTCTCTCTTTTCTTTTACTCTTTCTTTCTTTTATTCTTTGATGCTGACATTGGGTCTAGGTGCTGTTCCTTAGCCTTTTTATTTTGCTTAAGGCTGCACTTCTGACTTTATTGGAGACTCTCATAGACATTTTTGCCCGGGCTGGCTTTGAACTGTGAGCCTCAGATCTCAGCCTTCTTAGTAGCAAGGAATACAGGAATGAGCCATCTGTGCCTGCTCCTGGTAGTTTTTAATAGCAGTTTTCCACAGCATAGTTAAGTATGTGTGTTGGGATCAAACGACACTTCTGGGATGTTTGCCATCTAGTGCCCTATCCTGCCCAGCAGAGAGAATTCTGTAATTACCAGATCAATTTCCTGCTTCTTTTTCATCCTAAGTACAGATTTTTCTCTGGCAGGGAGAAGTAAAATCAGTCTACATAAAACATGCTACAGAAAAGACAAATGACATAGGATAGACAATGATGAATCTAGAGACATTATGGGCAATTGTGAGTTGAGAGGTCTTGTATTGGCATGAGGGTGACAGAGGAGAGAGTTTTAATAAAAATTATTATGGCTTTTGTAAAATTCGGAGTCCTTTGTAGTTCTTAAGAATCTTAAGTAGAGGGTTTATTTGGAAATCACTTTTGGCTATCGGGAGTTGGTTTTGACGGCAAAACGACCCTGAGACTGTCTATGTGACAGAATGCATCCCAAGTTTCTAATGTCCCAGTAGTGTAGAAATAGGATTTTCTTATTCATGCTGGCTTGGGCTGTGCTTTCATTATATTCATTTGCTGTTCATGAATCAGTAAGCACTGGCCATCTGTTTAAACAGATTTAAGGTTATTCATTCTGGCCTAGAGTTTCTGTGTACTTCTTTAAAAAAAAACCCGCTAAGACTTGATAGTTGAGACAGACACTTCTGCTCTCTTTTCTGATTATATTTCTCATTGTATGGTTTTCTGGGGTTCTGGAGCCCACATTAAAGGTCATGCTGCTTCAGGCACTGGGATTTGATTTCTTAAACACTTCCCAGGTCAACCAGAGTGCTAGAGTTTATTACTCTGCAAAAACCAAACCCATTGCCAAGTGGAAGGAGAGAAGGGCATGTTTAGATGAAAGTGCTTGATGTTCAAATCCTGTCGTTTGTTGACATTATATTGTTCAATGCAATTTCTTCTACCCTTCAGGGCATTTTTAATGTTTTCCCAAGACCAGTATGAAGAGGCTTCAAAGCAGCCTTTTATACCAGTTTATGTGAGTCACACACAAACCTTGTATCAATCTGAAGTGTATCCCCTACACACACCAAGAAAATAGGGTATGTTATATTAACAAGCCATATTGGATATCACACACTGGTATGGGAATAAACCAGGTAACTCCCAAGTGGGGACTAGTGGGTGGAGAGCTGAACCTTAAGTAGATCGCAGATTGAGCTATACAATAGTAAATTCATCCAAAGCGCTCTGTTGCTAGTGGTCTGATTTTGCTATTGGCCACAAATTTGTCATGAAGAACTGTCTGTGTTGGTTGCTTTAGAGCCTCGAATTTTTTTTTATTAAACAACTATCAAAAAGATAATGCATGAACACCAGAAATTTGTGCTTCATGCTTATTCCACGGGTGAAGAAATATGAGGTATTTATTAGCTTTTTTAAAGTGATTTTCACCTTATTGAACCACATACGTAGCAATAAAACACAGCTTTATGAGGAGATACATTTTAGTTCTTTTTATGGTTAAAAATGAAGTGCCAAGTCTTACATTTGAAGAGTTATTCAGTCTTTTAGCAACTGCTCTCTGCTTCTAGAACTGATGATACCCTTCTTCCTTTCCTTTTGTGCTGGTCTGGGTTCTTTTCATGGTCAAGTGAGTCTGTCCAAACGTGGGGGGGGGGGGAGGGTGGCTTTCTGAGAAGGCAAACCCAAGGAAACTCGGGCCCTGGAGGAAGAACTGCCGGGCATTATGGGAGTTTCAGACCTTGGAGCAAGTTGGATGAAAATGGAGGCGTGCAAGCAGAGCTGTTAGAGTTTTCATTGCCAATGGTTTCTCGCAGGACACTCTTCCAGAAACTAACATCCACCAAAGCTGCAAATTTAGGGGGCTAGAGGGGTCTGAACTCCTGTCTGGTAAAGTGCTAATACGTACTTGAAACTCATCTGCAATTCACATTGCACAATGTAGGAAATTGTCAGCACTAGTTTGAAATTTTCTTCTCTTTTGTGGGCTTGGGGACAGACCTCAATGTTATTTTAACTGAGTGTCCTCCAGGCAAAGATATTTACTTAATTGGGCAGCCAATAAGAAGCCTTGTTACTGAACAGTTTATAGAGAACAGGCTGTGTGCTCACGGTTCGTGGAGAGTCTGGGAAACAAAGGAAGTGTGGAAGAGGAAGCTCAGCCTTGTAAATGTGTCTGGAAAGAGGCTGAGTGAGAGTCGAATAAAGCATCCCGTGTCCACTGGGCCAACATAAATTCCAGCAAAATGGTCCTAAAATCAGAGGTGCGCCTTCTCCTGCTTGTCAGTGTTGGCGCCTGGGACGCACAATAGCTTCGCCTGACCTGGGGATGCTGCTCTCTTCTTGTCTCTCTGTAATGTAATGAGTGTTTTCTGCTGCAGGCTTCACTCCGTCTGGCAATTGTGGTGGATGGGAAGTGGCAGGTTTGTTTTTCGATCATAGATACGTGTGGGCAGATACAGCTCAATGGGGCAGTTGTAGCCAGGAGCCCAGGAATCCAGCGAGAAAGGCTATACCTAGAACGGTTTCCTTTGTAGATCCTTTACCGGGTTTGGTGATTGCTATAACAGCAACAGAAATCCTTCCCATGAGCCAGCAAAGGTCAAGCTTCTCAACCTCACTTGATATTTTCTTTCTGTACCTGCTCTGTACTCACTGTTTTAAGTTCGGTAAAAGTTTGAGTGTTGTTAAAGGCATGTCTCTTTCCATGTTGAGCTGAAGATCCTTTGTGCAACTACTGAAAGATGATTAGTAAAAACTTTTGACAGTATGTCTCTTTAAATCCAGATAAGTGTAAAATAAACAAACCCAACAAGAGAGAACAGCCAGGAATTGCTTGTGTGCTCTTTGTACTAAATTAATATAAATTTGGAGAATAGCGAAGGACGAAGTGACCCCCAACACCCCCACACTTTATGCCTGCATGTACATACTTTCTCCATCCTCCATAGACAGTTTAGCAATTTGAGGGCAACAATAGTCCTACATGTTGAATTAATATTATTTTGCATGTAACAAGTGTGGGTTTCAACATCTGTTAAATTAAATGAATCAGCAGGATTGTCAGGGGAAACTGAGAAAAATAATGGGGACCTTTATAGTTATTTCAACCTACTTATTTTCAGAAGGTCTAGAGGTAGCTGGTGAGAGAAGACACAGGTACACATCAATGAGTAAAAGGTGGTAGGGAACTGCAGGCACTGCTGGCTCTCACCTGTAATCCTACTTATTTGGGAGGCTGAGAACTGAGGATCAAGGCTTGAAAACAGCAAAAATGTGGCAGCAAAGACCATGAGACACGTATCTCCAATTCAGCGAAAAGCCTCATGTGAAGCTGTGACTCAAGGGGCAGAGTGCCAGTCTTAGACGAAAAAAGTCACACAAGAACATACAGCCTGAGTTTAAGGCCAGGTATACACACACACACACACACACACACACACACACACACACACACACACACGTAAGAACAAAAGAAGGACGCGGAAAAACCGATATTCTATTCTAGTCTAAGGACTGCTACTGTGATTGAATGGAAACTTGATTTTCTTCCCCACTGTGGTAAGCAAGACAAAAAGTTATATAAGGTTCTTATTAGCTAATAACAAGAAGCACGCTAGCTTGCCTCTAGAGGCTGATTTCCCCCATAGCACGAACTCTAAGAGGAATTTATTTTATGGCCCTTTATTGAATGATTGTTTTTTTTTAAACACATGATGGTTTCAATAAGCTTTACAAAATATATGGAAACATTTTTCTACATGGCTATGTTTTATATTGATTTTTGATGAATGCCATGGTGCAGAGATGATAGTTCTATGGAGATTCAGGATATATCCCAAGTCAGCAATGAAATAGGTTAATGGGTTACATCTGGGCCTGGAGCCTGTGGAAGGGTCCTGGTAATGTATGTTTCAAAAATAATGACCACAGGCTACTACACTGACATCATTACTAGAATGTTACATTACTGGAACGTAACCTGGGCTACATTGTTGATGAAATTTGTCTAAATAGTTCTCCCTTAGCACATGCAGTTTGATTTGATCCTGGGCCTTCATAATAATAAAATGGTCCAAATTCCATGTATGTATCTGAAATTGATTCGAATGTGTCCCAATAATGTTAAGAGAAAAACCACTATAAGGGGGGTGAAACGTGGTCTTAAGGAAAGGTCCTCTGACGTAGAAGTCAGTTTAAGTATCAAATACAACGAAGCAAATTTCCTTGGGATGTGAAGTCTTAAACATGTGACTGATGTCATAGCTTGGGCCTGACCTGGAGATTGACAGTTGACTGTCAATGGCTCTCAGGATCAGTGCCTTGGAAGGGAAGGGAACTGGAAGTGGAAGGTTTGCTCTAGTGCGGAATGGGACTTGTGGAGTTGTCCAGAGTTGAGCAAAGGGCGGGTATAAGGTCATCCACAGTGAGGAGTCACCGGCTCCAGGATGCCCAGGGAGGGTGTGTGCTTTGGGGCAAGAGCCAGGCTCTTGCTCTCTTCAGCTAAGGAAAATACCCACAGAAAGCCGGGGGCAGAGGCCTCTGGAGGCCAGATTTAAGAGTATGGAAAATTGTTATCTTTTTACTAACCACCATCTAATAGAGGTGCTACCGAGATCATACTGAGATAAGAACTTTAGAGTCTCATTAGGAGACAGGAATCAAGTGTTCATACTGATATATACTGTTTATGCCAAATAAAGGGATGAAATGGGGGATGCGGTCACAATATTTAATGCCTATCCTATGAAACTAGGGAAAGGGAGGAAAGGGAGAGGGAAGAAGGATGAGAGGAGTTACACTGACCAGGATGCATTGTGCTTACGAACTGCTTTCTGGAATGGTAATCCCTCTGAACCACCACTTAAAGGTAATAAAAATACAATTTAAAAAAGAATAATGAGGAAAGAATACCAGTAATAACACAGAGCATAAAGGCAGGCCTATCCACAGGGGGGTCATGGGCGGCAGACATAGTGAACTCCACTTTTTCTAAGAGGACAGTACTGACTCTTGCAATGAATTCCTCGTTCTTATTTAACTTCCTCAACATCCATCTTATGGTGCTGATGGTCTGGTATTTCGTTATCTTTTCTATGAAACATTATTAATTTGATGTGCTGAACTCTGGCAATACAAGTCCTTTTAGAGTCATAAAAGGAGCCAATCTTTACAAGATGCTGACAGATGTTGTGATCGTGTTTTTGCTTTTACGATAGAACCGGGTTTCCTACTCTGCTCCGTGTAATTAGGCATGCAGATAGCGCTGCACTCATTTTACTAGCTCAATGGGAAGGCTTGGAGCTGGGGCCCCAAAGCGCTCTTTACGAAAAGGAAACCCACTCTTCCGTGAGTATGTAAATGTCTCCTGATTCCCATAGAAAAATAAGACTTGGTGTTTTCACCTGGAAAATGCTACACAAAATGGAGTTGTAAGAAATACAGTCATCATCTTGACTAAAGTCAAAGAACCCTAATTTACTCACATCGGGAAGAATTTGAACAGTACGGGTATGCCTGTGCGTGACCAAAGAGCCACACACATTTTTAGAGTCCCAGCAACATCATGGACTTTAGAAACATAGAAACGCTGTCTTACAGTCTGCTGACCTGAAGCTGCTCAACCTCTCTGTCTTCCCTATTTCATTCTCTGCTTCTTTTTGTACCTAGTGCTCTAGGCGCTAAAAATGGCACCTGCACCGAAGAGTTGAATTGGCAGTTTTCTGGAAGTTTTCTCTGCTTGACAAGTTTCTCTGTCTTGCTTCAAAACTGATTTCCTAAGGCCCACATCCTTGTCTTTCTCAAGTGAAAACAGAGTTTCAGAAGGAAATAGAGCTCTGGGGGCCAGACACGGCGCTCTCCGGTCCCTGGTTCTTTACAGGCCCTACTCTTGGCTGTGTCCCAAGGGTGCCTCACTGTGTGATTCCCAGTCCCTCCTCTGCTCCGGGCAGAAAGTACAAGAATCTACATTTCCTATGTGCTTGCCACATGCTCTCCATTAAGGATTGTGAGGAAACAGTAAAAGGGGGCAGATGAGGCCGTGGAGCCCAAATCAGACACAGGGCATCTCACTCAACAAAGAGGCAACGCAAGGCATGTGCAACTACCTGTGACATCAAACCCGAAAACAGCACCTCAGCACCGGAGCCAGGACACAAGAAGCTGACTGAAAATTCACATACACACACACACACACACACACACACGTTGCTTGATGAAAGTTGGCTGGAATCCATTTCCTAGATGAGTATGTAGGTCAAGCTCTTCCAGATTTCTTATAGAGACAATGCCCACAATCAAAGAGCTGTCCAGAAGTGGAGCAAGGACCAAAGCTCAAGCTCCTGTGCACAGTGCACTAACACAACACGGTGTGGAGGCCCGCTCAACAGGGCGATAGAAAAAACAAGCAAATGTATACAAAACTTTCCTGAAGTTCTCATTTCCACTCTATAAAACCTCTAGTGATGATCATATAGTAGTTTCTGGTACCTATTAAGTCCTTTCTTTCTACCTCCTTGTATCTCAGCATGCCCAAGTGACCTGCGTAGGGAAGGAAAGTCACCTCTAGATTCAGTTATTCATACCAGGACACAGAACTGTCCCTGTCGGGTTTCAATAACCTTGCTAGTCACTGTAACAGTATATAGCACCCTGTCCTGTATTCTTCTTTGAAACTAGAACTTGACAGGCCTTTTATAGGCCCTGCCAACACTCTGCAAATAAAACTCTTGAAGTTTCAGCAGAAATGCATTTTTATATGATAAGATGAAACCTTCTGGAACTTACTACTTGCATGGATGGAAAGGGCGGCAAGAAAAATAAGGCTGGAATGAGCCTGGGCTCCACGCTGTCTCCTGACGGGATTAGGCAAGCCTCATAATGTGCTAGAGAGAGAAAAAAGAGGGACCCAAGGAGGGGACGAAAGACTTGGTCGTCATTAGCATTTTCCCATGTCAACGCTGAGATCTGAGAAGGCAGAAGGATTGGCTTACTTTACATACTTGTCTGGTCCGTTAGTACTTAATAAAATATAGAATGTTTTATTTGACCCCCTAGGGGAAAACAGCTAAACGGGTAAGTTTGTTCTTGAAACCAAATATCAGCCATCAAAATACTTCCAAAGCCCTTTAGAAATCAGAACATCCTGCATTTATTAGAAAGTAGGTGCCCCGAGCTTATAGGTGGCTGTTAACATCATTTTATTTCTCTTATACAAAAAAGTAGAAATGACAGAAAAAACATTCTTGACAATACCACTGACCTGGTGTCACTGAAGAGCTGAGCCAAAGCTGCCTGTGTTCTGGGGAAAGAGAAGTTCTACCACCATTAGCAAACACTCATGCAACTGACGGAATAGAAATGGCGTCAGTGGTTTGGCAAACATCCTTCACATAGCTTGAATCAATCCAATATTTAAAAGCATACATTTGCCCAACCATGCTCTTAAACAGCATCTTTCAGGAACCAAGTTTTATATCTATGTATATATATATATATATATATATATATATATATCCATCCATATATATATACATATACACACAGATATCACCCACAAATGTATCTTATTATGGTTTCATACGATATATACATTTAAGGCATCCTGATATGTGTTGCTGGTGAATGTGGTGCTCATGGTTCTATTTCCACAGTGGGTTGTCCAGTAATTTCCAGTGAAGTCCAATGGGCAACAGTGAGGACATTAGGAAAGTGATTTACAAGAAGAGTTCTTTGGACTCTGGCTCAGCAATGTGCTTTATGCTTCTGGATTTCTTCATTTTTCTGTAGGTGTCATTATGCCTAAGAAAGAGGAGAAAACACAGGCTCAAATTATACAATGATGATCAAGGCATCAGGCCACGTCCCTAAACAGCTCACTCCAAATGAAAATTATCCATCCTCAAACCATACAGAAGCATACCTCATTCCTAAAGGCAAGTCATTTTCTTTTTTTTAATTTTTAATTTTATTTTTTATTGTGAAAATACCATACAGAGGAGTTACAATTACATGGGTAAGATAATGAGTACATTTCTTATCAAGCATTGTTGCCTCCTCTTTGTTTCCCCTTCCCATACTCCCCCCCTCCCCCCACTTGATCCTCCCCCCCAAAGATGTAAGTGTAAACTTGTTCAACCACTTTGGAAAGTAGTATGGAGGTTCCTCAAAAGACTCCACATAGAGCTCCCCATGACCCAGCAATCCCACTTTTGGGCATTTACCCAAATGATCACAAACAAGACCACACTAAAGCTACCAGCACAACTATGTTTATTGCAGCATTATTTACCATAGCTAAGATATGGAACCAACCCAGATGCCCCTCAGTAGATGAATGGATCAAGAAAATGTGGTATATATACATAATGGAATTCTATGCCTCCATCAGAAAGAATGACATTGCCCCATTTGTTAGGAAATGGAAAGACTTGGAAAAAATTATATTAAATGAAGTAAGCCAGGTCCAAAGAAACATAGGTCCCATGGTTTCCCTTATTTGCAATAACTAGTTTATGTCTGAGTCAAGCAGAAAAGGTCAGATAAGTTGATGTTAGAGGAATGAACCCCAAGATAAATATTCAAATTTTTTCTTTCATGCGATTGTTTCTAACACATTTATAAGATTATTTCTTTGTTGCTTTGTATGTCCTTCCCCCATGGTATAACCCCTGCTTTCACTGTATTTGATGTTCGTATACTTTGTGGAGGGGAAGGGCAAAAACAAATCGTTTAACTAGGGATACAGGTGGACCCATTGCAACAATGAGATGTACAAGACGTTATGTCATAAGAACTATTCTTTAAGCAATAAACTACTCATGCAGCAACATGCTGTCTGAACACATTTGAATTTGGCTCCAGAAGTAATTCTTCAACCATACTGACTTGAGCAAGGCAATCTATAGTCAGGTGCCTGCGATCAAGGCAATCTATAGTCAGGTGACTGCGATCAAAGCAATGTCAGGTGATGAGCAGATGCAAGAGGGTTTTATATTTTACTCACATTGGCATCACTTCTGATACTCTTTACCCTCTAGTAAGCTTGAATCTTAAAAGTCTGAGAAGAATGCCTTGTGTTTGGTCACATGGTAACTGAGTAGAACATGAAAAATTCACAAGTATTAAGCTAGTTTCCCCTTCCTGTAGTTTTACCTACTTGTATCTTTTTCATATGCTGGTTAATAATCATAGACCCAAACAGAGAAATTGGAGGATAAAAGATTAAAAAAATTATATGAAGCATTTTTTTAAATAACCATCACAGGAATGAAAACAGACTCATATCATAGCCAAGAATCAAGAAGTCAAAATAGTAGAAAGAAAAACAAGAATCATAAAAGCACCTAAAGTGTCAATGATCTGAAAAGATCTAGGCTTTTTCTACAGACATAAGTAAAAGAAAATGAAGCAATGTATTCAAGCTACTTTGGAGACTGAGATGTGAGGATTGTGGTTGGAGGTTGGCCCAGGTAGGAAAATCTGTGAGACTCTTATCTCCAATCAACCAACAGAAAACTGGAAATAGAGCTGTTGCTCAAAGTGGTAAAGCACTAGCCTCAACACAAAAGTCCAATTGCCCAGGCCCTGAGTTCAAGTCCCACAACCGAAGGAAAAAAAAAAAAGAATCCCAGAGAATTCTTTATAGTACTCCACACACAGCTAAACACCCCTAATCCAGCAAATTTAAGATATTCTAGGTCTACAAGATCACAAAAACCTCATTACTTACCATCTTCCTTGGTGTGAAGACATGTCTGCCTAATCACAAATAAGTAATCAAGCAAAGACAGAGAAAAGGAAAAGGCAGACAGGTTCAGCCGGTAGTGTCTACATAGGTGAGCAGCCAAAGGAACTCTGGGGAAGCCAGGGTGGTCAGGAGAGTGTAGACTGGTGTGTGGACAAACGCCTAAAGGCAGAGGAGCAGGTCTCTCCAAAAGAGAGAAAGTAAGACAATCAAATTGTCTGAATGCAACCAAAGATGGGCTTTGTCTTAAGCAAAAAGTGTCTGATTAGCATGTTGTAATCTAAGAAAATAGAGTAATTATTCTCAGGGGAAAATTTAACCATATGAGAAGAGACATGTCATTTACTGGGTCACACCAAACCATTGTGATTAATATTTAAGAGCAAGAACAATAATGAACACTAAGGCCTGACCCAAATCTCAAATGATTTAGCTGAAAGTGAAAGAGGGGATTGAATGCTAGAGAGCTAGGTGTCGTTGGTGGTTCTCTCTTAAGAATATAGCGTCTGGAGCCAGACTGATCAAATCTAAATCCTGGCTCCACAGTTTGTAACCATCACTGCAGGGTCATCTCATGTAAGCACACGATCATCTTACGCCCCATTTCTAGTGTTCAGAATTTGGGTAATAATAGTATCTGTGGCGTTTGTCGTTGTGAAGATTAAACCAGTAAATATTTAGAAAGCATCTGGAATGCTGTGGTTATCTTTATCTTCTGTAGCAGGATGCCAAGAGATAATGAGGATGTTATCTGAAACTGAAAATGTCCACGAGCATGTTATCTAGACATAAAGAATACTGGAGAAGATAGTGGAAGCGAAAGCAAGGGATGGAGTCCGAGGAGTAGGAGAAGGGATAAAACGGACTGGGGACAGCCAGCTTTTATTACAATGCGAGTGTTACTCATATGTGTCACATCATCTTGACTTAAAAAAAAGTCTATTATAAATAAAGAATTCAAAAGAAAGCATAGGTTGCATTCTACAGATAATACTTGATGGGACATTTCTGTTTTAATACAGGCGGTGCTGTGTGACAAATCGGCGTGACATGGGTCAAGCCTGTAATCCTAGCTACTTAGCATGCACAACTCTAGGAATCCAGCTCCAAAGCCAGCCTGAGCATGAATGTTCAGGAGCCTACATCTCAGTCAGTGGCTGCGCACAGTTGCATCTGCCTGTAATCCCAGCAAAAAACCAGAAGTATAAATAGGAGGATTGCAATCCAGGCTGCCCTGCGCTTGAACAAGGCCATACAAAGGGTCTGGCGGAGTGACTGAAGTGTAAGAGTGACTGTGTAACAGCACAAGGCCCTGAGTTCAAATTTTGATGCCACCAAAACAAAAACAAAAACAAAAGCCCTCAAAAGCATACGCTTTCTGCAGGATACAACCTGGATGATCAGAGAGAGCCGAATCCAAACAAGTAAAACAGCACCTCACAACGGAATAATATCAGAGCAGTCCCAACTTGCCTGAACCTTTTGATCGTCAAGTCCTGAGTTACCAGTATTTGAAGCACTAAAAGTCCTAGGATAATTCTGGCCTGAATCATTCTGATAACTTGCTCTCCTGGCGTTCATTTTTGGATATGAGAGCACACTCTGAGTGACCAAAATTGAAAAAGAGAAAAGGCTTAAAATCATATAACAGATTTTTTTCCCCCCCAAGTAACTAAAAACACTGACTCGGCCAGCCACAGCGTTTGGTTCCACCACGCAGACGCAGAGCGCCCACAGCTTGCAACGAATGTGCTTCCACTGTTGGCCGAAGAAAGAGCTTGCTGGCCCTCTGACCTCCGTTAGTTTCACTGAAAGCCCCGTATGCAGGTGATCTGTTTTTAAGAAAGGATTTTGGTTGAAAGTATGAAAATGTAGTCGTGAGCCAGATTCACCAGAGGGAGTTAGGCGCCACCACCCCACAGGCCTGCGGCAGGCAGCGCGGTGCGGCTCTGGGGTAACAGGCCCAGAACTGCCCCTGTTACTCCTCTTTATCCTCTCTCTCCCTGTAGCTCTGCTTCTCTGCGAATATTTTTGAGGTTCACCTATGTGCCAGGCACCAACAGAGACACTGGGAGTTCAAATGGGGTTCAGTGAAGCTATGTGGGGTCGCGGCACAGGGTGCTTTCATTTCTGGTGTTTTAACTGTCTTTTTTAAAAATTCTCTTTGATTATGACCTCCCGAGTCCAGGGATCAGGCCTGATTCGGGTTCAGCAAAACCCAAGGATGTGGTCCAGGGACAATGCGTCCCTGCACAGCTCTCAGCCAAGCAAGGAAGAGTCTGACGGAAAGTATCAGAAGGCTTTTCGGCAAAGTCTCTGTATGGTGCATATTAAACTACCACTATTATTTTTCCTTAACCCCTCCCCGCTACCCCCCCCCCAACCTAGGCCTGTAATCCTAGCTGTTCAGGATGCTAAGATCTGAAGATGAGATTCAAAGCCAGCTCGGAGAGACGAAGCTGAGATTTTTGTCTCCAATAAGCCAGCAAAAAAAGCTAGAAATGGAGTTGCAGCTCAAGGGGTAGAGTGCAAAAAAAAAAAGCTAAGGGAAAGCTCCCACACTCTGAGTTGTTCAAGCCCCAGGACTGGCACAAACAAATTAATACATCCATAAATAAATAAACGAACGACCATATAAAGAAATGAAAACTCCATCCTAGAGTTTATTGGTAAGTCAGCCTCTGGGGTGTGTGTGTGCGCATTATGTGTGTGTGTGTGTGTGTGCGCGCGTTATGTGTGTGCGTGTGTGTGTGTGTGTGCTGAGGATTGAACCCAAGGTTCTCACACTTGCTAGCAAATGCTTTTGAGCCATACTCTCACGCTGTTGTTTTGAAGGTGGCATCTTCCCAACTTTTCCGGGGCTGTCTTTCGCCTTGCCAACCCTCTTAGGACATGCTCTTTGAAACCCACGAAGATGTCCCCAGCGATGGCCAGTCCTTGGAAGGATACAACTTGTAAGTGGGCTTTTGGAAAGAGAGGCAAGGTAGGCAGAGATGAAGAACTAAATCATTTATTCTCAGGTTTCCTGGCTCTCCTAAGGCAGGATTAGCTTGCTGGAAAGAAGAGGCTATTCTGTTGGGATGGCCGATTCCAAGGCCGGTTTGGCTCTGTAACTTCTATGGGGCCCAGCAGGGGACCACTGCCACAGAACTGCTGTGTCTGGCCACCATGGGTTCACCACATTACTCTCTGTGAAGTAGCTTTAGAGTAACTTTGAAGTCTATGGAAAGTTTGGGCTTTTGGCTCTGGGCATGTGATTCTACTGTAACTAACTCATTTGACAAGAAACCCTTAATAATAGCGATTATTGTTTAATAGACTTTTAAGGAGTCTCTCCTAGTGCTGGTGCTTGGGTCAGGGTTTACCTGCTGATAACCACTCAGACAGTAGGAGTGCTGTGCAGTCAGAGAGGGTGAGGGGTTGGGGGTGGGGAAGAGGTAGCTGGTGTTACCACGCTCTACCTGTGGGTATCTGGATCAACATTCACCTCCCACGTTATAGTTTTCAGACACATTGAAACTCTGGAGAGATGAATGCTTCATTGGTGTATTAAGACGATTCATGGCTAATATTTCCTTTGCGTTCTAATAACTTGAAACCAACTTATCCTTTGCAGGAGAAAGTTCAGATAAATCTGCTTGTTATAAACCAAACCATCTTCTGCAGGTGAAACATAGTGGGAAAAGCTGTTCAAAATAATAAGGCTGAATCTAATTTTAAATGGTGTTAAGAAGAAATTTAGACTCTATGCTATCACGCTGTGTCGGTTAGAAAAATAAATAGCAAGCAGAAACCCCTCCACAGAGCAGACGCTCTCTAAAATGTTGCATTCATTGTCTCTGTTTTTTCAAAAATTGTAGAAACTAGAATGTGATTCCAGAGCATCCATACCCTGAGACCCACCGTCCCACCCATTTCCCCAGGGCCTCGACCGGACGTTCAGAAGCTCCGACCCCTCCCAAGGCCGAGCCGGCCACCTAGAAAGGAGCCACCTGCTAGCCAAGCAAATCTTGGGCCAAGATTTGAAGTGATCATCCGCAGATGACTGCTTGGGTTCCTTCCTTGGCAAAATGGGGCAGGCACTAGAGTTATTTTTCACACCAATATTCCACTCTTGTCTTAAGTTCTTTAAGAAATCTTCATTTTAATTAGAAAAATTCACCTTGGTTTATGTTTTGTTTTGCTTTGTTTTGCTGGTCTTGGGGCTTGAACTCAAGGTCTGGGCATGATCTCTGAGCTTTTTTGCTTTTTTTTTTCTTTCAGGCTAGCACTCTACTTCTTGAGCCACAGCTCCACTTTTGGCTTTTTTGACAGTCTTGGTTTTTTGACATGGGTTTTCCTGCTTGGTCTGGCTTCAACCACAATCCTCAGATCTCAGTTAGGATTATAGGGTGAACCACCAGCACCTAACCATCTATGATTTATCTAAGGAATGGATCACGTTTGTTCTACCTGCCTTTGAGCGGTTCTGAGTAACAGAACAATATTTTCTCTTCAATATGAAGAAGGAAGAAGGGAGAAGGAAGGAGGAAGAGGAAAGACAAGGAGAAGAAAGAAAATAAAGAATGGAAGTGAATGAAAGAGAACAAAAAGGAAGGGGCTGGGAAGGTGGCTCAGTGGTAGAGCGCTTGCCTAACATGCATGAAGCCCTGGGTTCGATTCCTCAGCACCACATAAACAGAAAAAGCCGGAAGTGGCGCTGTGGCTCAAGTGGTAGAGCGCTAGCCTTGAGCAAAAGAAGCTCAGGGACGGTGCCCAGGCCCTGAGTTCAAGCCCCAGGACTGGCAAAAACAAAACAAACAATAACAAAAAAGAGGAAGGAAGGAAGGAAGGAAGGAAGGAAGGAAGGAAGGAAGGAAGGAAGGAAGGAAGGGAGAAGGAAAGGCAGTCAGGAAGGAAGGAAGAGAGGCAGGGAGGCAGGAAGAAAGAATGGGAGGAAAGAAGGCAGGCAGGCAAGCAGGAAGGCAGGAAGAAAGGATAGAAGGAAGGTAGGAAGGAAGCAAAGAAAGATCTAAGAATCTCTTCCACTTCTTATGGAAAACACATGCCGATCTACAACTGTCATAAAAGATAGGTTAATGTAGAGCGGAGTGAGGAGAGTAGAATCGCTCAGCTTTGTTCCCTTCAAGGGATAAAGTATTTCCGGCAAGAGAACCCATCCTGCTACTGTCCTGCTTGCAATTGCTGTGGAAGCCTGGCGGAGTGAGAGGCCCCCTCCTTCCTGCTTCCCAGACTTGCCAAGTCTTTGTGCTTCCTTGCCTTGGGTGTGGTCTAAGGACAACATCAGAATTTTCCAGGCATCAGAGGGCACGTTCAACCCGGAAATGGGGAGATTTGGTTGAGGGAAACACGGGCGGGCTAGCTCCAATGCCAGGGAGGGCTGGGGATATTTCTTCCTAGTCCTGTTCCGTCCCCCTGGCTTGGGCTCCGGCGCTGGCTGGTTCTCTGCTCAGAATGGCTGAAGCAGCCTGGTGGTGGCTGCCTCACACCACAGCACAGCAGACCCCAGCAGACCACTGGGGACCAGTAAATGCTGAATGACTGCCAAAGCTCTTCCTCCAACGTTCTCATTAGTGTGGCTAAATCTTAGCTTCCCTCCAGCCCATTACAGGCCTAAAACAGATTACATTTGATTTGGGGATGGGAGGTGAGGAGATGCCCTAGTTTCTTTCACCTTAGTATTCTGAACTGAAATTTACACACACACACACACACACACACACACACACACGTACAGCACACACTGTCTGTCTGTCTGTGTTTCTCTGGAGGATTCTGGAAGAGTGATGGATAACATGCCATCATTTATGTAATTCAATTGTTTATTCAACTGTTCAAATGATTTAAAAAGAATGATTTCTTTTTAAGATGAATTTGGGGTTTACCTTTTCTCAAAAAACCCCAGTCAAGCATCACTGAGGGCATCAACTCCCCCTGGCTGGCTTGCTCTCTTGCCGGTCCTCCCGCCTGCCCGCCGGCCCGCCCGCCCAGTCAGCACAGGACACACCCTGGCTGCAGAAGGACGCTGCCACGGAGATGTCCCAGTCACTGGTGGCAGTGTCCTCTCTCCTTGTGCACATATACTCCATGCATGTGAGCGGTAAATTTTTGTTTAAGAAAGATACTTGTTCTGTTGGGTCTTCCAGATTGGTTTCTGGACCCAAATTAAAGCTCATCGTGTGAAGCTGGGGAAGTTCCAGTGTAGTGAGACCTCACTTCTGAGATCAGCAGGAAGGGACAGAAGAACCATTCCGCCAGCAATCAGAACCGAGACTGCTCCAGCTCTGACCCTCGCTCTGATTCCAATCAGAGGCTCACAAAACACTTAATCTCAATGCCCACTGGGTACTTTGTTCCATTTAGAAAAAAGATGGAGAGTTAAACTCAAATAAGAAACACAGTAATACTGGGAACTAAGCTGATTCTTCTAAGGCTGGAACAAAGTCCCTATTTTCCAAAGAGCTAATTACCATCGACTACTTCTATTTGGAGAAAGAATCCCAACTTTCTTTTGCTTCCATAGTGTCACATCTGCCGAGAGTGCTACAGTTCCACAATTTGCAATCTCATGCATTTCAAGCAAAGGAAGAATAATGTGGCACAATAAATCTTGGAGCCTCACGTACCGTGCAGAGTTACGCAGATGCTCTTCAACCAGCATGTTAGAAGAAAGATTGAAGCAGCTGCCGTACATCTCCTAAAGAGGCGCAATTAAAAATCATCGGAAAACATGCAACAAGCTCAGCACGTGCACAAGTCTCAGAAAACGTGAGGCATGCTAGCAACAGACCAGAGAAGAGCAGCTTAGGACCCACTTTAAGGAGCATGCGAAACCAGGGGCGGGGTACGATTCTTCTTTTGCTACTGACCCACAGAACCTATTAAGTTACTCATAAAAATTTGACATATGGCAGTTTTAAGTTTAAACATATTTAACACAGAAGGTCTGGGCACTTAACCACAAGTGTGCCTTTTCTAGATTTCAAAACAAAGACGTTGAGTTGAAAATTGGATATAGATGCTGAAGTTTTATAACAAGGAACATTTACAGAGGAAATTGATGTGTAATTTAAAAATGCAGTCAAGAAGGTTCTAAAACTTGACTTGGATAACGAATTTAGGTAGTTTTTAGACTTCATTTTACTGGGATTTTTTTTAACATTATAGCAAATAATAAACTATGGAGATTCAGACACTTTGGTGAGGGTGAGTGAGTGAGTGAGTGTGTGTGTGTGTGTGTGTGTGTGTGTGTGTGTGTGTGTGTGTGTGTTTTGTCAGTTGTGGGGCTTGAACTCTGGGCTTGGGCGCTGTCCCTGTGCTCTTCAGCTCAAGGTGAGCGCTCTACCACTTGAGCCACAGAGCCACTTCCAGTTTTCTAGTGGTTTATTGGAGAAAAGAGTCTCATGGACTTTCCTGCCGTGGCTGGCTTTGAACTCAGATCTCAGCCTCCAGAGTAGCTAGGATTACAGGCATGAGCAACCAGCACCCGACCAGGTGAGTGTTTTATCTAGCAAGGATGATGGAGGATTTCAGCTATTTCTTTCAACAGAGAGTTTTGCATTTTGGCTTTTACACTGCGTTTTCATGATGCGACTAGCACAGGATATGCAGACAACACTGCTTCAGAGAAATGTTTGTATCTCTTATTTGCTGGATGCAAATCCCAGATTAGAGGGCATGTGGTTCCCCATAAATGCAATCATAAACTAGAGCATATGTCACACGCGCCCATCCCCTGGGTACCAGAAAGCTCTTCACCTCTATTTAGCCCCCAATCAACACTTAGAGGTCTGGGTTAAAAACGGCCAATGTTCATTTCAAAGGTCACTCCAAAGTTGAAGCAACGAAAAGTCTCTAGAGATGAAGTTTCTATTTATGTGCTTTTAACATTGGGCCTGTACATAAGCTATCTGGTCCCAAGAAGACAACCAACTCTCTTGCCAAGGCCGAATCAGTGCCAAGGCAGGGCTTGATTTTGTATTCACTGGTGGTTGCACTGTGTACTAAGACCACCCAGCCCCTGATGTCTAAAGATCAAGCCATTGAGGGGAACTCATCTCTTATGATTCTGCCTCTCTTAGAGGATTTTCCAAGGGAAGAGGAAGGGGTTCTCTACACTAACATGTTTCAGTGGAACCGTATGAATTTGGCTTTCTGCATACGCTTGTGGACTACTTCTGCAGATTCCCTCCACGGCCACACCCGTCAGTGATGTGTGACACTTCAGGAAGCGTGTGACCAAGGGTTATGCAAGGGTATTCTCTAAATAGAACTCACTGCCTTATTCTTTGCCTTGCTGGCATTGCTTGCAGGGTCTCCCTTGGCGTCTGGTGCCTTCCTTCCAAGTGAGGGCAAGGGCAGCGTGGAGGTCTTCAGCTGGTGGGCTGCCTGATAGTTGTTATTGTTGTTCTGGTTGCCGCTCAACGTCTCCATGATGGACCGGAAGGTTCCAAAAGGCCTTTTCAGTGACTCCCCTGATTCACCAGCCGCGGAGCTCCGCTGGAGGGCCCTGCCCGTCTCCTTTTCTTTCTCTCCATTTAGTTCGGGGCCCGTCTGCTCCATCTGCACCAGAGGCTCCTCAAAAGTCACCCTGAGTTTCGAGTTCTGAGATGTCCTGCGTTTGGAGGATGGAGATTTGAGGGCGCTCTTGGGGCTCGTGGCGACTTTCTGGGCAGCCGTGCTGTCGGGGCTGGACTGGGGGTGCTCCCCAGAGGGCTGGCTAGGGGGAGTGCTCCCCGCAGCCGGACACTGGGATTCCACATCTGGCTCGCTGCTCTCGGAGGTGGGAGACGGGCTGTGGCCGTCCAGGGATTTGGAGGCCTTGGTGCTGAAATGAAACCGGCGTCCTGAGGCCACCGAGTGTTTCTTTATCATCAGGTGCAGGCTTTCGGAACTGTCCACGCTCTCCACGCTCTCCACAATGGGCTGGGGCCGGGGCCTGTCTCCCTTTCTCACAGGGGTGTTCTTGGGGTCCTCGGAGTGGTTGGAGTCTGTGTCTGACTCACTCAGTGACCGCTGCATCAGCTGCCTTAGTCTGGCGAGCTTTAATTCCCTCTTCTCTACAGGGATCTTTTTTGAATTTTTAGAGGCGGCCTGTGCATCCTGGAATTCCAAAGACAGCTTCTCCTGGGTGCAGACATTCTCTGAGATTTCTTTCCCCAGCAGCTGCCGTAGGATCTTATCAGAGTCTTCGTCTTTTGCTTTGGGTCTGGGCCGGCTCGCTGAGGACAGGCCTCCGAGAACCTGAACTCCCTCTTGCACTGCTGGCTTGCTTCTGGCTGGAGACTCTTCGTCAGCAGCCTTCCACTGGGCCGTCCTGGAAGCTGGTGAAGGGGGCGAGCTGGAAGGAAGATGGATAAGTGAGATGGTGGCCCACCGCGTTCACATCACTCAGCCATGGCACGGCAGCTAGCATTACTCAAGTAAGCATGCAGTCACGGCTCTCCAAACCGCCTGCATGCAAATACTCCATTGTGTCAAATGTAGCTAAAGTACTGCATGCTTCATAGCTGATGACTACTAAATTTGTGTATTTCATTTCGCTACTTTTCCCCCTCCTGCACCAGGGTCTCCCTAGGGAGCAGGCTCAGGGTGCCCTGGAACTATGTAGTACAGACTGGTCTTGAACTTGCACACCTCTTGCCTCAGGCTTCCAAGTGCTAGGATCGCAGGTATGTGCCACCAGCCCATCAATTTGACATGAGCTTTTTTGATTTCATTTACAATAAATACCTTATCAACCTATACATCCTAATTATCCTAATGCCCACTGCACATCTGTTTGTGGAAGAAGTCAGTAGCAGAGGCAGAGATGAGCACAGTTCCTGTGATATTTCATTTTTATTCTTCTTTGTATAAAAAGAATGCTTCCTACATCATGGTCTTAAAAGACATTGAAAGGAATCCAGAAGAAGGTTTAAAGGTTTCTTAAAGGCTTAAAGAGTTTCTTCTACCAACCTGAGTGGTATTACCTGGGTGTGGAAGGAAGTGATTTGCTCTCTGATTTCTGGGCTTCTAGAAGCTGTTGGAGTTGTTTCTGTAGTGTAACTCGTTCCACTGTCTGCCTGAAGAAGACAATCAGAACATACATTCTCCAGTGTATGGTATGGCTATCAACTACTATTTTCATGATAATGCAGTAGGCAAAAGGCTTGAAATGCGTCAATCTTCATACTCATAGTTCAGAAAATTTCCAAAGGAAACAATATCCATGAACTCTGAGCGACTTGTTCTTCATAAGACTAGTAAACAAAGTGTAATTATTTCTATAAAGACACCTATTAAAATAATAATTTATCTGAGTATCCATGGACATACAAAAATTGACATATATATATATCTTACTTTAATATATAAGTAAAAATAAGTAAAATGCTATATATAGTATAATCTCATTTTAAAGAAAACTCTCTTCTTCCCTACTTTTCTATTTTTAACTCTATATGAACAGGAAATACGCTGGAGGATGTATTTCCAAATAATACTCTTTCTCAATTGAATTTTAAGTAATTATATCAATTTACTGATCAGAAATAGGCCAAAACAAACATGATTTCTGCTTAGATTAACAATGAACTAACTTGGTATTTTCTTATAAAAGGAGAAAACAATGAATGGTAACAGTGCATTTTCCCTGGATGTAAGAGTATGTATATTAGAATGTGCTTTGAAGTTAAGGAAAAGACAAAGTACCACAGGCTGCAGGAAGTGCACATAATACAGAAGTTGCAATATGCGAATCAAGCTGATTCTTCCTTTCCGGGAAGAAGCGGCCTTTACTGGACTTGGCAGTGATAGTGTGGTTTCCCCAACATGTCCATTTACACCATCAACTCTAGAAGTGGTTACAGGGTACCACTGCATGACAAACGAAGGCAGCTACCCATCAGCTCATCTTGAAATAGGAAAAGTTAAAATAGATCATGGGAGTGAAACCAATCTAGTCACGTGTGTCCCTGTAGTGGGAAGAGATCAGAAGTAGGGAGGGGCTGGAAGCGGCCGGGCGGGAAGGGGGGTGTGGGGGAGCGGGGGGGGGGGGAGGGGGTCAATGGGAGAAGAGGCCTGTGAGCCACAGAGGATGACTGTGAACCCCTCTCCTCAGCTGCAGGTTCTGTCTGTAACCTGAATGAGCAGAGCAGCCATCCTAGAGCTTCCTGAGAGCAAGGCGGACCTGCAAAAGTGACAAAATTCTTGGTGCTATTTTAAACCACTCATTTTGTGGTAATTTGTGGCAGCAATAGGGAACTAATCTACAGTTAGCATCAAGATTTCATGGAGCTGGGAAGGTGGCTCAGTGGCAGAGAGTTTGCCTTGAATGCAGGAGGCCCTGGGATCCATTCCTCAGCACCACATAAGCAGATAAAAAGCCAGAAGTGATGCTGTGGCTCAAGTGGTAGAGTGCTAGCCTTGAGCTGAGGGAGTGCCCAGGCCCAGAGTTCAGGGCCCCCCGCCCCACGCCAAGACATAAAGCAAAATGAAGAGTTACAAGTATTCTTAAGATAACAAGGGTATCTTAGATACAGGTTAGAGATGAAGCCTAGCACTTCTTGCAGGGGATTACCATGTCTGTCTAAATCTAATCCTGTTAGATTCTGAGAATATTTCTCATAAGCCCCAGCACTCTTTGTTTTTCTCAGCAGCATTTTTATTCCTAACATTTCATTCCTTAGACAAGTCTAAGATCTTATTTAATCTCATCCTGATGACTGATCTATTGAAAACTGAAGTTGTCTAAAGTATTAGGATCCAGCAAATGTTTCCTTAAAGGTTCAGAAGAGTACATATGTTAGGCTGTTGAGTCTGACAGTTTCTTTGAGCCATGATCCTCAGATCTCAGCCTCCTAAGTAGCTAGGATTACAGGTATGAGTCACCAGTGCCTGGTTACTTTAAATGTTTTAAGTCTTAAAAGTTTTATTTTCTAGGAAGTCTAGATTGCTTAGAGAGATTATTTTAGCTATTGGAAGGGGGAGAGGCAAGAAAGTAGAAACAGAGCAATAAGGGAGGCTTCCCAAGAGCCTAAGACCCTGCCATATTGTTGTATGATATAGACTAACAACAAATTTAGGCCTCCTACCTCTCCTGGCCATTGTTTTATTGAAATGAGCTGTATTTAGGATGTGTGTGTATGTGTGTGTGTATGTATATGCATGTGTGCATCCACTAAGCTATACCACATATACTATATAATAGTTTGTGCATATTTCACTATTACACATACATGCATGCTGTACATACATATATACATTTAGATTTTAAAAGATTATATTTTCCATCTAAAATTAATTTTTAAGGTTTTTTTCCTTCTAATCTATCAATCTTTCTTTGAATACGGATTCTGATTTTTGGTAGTCTCTGCATTATGGCAATGGTTATTTGGTAGGTGCGATACTCGAAGGCTTTGCTAGCCTTGGTCCCTCAGCTGGGCACTAATTAGCTCCTTAACGTAGCTTCTACCCACCTGAACTCTCATTGCTGGCAGTCCCCCAGAAATGCTTTCTAGTATGCAATGGGCATTGGTGTCATAATCAGATCAAAGAAAGAATTGACTTTCTAATGTCAGTTCATTTACGAGTGAACACTTGTATATTCAGAGGGAGCGTTCATTAAGCATCAGCTTGATTTAAAAAATAAACTTGCTGGAGATGAGGACCATTTACTTATCTGTAATTGCAATAGATATATATTTTTTTCTTTTTCTTTCTTTCTTTTCTTTTTATTTTTTGTTGGTCGTGGGGCTTGAACTCTAGGCTTGAGCACTGTCCCTGCGCTCTTCAGATCAAGGCAAGTGCTCTACCACTTGAGCCACAGCGCCATTTCCGGTTTTCTGGTGGTTTATTGGAGATAAGAGTTTCACAGACTTTCCTGCCCAGGCTGGCTTTGAACCGTGATCCTCAGATCTCAGCCTCCTGAATAGCTAGGATTACAGGTGTGAGCCACCGGCGCCCGGCTTCTCCCTTTCTTTCTTCTTCCTCCTCCTCTTCTTCCTGATTCTTTGTCTTCTGCCATCCTAAGGAGCTTAAACTCCAGGTCTCACACTAGCTCAGCTTGCTCGTTCACATCTAACACTCCACCATTTGAGCCATACCTCCAGCCCAGATTTTTGCTGGCTAATTGGAGACAGGGTCTTGAAGACTCTTCTGCCTGGGCTGGCTTAGAAATGTGATCCTTTAGCTCTCAGCCGTGTGAATAAGTAATAATACAGGAATGAGCCACGAGTGTCCTATATATTTCTCTTGCTGAGAGAGCTGAGAAGCGGGCCCATCTCTAGCCTTTTTCTCTCTGCCATGCTTGTTAAGTTTTCCTGGAGCAAAGGTCAGAGACGATGCCCGTGTGGTCTGTCGGGTGCTGCGTTCTGCGGTCTGGCCCTCAGAACCCAGCAGAGGCCCTCTCCTCATTCCCTTTCAGGGAGCCTGTTATGTACTTTGTGGTTTGCCTTGGCAAAGATGGCGGCGTGGTGAGCCCAAACACTGCCTGTGGACAGCTAGGATTGGGGAGGACCAGAGGCAGCTCCTAGGGATTCAGCTCCCTTGGCTGCCACCTAACCACTGCGGATGACAGGTCCGGCTTCGTTCCCTCCCGGGCCCCCGCACACCACTTACTCCTTGAGCTGCTTGGTTAACTTCACCACCTGCGAAGCCAGTGACATGCAGGTCTCCACCACCACCAGGTACCGGGAGCACAGGGTGTGGCCGTGCCGCTCAGCACTCTGGGAGGGCTTCTCCCCGGCGTGGTTCTGCATGGTGACATTTGCTCCATACTCAACCAACGTCTGTCAGAAAAAGCAGAAGGACGTGGTTATATCACAGCCTCCTTCTAAACATGACTGTAATGGCACCTTGTGTATTTGCTTATTCAATGGTTGTTTTTATTATCTTTAAATAGCTCTGTTGTAGAGCTATTGTTAAGTTTTTTAAAAAATGTATTGTAAAAGTGATGAATGAGGGGTGGCAGTTACCTAAGTCAGATAAAGAGTACATTTCTTTTTCTTCCCTCACTTTCTCCAAGTTTTACCCTCCCTTTCCCACCCCCAAGTTGTATAGCTGATTTTCAACAGTGTCTAGTGAGTCCCACTGCTGAATTGGCTCACCCTGTAACCCACCATTTCTGTGCTTCCCCGCCCCTCTCCAAATCAGATGAGACAAAAGGTACAGAAATCAGAAACAGGGACAACAGGGGAAAAACAGAAAAAAAACCCCACAAATAGTAAAATAAAAAACCTGTTGCTTCCATTTCTTGGAATTCATTTTGACGCGAATCATTTCATATGATCCTATGCATATAGCAATTGAGCCCTTGTGATCCTCTCCTAAGAATATCCTCCTTTGCGAATGTTTAATTTGTCATGTCCAAGTGTAATTTTTTGTCTTTTACTATCGATTGGATTTACTTGTAGACTTACAGGCACAAATCAACAGGTCAGTTTGTGAGTGCAATGCATCTTGATCAATGTCATACCTTCTGTCGTACTTCCCCATCTCTCCCAACCCCCACCCCATCCCCTCAGTGTCCCTGGTTCCATCTTCACATACGTACACTGAATATTGTGACTGCATTCTCCCATCTTTCCTCTCTCCATTTGTCTTCCCCTCCTCCTAACCTCATCCCCCTTTGACACCTCCAGTTTTAGCTTCCTGGTACTCGTTTTGTTAGACTGTATGTTGGTCATTCCAAGAACTTCTACTATTAGAATTCTCCCCTGTAACAGAATGTTGAATAGGACTTGTCTTCATTTCCCAGAGCCAGTTTCCAGAACTATGGTATTGGGGGAAGGGTGGAATACCAACACATACAACCGAGAGCTGCCAGAGACCTTCCGAGGCTGATGACAGGTGTCTCTGTTCAGGGTCTGATGAGCCAGCCCAACCACTATCAGTTCCCACCTGCTGCTTACAGAGGAGGAGGCTGGGAAGAGAGCTAGATTGCTGTGTCTAAGAATTCCTTTCCTTTCTGAAATGCACCACACACATTACTGAATTCACTTTCGTGCAATGTTTGTGGTGAGACATTTTTTTCCCCCTTTTGATGCTTGGATTCCCAAAGAACTTTTGTAAAGTCAGAGATGCCTGTAGGATGGGGGGAATGGACTCCTGTTTACCATTTCTATTTGCTTGCGCTGTAGGAACTGGCTCTGCAATGCCACTTGCTAACCCTCCTTCCTGCCTCCCCCTCTAAAATAATGTTCTCTCTTTACACCGTTCTGCAGATTCTGATAGGAAATTATGCCTCTCTCATATCTATACTTTGCAATTTCTTATCACTCCTTGTGAAAAATGGTGCCTGAAATGAGAAGATGCTTGGTTTGCCCACAAAAATGGGAAGCTGTTCAGGCTCTGTGAGCATTTCCTCTCGTGTGAGCTCTCCTCAGAGTAGAATTGTGTGAGCAAACATTTCCAGCAGCTTCTTGCTGTCATCTCTGCTTTGTTTTTAGGAGTCTCTTGTATTTCATGTTTTTGATTCTGCCTTAGATTCTCCTGTTCTGTTCTTCCTCTCTTCCTGCTCACCTGCTTTTCACTGCCCAGTTTTCTGTTGCAGTTAGTCCACCTGCACATAGTAGGACCTCAATGGGTGACTATTGGATAAATAAGCATGCAGCACTTGCCATACAGAAAACAACACATACGTAAGTCAAAATATGAAGCTGGGAAACATGTAATATGTTATATATACATCACATATTGGACTGTATGAAATCATTGAGGTGGAAGAATTTTCTCTGAGTCACAGACTTCAACTAGATGTTGTCTGTTTTCCTTTCCCTGAGATGTAGGAACAAATTCATAATGCTGTTTTCAGTAATATGAATGATTTGATTGGTCTGGTTCTGGTAACTATGATTTACTGTCAAAAATAAAATCCCAGAGCTGAGGTTGTAGCTTGGTGGTAGAGTGCTTGCCTAGCATGTTAACAAAGGCCCTGGGTGCAGTCCATAGTCCTGCAAAACCATTTTAAAAGTCAATGAAATTCTAGGCCCAACCTCAGTTTCAACTGTTTGCTGTTCAATGCTTCCCTGTCTGTGCGCTCTAGTTCCCCAGCTGCCTACCCTTCCTCCTCCTTCTCTTTCCTCTGTCCCAGAGAAAGGAACCAGGGGTCCACATGGTTTTTAGGTTCAGACCTCAAACTTTCAGAAGACCAGTTCCAGGCGCACTCCCCCCGCCCCCCAGCTGGCCGTGGCATCTGGTTTGGCTCAGCTGTATACCATACACAGCCAGCGGTCAGCTGGCAGAGGAGACACCATCCCCTCTTCAGGAAGACTGCCTTCCTGCACTCTTGGATTTCCTCCCATGTGGCTGCGGCCAGGGGCGCCAGCTTCCCTCTCCTTCTTGTGACTCTACAATCTTTCAACATCGTTGCATACTTAGAAGATGAAGAAATTCAAGGGCAAGCCGCCAGATGCATGGTGTTACTTGAATTTTGGGTAGAATGATGGGCCAGCCATGGCGGCCTCTTCTGCCAAAGGTCTAAGAGGATCCGTGTACCTAAATGCTCCGATTCTGAGCCGTAAGACAAGGCCCTTCTATAGAGAACACAGGAAACCATAGCACTGTTTCTCTCTGGTCTGTTTCTCTCTGCTATGAAGAACTTCTAGATCTAGCCCTGGAAAATCTGTCCTACTTTTTCATATACCGCAGGAAGAAGTGGGGTGTTGGAGCACAGGGGCTAATAAAGAATGGTGTACCACTTGAGAGACAAGGTGTCTGATAGTGCTTTCCCTGCTGTCTTTAGAATATGGAGGTTAATGTCCACCTTCCCTTGACACATGATTTACAGTAATGTTGAGAGAGCAGAACAAGTCCCTTTTCTTTTCTTTTTTGGTCTGCACGGGGACTCGAACTTGGTACCTGAGCTTGTACTCATTGTCTATAGCACTCTGCCAACTGAGCAAATCTCTAGAACAAATCTCTTTCAACACCTTCTGATATCCAGGAGACACTGTTAGGGCTGTATATGCTTACATTTTGTAGAGTTTTTGAAACATAAAGATACCGTTACAATTCTTCATTGCTTGTTGTAATACAGAAGCCAATTCAATGCGTACATTCTCCCGGTGGATGCAGTTTGCACGTGTATGTGATTGCTTTCTGCGTGCACAGCAGCAGGCCCATACCTGTATGCACCCGAGGTAGCCGTGCTGGGAGGCCACGTGAACCGCGCTGTTCCCGTCCTGGTCCACTTCGTCCAGTGAGATGCCTTGCTCTTGCATGAACTGAAGAAGCCACAGAAGAATCTTCTCCTGTAAACACAAAAACATTGGAATTAGCAGAATACTAGGCACAGAAATCAAATGTAAAACCAAGGAAAGTCAGTACTATAACTTGTGAAGAATATCTACAAGTAAGCTTACCATGTCAGAAGGAAATTCCCAGGATGCACTGAAAAAGTCAATGATAATGGAGGATATTGCGTGCGTGCATGCGTGTGTGTGTGTGTGTGTGTGTGTGTGTGCATGAGTGCACGCCAGTGCATTAAGGCTGGTACTGCAATTTGGCATGATGCTCTTGCTTAACTTTTTCCACTCAAGGCTAGTACTCTCCCACTTGAACCATACCTCCAAGTCTGGCCTTTTGCTGGCTAACTGGGGATAAGAAATCTCTTGGATTTATCTGCTCAAGCAGCTTCAAACCTCCATCCCTTAGACCTGAGACTCCTGAGAGTAGTTAGGATTATAGGCATGAGCCACTGGTGCCTGGTTCATAGTGGAGCCTTTTAACAGCAGGAAACTACCTTGAAAATGTTCTTGTTCTATTCCTTATTTAACGGGAGACCAGACTGTAGAAAGTCTGAGTGCTTTCAAGACATAGCTAAGTAGCTCCCAGGCTGGGAACAGACACCAGGTCTTTTGATTACAGGACTCTCTCAAGACAGCGTTTTTTTATTATTGTGAGAAACTGCCTGTAACCTTGAAAACCTTGGAATATCGAGATAACCTAGCTTCTATTTTTAAATCTTAAACTATGCCCCACATACCCCCGCCCCATTCAGACTTAACAAAAAGAAGCAGTTCCTTAAGTTGTTAAGTATAAAGGATCTCACGGAAACCTGAGACCTTTTGTTTTTCTCTGACCAAATGTTGGCAGTGTTTTAAAGGTAAAGTTGTTTTCTGCTTCCCAGTGACTCTGAACACAAACCTTTCTACAGCTAAGTCAGTGTCTCATCACAATGTTTGCCTTTTACCCACTGAGCATTCTGTGGTATTTTCATGTTATGTTTGGCCTTTGTAAAAAGCAGGGGGATGGGATTTCATTGTTTTAAAATAGAAGAATTAAATATAATTTTTAAAAAATCCAGAGAGTGGTAAAAACAACAGCATGAAGTTTAGAGGGTGGAATGTGACATTTAAAAAGATGATCCTGTGTTTGAAACAGCCCTGAACTTCTTTCTTTCAAAGGATTTTTTTCCCCCTAAGTTATTTGCTCAGACTGGTCATGAACTTTTATGCTTTTCTGGATTAAATTTGCCTTCATCTTCAGAACATGCCAACTAATCTGTTAAAGGAATGTTGGCCAAAGAATAACCAAGTCTTTTAACAGTTCGCCCCTTACTATGCAAGGGAGCAGGGCACGGTTTCTGAAGGTATCTGAGACATGGGGGCAGGGGAGGGAGATATTTGCACCACACTTTTTCCAAATGAGTAAGCAAGAAATCAGACCCCTAAAGAGCAAGAAGAGAAAAAACAACAACAATGTAATCAATGCCTCCGACATCCCAGGAATGCACCTGGCAAAGAAGACTGTCAGCTGCTAAGGGCACACAGCCCCTGGAGAAAGGGAAGGCCCCGCGTATCCCCCCAGAACGAGGGGCAGTAAAGCCTGGAGCCTGGTGTGGAGACTCTGACCTGTTCTGTTAGTCTCCGTCAGGGGCAAAATCTGGGAAATCTAGACCAGGTTTGTTATTGGGACCAGAGCAGGTAATGTTTTCCTGGGCTTGAGATAAAACCATATATCCTCAACTTTTCGGACTAAGCAGGGGAAACATTCTGCCTTACTCTTTTTTACTTGGGAACAGATGATTATGCTATATAGTTTTAATTCTTAAAAAAAATTCAAGGAGTAGCAGTGTCTCAGGATAAAAGACATAACCAATTGGTTTGTAGCTGATGGCTAAGACATGGACAGTACCAGAGAGCCGGCTGTTGCGTTTCTGCGAGTAAGGGCAGAAGTTCTCAACATACACAACAGTCCTCAAGGAGTTATTTCCAAACTTGAGTTGACTCAGTTTGTTCCATGATATTAACTCACAAGTTTGCACTGGCAGCGTTTCGACAGCATCATTCAACTTCAACAGCTTTACCTTATAAACTGGAAAACTTAAGGACAATTGTTTTTTTTTAAATGTTACATTCCACCCTGGAAACTGTATGCTGGTGTTTCTGCTACTCTCCTGTTTTTTTTTAAAAAAATACATTTAATTAGAAATTATTCTAATTTCTACTAGCTTCTTTATCAAGTAAAGCTGAGAGGAAATGTTGTAGCTATACTTTCTGACCATGCCAATTTTCATGTGTTTTCAGACCTCATTGTTACAGGGGAGATGTGCATTGCACACCCCAAATCATAATGTGCTGAATTTTAGTAATGGGGTTGTAGGCAATGTAACACCACATTTCATAAGACTAAGAGTTTGTGGAGGAAAGTCTGACACCTTCATCTGGGCTGGAAATCTGAGCGTACAAGACACGTGGGATCCTGATGAGTCAAGAAAGAGTTGCTCCAGCTCGTGAGAGCCCTCCGTGCCAGGATGAGTCTGTATTATGAGAATAACTTCTTTTTTTCATTGTTGTTTAAAAATGGTGAGCAATAATTCCAGTAGACATTAACAATTCCATATGCAAGAATTACGTTAAAAAAGACTCACATTTTGATCATTAAACAAAAACAAGTATTCACCCAGTTCCTCAAATTCAGTTCTTTTATAAGAAGATATACAATTGTCTTGTCCACTGAGATATATGCAAATTACAAGTATCTTCCCTATTATACTGTACAGCGAAGTATTAACAAAAGGGATTGTCTAACTATACACCAGACCTTCTAAAAACCCACACAGGATTTCTGGGGTGGGCATGAAGATGGCTGGTATCTCTAAAAACATTCTTAGCCTCACTTTCAGAGAAATTCTATTCTGTTTCTAGAGAACATACCTGTGGACATGCAGAATATTACAATTAAAACAGTGACTTATTACTTCAAACACCTCATAAGGAGGTCAAAACACACCACCATTTTCTTCAACTAAGAAGGCCCTTACCAACATGTGCATGTATTAGACATCTATTCTATATATATTAGATAGTTATGCAATGGTGGGTACCTGCTCTGGAGCTGTTAGCTCTTTCTTGCATTCTGTCTGTCCTTCTCTCTGATTTTGTTTGTTTCTCTGTCTCTCTCTGTCTCTGTCTCTCTCTCTCTTTCTCGCTCATGTTTACTCCATTTCCCCACAAATACTGCTTTCAGAGAACTGACATAATCACACGATGCATCTCTGTGTCATAGAATAGCCTCTTCAATTTGAATTTCATCTGCCCACCATCCATCCACTTGTGTCTACTAAGAGCTTCCTTCATGTACCAATTTCTTCTCCTGGAGATTTTCTGAACATATGGTAGCTTGTTTTATGCGTGTGCCAGTCCTGGGGATTGAAGTTGGGGCCTGAGCACTGTCGCTGAGCTTTGGTGCTCTACTCCTGGCACAGGTCTACTTCCATGATAACTTGTCTAATGTTGTGTTTTATGTGCTCCCAAAGCAATGCAAGTTGTTTAAAGGGGACATTAATACATGCAATTTATGAGACTTGCTGTACAAAGTCTAATAAAAAATTAATTGAAAAGTATGTCACAGTTATTGCTGGTATCAATAAGCTCTCCAGAGTCTGTGGTATAATTGTAACTCCTGAAGGAGTCTGCTTTGTTTGAAGTCATAGATCATCAAGTCTATTATGCCATCAATTTTAAGGTTCACTGCGGTTTTTGAGATGTTAAAATGTGAAAAAAGTCAGCAATAAATTCATAATGTCACTTATTGTATGATGAATGTAGTATCCAGAGATGCTGAGATGTGGAGAAAAAAATTCATGGGAGGGCTGATTAAACAGGTTGAGATCTACATAATTCTTTGGCAAGTTTCTCGTATGGTTTACTCATGGTGAAATAAGTAAATAAATAATACCAATAGCAATAAAACAACATATTGAAAGACCTTCAATAATCCTAACAGCAACATCTGTCCAGTGCCTGAATTGGGCTGGGCAATGTGTCTTTTTTTTCTGACACAGTCCTCTGAAAATCCTGGTAAGGAAGGATGGTCAGAGACCTTCTTTCCCCTCCTCTTTTTAAATGAACGCACCTATGCCACCAAGATGGTACTTGGTAGGGACACGGTTGAGTCCCAGGTAGCCTGAGTTAGGGCCCCATGTTCTTCATGCATCTGTTTCCTGTCTTCCGCCTCCTCCCAAGATGAACACTCAACCACTGGTTCCCAAATGGCTATCTCTATGGGACACACTCACTTGGTGCAGAAATCACCATTAACTGCTTGTCAGTCTTGGGGGTGAACTTTGTGTCCGTAGTGCTTCTTGGTACTTGGGAAGCTGGACACTTGTGATGCACATCTGTAATCCTAGCTATTGATGAAGCTGAGATCTAAGAACACAGTTCAGAGCCACCTTGGGCAAGGAAGTTGTGCGATTCTTTCCTATGATTAACCACCAAGAAGCCCAAAGAGGAGCTGCGACTTAAGTGGCAGAGTGCCAGCCTGGAGCAACACTGCTAAGGGATAGTGTCCAGGCCCTGAATTCAAGCTTTTAGTACCATGCCGGCACCCACTCAGAAACAAGAGAGAAAAGAAAAAAGTAAGATTAGTATTTTGGAAAGTAGAGTGATACTCATGTTAACTAAAGGTTTTTCAGTTATTAGTGATGTACCGCTGAAGCAGGAGGATTGTGAGTTCGAGGCCGGTCTGGAATATATCACAAACAATATATGAAAGGGTTTTCTCTTCATCTTTCATCTGCAATCAGAGCCCTTTCAGATCATCTAGTTCTTTCTGCTTCATGACAATGAAACACTAAAGTCACCCAAACAGGAAAGTCCAGGAGGGATTCATTGTTTTCAGAGTAAATCACAGAATGTCAGCAGCGTGTTCAAAAATCCCTCTCGGCATGCCTGCCACTTCTCAGAACCATTGCCAGGAATTGCTGAAGACTTGATTTTTTTTAATGCCTTTTCGAAGATGGAGAATAGCCAGGGCGGGCAAAGGTACTGTCGGTCAGCTCAGCATCGTGCCGGGGTTTGTGTTTGTAGATGAATGTCTTCACCTCAAGTCATGTGAATGGATAGGTAAAGAAAAGGAATCCCAGGTTTGATGCTGAATGTTACCAAGGTCCTTGGACCAAAGCAGATCAAGGTGGTTCAATGCCCAGGTGGGGAGAGGGAACTCTGTGGGGGAGGGGGAATAGGGGAGTGTGACTGGAGCCTCAGAGCACAGCAGCGGCTTTGAATCAGCAGCTACTGGTCTCCATTGTAGTGCCAACAATACTCCTTCTAGGACACCCCAGCTCCTTCTTTGTGTGTCCCTAAGATTGCCTTCTAGCTCCCTGTGGCTAGTTCTGAGAGGTGCAATCAGTCAGTGACATAATTGCACGCTCTGAGACTTCAAAAGTGTCAAGATGAAGGAAATCAATGCCTGTCACCCTCCCCCCCAAAATGTGTCCATCAGTCTGGGAGGCCTCTGAAAGCTAACGGCCACTGTACTGGACTCTAAAGGTAAAATTTATAAGAAAAGAGACACAAATTGCGAATCAAATGGAGCTCAAACTTTAAGAAACGACAGGAGGGGTAAAGGACGACTAAAATGAGCTGAGATGAATTGTCCTCATAGTATCCTTTGCAGAGGTCAAAACCAGAGCACACTCCAGTGCATGCCGCATGTAGAACAATGTGCATGTGCCGAATCCATCACGAAACCTCTAGACAGCGTCTTCCTTGTGCAAATATTAGCCTTGCAAGGGCTCCAAGTCCCATGCCTCTGCAGGGCATCTGTTATGTAAGTGGCTGGACAAGAACTCCCAGATCTAAAGGGCTTCCTCCTCCATCTCCCACCGGGCTAGGAATGCTCCCCCAACAGTGCTGCTGCACTGCCCCTGAGGACTGTATTTCAGGTCATACAAGTGCTGACTGGGTTGAAATAGCAACCTTGGGATGGGGAGTAGATGCATGAAACAAATGTTTGACATAGTTCTTCAAGGAGGTCGCTTTCCCTTAGCTCACCCAAGAAAACCACCTTGTCACCCAGCCAGTCCCGCAAGGAGTGCTTTCTTCTGTTCTAGCCAAACAGCTGAAAAGTAACAAGAAACCTGCTGTGTGATTTGAATAAAGAAACTGGGGTATACAAGTGACAAAGACTGTGGAAAGCCTGTTATTTACTTAGGGTCTCTGGACAGGTCTGCAGTCCTTTCCTACTTTCCCCTGGCCATCATGGTGACAGGTATGGATACCTGAAAGTCTTTGTTAGGGTTGAAATAAGCAACCATCAGTGATGTTAACCCATTATTCCTATGAGTCTGAAAATGATTTACATAGATTGGCAGTCATCAAATTCTTGTGATGATCTGAACTGAAATTTCTGTTCTCCCCTCTGCCAGTATGCTGATGAACTATTGTTTGGTTTTGGACATTGCAGATGGGGTTAGAAAGTACACTACTTGAAGAAAAGAGTGAAATAGTGCAGGGACAAATTTTACATGTTCTTCATTCTCCTTCATTTCATAGGTTGTGTAGTTGTTCACTTCCACATGTGATATGAAGAGCTCTGAGTTTCACAAGGTATTTATTGCTAGATACAACTGTAAAAAATTAAAGTCTGCAGGGTGAGGCTCACGCCTGTAATCCTAGTTACTCAGGAGGCTGAGATCTGAGGATCACAATTCGAAGCCAGACCAGGCAGGAAAATCCATAAAACTCTTATCTCCAATTAACCACCAAAAAGCTGGAAGCAGAGCTGTGGTTCAAGTGGTAGAGCACCGGCTTTGAGTGAAAAACCTAAGGGATTATATGTCTGGGCCTTAAGCTAGTGCCCTAATATTGGTGAGTGTGTGAAAACACACACACACACACACACACACACATACACACACACACACACACCCTCAGCTTGATCACTGCTACCACTGTAACAGTGAGCACAAATCATCTGTATCACTGGGGACAAAACAGAACCTGACTGTGATGTCAGAGGACCTGGGCTTTGAGCTAGCCTTTACTCTTCCTGGACACAAAGCCACATGTAAGTAATTGAATATTCTTTCTTCAGTCCCTTCAGACTAGGGATTGTTTTGAAATCAGGTGATAGATACACACACACACACACACACACACACACACACACACACACACACACACACACACATCCACGGTATGGAGTTTATAGCTTGTGTGCATATATGTAGTTATATACATTATATGTAATATAAATAAAGCTAAGATATAAACTACATATAATAAAATAAATCTTGTGTGTATATATATACATATGTATATATTATATATATATATAAAGAGAGAGAGAGGTTTTAAGTATATAAAATGAAGTTACTTTGGTACAAAGTAATCATGTAGCATAACTCCCATTAAAGAAATAGTGGTAATTCATTTATTTATTTTTGTGCTGGTCTTGAGGCTTGAATTTAGGGCCTGGGTGCTGCCTCTGAGCTTTAGTGTTCAAGGCCAGAGTTCTACCCACTTGAGCCAAAGTTCCACTTCTAGCTTTTTGGTGGTAAATTTGAGATAAGAATCTAATAGACTTTTCTGCTTTGATTGGCTTCAAACTATGATCCTCAGATCTCACCTCCTAAGTACCTGGGACTACAGGCATGAGCCACCAGTACCCAGCTAGCAATGGTAATTTTTCAGCCTCTGTTCTTTGAATGTGAGACTGCCACTCTTGAGAAAGTACAGTATGTTCTCTTCCTCAAATATAACTTAGGGCCACTGGGAAAGTTTTTGAAGCCAAAGAGGGCACTGTCATAGGTAGGAGAAACAATTTTTGTGTCACAAACAACTATGATTAGATCTCTTTTGATGCTGTGCTGACTTTATTGCTTTTTCAGACTGAATGCGCTTTGGTTGCTCTAGTGTTTAGAAAGCATACATTATTGTCAAAAGGAGGGGGGTGGAAATATAATGGAGTGTGATGTGTGTGCATTCATGAATAATTCTGGGGTTTTCTAGTGTGGAAACTAACTATGTAAGTCATCTAGTCAGAATGCATGCCCATCTTCCCTCCAGCAAGACTTTTTTGAGTCATGTTTTAGGAAGATTTTCCTTTTACTTTGGGTTTGATAAGTATGTCCTTTTTTACTCTAGATAAGTGTTAAAACTATTACACAAGCCTTGGAGAGTACAGGAGGAAAAGCCAGTTGTAATTCTACCATAAGTGAAAACAATTCTGAGCATGCTGCAGTGGAATTTTCTCTATCAGGCTTTCTAATTTTTTTCTTTCAATTTTGAACCCAGGGCCTTGTTATTACTACGCAGGTGTTTCATGTCTGAACTGTGCTTCTAACCCCTATTTATTTTCCATCTCTCTAAAATGAAAAGCTGATTTCAAGTTTCAGGGATAATTTGCATCATATCTTAATTGATTTTATGTAATGAGCACTTTTCATAAATTTCTACCATATGGATACAGCTTCCTTGTTTATTCACTATTCTATCTTACAATATTTGGATTTAAAAGTCTTCTTCATTAAGAAAATGCTACGGCAAATATCATTGCTTATGTATCTTTGGAGACATAGCTCTATCTATCTATCTATCTATCTATCTATCTATCTATCTATCTATCTATCTATCTATCATCTATCTATCTTTTCTCAGTTTGCTTCTCACCAGCCCCACTTAACCTCTCAAGCCATACCTCTACTTTAGCTTTGTGCTAGTCACTTGGAAATAAAAATCTTGAAGACTTTTCTGCTCACACTGGCTTTGAACCATGGTTCTCCAGGCCTGAGCAGCTAGGAATGCATGCACGAGCCACTGGATATGTTTTTGATAGATTCTTATGTCTCGATCTTGGTTAACAGATCATAAAAAATGAAATAGATTGTATAGCCCACAAAAGGAAGGTACTTAAAACTTCCATACCTGGCCGTAGCAACCCGCATAATGAATGAGGCTTGGGAAATCCTTAGAACAACTTAATTCTGCGATGGCTTCTGTTTCACTCACCATCCAGCGTACACACTCCAACTGACCATTCTAGATTGTAGAAAACGAAGAAAAAGAGCAAGAAATCCAATGTAAAATTTAGATTTGAAACAATATCTTAAGATTAAAATTTTTACCAAGGAAAGTTATAGGAATTTTGGCTTTTATATCTGGTTTATTTACCATACAAACAAAGTCTCTGTAATAGTCAGGACCTGTGGTTCTGGCTCAAAATCAATCGCAGAATTTTTATTGAAGTACAGTTTTACAGTTTTAATGTTTGCAGCACTGGGATTTGAACTCAGAGCTTTGGGCTTACTAGGCAGACCCTCTACCATCTGACCCCTGTTGAGCCTTTTTGGCTCTGGCTATCTTTGAGATAAGATCTTACTTTGTGCCTAGCTAAGCCTGGACTGCAATCCTATTTTATTTACACTTTTGACTATAACATGCACACTCTTTTTTTTTTCCCCTGTTGAAATGAGGTTGTTTGGACTGGACTTGAACCACAATCCTTTCAGTCTCTACCTCCTAGGTGGTGGAGCGGCTAGGATTACAGGTGTGAGTCACCGGCACCCAGCCTTTTAAAATTTTTAAATAATTTAAATCAGCTCTTTAAAAAAATCACTATTGTGGCAGGGGTAGCCCGATGTTAAAGTGCCTTCCTGGCATGCATAAGATGGTGGAATCTATCCCTAGACTGTAGAAATAAATAAATAAAGGTATTATTTGCATACTGTCTACTAAATCGTTTGTAAGTCACACTCTTGCAACTAGACCCCTAATTAAGATAGAGACTACTTTTTTTTATCACTCCCAAAAGTTTCATCCTTCTCATCTCTGCCCCAGGCAGCCACTGTGAAGATTTCTGCTACTATAGATGAGATATGCACTTTTGTGTAGAAGAAACATGACGCTACAAAGATTCAGCCAAGCTATTGCTTGGATCAGTGGCTTATACCCTTTTTATTGCTGAGAAGCACTTTCTTATATCACTTTACAATTTATTTATCCAACTGATAATAATCTGCTGATAGGCATTTGGGTTGTTTTTATTTGGGGGATATTATTATGAATACAGTTTTAATAAATTCTTTGTGAATTTACGTTTTCATTTCCCTTGGACAAAACCCCACAACTGGAATTTCTGGGCTATCTGGTATGTGTACATCTGGGTTTATAAGAAGCTGTCAAACTTTCCATGTGCACTCATGTCCAAGACAACCAGTGGGGTTAATTGATCAGTTATCTGTGATTCAAGTTTATGTGACAAAGCAACGGTTTATCTGACCCCCAAATACAATGGTTTCCTATTTGTTAATGAAATATTTTTTTCATCAAGCAACCAGTGATGTCTTAGTCTATAAAATATTAAAAAAATTGTACAGGGAAAATATCCTTCTGAAAGAACTGTCATTGATAATGATACTATTGATACAAAAAGTTAAAACACCCACAACTTTTTTTTTTCAGACCCGGGGCTTGAACTCTGGGCCTAGGCATGGTCCCTGAGCTCCTCTGTACTCAAGGCTAGTGCTCTACCACTTAAGCCACAGCACCATTTCTGGCTTTTTCTGTGATTAATTGGAGCTAAGAGGCTCATGGACTTTCATGTCTGGGCTAGCTCTGACCTCCTCTATGGTGTTGCCACTGAGCAGTTGAATCCCTTCACTAGACAAAGATCAACAGTTGGCCAATCCTTTCTGCTCAGCCCCTACAGCTCAGGCTCCAGTAACCATTCCTTTCCCACTTACCCCTGCCCGTGTCTCTCTCTCTCTCTCTCTCCTCCTGTCCTCTTCTTCCACCTTCTTCATTGTTTCTCTCCCCACCATTAGACCAATTCAATTAAAGAGGTCTCCTCATTATCTTTCCACCCCCCCCAATTTTGCTGATATTTTGGTATTTTTCTACTCTCATTTATTTCCATTGTAATGTTTATTTCCTGTTTTCTGCTTGCTTTGGAATTAGTTAGTTCTTCCTTTTCCAGTTTCCTGAGGAGAATCTCTTTCTATGCAGGGCTTTAGCCGCACCTGTAAGTATTAATATGCTATGTTTTCATTTTCCTTTGTCTCCAGATATATTCTCATATCCTTTGTGACTGGTTCTGACATATTAATTAGTATGTGTCAATTGTGCACACTTTTGAATATCCCACATTTTCTTTTTATAAGGAAGAGTTTTGGCTGGTGCTGGTGGTTCACGCCTGTAACCCTAGATATTCAGAAGGCTGAGATCTGAGGATTGCAGTTCAAAGCCAGTCAGAGCAGACAATCCTGAGAGACTCTTATCTCCAATAAACTACACCAAAAAAAAAAAAAAGCCAAAAGTGGATCTGTGGCTCAAATGGTAGAATGGTAACTTTGAGCAAAAGAAGCTCAGGGACAGCGCCCAGGCCTTAAGTTCAAGTCCCAGGACCGGTGCTCCCCCCAAAACCAAAAAACAAAGAGTTTACTGTATTATGCAAACAGCAGTCTCTGTTTACCACACTTATTGTTTGTATTAAGAGGCCATGTTGCATGACTATTGATTAATAATGATTACTGATATCTACTAGTCTTCTATTATAATCAAAAGACACAGCTTTGTATTTCAATCCTGTTTATTTATTGAGATTATTTTATGTAATGCATCCTGAGGAATGTTTCCTGTACCCTTGACAAGATGTACTTTGCTTCTGCAGAGTGGAATGCTCTTAGAAGGATGCTAAGGTCTGGTGAGTTGGGTGCTGCTTAAAAGGTCACAGAAAATATCTCACTACTCTGAGTCTGAAACCAGTTTCCCTTGCCATAAATAGAAATACCAACAAAGAAGCAGTCTTGAACTTGCCAGTCTTGGGCCAAGGCTCACTCATGTATATGCTAACAAGAAATGTCAGTAGGCTTTGGTGTCTGAAGTCACCCTATCACCTGACTAACACACTGCCTCTGGGTTTAATCAGAATGACTGAGTGAGATATGAAAAAAGAACTAAGGTTAACTTTCCCCCTATCTCTCTAGGTCTGAAAATAATTCCTTCAGCTGCTTCCATGGTAGATAGCAGAGAGCTTTTGACCTCTTCCTTTCCGTTGGCTTTGCTGTTTCCAAAAGGAGCCTGAGACTGTCCTGAATTGCGAAGCAATTAGCTGCTTTCCCTAGAAAGCACTTAATAACGTCTCATCTAAATGGCACAATTTACTGTGGGGAGGAGTTAAGGGGGGGCGGATACTCATGCTGGCATGACCCTTCAACCCATTTTCTGAGGTCGTATCTGTGTTTGATACTTTATCTCCGACTCTGCTTCATGTCATCCAAGTCATAAGTTTCCAAATTTTCTGCCTGTTTGAGCCACACGTTTGTCCTCAACAACAGCAAGGCTCTCAGAACTGTGTAACAAAGTGCAGCACTATCAGCTGTTGCCGGTGCGCCAGATGAAGTTCTAACCTGACTTCCGAAGGTCTTATCAACCTCACCAAGACCTAGCCAAGTGCAGCAAGCACACTGAGGCAGGAAGGGCATCAGGACACACTGAGAAAGGGGTGGGACTTGGTCTGAAATATTTGGGCTTATACTGCTTTTACAAATTCTAGATTCGATATCAGAACAGAAGAAGATTGCGACCTCTCAAATCATTGCCTAGAGTTCTTGTGTTTTATGAGTTTGACAAGTGCTTTGCATTCAAATAAATTAAAACAAAAAATGGTGTTTATGTTTTGAGACTGCTTTACGAGGTCAGTATCATGCTAACCACAGAACCTTGAGAATGACTGACATGTCATACATGCAAACAGCAAAAGGAGTTTCTATGGGGGTTTGGCTTAATGATCACTGTTTCTTATGTACATTCCTATTCAGAGATTTTTTTTTAATCCATTCAAGCAATCACTACACTTTATAAATTAAGAAACAAATGCTGGGCACCAGTGGCCAAGCTTGTAATCCTAGCTACTCAGGAGGCTGAGATCTGAAGATCTGGGTTCAAAGCCAGCCCAGGCAGAAAAGTCTGCGAGGTTCTTATTTTCAACAAATGAGCAAAACGCTGGAAATAGAGCTGTGGCTCAGTGTCAGTGACACCCTTGAGTGAAAAAGCTAAGGACAGTACTTAGGCCCTGAGTTCAAGCCTCAGTTCTGGCAGAAAGGATAAGAAAAAAATGTGTTTCCATCCAATTATATAGTTGGGGAATATTCAATAATGGACCACTAATCAGGAAAATGAGGACTGTATTTTATGAACAGCAAAACATCATGGCTAATGTCAACATTCACTGGCATGGTAAGACTTTTTGTCATCGTTAGATGCTCACTGATAACCATATCTAACCCAACCCCCATGGCCCTACAGGACGTCGTCACAGGACGAGACCATCTGGCACTGGAACTCTGATAACTAACAAAACTTCCCTTTTCACGGGACTCTCAGGTCTTTAAGAACAGGTTCTATCTTTTAGACTGGGAGCCTGTAGCTCATGCCTGTAATCCCAGCTATTCAGGAAGCTGAGATCTGAGGATCACAAAGCAAAGCCAGCTCAGGTAGGAAAGTCTAGGAGACTTTTCTCCAATAAATTATCAAAAAAAGCCAGTAAATGGAGCTGTGGCTCAAGTGGTAGAGCACCAGTCTTGAACAAATGAAGCTCAGGGCAGCATCCAGGCCCAGGCCTGGCAAAAAAAGAAAGAAAAGAATAGATAGGTACTGTCTCTTATTCACAGGGTCAGCACCTAACACAGCTGCTGGTAGAGTCAGTACACATCGCTCACATTGTGTTTTTTCTCTTCTCCACCATGGCTGCTGCAGGCTGGGCTGTTAATTTGACAGGCCATGGAAAACAGCCACAAGAAGATGCCATCTACCACACACACCGATTGCTCACTTTCTTTTTAATATTTCTGTGTACTAGTGCTCCTGCTCATCTGACCCTTTTGTTCAAGGCTGACACTCTACCATGTGCTCCACACCTCTAGTCTAGCTTTTTTGTTAGTTCATTGGAGGTAAGAATCTCAAGGACTTTTCTGTCCCTGCTGGTTTTAAAACAGAGATCCTCAGACCTCCGTCTCCTGAGGAGCTAGTGCTATTGTGCTGAGCTATCAATTTCAGGCTCAGGTTTTTTGCTTAATAAAAAATGATTTTCTATGCTATGTTTGAAGTCACACTTCAAAACAAAATCAAATAAAATAGATCATAGTCTAAACATAGGAAAACTTTACTGACTGGTAAGCAAAATAAAGTTTCAAAAACTTAGGTTTGTTTAGAAGATATATTAGGAACAAGACAGATACTGATTTTTAAACTTTTTTTTTTGAGACAGAACCTTATACGTAGCCCAGAGTAGGGCTGAAACTTCCTATGTAGCCCAAATCGGCCTCGAACGCTCAAACTTCCTTCCTCCATCTACCAAGTCCTGAGATTACAGGTACACATACCTCATCTGGCTAGCATGTTCTTTAATGAGTTCACAAGTAGGTCTTTTTAGCTAGGAAGTTCCCTTTGATATTCTAGTAGCAATATAATTTCACTTATTAAAAATATGATTACGCAATTTTTAGAAGGCACAGTTATTACATAAAGCAAAATACATATGAAATGCAAGTTGTAGTATCTTTCCCTGACCTTCACTCTGGCCTTTCAGTGAATATAACTGAATTCTACATTTATTTGCTAAAGATCTTACAAATAGTTTTAGCTTGCTATCCTCTAGGGATGTGCTGTCTTTCGCTGCAGTGCTGTAAAAGTCTGTTTCCTTGCACCTTGCTTTCTAACTTTTAACTCTGTCCAAGTTGGCATTGTGTGTGAGTGTGTGTGTGTGTGTGTGGTTGACAGCTAGCATCTTGTGCTTTATAAGAGCTGAATGCAAAATCCAGATTCATAGTCTACCCAAGTCTTGATACTGAGGATATTTAACCTTCGGATCTATCCACTAAAAGCCTACTTTATGAGCTGGAATCCTTCTGGGTGCTGTCATCCCTTCAAACTCACCATCCCTTCACCTGTCCCTGTCATGCTCATTAGGAAAAAATGACAAACTCTGTAGATCCAAGTGTGTGTAAGAATCTCACTGCAGCTGCCACGAATGACAACAGTTCTCGGCAATGAAATACATGACTTTCCTTTCTCTTTGCTGGCCAAGAAACTGGAATGAATGCAGTCTCAAAGAACCACTCTGAGGTCAAAGTGGCTCGTGCCTAAAATGGCGACTCTTCCATTCCTCTTAGAAAGTTCACTTGCAGTTTGCTTGATCCATCGCTCTCCTCTCTCCCTTCCAACATTGAGCTCACCATAGCTCTTAAGCAACAACAACAAAACTCCCCCAACCGAAACACCAGAAGGCCAGGGTCCCAGCCGTTACCTTGATGGCCAGGCCTGCTGGCGTCAACTCGTCCACGTTGCGTTCGCTGAGGCAATCTTCCCCCATCAGAGAGGTGAGGTGCTGCAGGCACTCCGCGTGGCCCTGCGACGCGGCGATGTGGAGCAGGTTGTTGCCACTGTCATCGTGAATTTTGTCTAGATTGTCTGCAGCGAGGTGTGGCTGGACAGAGAGGAAGATCAGAACACTTACATCAATCAAGGAAAACAAGACCCAGGCGGGTCTTGGATCTGGAAGGGAGAAATGAGTTTACAGAAACTTCGGTGGCAGTATGAAGACGTAGAACACCAGTGTCCCTTGCTATAATTCCCTGTTGTAATATGCTTTAGAACAAGAGTTCTCAAGAGACTGACCTTCCTACAAGACAGAGCATCAGGGCTAGGGCATGAAGCTCATTATGCTGTGGAGGCTTCAAGTGGACTTTCCAAGTAACGGTAGTGACTTTTGGGGTGCCTGGCAGCCTCGCTGTCTGTTGGCCCCCACTGACTGTCCAGCCCCTGAGCGCTGGAGCTGTTTCATTCCCTGCTGCAGATCTGTTAATGAGCAACTTGTTTCAACTGTTTGCTGGGAATGGCGGACTGCTGGCTCTGACTGCTAACTTCACCAGGACGGCTGCTGCCCACGCTCTGAGCAGACACTGATAACTTCTGAGGGGCAGTGTGGGGGGCGGTCACGTGGCCTTTGGGTTTCTCACCAATGGAACCCCTTGTGGATGAAGTGGTTGGCACAGACTGTTGGGGGGGAACTGAATGGTGTCAGCATTTGGGAAATACGAAAACAAATGGGAGAGGAAAAATCTGGGCTCTGGTAGTTCATTCTGAAATCCTAGCTACTTGGGAGGCAGAGATCTGGAGGTCTGATTGGAGGAAAGCTAGGGGCGGGGTGGGATTTATGACACACTCATCCAATGGAACAAAACAAAACTATCATTCCAGCCACAGTTGAGGGTGTCAGTGTGATGGTGGTACAGGTCATCTTATCCCCCAAAGCAACCGTAACCAAAAAGACTGGAGGCTTGAGTAGAAGAGTGCTTATTTAGCAAGCAGGCAGCTCTAAGTTCACTCCTGAGTTGCTCCAAGAAGAAAAAAGGAAGAATAGAATGAATCACAGAGAATTAGAGGAACGTGCCAGGAAAAACGGAAAAGCTACTTTCAGGAGAAATAAAAACGCAAATTCAATCATATTGTCCTGTTAAATAATATTTGTGGTAATGGACCAAGCACACTGCACTTCCTCTACGGCTTTCCACTAAGTGGAATCACATTACCAAGATGCAATGATTGTCTTGAATGAGATTTAATTAGCATCATCGTGTGAGTCCAGGCTGGCTACTGTTTGATCCGCGGCTGGAAGCCAGAAAAGAACAATGCAGCAGATGGAGAGCTATTTCAGTTGAGCTCTCTCTGAGCCTGAGCAGAAACAACTTTTCTTACACCACCATCCTCTGCGTCTGCTGGAGTCTTTGGAAATGCTTCTCCATGCTCCCTAGATAGGCAGAGCTGGAACTAAGTAAAAACTTCATGGGGTCAGAGGGCAAGCAAGCTCGAGGGTAAGCTTCTATCTGCAAATGTTTTTCAAGCAGCCTGCTCCAACTCTTCTGAATAATGATCAGGCCAGGACAGAGACTCTCTGTTCATTTATCTGGCAGGTCCACCATGAGCAAGGAACTGATGTCCCCGCAGCTGACTGAGCGAGGGCATTGGGCACCATTTGGAGAGAGGGGGAAAAATGACATGAACATTCAAGTTTCAAAGAAGTGCCAGGCTCTGCTAGCTCTTTCAGATTAAATGTCTTTATCCTAGTTGAATGCAAGAAGAGCTAAAATGAAATAACACTGCTTCAGTAGTTATTTGTTTTCTCTGTCATAACTTCGGAAATTTTTATTTTAAAATTCAAAAGTAAGCCAGATACCAGTGGTTCACACCTGTAATCCTAGCTACTCAGGAAGCCAAGATCTGAGGATGGTGGTTCAAAGCCAGCCCAGATAGGAAAGTCAGTGAGACTCTTATCTCAAGTATCCTCCCAAAAAGCTGGAAGTGGAGCTCAAGTGGCAGAATGATAACCTTCAGAGAGGGAAGAAAGAAAGAAAGAAAAAGCTCAGGGACAATGCCCAGACTTTGAATTCAAATCCGAGGACTGGCACAAAAATAAACAAAACCAAAACCTCGGAAGCTTGATGAGCTCTGACGATCAAGGTTCAAAGCTAGCCTGGGCAGGAAAGTCGGTGAGACATTCCTCCACTTAACCAGCACAATCTAGAAGTGGAGGTATGACTCAAGTGGAAGAAGACCAGCCTTGAGAGCAAAAAGCAAGGTGGAGCTCAAGAGCCCTGAGTGAGAAGCCCAGGGCTGGCCCAGACAAAGACAACACCATCAGAGGTTCCCCATTAAAACCTCAGGAAGCTTAACAACAACAGAAATTGTTATGGTGTTATAAATATAGTCCCTAGACTCTGTGTGTGTGTGTGTGTGTTGTGTGTGTGTGTGTGTGTGTGTGTACTTACCAGGAGAGATATCTGTCCTTCTTTCACAATGTTCAGGATGCTCTTGACTTTTTTCAAGTGCTCAGTCCTGTCTTCAGAGCCTTGGGAGCTGGGCCAGGCCAGGCCGTTGACCTGCTCCTCCAGCCTGGGTTCTGTGGTGGAGGACGGCAGGTGAAATGACCTGAGCTGGCAGTCTGTCATTGTCTTTTCCATTTTTCGGCCCAGTGGGTCGCTGAAGGATTTGTTTAAGAAGTCTTTACTCTGGCTTTCCGGCTCGCAGGCAGAGCCACATGGAGGCAGAGGAGGCGAGCTGCTAGATTCCTCCACGGAGGGCTTGTGTTTCTCCAAGAGCACTGCAGATGCTTTTCTCAGGTGAGGGCTTTTCACGGGAGAGAGGACACACAGCGGTGCGGTGTTGGGCGGTGAGTTCTCATTGCCTCCCGTAGAGCAGGCTTTGCCAGGAAGACCATTGAGGGTGGTACACAACCCCAGAATTCTTTTTTCTGAAGTCGCCTTGGTAAACGAGGCCAGCTGTTGGGTAGACTTAATGTAAGGCACATCCAGAATCTCATCCATGTCCAGGTCGTAATGCTCCAGCTCGTCCAGGCCACTGCCAGGATCGGCACCCTTGCCCGGCGGCAAGCCTCTACCTCCATCATCGGGCCTGAGCTGCTCGGGTGGGTCTGGGCCGCCCCCTTTCTGGTACTCTACTTTGTGATTCTTTTGGTCATCGTTTTCAGTGTTCTCCAGAGTCTCGGGCTGATGTTTCAGTGGGGACACGCGCTTCACAGGGCGGAACTTGCTGTATATGTCAGCGATTCCTGTGGGCTTTTGTGTGTTTGTGATGAGAGTGGAGACGCTACAGCTCCAGCCAGAGCTAGAAACTGGGTTTAAAAAGAAAAGTTAAAAGAGGAGATTATTACACTGGTATGAGGACCATGCAGGCAGACGCGGTCCATTCAAGTTAAGCTCAGATTAAGACCCTGTGTGAAGGAAGGAGCAACCAGAAGAGAATGCATGTCCACAGAACACGGGATTCGTACTTACCACTGGAGACAGTGAATGATAAAAGCAAGTCAGGACACAGGGACTCACAGCCCAGTGTAGTGGTGATCATGGTAAGAGCAGAAAGTTAAAGAAAAGCAATTCAAGCCAGGTGCTGGTAGCTCATGCTTGTCATCCAGCTTCTTAGAAGACTAAGATCTGGAGAATCATGGTTCAACACCAACCTGGGCAGGAAAGTCTGCAAAACTCCACCTCTAAAATAACCACCATACAGCCAGCCTGGAAGCGTGGCTCAAGTAGGAGGGCATCAGCCCATAAGCATGAGGACTTGAATTCAAACAAAAATACAAGACAGTGCAGACAGATAATTAAGTTTCTTTCCTCACAATAGTTCTAGAAATATTTAAACACTTGCCATCACCCTGAAGAACAACATTAGAGGATTATCCGTGTTAAGTAAGCCTCCAAAGTAATTTAGGAATACGCACACATGCACGCCCACAGCTGTAAGGTTTAAGAGATCTCCTGTAAAGATAGACTAAGTGATCCAAACGTGAACTGTACAATGTGAGTGACCCACTAGTTTTCCTTTAGGAGGTTAGGGAAGGAACAGAAAGGAATGAGGTGGTCAGGGATTTGCTGAGCCACGAGAGACAAGGCATGGTGAACTCAACCCATCCAGGACGAAGCACCCCATTCCAACTTCCTGCTGGGACACCTTAAGTTCACTGATGTATAATTCCCACTCGTCATGTCCTCCGCTTAATTGTACCACTCCCCATCAAAGAGGTGAGGTTTCAGGGCATTCCTTCCAACTGGAGACCAACCATGTGCCTCTTTAGAACAACAGCACAAAGGAAGGCTCCAGAAGTGTCCACGTATGGTCTTTGCTATTGGCACAACCAAGAGCAAGAACCAGGGACAAGAGTGAATGTGCAGATGTGTAACTTCTCCAACGGTCCCTAGCTGGGGTATGGGAAAGGCTCCTTGTTAAAGTTCCCTGCATTGAAGTACTAAGTCTTGTCACTGGGATCTGTTCTAGGACTGAAGAGCTCTGGAACCAAGAGAAGGCGGTGAGATGTAAGTATTCTGAACCCGAACATTACCTAATTGTGAGCTTTATCTCCCAAATGGACAAGAAGTTGGCATTCACTTTCAAGGGGTCTGCTGTGGAGGGAGGGCTGCTTGGGCTGGGAATGTGGCTTGGTGGTAGAGTGCTTGCCTAGCTAGCATGCATGAAGTCCTGGGTTCGATTCTTCTGTACCACATATTCAGAAAAAGCCAGAAGTGGCTCAAGTGGTAGAGTGCTAGCTTGAGCAGATGAAGCTCAGGGCCCTAGGACTGGCAAAAAAAAAAGGAAAGCAAGAAAGCAAGAAAAAAAAAGAAACAGTCCAGAAGAGAACAACAGTATCTAGCTGGCTTCAGACTGCTGTACTCCTCTTATTGGCTGATTTACAGAGTTGAACATAGTGGTTGGCTCAGAGCAGGCAATTAACATATCCAGCAATTACAAACTTGAGTCCCCATTTGCGCCACTCATTAAATTTTTTTTAAATGCGTAAGGTGAATCCCTCTGCGGGATTTACAGCTTAATCTCACAGGGGACAAAAGTCTGGCTAATATATTTAGAGGAGTGACAATCACCAGAAAAGATTAGATTTAGTTATTCATGAAATGTCATTATGCTGAGGCAAAGACTCATTCCTGTTGGTCCCTTATAAATTTAAGTTTTCTATCTTTCATATGTTCTTTTCTTTCTGAAATGTGAAGCTATGAAGAATTAATGTCTGCCAGAAATGTCTGCAGAGATGTTCTTTTTTTTTTCCTTAAGAACAGATGGTTAGGCTGGCGCCCCCGGCTCATGCTTGTAATCCTAGCTACTCAGGAGGCTGAGATTCAGGCTTGAAGGCAGCCCAGGCAAGAAAGTCTGTGAGACTCTTACCTTCAATTAACCACAAGAAAGCTGGAAATGGAGTTATGGCTCAAGAGGTAGAATGCCAGCCTTGAGCAAAAAAATCTAAGGGACAGTGCTCTGGGTCTAAGACCTAGTATCAGCCATAAATAAATAAACAACCCCTATACAAAGAAATCCTGTATGTTCACTTACATCTAACAGCAGAGAGAGGAAGTGGACATAGAAGGTGTAAAGATGCTTTCAATTTTATTCATCTGCCTTCTGAGAACCTTTAAAAATGGCAGAAAAATGTATATTCACAGACATTTCTGAGAGGCATACTTAGTGTAAATACAATGTTTGCTAATAGCTGGCCAATTACTCTGATTTTTTTTTCTGGCAATTCTAAGAAATGTGCATCTCTGAATTTATTTAAAAGATTTTTCAAGCCACATGACTTGCTGGGTCAATACAAGGAGTGCACTGTACTGATATATTTATGTGTTGTATAAGGCCATGGGTTCAAAGGGCTACTCTTTTATGTTGGCTTTATTTACATGCGAAATTTTTTCCAAGTGATACAGGGAAATGGATACCATATGTCGCCCAGCTGTTTTGTTCTGACAGGAGCCATTAAGAATGCTCTATGGAAATGGATTCTGAGTCTTACAAAAACACTTCTTTCTACAGAAGGATCTGGAAACTGAAGAAGAAGGGTCAGTATTTAGACTGTTGGCCTTCCCCTTATTCAAACCTAGGATTCTTTTTGAGGCTCAGAGTGAAATCTGTGCAGAGTGAATTCTGAGTCTTGAGTGCCAAGAAAATACTGCTAATGAAAAAAATTTATTAATGGGTTTTAGTGAGAATGCTCCAGTTATTTACTAACATTATATACTTGGATAGGAAAAAACTTTATGCTACAGTTGAAAGAAAAATTCAATTAGTTTATTTCCCCTAAGCTGGACAAATGCACAAGAATAAAAGGAGCAGTTGCTTAATGGGCAGAATGTCACTTCCAATCCTTCCTTCTGTCCTTCCTTCCTTCCTTCCTTCTCTCCCTTCCCCATCTCTCTCCTCCCTTTCCTTGTTCCTTCCTCCCTCCCTCCCTTTCCTTCCTTCCTTCCCTCTTCCCTTTCCTTCCTTCCTTCTCTCCTTCCTTCCTTCCTTCTCTCCTTCCTTCTCTCCTTCCCTTCCTTCCTTCCTTCCGTCCTTCCTTCTTTCCTTCCTTCTTGTGACAGTACTACAGCTTGAACTAAGGGCCTTTTCTCACATTTGTTTGTTTTTTTTTTTCCACTCAAGGCTTGTTTTACCATTCAAGTCACACTTCTACTTCCAGATTTTTGCTAGTTAATTGAGAGTGTCTTACAGACTTTTTTGCCCAGACTGACTTTGAATCTAGAGCCTCAGATCTCAGCCTCCTGTATAGTTAAGAATACAAGTGTGAGCCACAGTGCCTGGCTTCATTTCCAATTCTTATGTTTACTAAAAATTTCACTTATACTGTTCTATCTCAATGCTAGAAATTAACTGTTGTCTATAGAATATAGTTTCAAAATAATAATGCTACTAGGAAGTTTTTTGAGGCAAGATCTGCTTTCTTGCGATTATGAGAAAATTCTTTATACACAAAAGTTAAATCCCTGAAACTTTTGTCTTAGATCTGTAGGCAGCAGGAGACCAGGACCTCTACCTAAATTTCTCTTTGTCCCTCAAAGCATTAAGAAGACTACTTAACTCAGTTCTTGATGCCTCTTGGGTTTGAATGGCTTCATTTTAACATCTTACAAAAAGTAATCATGGCTATTATTTACCAAAGCTAAGACACGGAACCAACCCAGATGCCCCTCAGTAGATGAATGCATCAAGAAAATGTGGGCTATTCACAATGGAATTCTATGCTTCCATCAGAAAGAATGGTATTGGCCCCATTCATAAGGAAATGGAAAGACTTGGAAAAAATCATACTAAATGAAGTAAGCCATATCCAATGAAACAGAGGCTCCATGGTTTCCCTCATTTGTAATCATTACTATGTGTCTAGGATAGTCCCAGCAGAGGATCACAATAGCTCAATAGCTATGTACACATGACCACATAAAATGATGATGATCTAAATGAACTCCAAGAGATGGAAACAAGAGGGTTTTCTTTGTTGCTGTCGTTTAAAAATGTACTTTGAGAAGTTCTTTCTTCTTTCTTTTGCTCCCCTCCCTCTCTCCATCTTTGGTTTATTCCCTGTTGTCACTGTTGTTGATTTTGGTACTCTGTGTCTTCTTATCTGAACTAGGGAAGGGAAGGGGAATCACAAAATGGTGAGACAAAGGACAAAGGTGAACCCATGCAACAGCGATACTCACCAGACGCTGTGCTGGAAATGATCTGTACAACTTAGGAGGGAAGGGAAAGTGGGAGAAAACAAGGGGGAGGGTAACCATGTTTGACAAATGCACTCATTACCTTTCTTGGGTAACTGTAACCCCTCTGTACATCACCTTGAAAATAAAATTAAAAATAAAGACAGCAGGCCTAATACGTTGAGTCTGTTCATCTGACCAAAATTTCTAGATTGGCCAGTAAAGTAAGTGGACATAGTTGCTGCTGATTTCTAGGCCGCATTAATGTCTTTGAAGCGAGCTGGCATTTGGAGTGCTTCTGAAGTCAGCACCCATCCGAACCCAGCGTGTGTCCACAGGCACCTGTGAGGAGCGAGGGCCTGCTAGGTTCTGCCACGGGCCCCGTGTTCCAATCCACGAGTCTAGCTCTACTCATCGTGTCTGCTTCTTGTCCTCCCCTTCTTCCTGGACACGCGCACCATCTCCCGTGAGCAGCTTCCTCTTGATAGTGGACCAGACGACCACGGGAACACTGATGCAGTCTCTCAGACAATTCACCTCCGAGGCACCATCGACCATGCTGTTTCCTCCACCCGGGTCCCACATCCCTCAGGCACCTTCCCTCAAACGCATCCTCAATCACTGTTAACATGGACCGTTTTCTGTATCTTCTGGGAACTCACTAGGTCATACGAAAGCCTTCTCTCCCCACAGCCTGCAGAAAACTTTCCTTGCTTCTGGGGAATCCCCTGTCCCATCCTGAGTTCTCCCTCTTCAGGTAAGTGACTTTATTACTCAGAACCAGATCGGATCAGATCCCTCGGGTAGACTGGTGTTCCTAAAATAATATTTTCCCACATGTGGCGTGCGTACCCCTGCTGGGGCTACTGTGACTCATAGAAAAAGGGCAGAATACTCCTGATTTATGGAGGAGGAAGGGGAAAGGAAGTCCTATTCCAGATCAAATATCAAATGCTAAATGCAGTAAATTAATAAGAGTTTTAACCCAACAAATCAGCTTTGCCCCACTGAGGCTGCTGAACATTTCAAAGACAGTGCTAGTAAGCTATAAGGCATTCAGGCATTTTGAATATGAAACTGCAAAGTACTTTCATCCATTTCCTACAAGAAGTAATAAGGTTCCGTTTCTTCATCTGCAAAATAGAGGTGAGATGATATAAGTACTCAGATTTGATCCAACTTTTACATTTCTATGATTGTATGAAAAGCCTATAAATAACGGGGCTTCAAAAATCCATCTGACTCACCATGAAACACTATGATTTTTTCTGGACTCATGTATTTGACCAGATCCTCACAAATTTATAATTTTGAGGCGAAGTTGATCGCTGACACACAACAACTCGTTGGCTCTTGGGCCTGATAAATTAGTATTTTCTTAAGAAGATAATGGACAGTTTGCTGTAGCAATGGTGGACCAAACTTTTAAGACTAAACGTCAATGCTGGCTTCTTAAACTCCTGTTTAATTTACTTCTAAATATAGAATTGCGGGTCCACATTCGAATTTTTGCTTGAGACATCAAAAAGAGAAAGGGGTTATGTGAAGCCAAATGAATTCTACTTTCCATGAGACACTAAGGGGCCAACTTTGGATGCAACTGCTTTTCATGCACACAGCCACACGGTGCACCTCTAGGACACACCTTCTTTGTTCTCCAAATGTTTTCTTTCCATTCATTTCTACACCAAACGGATAGACAGGATGAAAGATGAGGTCTGTCAACACTTACCGTCCTGAGTTTCCTTTATTCTAGCTAAGGTGAAATCTATAGTAGACCTACTTACTGCAAACACCTAGGCTCATTGGAAAGTGGTGACAGACGGCTTCCTCCACCTTATGATAGCAGCAATAGAGCACAAGTCGGAGTGAGGACCACTTCCTGGTTGCTCCCTGCACTCTCCTAAGAGATCTGACTGTAACCTTATCCAAGAAAAGATTCCGTAAACTCTGGAATTGCAGGGTTGTGTCAGGGCATTATGTCAGCAGAGTGAATCTGTGTAAGGAATACGTATTTCTGGACTGGCCCATGGGGTTGCTTGCCTGTCCATCTTATTGATGACACAGCTTCTTTTATTGAGGGTATCTTGAGACTGAGGGGAAAGTATAGAGGACTCTATTCTTATAAGACAGTCAGTCACTGGTCTAGCCACCTTAGGGTCTTCAGATGCTTATGGAAAAAGAGCCATTGATTTGGGCTCTAACCATCCTGTCTCTCAAGTGGATGTCGAGCAGTGGCCGCTCTGAGCAGCGCACATCCACTCAGTTAACTCTGCGGCCTGCCTATGTCCATTCCTTCATTCTGTGAAAATTCCTCAGTGAAATACTGACGTCCTGCAACTCTGGACAGAAAAGTTGTTTTGTTTTTTTTTTTTTTAGTAAAGACGCATATTCGATCATGAAGTCAGACTCAATATTTTGACAACTTTAAGCCTTCAGGTTTCAAAAGCACAGTCTTCACAGAATGGCGTCTGGTGGGTCTGATACGCATATGCTTTCAGAGTTTCCTGTCAGCTCTAAAGGACACTGACCTTCACTTTGACATTAGCAACACTTTAGCACAGGACTAAGTTTTGAGTCACTCCAGGCCATTCACTAGGCCTGCCTGCTTTCCTTCCTTCCTTCCTTCCTCTCTCTTTCCCTCCTTTCTTCTCTCCCTTTCTCCCTCCCTCCCTTCCTCCCTCTTTCCTTCCTTCCCTCCTCTCTCCCTCTGCAGTGTGGAATTGTAGAAAGACGTATACACCACCCTGAAAAGACTCATCAAGCAGAGACCAGGAGCAACGCACAGCTTGTGAGCAGGCTGGGGGCTGCAGACACCGCTTCCCACGTCAGGCTGCAGGTGGTGCTGTTCTTCACGGCTAATTTACCAGCAAGGACAGCACCAGAGCACCAAGGCAGCCAAGGCGCCTTCTACCACAGAGCAAGAGGCAGCTCAGCCAAGGTGGAGGCTTGATCAGAGACACATTTTCCAACATTCTCCCCATCCCTCCAACCTGCCCTTTCCCTTTTCTTAGTTCTTTTAGGCTCTGTACGGATTCTTTGTCATTAAACAAAGCAGCTTAAGCATACAACATCTTGATCTTTGTGACCCCTACAGCATTTTCACCCCTTCCCTTACTTTTCTTAATTCTGTGGTATGCACAATGACTTCTTAACTGCATTTTTGTCACTTCCCCCTTTCATGTATCTACCCCTCTCCCTCTGGCCCCACAACCCCCCCCCCACGCTTGTAAGTACCCATTTCCTGGTACTGATTTTGTGGGGCGTTGACTTAGTCTTTCTAAAGAATTGTCCTGTCTGAGCTCTCCAGAGAGTCTACTATACTTCAGTGAATTCATTTGTTACCCCTTGCATATACTCAGTGGGTTTACTTATATGTTTATAGGTACACACATTTATGGGCACCACAAATGAGAGAAACTATGCAAGCTCTGTTTCTCTGGGTCTGGCTAACGTCACTTAATATAATTCTTTCCATTTCCATGCCTTCCTCCATTACCCTTCCCCCCACCCCCATAAAAAGAAAGATGGCCGTATGTATCCTACAGCAGAAGCACAGCATAATAAAAACCAGGAGATGAAGTTAGCCACTCATCACCATTACAACCACATCAAAAGTACAGGTAGGAAAAAACTAAAAAGAAAAAAACAATCAAGCAATTTTGTTTTGACAGCATAGTTAACTGTAGGTTTATCTACTTTGAAAACAATGGATTACATCACCGCTATATTTTGCTAAAGAAATAAAAATAACTGCTTTGCAGGACAAATATCCTCATCTGAATGTTTTACGGTTTGCAAACCATTACTGTTATCAGGAGCTGGATTCCGCCATGTGTGTGCATCTTGGCTGTATGGGGTTGATATGGGGTTGACTGGTCTCCACCTATTCAGTGGAGAATGACCAGGGGTGGCTTAACCAGCACTCTTGCCAGGTTAAATGGCCAAAGCAACATTCACTGTGATGCTCTTAGCATTAAACCTTAAGACAAATGAGAAACAGGCTTTTATATTTAGTATCACCAACTATGGATGTTACAACAATGTCAATAGGATAAATTTCATGCCAATTTATTATTTTAAGTGATGGCTGAGCTCCTTGAGAATCTTCAAGTATAAGTGTTTGTTTTCATCAGTTTAGGGTTTGTCACAAAAATTTGCATGTGTAAGTTCTAAAAGCAGACCGTATTTGGAATACTTTTAATTATATATACAGAATAACTTTCACAAGATACCAAGTTTAAAAAAATATGGTATTTCCACTCATTGTCATACAAGTAACATGCTATCTGATTATTAGACTTCTTTCAGAATACATCTTCAAAGGTATCACTGTCTGGGTACTGGTGGCTCACGCCTGTAATCCTAGCTACTCAGGAGGCTGAGATCTGATGATAGTGGTTCAAAGACAGCCCAAGCAGGAAGGTCTGAGAAACTCGTCTCTCCAATCAATTAGCAAGAAGCCAGAAGTGGTAATGTGGTTCAAGTGGTAGAGCTCCAGCCTTGAGCAAAAATGCTAAGTGACACCACCATGGCCCCGAGTTTATACCCCAGTACCGGCTCATGTACAACACCCTCCCCTCCCCCACACATAGCACAGCGTTATTTACTGTCACAGAATTGAATTGTCTAACCTCGTTGCCATCTAAATTCTGATACAAAACTGCATTAATATTTATTTGCCTTTTAAAAAAAGACAATTTCTTCATGAGTTTAGCAGATACATATTTTGAAAGAATCACAAGGCATTTAAAACATGGTGAGCAAAAACAAATGTGGATTTGAACATGTAATTGACTTAAGAAACTTTAGGTCAATTGACTTGAGCATGTTTTGATTTGTCTACCAGATGTTGCCACAATGCATTTTTACCCTCATTTGGAGAGGACCATAGAGCTGAATGAACATTCGTGCAAGAAGCAGAGAGTGTGTGCAAACACTTCACACACAACTCCCTCATTTTCAAATCCTTCCCTTATATTCCTGGCTACCAGCTTCTTGGAGCCCATCAATTCATATTCACAGGGTCCCGGGACACAGCTGAGCTGATGTCAGATCCACTTCTAGCCCCCACACTCTGGAAAAAATATTTACTCTCCATAAGCCTCAGTTTCTTTATCAGCAAAATGGGCCCGGTGATAATATTCCCTCAGAGAATAATGTGAAGATAAGGAAGCTGATCGAGTATCTGGAACCCTGCCTGGTAAGATGACTGTCTTAAGAAATGGCTCAGAAACCTCCGTAGTACCTGCTGAGCTCCAGGCCGGGGCAGGGTGTGTGCTTCGGTGTCCTTTGTCTAGAGGAACAGTTACAGGGAAAGTCTGAGACCAGGGAGTAGACAGTTAAGGGCCACCAGCATAGTTACCCGTTATGGATGGCCTAGGACATCACGGGGGTGATGCAGTACAGCCGACGACCCCAGGGCTGGGAGTCACAGTCACCTCTGCTTGAACTTGGACTGAGAAGAGACCCAGCCACCTTCAAAGACCTTGCACCAGAGCTTTATAAACCAGATCTCCTCCTTTCCTTCCCTCCCTTCCCTCCTTTCTTCCTTCTTTTCCTCCCCCTTCCCTTCTCTTTTCTTCCCCTTCCTTCCTTCCTTCCTTCCTTCCTTCCTTTTCTTTTCTTTCTGTCCTTCCTTCCTTTTCTCTTTCTTTCTCTCTCCTCCTCTCCTGTCTCTTTTCCTCTCTCCCTTCCTTTCTCCTTCCCTCCTTTCCTTCCTTTCTTTTTTCCTTCCTTCCACCACTTAAGTCATGCTCCCACCTTTTCCACTTTAGTTATTTTTCAGAAAGGGTCTCCACTGTTTTCCTAGGTAAACGAGAACCTCCTGCCTCTGCTTCCCACGTAGCTAGGATCACAAGCAAACAACCTTACACCTGGCTCACTGGTTCCCATAGGATCTTGCTATGCTATGGCTCAGGCTGAGCCCTCTTCCTAATCTACCTCTCCAGTGGCTGGATTTCAGGCATGCAGCAGGTAAGGCCCAGCTCTCTAGGATGACTGGATCTGTTTGAGTTTCTCAGCCCACGAATGGTCCCTCCACTTGGAGTTCTATGTGTGACTCCTTCAAGAGGTGTTAGTCTTTCCCTCGTACTCCAGATTCTTGTCCTATCTAATTATTGTTAATCACCTTGAACACTGGATTCTTGCTCTGTGTAAAGTTCAAAAGATTCTTAACTTGATCCTGACCTCCTCCACCACAGAAGAAAAGTCTAACCATGCTACTGCAGAAGTGCTTAGACCTGCAGATGTGAAAAGAATGGAATACTCCAGACAGACCCAGGAAAAATAATTGTCAAAATTGCTGTTTATTCTCATTAACTCAGTCAGAGTAGCTATTTAACTGAGGCAGGTGTGTGTCTATGTAGGGGGACTGTTTGCTGATTTTAAAAGCTTTAAAAGGATAATGTCCCAAAGTTAAATAGCAACCACTACTACTACTACGTCCACTAGCTGAGAGGTAGTATATGTAGAGCACAGGGCTCCTCATAGTCTGAGATGCAGCTCTATCACATAATCACTGTAAGGTTCTGAGTGAGACACTTAAAGTCTCTGTTTTTCCCTTTGCTTATCTATAATATAAGCAACCTGAAAGAACCTGGCTCACAGGGGTGTTAGGATTCACTGAGTAATGTAAGGAAAGTGCCCGCCACAGTACCTAGCACATAATGGCACCTACTTCCTCAGAGTGTATGAGATATTTCTTATGATTGTTTTCTCTCTTGCTCTATACCCCCAATTAAAAAAAGAAAGAAAGAAAATCTGATATTTTGAAGGTGCCCTCCAGTACAGAACCTAATTGGTGTGTGTGGCAGAAATGTTTTATTTATTTTAGAGATAACTAGTTGCAGACTCAAAGTCATGTTGGTGAGCAATGGCTGAATTCTAATCTGAACCCAGGTCTTCAGGCTGGTAGCTTTGTGGCAGAGTGTAGTCTGGGTAACGGAGCAGAGTTAGTACTTCAGCTCTGGAAAAATATACCACCTTGAGAGAGAAATCCCGAAAGGACACTGCAGAAATCCCCTCTTACACTCAGTGGAAACAGAAGCATTTTGAAGTATTCAATTCAGAAAAAAAAAGGAAGTGTACACTGGGTGCTGGTGGCTTACGCCTATAATCCTTGCTACTTAGGAGGCTGATATCTGAGGACTGAGGTTGGAAGCCAGCTCAGGTAGATAAATTGGAGACACTCTTATCTCCAAGTATTCAGCAAAAAGCTGGAATGGAGATGTGGCTCAAGTAGAAGAATGCCAGCTTTGAGCTAAAAAAGCTAATGGACAGCACCCAGGCCCTGGATTCAAACCCCAGTACTAACATATACACACAGAGATACAGATACACACACACACTTCTATTTGAGCCTGAAACCATCTTCTGTGACAGCGCTGACCTCAACATGGTTGTCTTACTTTCACCCTTACGCATAACCCACAAAATCAACAAACCTAGGAAGACTGCTTCTTCTTGTCACATCTAAGCAAAATACCAAAAGCAAACAAGCATTCCAGAGAAAGGTGCATCAGTGCGGCAACGCCCTTCCAGCTAGAAACCTAGACCACTATGTTAATCCTCCCGCCAGCTCGCCATCTCAGGGTCATGTGACTATCAGCAGAAGGGGTTCAGTTTTGGGCAAGGTTAATGAAGACACCTTAGAGTGATTACTTGGAGAGAAAAAAAATAAAACATCATTTCATAGTTTCATCTGAGGGAATCATTCCTGCCAGCATCCTTCCTTATTTTTCTTTCTTTTTGCTCACCACAGAGAGAAACACGTAGAGGTTCAGTTTGATTTATGGACGGAAAGACAACCCTGGATGTCCCTCTTGTTTCTTCTTCCGGCTGGGGGAGGGGCGCGGGCAGAAGGAGGAAAGGTCAGGCAGCTGGTTTCGGGTTTCCCCTGTTGAGCTGCGTGTGCAGCCGCTGCTCCTGGCTGTCTCCGTGTGCCTGGCTGCAGATCTGTCGGGCCGCACGTGTCACAGCCCTGTCCTCGAGCTACTCCTGCCAGATGGGCAATCAAAGCCTCCAGGAAAGCTTTTTTTTTCCCCCATTGGCGCCTGTGTCATTATGTGTTGTCACCAATGGTTTCTCGGTTTTTCTGTAAATTGCTGCATACACTGTGGTTTGGCCATGCCAAGGCCTACCCGCTGCTGTACAGAGCCAGGGCCTCCCTGGTGAGCACTCCCCGGGCCTGGCCGGCTTTGGTGGGTGAGGGTGGTGGGGAGGTGGAGTCCACGGAGAGAGACATCAGAAAGGGAAAAGGGCACAGAACGCGGGGGGGCCAGTGTGCGGGGACCCCCCTGTCCCGGGGGACCTTCCCACTCAGCTCAGCGCAGGGAGAAGGAGGGGCCACACCTACCTGGTCTGTCTTCATTTTGGGAATCACATCGTCGGCAGAGCTCGGGGATGGTCTTGAGCGACGTGACTGAATACTGAATGAGAAAAAAACCAGAGGAGAAAGGCTGTAAAGCAACAACTCAAAACGGGGAGCACTGGATGAGGGGGGCAGGAACGCTGATGCAGATGCCGCTCACTCAGAATCCGACATCTTGACTGGAAACCCCTTTGGTACAACTACTGAAACATCTAAAAAAAATAAATAGCAGGAAAGCTCGCGCTCCAATCGCCAGCCAAAAGGCACACCAAAAAGAAGGCTAGCTCACCACCCTGTGGGACTCCAGCAGTCTGGCAGCCTGCCTATGAGCATTGAGGCAGTCACAGAGACCTTGAACATGGTGCGGGTGTGAGGCAGCACAGTTCCGTCTCTCTGGGGAAAGTTGGAACGATCTGGCCTTGAGCATTCACTGAAGATGGCCAAGGTCTTGGCATAATAGAACCCTAAGGGCCAGTTTTATGCGTCAAAGTCAACCAAGGGAGCACTGAGCTTCTGCAGCTCCAGGTAAGTGAGGGGGTATGATTGCAGGGATGCTCACTGACTGCAAAAGCCCCCCACTGGTCACCCCCGGAGGCTGGTTTTACTGCATGGGCCCCTGGAGGCTCCACAGGAAATACCAGGGTGATGACATCACCAGGGAGGGGAACCGGGGTCTGTGTTTGAAAGCTCATCTGTTTCGTGTATAGATTAGTTTGAAAGGAGAGAAAGCACCTTTCAGTGTCCCAGTGCCAATTCGGGGACTGGCTCTCAGGATAACAAATTATGACACCAGGTGGCACAAAATCCGAAGAGCTCAAACAAATGTAAAATCAATAGCGATGATTTATGGGAACTACATTTGATACCGATCAATCTTTCTTTCGAGAAGGGTGTTTTAAGACTAAATAGGATGAGCTCTTTCTTTAATCGAAGGCAAAGTCAGGGACTGTCTTCAATCATGCTCATATTTTAATTGGCAAAACGCGGTTTGGTTAAAGGGAAAAAAAACCACTTTTCTCTCTACGTCTAAATAAATAAGCATGTATCATGAATTACTTCTTCTCCAATGCAAATTGTTTCTTTTGGGGGGTGGGCAGGGATTGAGAAAATATTTACTCGAAAAGAAAAATGAAAAGAGAATAGACATTAGGATTACTCCAGCATCGCAGAAGAGGGCTGTGTAATTAGAACGCGTTTTTCAATACGAAGGTTCTGGAGCGGTCTTAGCATCGATAGATGATAGATGAAGCTTCGCCTTGCAGCCACAGAACAGCGGCCCAGCGGGGCCAGCGTGGGGGTGGAAGAAGCTACTGTCAGCTTGCCAAACTGCACGGCACACACCCGTGTCCAGTGTTCCTGAGTGAAAAACTAAATCAGATCTCTCCTGACTAATTAGAGAAATTACCTTTACCTATCTGATGCAATACCGTTCTGTTTTTCTGGGCCATTCCTCAGAGACTACAGGTGCTCTAGGAAATCCACTGCCTGGGCAGAGAGAGGGATGGCTGTCTCTCAAACCCAAAATGAACCGCAGCTGACTTTTCCTTCCACATTATGTCCTTGCAAGGTCAGGGAGGACACAGGTGAAAAAGGCATCTTTCTTGGTACCACTAAGTGACGTCACGCTTCTAGCCACGTACAAGCTCTCTAAGGGATCCGGTAGCTTCTTGAGACCAGCTGGTACATGTTAAATAATTACACAGTCCGTCATTCAATTAAAATCGGGGACTCTTGTTTTGGTTGTTGTATACACCCTTTGGCAAAGTCTAATCCTCCCTCCTTTTCTCCCCCAACCCCCACTTTTCTTCCAAGGCCCAATTTTAGAAAGGCAATTTCAGAGGGTGTTTCAATATAGTTCATGATAGATGCCATAAAGCTGGCAGCGTTGGCTGGAGATACAGCTGATTTAAATGGGTCGGCGGTTACCTATAATTTCCAGAGCATATATTCTACTCCCAATCCAAAGGCAGACACACGAGGGTCTCTGATTTGTTCAGCATACTTTCAAGTCTTGGCATTTGACCACAGAGGTCCAGAGGTTTCCTTGGATGAGGTTTGTGTTTGAGCCGCACGGCTCCCTGCGGCCTGAGGGAATGGAGCAGGGTTGCCTGCTGAGCGGCACCCGGGCCTGAACCATGAGCATGCCGTTGGGATCCGCACCTCTTTTATAAAGAGATCCTTGGACTTTTCGAATCATAGGCATGTAAAGGAACAAAATCACCTTTAAGACAAAGTTACGTGTTGCTCCTGGGAATAGAAGTAGAGTGGCGAAAGGTAAAGATGATGTGTTGGTCAGGAAATGACACTTGTAAATACATTTAAGGATGTATGGAATGGGCTGGGAAGGTGGCTCAGTGGTAGAGTGCTTGCCTCCCATGCATAAGGCCCTGGGTTCAATTCCTCAACACCACATAAGCAGAAAAAAACGGAAGTGGTGCTGTGGCTCAAGTGGTAGAGCGCTACCTTGAGCTGAAGAGCTGAGGGACAGTGCCCAAGCCCAGAGTTCAAGCCCCACGACCCACCAAAAAAATATGGAATGCCCCCATTCAACAGAAACCCAGTCTCTGGGCAAATCCATCATTATTTGTAAAGGCACCAAAAAAGAAAGGAGCAATGTGTCAATTTGTTTCAATAAGTAGGAACACTTTATCAGGACAGAAGGTAAGCCTTAAGGAATGGCCATAGAGCAGAGCAAGCTGTCATGTGAGGAAATGCATAGGAAATAAGCCAGAAAACATTCTGGAAACTCGTTTTCTTATTTGAAGACTTGGGAATAAGCACGTGACCCAGGAAGCCTCCTTTGCAAGATTCTACCATCTGGAAGCTGGAATAAAAGACCTTCCACCCAATTTACAGGACAGATGGCCTTTTATACAGAGCTGTCAGAGTGCCACCTTACCTCATTCCCAGGACACCAGCCAGCAGCAAGTACTGTTGCTTCAGCCTATCAGAACCAAAGCCCAGTGCCTCTGTCCCGCCTTGGGCCTCCCAATGAAAAGGTGCAGTTAGTTCCCTTGGTTCCTATTATCCTTGGTGATGAGAAAAGAGGACCTGCAGCTACTTGAAAAGCTTTATATTGTACTCCCTTTTCACGACAGTACTCTAATACATTCCTTTTATCTAATAGCTCAAGAGGTGATGCCTGTAGAATCAAGAGGAATTCCCTCACTTTTCTCTACCACATCTCAGGAGGAAGCCTACCATGAAAGGCTGAGTAGTCCTCCAGCTTCTCCATGTCCCAGTGCGGCCAAAGTGTACTGATTCTTTTGTTCTTTGACTCTGAGTTCACCTGTGCTGCAAGGTTTTTCTCAAGCCACACAAATAGGCCAGCTTGTGTTTTGTTTTCTCCACCCAGCCCTGGCTGACCGTTCATTCTAACCGACCTTTTTCTTTCCAGCCCTCAGTGAATACCACCTTGTCTTCTGGTTGTTCCTTTTCTGGGAGTGTTGGCTCCCATAAGCAATGAAGAGGAAAAATATCTTTGATTTGTGTACAGATGATGCACATAGGACTGATTAACTGTTTGAAGGACTGCACCCACATGTGCATACATTTTACTACATCCTGCTCCTGGTGCTATAGATGTTCAAAGGAGCTTTTTCATGGCTAAGTAAAAACATGGGAATTTCTTCCAAGTCCTCACATTGACACTAGAATAATTCACTTTATAAAATGCAGATTTGACATAAGTTCCTCTTTTGTTGCAAATCCTTTAGTGGCTCAGAAAAGCCTATGGGACAAAGCCTGCGTGGCCTAGCTTGGAAGGAGCTCATACCTTTCTCCCTTTTATGCCCTTCTCTTTGATTGCATAATAACAAATACCTTGAGGTCCCCCTGCCTGCGTATATCTTTATGTATACCTTCCACCTGCCTACAATGATATCCAGCCCAGTTCAATAGGTAAACTCCTTTGAATTCTTCAAACTTTGCCTGGGGAACATTTCTACAGTATCATCTCTGACACTTCAGATTTCCCATCTGTGGTCCTTGGAGCAGTGGATCAACATCATCCAGGAATGTGCTGGGAATTCAAATTCTTGGGAGCCATCCCAGAGCTACTGAGTTAGGAAATCCGAATATGGTTCCATTCAGGAGATTCTAATGTGGAAGGTAGCTGAAAGATCGCTGCTGGGCAGTATTTCCTTCTACTACAGAATCTAGCCTATTACATTTCTTCTATATGTTTATATAAACATTTTGATTGGTTCCTGTGTAGGTGGACAATATTTTATTTACATAAGAAACTAGGAAGTTACTAAGCTGAATTAAACGAATTAAGCTGAATTAAATGACTTAAGTGATTAGTTTGTATTTATGGAACACTCTTTCAGTAGACTGTAATTTAAAATCTAGCAATGTAATCGTGGTGTGCTTAAAAGGAAACAACACTAATGTAATTCTAGCAGGAGGACTTGCTGATGCCTTCGCCTTTTATATAAAGGACAAAGGAGGAGCCAGAGACCTGGATCTAAGTTGTAGCTCTGTGGCTCTAGGTAAAGAAATCATTTCATGTCTTCAGTGCCCAGTTTTCTTATCTATACAATAGAGATAATTACATGAGATAAGGAAGGTGAAGCCATTTTGCAAACTGTTAAGTCCTGTTAAGTAAGCCTTTTGCCTCTTCTCCCTAACCTGTTTTCCACGAGTGTGTCGAGTGCCCTCCCTCCTCACCTTGATTTCTGTCAGGATCCTAAGCTCCCAAGATCAAGATGTCAGATAGAAAGAGCTGGGAAGGGAGGGGCAGAGCTGGGAAAGGAAGGGAAGGGAGGGGCAGAGCTGGGAAGGGAAGGGGAGGGGAGGGGAGGGGAGGAGAGGGGAGGGGAGGGGAGGGGAGGGGAGGGGAGGGAAGGGAAGGGAAGGGAAGGGAAGAGGGCTCAGCACACCCCAGCACGTTATCTGACTCCTCGTTCTTCTTTCCTCACCCAAGAGAGTTGGTGGCGGAGGGCCGGGTCTAAACACAGCTTCCTTCACAAGCCACACAGTCCATACAACGCAAGATGCTCTCCTCAGCCGGCCCCCGGCCAGGTCTGTCAGCCTGCCATGCAGAACACTGAACACGCACAGGATCTATAATGACAGGGCGTGATTTCCACACTGTGCTCCTGGGGGTCTCCGGACACCCTAGACATGTTCCAGGTCTGGAGGCTCTGGCACTTAGTCCCGAAACCTGGAGCCAGCTGGGAGAACCGGCAGACATGACTCAAATGGTCATGAGCCACAGAAAGGAAAGAAGACTATCTCATGTACCTTTCCAAGCGAGAGACTTCCAAGATGAAGGCCCTGTTAAGTTTCTCAAAGAAACACTGGAGTCATCCACTCCAAGAGCTATCCAGAAATCCATCATTTCTCATGGAGCTTTCCAACAGGCAGGCCAACATCTCGACAGGCACACAGTAAAACACCGCCGATGATGGACCCACGCGAAGTAGACAGCGAAAGAAGCCGTGCAGCTAGTGGCGCCTTCAGAGATGAATCCGTTTCTAGCATCCTGCCCTTCAACGACTCAGGAAGGGCGTCCTGACTTGATGGACCTCTGGTGCTGTGGGCCCCGCTGTCCACTTCTGCACGCTCGCTCCCCGCCCCTTCTTCATCTCCTCACAATCTTCTCCCAACAACTTCCCCTTCCCTCCTCCTCTGCCCCTCTCTTCAGAATTGGTTGTCTCCAGGGATCCTGTCAAAGCAAAGAAGTGCTCCGGCCATGTCGGAGTGTTCTCCATCCCACCATGGGCTTTCCTGCTCTTGTTAAAGCCCTTCCCTGCTCCGTCTCTGGCCTCTCCCCTCCAGAGCTCTGCCTTCTCCCGCAGAGCTCCAAGCTCCACCGCTTTCCTGTGGGTCTTTTATAGGCAGGAGAAAGGGCTTAGCCAGAAAAAGCCGGTGGACAGTTTCCAATCCTTCCAATCCTAGGTGCTAACACTGACTAGTTCTTTCTCAAATTCCTTAAATCCTGCTCCCCCTCCCGGCTCCCTGGGCCTTGCTCCTTTTTCTCTCAAAAGTTCTTTCCAGTTTCTTTCCCACCACACAGGAGGCGCACTTGGCACAGGCCCTTCCTGGGACACTCTTCCCTTCCACATCTACGAGCTCGCAGATGACTTGCTTGGTTGGCACCCGCGGCCGGCCCCAGAACAGACATGGGCGGACCACACTTTAAGTTATCTCTTCTACTGTGCTTGAGTTAAATTACTTTTCACCAACTGGGAGGAACTGACGAACATGATCAGAATCAACCCTATGCCCCAAACCATCAAACCGCATTTGATTTCTGTTCTGGTTTCTTGTCTTATCTTCCAGGATGATGCCTGGTTGCTTCCAAGATGATTTAAAAAATAAAATTCTTTCTTATGATATATTGTTTATGGTTAATATTTGAGAGAACCTGTTCACAGTTTTTAATGATTTTAAGAGCTCCCTGGAAAGCGATTGCATTGTAATACCAATGCAATTAATGTCATGTCTGGGGCTGTAAGTAAAGGTGACTATTACCATTGCAGAAGAGAAAGTTGAGATGTGGTATAATTAAGAGTTTTAAGTTCATTTTAATTGACTTTACTTGTTTTTATTTGAAAAATTGACCAGCTTATTGTTATAATATTGGGATTTAACTATTTCTTTTCTCTATCTGGTTTTACTATATTTCTTTCTAATGAGCCAGAGCCTTCCTGCCAAGAAGCAAATTACAACCACTTCCACGCCAGCTGGGGCTGGTGGGAGGTGAGGTGGTCAAAGCGTTCTTTACTCAAGCTCTGAGCCTGGCACTTACCTATCTGTAACCTTATGAGAGTTGTGCTTCCCTCTAAGCCCCGGTTTTCTCTTCTGTAAAATGGAGTGAACATAGAACCCTTCTGTCAGAGTGGAGGTGAGACGTGATAACCAAGTTCAGTTCAGCATGTGACATGACCAGCACTTCACGGATGGCAGCTGGGAGCCAAGTTGTCCCACGGACCTGCAGCTCCGCCTCCGCTTTGTTTACTCAGTCCTGTGCATGATACTATTCAAGAGCAGCAAAGTGACCTGTCAGGGGTTTTTGTGTGTTTGTTTTGTGTTTTTTTTTTTGCCAGTACTGGGAATTGAACGCAGAAACTGAATGTTGTCGTTTAGCTTTTTCACTCAAGACTGGTGCTCTACCAGTTAAGCCACAGCTCTACCTTTAGCTTTTGGTTGGTTAACTGAAGATAAGAGCCTCACAGACTTTCTTGCCCACGCGGGCTTCAAACCATGATCCTCAGATCTCAGCCTCCTGAGCAGCTAGGATTATAGGTATGAGCCATCAGCACCCAGCAAAACTGGCCTTTCTTTTTTTTTTTTTCTTTTTTCTTTTCTTTTGTTTTTGTTGGTTGTGGGGCTTGAACTCTGGGCCTGGGCACTGTCCCTCAGCTCTTCAGCTCAAGGCTAGCGCACTACCACTTGAGCCACAGCGCCACTTCCAAAACTGGCTTTTCTTAATAAAATGAATACATGATGGTTCCCAAGAATCCCAGAGGGTTTTGGGTTTTGCATTTTAGTGACAAAGTGATCTAGAGTCCACAGGGAAAAATCTGTGAACCAACTTGCAGTGATAGAAAAGCCCTCTGCTGGGCCTTCGTGTTTCTGAGATTCGCCATCTTCCCCTCCACTCTTGTAGTAACTGCACAACACACTGCTCTTTGGGATGGCAGCTTACAAGAATGTAGGGTTAAACTCTGCATTTTGCAAGGAATGCACATTATTTTCCAGTCTGGAAAACTTCACAATAACTTGGTTGCCTCTGGGTTTTTTTTGGGGGGCGGGGCGAGGAGACAAAAGAAGTTCTATTTTTTTAAATACCAATATACAGCTTGTGCTTTCATTAAGACAAGAACCAGGCTGAGGACGGAAGGAAAAACGATGAAAGTAGGTAATAAGGTTACTAGGGTGTGAGAGTAAAAAGAGGGGTTTTAAACCCAGGTATGGGTTTTGTAAGCATCTTTTTCAAACGCAATGTGTTCTGTTCTCCCCACTCCTGCCACTGAACCAGGAAAAAAAAAGAGACAAAAGTGCCAGCAGACAGGGAGGTCTACAGAAGCCTAAAAATAACAGCACATTGTTCATGCGAAACTGCATTTCCTTTTATACCAGTGAGTTTGCCCCCTGAAAACCAGCTTATTTTTCAGTTTTAACATTTGAATAATCCCCAGTTTAGTCCTTAGAGCAGCTGTAACATTCATTGCTCCTAGGTTTTGTAAACAGGCTGAGAATACTCTTCCCCCTATTAATGAGGATATGGTCACTTATTCTGCATGAAATCATTAAGTAAAGCAGCAGAATCCTGGCATGTTTCAGATGTTAAACCTAGATCATACTGAATTAAGGTAAAACAATCCATATGCCTTAGAGGTTGTCAAAGTAAACAAGGGCATTACAAAGACCCGAATTTAATGCTAGAGTAAACCTAGACAATTCTTTACTGTGGTAGACTGTCTTGTCCATTCAAGGATGTTCTAGAAACATCTCTGGTGCCTCCAGTGAGCAGCCAGTAGCACCTTCCTAGTATGACAATTAAAAAATGCCTCTAGGTAGAAACCTTCCTGGAGTAGGGGTGGGGGACAGGCAAAATCACCCCTGATGGGAACTCTAGCGATGAACTAAATTCATCTTGGAGGTGTAGTCAAGGATTGCAGCAATGCGTATCTATTCTGGAGGTGAGTGCTCCGACTGGCTGGCTGACCCTTGACTATTTCTCTAAGGTGTCCTGCTTCAGCCTGCCCATCTGTCAAATGGGCAGATAATATCCAGCCTATAGCACATGCTCAACAGATGTTAACCATTATTATTGTTTTTATCAATTCTATGTGATTTAAAACCTGATCATGATGCAAGTTAAAAATCCAGACAACAGAAACCTATTTAAAGTTTGGTTTGAGTACAGTTATAGTCTTACAGATGAACATCCTTACTTAGGCTTCAGAGAGGTCAAAATGTAGAAGCTCAGCTCTTGCATAATTCTGTACCTAATTTGCTAAATAGCTCCAGTTATTGCTTAACATATTTTTATCTCTCCAGTAGAGCTTCCTAATTCATCAAAATTATGGGCTGCTGCCAGCTGATCCTTTTGCAAATACAACTGCTCTGTTATACTAAAAAAAAATCTTGACATTATGCCTGGTCTTTTCCCTTGAGTTCTTTCTTCACCAATGGTCATATAAATATTATTATATTATCCATTGAAATGATAACAAAAGCTACCATTCTGAAGAGTAACTTACTGTGTGCCAAGCTAAGTGTTTCACATATGTTATTACTTCACTCAATTCTCCAAACAGTCTTAAAGACTAGGTGAGTATCTCAGAGAGGTACAGTTAACGCGCTTGCCCCAAATCATCCAGCCAGCGAAGATCAGAACAAGCAAAGAACCCAGGCAGTGCCTTCAAGGCTGTGTTTTCCAGACCCAACCTTGTCCTCAACCCTCGGAGACCCCCTACTCCCCTCACAACCCAAGTTTCCCTTTCCACACCTTCCATCCCTTCCACGAACCCCACACCGCCATCCACTGCCTTGGCCTGTCTCCACTCAAACCAAAACAAGCGAGGGGCAGGGGCAGTGCTCTGAATCCTTTCACAAGTAAAGCAGAATGACAGAGAGACAGACAGACAGACCTCATGCAAAGCAAGAGCCTCACCTGACATTAGTCTGAAGGAGGACAAGGAAAAATTGTTGGGAAGATGAGAGGGTAAACTTACATGTGTCTAGTACAAAAAAAAAAAGCTCATCCAAGATTATACAAAGCAGGAGATTCGTCCACACTATCTCAGTAATCTAACTTCAGGTATAGTATACATAGTTTATGTCCAGGTGAGGAGGAGAGGTACAAAACTGCTTCTAGAGTGATTCAGCTCATTGTTTGGGGGACATTTTACAGTCCTGACACAAAAGCTGTAGACCCTGAGAGACCGGGAGAAGATGAGGCCAGGAACTGTGAGCTTCCAGGGAGGAAAGTTACGCAGGTATTTAGTGAGAGGCCAGTGTTGCTAGAGTGCTAGATACCAGCAGAACTGTTGTGGGGCAACAGGATCAATCACATGAAGCTCTAAGCAAGGAACACAGAGAAAGGCACTCTGAGAGGGCTGTAAGTGAACCCGGACATAGCAGCTCTGAGCCTTACGGGAGCTCAGAGACTACTCGGCCCAGACTTGCAGAATTAGGCAACACTTCAGAGGTCAGCCGGTCAGCGGGGATCAATGCATCATCCTTCCGCAATATGCCAGCCAAAGTGAGTGGATAAGTTCCCTTTAGTTGTTATTGATGAATAAAAATGCCAAGTTGGCTTCAGTCTGTTCTTTTAAATGGAGAGAGTACCTGTTACTGTAGAGCAGCAACCGTATTAAAAAAAAATAGGGGTAATTGTGTGCATACATCAGATCTAGGCCAGAATCAGTCATTCTGGCACCCTGGAACTATTAGGAATGGGAGACTCAGCACAACCTTGTTCTCCCCAGGTCACAGACAATCAAGCGGCATTCAGTTCTTGGCTCAGAGACCCACAAACCACACTGTGAAGCACAGCATCACTCTCAGTTTGAAGTCATAAATGTAGTTTGAAGGGTTTGGATATACAGTACAAAAGCAAAACCAGCTCGAGGACAAAGGCAGAAGCCCTCCCAAAACATTGCTCGTAATCAGTAATACTTACAGATATGTCATCACTGAAGTCAATTTCATCCAAATCAAGGTATTCAGGGGCTTCCATTATTCTTCTTTGCACATTTTGGGTAAGCTTAAATGCTTATAATTTCCTAGACAAGACAGAAGAAAAAAAAGAAAGGCAAAAAGGTTAATTGTTTAAAATTAGAAATATTCCCTGTACGCAAACAAAACAGAAAATGATGGTGGTGTTGCATGGGAGAACATTTCCTCTCTCCAAAGCCCCTAGCCGGGGCTTCCAGAAGCACAGCTCTGCCCCGGTAATTCTCTGCTTTACTTGATCTGTGTCTCTGCTTGTCTTTGCCATAGTAGAAACTTGGGTTAGAATTTCCCCTCATGACAAATACTGGGGTTCACTGCAGCCCACACCCAGCTCTGATCACACCTTGGGTAAAAGTTTAGGCTTCAGAGAATGGGAGACAGCCGAGAAATCATAGGACACTGTGGGCATATCCTTGGGTTTTGTGCATGCTAGATCTCCATAGCACCCGGCAGGTAGGTACAAAACATATCAGCAAATCAAGGTAACAGCTACTTTGGAATTCATAGCACAATCTCTAATTCAACCCTAGAAAACAAGAAATTGGGAGAAAGAGAGGAGAGGAGAGGTGGGTCTAAGTTCATATTTAAATATTTGAACCATAGTACTTTAATCCCTCACACATACTGTGTGTGTGCATGCTTGCTTGCTTGTTCTGGACTAGATCTCAGGGACTGGGAGCTGTCCCTTAGCTCTTCTGCTTGTGACTGATGGGCCATAGCTCTACTTCCAGCTTTTTGGTATTAACCACAGATACAAGTCCCATAGACTTTCCTGCCCAGGCTGGCAGATCTCAGCCTCCTGAGAAGCTAGGATTACAGGTGTGAACCACCAGAGCTGAGCACAATTACCTCTGTCATCAGTGCTATGTGACTGGTCCACAGATCCTCAGTTAGCACTTGCCTCAAGACTCCCTGTGGTAATCCCTTAAGCACATCCTGGTGATAAATGCCTCTTCCTCCTTCATCTCCTGCCCATGGGCAGGCCAGCCTCACCTACAGAGCTAAGAGCAGGGCTATCTTTCTCCAGGCAGCACCTTGGGGTGTAATTATCCTCTGGCTCCACTTAAGGGAAGAATAGCCCATTTCCTGCAACAGGTCTTTCTTATTATAAAAACTGTCTTATGCAACCGGCCTGAGTTTCTGAAGCTCACTTTGCCCTACTTTGGTTCTGTAACCTTGCTGAACAGAGACGAGACATCACTGGAAGATGAAATGACATTTAGGCTGATGGAAACAGGCTTCCTACTGTAAGAGCGAGCGCGGTGAGGGACGCTCTCATGCTAAACGCATTGCTTCTGTTTCTCGAGCTGCGCCTCATTTTAAGCGAGCGCGGTGAGGGACGCTCTCATGCTAAACGCATTGCTTCTGTTTCTCGAGCTGCGCCTCATTTTAAGCCACAAAATGGCATAATGTTGATGAACAGAAAAAGTATCATCCTGGAATCTATCACCTAATTTCATTTGTCATCCTTCCTCTCCTTCCCCTCACAGAGGAATGTATTGCTTTTACATAGTCTTAGAAAGTCCACCCAAGAAACCACTACGATGTTTCTCCAAGCTCAAATGACATTTGTCATTTATGATACATTGATAAAGCTCTTCTGAAATCATAGTAAGTTTTTCCTTTATTTCTGTTTACTGTAGAAGTCATTACAGAAGGATTACAGTTACATAGGTCAGGTAATGAGTACATTTCTTTGTGAACAGTGCCACTTCTTCCCTGGTTTTCTCCCAACTTTTGCCTACCAAACCCCCTCCCCCTGAGCTATAGTCTTTGTTTCTAACATAGTGTCTAGTGAGTATCACTGCTGAATTAATTCACAGTAAGTTTTAAAAGAAGAAAGTCGCTGGGCACTGGTGGCTCACGCTTGTAATCCTAGTTACTCAGGAGGCTGAGATCTAAGGATCGCGGTTCAAAGCCAGCCCAATCCGTGAGACTCTTATCTCCAATTAACCACCAGAAAACCAGAATTGGCACCGTGACTTAAGTAGTTAAGCAGCAGCCTTGAGCTGAAGAGCTCAGGGACAGCACCCAGGCCCAGAGTTTAAGCCCCATGACTGACAAAAAAGGAGAAGAAGAGGAAGAAGAAGAAGGAGGAGGAAGAGGAGGAGGAGAGGAGGAGGAGGAAAATCATTTTATATGTGCAAAAACTTTTTTCTTAATGCCACTCCTGAAGCTTTAAGTCAAAGCCTTGTCTTGTCACTCAAGGCTAGTGCTCTGTCACTTAAGCCACTTCAGCTTTTCCAGCATTTTCCTAGTTCTTTGGAGATAAGGTTCTCTTGTATTTGCTTTCACAGCCTAGTTTTGAGCTTCAATCCTCAGATGTTTGTCTCCTGAGGAGCTAGATTACAGGTATGATGCACTGTAATCCTCCTCAGGAGGCTGATATCTGAGGATTGCAGTTTGAAGTCAGCCCTGGCAGGAAAGTCCATAAGACTCTCATATCTTATCTGTAATTCACCACCAAAAAGTTGAAAGTGGAGCTGTGGCCCAAGTGGTAGAGTGCTAGTCTTAAGTGCAAAAGCCCAGGAACAGCGCTCTGAGTTCAAGTCCCAGGACCAAACATGTGCGCGTATGTGTGTACACACGCACACACACATACACACACACACAGAGTTACTTTCTCTCTAATCCTCACATACACATTCATTCTTGTAAACTACTCAACAGAACTTTATCTCAGTCTGATGGGTTCGGAGACAATACATATTGTTTGGATTCTAGTTCTTCAGTTAACAGATTGACTTCCAACCCAACTTCTTTTCACCGAACCCATCTCCTGTGGTGAGCTGATCTACAGACTATCTCCTGGGCTTGGTTAACAGCCCAAAATGATGCAGGGTGTTGAGACAAAGAGCACAGAAGTAGCATCCTAATCTTTTCTTGGATAGGCTCTTTGCCTACTATAATTATAATTATGCAAAAATGATATGTGCCTCTGGGAAAGAGAAAACAGACAATTAAATTAAGTAGATTGTTTTCTGTTTTTGTAAGTTTATTCTTTTGGAGCTGAAAGAAAGCAAAAGCAAAAAAGGAGTAAGTAGCCAGGCGCTGGTGGCTCACGCCTGTCATCCTAGCTACCCAGGAAGCTGAGATCTGAGGTTCACAGTTCAAAGCCAGCCCAGGCAGGAAAGTCTGTGAGACTGTTATCTCCAATAAACCACTAGAAAACCAGAAGTGGCACTGTGGGTCAAGCAGTAGAGCGCCCACCTTGAGCTGAAGAGTGCAGGGACAATGCCCAGGCCTAGAGTTCAAGTCCCACAACCCACAAAAAAAAAAGTAAGTGATGCATTCAGAATCACAAGGAACATGGAATTTTAAGGCAGAAGACATCCACAAAACATAGGTTGGAGTTGGGGAATAAGTGAATCTTGAAATATATACGAAGACCAAGTGTAGGTGAATGTTTCTTAACTATCAAATCAATCATCGAATCCCTATTTGAGATGTTATGAAAACAGAGAGGGCAATATTCACTGCAGTGAAGCCATGCTTAACAGAACCTAGCCAGTGGGGTATTAGGTCAAGACAACAAAGTAGAAAGCCTTTGTATTACTCCTTGGGGTCAATGAGAACGATGTCAGCCACTGCTCATGTCTACATCGGTCAGATGAACCAGTCTCAAACTAAGGTCTTCTGGCATCTGGAACTTTCCATTACTCCCTTGTAGGCTTTGGTAGACAGCCATCTGCTTTAAGGTGGTTTTATTTTTCCGTCTCTAGCATGGCTCTTGTGTCTGGCTTCAATGCCTCTCCCTTTCAAGGTGTCATTTTCACGGTGTTTACATTGTCGCCGAGTAAAGAAGTCCCCACGGTTCACCAGCTCTGGCTACATTTCCAGCTGGTGCTTTACGAGGAGCCAATCCTCAGTCGTCTCCGTGGTCATTACTACGCCTCCCCTTCGCATCTGTCCTTCCGTGGGGCACCTGGCCCGGCGGTAACTCCCCTCCCAGAAGCGAGGGTGACAGGCAGAGGAGGAGGTCAGGGTAGGGCAGCTGCTGCAGAGCATCGACAGCAGGAGGAAGCCAGACCGATCTTTGGTCATTTTTCTCGTGTTGCTCTTCTGCAACCGCCCATCAATCTGCAGTGGAAACCAAGGAATCCCCTCCTTCCGTGGATGACACCTGCGTTCTACCCAAGTCCAGCTACGCCAGGCACACACTGGAGACCCACGGGCTGAGTCTGGCCCACAGATGTGATTACTTTGGCCTTAGTCGTAGTTTCAAAGTCAAATCAGTTGCCAACTTGTAGACACAGAAGTCTCAATCTCTGGCTTTGCTTGAAGAAATATCCGTCGTTCTGGCAACGTCTTCGTCCGACAGCAGATGGGTAGGGCTGTGTGGCAGCTGTTCCTACCTGTCCAGGAAGCATCTGCCCCTGCGCTAGGGACCCCAGTCCTACTGCTGAGCCGGGGCATTGAGTAGTTGACTCTTGGAAGGCATTCAGTGTGAAACAATCAGTACCACCTCTACATGGATAACACCAGTCCTTCCCGTGTTTAATTGGTGTCCCCTGATCAAAACATGGATTTCATTTGTCTTCAGAGACCAAATGTATCTCAAGTTCATTTTCCATTCTCATAACACAAGAACAACAAAATAAAAACTTCTTACAAATGTCACAATTTTGTGCTTCTAGGTTATCTTCATTTTTTTTAATCTCTTAGGACTAGAAGAAAAAAAGCCTTTATAAACACAATGAAGTGTTACGAGGTGAGAATTCCGTCCCCTTTGCTTTACAGCGGGGGGGGATGGAGGGTCTTGCTCTGCTGTGACATGGTACCACTGCCCTGCTGTGCGGAGGGAGGAAGTCAGAGCCTGGGCACGAGCCCCAAAGCCCCCCACTTGAGAGGAGAGGGCCTCCCCATCTCAGGCCAAGAGTGGGCCAATCCCATTCCAGCTCCTAGAACGGGACGCGTCAGCCTGCAGTCCAGAAAGTGGGATTTCAGGGCTCAAGGCCTGATCATGTGTATGTTTATCCCATCCCTGGCCCTAGGCTTCACCCCTAAAAGCTGTAGAGAGTCGGTCCAGGTTCTGGGAGCTTTCCTGAGGCTTTCGTCTACACTGCAACTCTTCTTTGTCAAAGTCTTCTCACGATCTGCCCATTGTAGGCGACTGACTGAAATCGTGTGATTTCAAGCTTATCTGGGCTCTTACTCTTTTTCTCCCCTGCACTGGCTCATGTAATGTGTCATTCAGTTAAGTGATATGTCTGTTATGTGTTACAATTTCTTTTTGAAGTGAAGAAAGAAGATTCAAGTTGAGCAAGAGGTAAAAGACAAGAGAAAGGTAAAGGAAGCCTGTTTTACTAGTCTAGCTCTCCTGACTTGGGTAGGAAGAATGATAGGGAGAGAAAGACGAATATTAGCATGTGGGACACAAGCCAGGCGTCTGGCACCTGTGTGCTAGGCGCAGGTGTGATGTTCCTTTGGATAGCCTAAGGCTCTGGAAGAAAGCTTATCCCAGCTTCACACTGATGCTTGGCTTGGAAAGATTAAAATGAAGGCGAAAGCAACAGACCCGGAGTCTGCCAAGTGCAGAAGTCCTCTCTCGAGAGGGCTAATGCTGTACACCTGCTAATGCTGTACACCTCTGCACGCATGTCTTCACATATGGCTCCCAGCTTCCTTCAAGGGAAAACTCAATTGAGAAACAGCTCAAAGTAAATCAGGGTCAAACAGGTTAACAAAAAGTACCATGTTTTTGTCAGGTGCTGGTGGCTTAACACAAAAGGCTAAGACCTGAGGATCATTGATCGAAGCCAGGCCAGGCAGACAAATCAAGAGACTCTTGTTTCCAATAACCCAGCCAAAAGCTAGAGTGGAGGTTTGGCTTACATGGTAGAGCACCAGTCTTGAGCAAAGAAGCCAAGCAAAAGCACAAAGCCCTGAGTTCAAGCCCCAGGACAGGCACAGTTTTTTTTTTTCAAGGATTATAGTTTGAAAAATAGCTTCACCCTTCTATGATGATTTGTAAGTGATATTTAAATTTGTCTTTGTGTTGTAACTTGAAAACAGACTGTGAAAAAAAATCATTCCAAATAAAGACTTCAAAAAATCTGGCAAGATCACTGGAAAATGCCTGGAGTAGCCAACAAAATTTCTTTGGGAAGCTATCTTCCCTTTAATGTACACATTCTAGCGTGCTGGGGTCATAAAAGGCTCATTGATTTGTGTCTATAGTCACATACCACATTCGTTGCTCTGCTGAAATTCTCTTAAAACGTATTGCCTCACTCTGTTTTTACAAGGAGTCAGTATAGACTGATTCTAAAAGCTAACGTTACACACACTTCTCTTTTCCTGCCAAAGTCACTCTTCTTGCATTTACCAGTATCCTATGAAGCCCAATAATTAAAAATAAGCTGAGCTTGTCAAAATACATGAGCACAGTAAGTCTGGTGATGAGGTAACTTCAACGGATTTGCTGAATTTCAGCTGAATTTCAACTTATTGCTGTCCTCTTTAATTCACCAACATTGGTGGGGTGACCCCAGTCACTTCCCACACCTTCTCCCTCCACACACCACCGCCACATTTACACTGCGACACATGTTCAGTCTGAAAGGGATGCTGGGCTTGCTTCAACCTAAGAACTCAAAAGAAATTACGAACCAAGAATTGGAAGGCTGGGGTGGAAATGTCGTCCCTGGTAGCTTGGTTGGCAAGGAAGCAACTCATTCCAAATGTTGGATTCCGTTCCTTTGGCTGTTTGACTCAACAGTGGCCAGAAGACGGCAGCTGCTAAATGCCTAGCCTTGAAGCAGAAAAACGAGAGGGGCCAGAAATTTCTACACGAGAAAGGCAACTGGAGGAAAGCCAGGGAGTGTGCATAAAGGAAGAAGATGGAGACAGCCCAGCTCCACGGAGCCTTTCCACTTCCTGACTCACAGAACAGGCTGGAGAGGCGTGCTGAATAAAACCCTCATGTGCTTCCAACGTGACCAGCTAGAAGCCAAGCTAAGACTTCAATACACAGGACCCCACACACCCAGTGCAGGCCCTGGAGAGGAGGCCGGTGGGCCTGGTGAAAGAGAGCTGAAGGAGGCGCATGTGAGTGGCAAGAGGGTCACAGAGCAGGAGGCCAGGTTCCAGGAGCACTCGCAGCATGCTCAAAGCCCTGGAGGGGAAAATCTGGAGGATTTCACACACATGCATGCACGCACGCGCACACACGCACATGCACGTGCACGCACGCAGGCACGCAGGCACGCAACTGATTCAGCATCTATTGCTGTATTTTGAAGGGTAAGGGCTAGGAACGACAGAGCAGGGTGATCAAGAGAGCATTTCCAAGCCAGGCACCAGTGGCCCCCACCTGTAATCCTAGTTACTCAACAGTCTGAGATCTGAGGATCACGGCTCAAAGCCAGCAAAGTCCATGAGACTCTTATCTACAATTAGCCACCAAAAATCAGAATGTTGAGCTGTGGTTCAAGCGGTAGAGGGCTAGCCTTGAGCACAAAACTCAGGGACAGTGCCCAAGCCTTAAGTTCAAGCCCCAGGACTGACACCCCAAAACCACAAAAAAAGACAGACTATTTCTGAAGCCACAGTGTAACCAGAGCACATTTGTTTATCATACCAAGTTTTCTAGGATGTTTGGGAAAAATACAAGTGAATATTTTATCTAAAACAGGAGACTTCAATGAAATATGATAAGCCTGTCTGCAACTCTGGAAAAGGGATACATTTCCTCCTGGCAGTGGAAAAAAAGATCAGAAAAATCTGAATAAATCACAGTATGTGGGACTTGGGGCTTTAATATACACTTACACGCTCACTTGGACTCACAAAGACCCTAGGAGACAAATCTCTTCATACACTCCATGATGCAGCTAAGGAAACCAAAGCTTTGCCTGGTTGACACATCACCAGAATTTTTTACTTTAATTTCAGTACCTTTTTTTTTTTCTCAAAGCGGACACTCTACCAATTGAACTACATCTCCATTTCTAGCTTTTGCTGATAAATTGGAGACAAGAGTCTCTGCCCAGTCTGCCTTTTAACTTGGATTCACAGATCTCAGCCTGCAGAGAAGCTAGAATTAGAGGAGAACCACAGACCTGTAGCTAGTATCTTTATTTCAGTTGGTCAAAACGGCATTGGCAAAGTAATTGTGTATCTGTGTTAATGTTTTCTTTTTTCAAATCGTCTTTGATATATTTAATCTGATTTTATTAGAACTTTGTGAAGGGGACAGAAGGTATGCATCACTGGTGGTAGTGCATGTACGTCCATACTACTTAATACAGTAATACTGTGGTCAAGATTGTTTACTAATAAGTGGCAACTAAGCCACTAAACACAAATCATTTCCTGCTAATGGTGTACAGCTGTTCTGTTTCACCTCAGACTGCTCCAAAGTATGAAATTGTCTTTAACCCATTTGCATCAGAGATCCATGGATAGTATCATCTCTGAGTTTATTGCTTTGGGTATTCACATAGCAAAACTCCAGACAAATTATTCTTCCCAGCAAGAAATGTAGACATGATCACCATCATTAAAGGAAAATGTATTGATGTTCATGTTCCCAACTACCTGATCCATACATTTTTTTGGATCAATCCTTGAAAAGTATACTCTATAGTCAGTTGGCATAATAGCTCATCTTCAAGAATAAATTGGACTATGATCAGTTTTTCTTATGTCTTATTTAAAAGGCAGTGAACAAAGCACTATAGTAGGACCCTTTGTGCTAGGAACAGGGTCCCTCTTAAGGACTGTTCTGTTTGTTGTTTTGAGCCCCAATTTTTAGTTTTAAATCTTTCTAAAGGATCTGGGGGTCATTTCATGCATTCAGACATCAGAATGAACTTAACTTACATTAGAACTTTACAGCTTGGAAAAAATCTTAGAATTCAGACCTAGGGTTGTTTTTTTTTTTTTTTAATACTTTTAATCTGTCTTTGTGTCTATGTGTGATTTAAGAGATGAGTTTAACAGTTAAATTTTTTTTGAAAGAAAGAATCCATGCTCATAGCAGCTGTTCAAGGGAAGATAAAAAATGTAAAGTCAGAAAAAACACACAGAAACAAACACACACAATATAAAACAAACTTCGGCTGTGTTTAGTTCTGGGTGCCATTTCTTAGGAAGGACACCTGGACTGTACTAAGACAGAGTAAGGAAGCCAAGATATCCAACAGCTGGGAACTCTTGTCTTATGTAGCACTGTTAAGGAAATATCTAACTTGAAGAAAGACCAAACTCTATTTTCTCTCAAGAATCTCAAGACGCAGCACATCAGGATGAAACTTCAAGGACAGTTCTTGGAGAAACTTTCAGAGATGTCAGTCTCAGAAAATACTTCTTTATAATGCTATTCTAAATGGGCTTAATGGGATAGGATGCTTTCCAACTCCAAACAACCTCAGCAAGACATTATTCAGCTTGAAGCCTGGAGGTGCCTCTGAGGAACATAAACACTGCACTGGGAAGGCGGGCTAGATGGCCAAGAAGTCTACAGTTTTGCAAGGCCCTTACCTCAGGCCTGACTCCCTTTTCCTCCTCTCCAGAAACCTACCAGGGCCCATCTCTATTGATGCTCCCTTAGCCTCATTCATCTGCTGTGTAGATTCCCATCAGAAACTTGAATGAGACACAGAGGTTAAGGAGAAGGGGGGAAAAAAGAGTTGAGCAACAATTCATGCAAGTCATTTTTAAAAGAGAACAAGAACATTGTTCATTCAGTGAGCATATGTGCTATCAATTCCACAAGGACAAAACTATGAGCTAATGAGCTCCAAACAAAAGGAAAAAACCTGGAAAGGGAAAGGGAAACGCTTCTAGTACTGAGAGGCTGAACATGAACATCAGCCAACTCTGTGTCTTGCTCTGGCTTCTGAAAAGGAGCTACGGGACACTCTGGGAATGGATCCTTGGTTACGTACAGCAACCTATCCAAATTCAAGTTCCAAATTTTTGGCTCACCTGAAGTGGTCATGCTTTTTTCCTGATTTTGAACAAGTTGGTTCGTTTCTGGAGTAGATTTATTTGTTTGGCAATTGTTGTTGAGAATGTATGGAACACAGATGGCGATCCTGATTGCCATTTTTGAGAGAAGTAGACATTGCAGCAAGAGGCACAGAGCACACTGGACACAACATCTTGAGTCAGTTATCCTGGCTTTATTTTGATCATTTGTGGGGAATAAACTTTGGACCAACCCTCCACTAGTGGTTCTCAAACTTCACTGTGCATGCGACTCACTCAGAAGGCTCATTAAAACAGATTTCTGGGCTCAACTTGGAGTTTCTGATTCAACAGGTCTCAGGTGGGATCCAAGACTCAGCATTTCTAAGAAGTTCCCGAGCGCCGATTCTTCTGGACCACTACCTAAGATCAATGGCTAGTTCCCGCTCTGGTTACAGCTGCATCTAATGAAATGACGGCAGCCTCTTCCCCACATCCTCTGAACCCAGATGTTAACTGCATTATACAGGATCCATGCCTACTGCCCTTCTGATTAAACTACCTCCACAGACAGGGCTGAGCTTTTCCCATGAAGACCACCCGGAAATCTCAGGCCTTAAGTCTGTTTTTGTTTTCCTCTTCTCCTTTCATTCCCTATACTGTATAAGGGACAGACGTTGGCTCACAAAACCCTATAGAATTTGAGATTAAGTTATTGTAAATTTCCCTTTCTCTGCAGTACTTCATGGCAACAAGGATATTCTAAATCTTTTCTATAAATGAGATCCAGATTTATAATTTTTGATACAGCATTTTGAAAGCAAGGATGTCAATTTCAAGAGAGCTATTCACTAGGTTTATGGTATCATCAATCCTGGGTTTATTACCTTAGAAGGACATTGAAAAGGTACAAGAGTGTGATAAGAATTAGGCTAAAATTCAATGCATATATAAATGTATGCATAGATACTTAAAATAATTATTCACTATATCCAAAGCAGTCCGAATGGTAGCAGATTGTGAAAAATAACCTGGCTATGTGTTTTTCATTAGAATTATAATGTGCTTTTTTAAATTAAATTTAACCAGAAACCAAGTTATTGTAAGAATTTATAATTTTTTTAATAATTTGTGAATATACAGTGTGATAGCCAAAACAAGTAATAAGTTCTCTATCAAATAAATGTACTTTTCTTGTGAGAAGATATTACTTGATATACACGTAAGTGATTAGGCAATTTTAGTGGACTATGGGTCTGTAGTAACCAAATATCTGCACATCTATGCATACACACAGAGTACAATTTAGCAAGTGGAAATATTTTAATGCTCTTATCTAGTCCAAATTTGCTAAAGACACTGAGAGGAAAGCAGTTGAGCAAAATGTGCTTCCAGCTTATCTGATGTGCTGGGATTAAGATGGCAAACACTGAACACTTCACACCTATTGAAAGCGCCTCTGATATGTGTGGACACGTATCAAGAAAAACAAATGATGAGAACACAAGACAGTTCAAGGCATCTTGAGGAATTTACCTAGGAAGCACTGTCCTCAGTTTCAACAATATGTTGGCTTTTTTCCCCAAGCAATACATTGAATAAATTGCTTAGTATAGTGCTCTTAAGTTGAGTTCCTATCCATACTATGCTTAGAATGTCTACATTAAAAAGCTTGGTATTATCCTAAATAACAAACACTGTGATAACTAATTTTTTTTTCAAGTTAATATTTTCAACAACTTAATATTTTCACATCTTCTTCTCTAATCTCCCTGAGAAGTCTAGTTTGGAAAGAAGTCAATGACCTAGAAGTCCTTTCAGAAGCTACTGATGAGGGCTGGGTAGACGTTAGCCCCATCCTCGCGGAATTAGAACCAAATTCTCTGCCATCAAGCATATGGAGAAAGAATGGCATCTGCAGGCTGTGGTGGAGGTTTTTCCTGTCTGGCACCACAGAGAGACACCAGCTTCATTTTGTAATTAACCAACATGAACAGGAAAGGACTGAGAGCCGAGAAACCCGAAGAGAGGGCGGTGAGGATGGCTGGGATGCAGACCCAGGCTGCCACGTCCTTCAAGAAATACACTAAGATGAAGTGGGAAACCCACAGCGGCGTGATGAGCAGCATTAACACAACGCTGAACTTGGCCCCTCGGAGGACTTCCGTTTCTGAGTCGTCCTCTCCAATCCAGATGTCACCGTATGTCATCTTCCTTTTCTCTGAGAGGAGGAAAGACATCCAGAAACATACCAAGACTAGGATGGCTAAAGGAAGAATATCAACTAGAACGAGAAATATTTTCCCATAGTAAAACTCTACCTGCTTGTCTCCAAAGTGAATCAGGCAATCCATGTAAATCCTGGGCATAGACAAGCTGTCTGTATCGTTTCCCGTGTTCGGGTATTCTGGTTTTCTTGTATAAATTAAAATGGGGATGTATACAGCCACACCAGCCACCCAGAGGGCAGAAATCCCCACCAGGGAATGTTTCTGCTGGGCCTGGGGTACAACCTCACTGGAGGGGTGCACCATTTGGTAAAGCTTCCGGAGGTAGAACAAAGCGAAGTGCAGCATGAACCAGATGGCCAAGGAGGTGGTCAGGGCCGCCGTGAAATGGAGGACTTTGCAGCCGACTTCGTCCACCGGGATCCCAGAGGAATACACGATTTTCATGATGTTCACCACCAAGTTCTTCATAAGGTGGACGAGGATAAGACTGAACATGAGAAGAAACGATGTCTGCGGATGTCCAGTGGCACAGCGCCTCGTCGAATAAAACAGACACGTATTTCCCACGGAGCTGACGAGGATGAGAATGGTGCAGGCCGTCATCTCGAGCATGTCTGCGGAGAGCCTCATGGCGGATGCCCAGTCAGTCTGCCAGGATCTTCCTTCCCCACTCCGTTTAAGTCATTAGGCTCTCGAGCAGAAAACCGAAGACGTCGTCGCGATCCAGAAGACCTGTTGTTGTTATTGTTGTGATGGTTGTTGTTTTAACCCACCAGGTTGACAAACACCATCCCCGGGTATCACCAGCGTGCAAAGCTGGTGTGTGACAAGACAGCGTTAGTTGCAGTGCCACAGAGAACACAGCTGCCACCCCGGAGAGCGCCGCTCTGGGCTCTCCAGGGACTTGGCTACGATGGAAAGTCTTAAGTATCAATGCCTGATTAAAGGTTCCCAGCAATATATTTATAGCACTGTACCGAGGGGGGAATAAGATGGACTGCGCAACAGTCAGGAAAGGGGGAGAGAGGTTGGAAAGAAGGTAATGGTGTCTGGATCGCGGTCAAGTTTCAAAATCAACAAAATGATGAGAGAGTGATGGCATGGTTGATGTATGCAAGGGTTTCTAGTTTCTGTAGCTTTGTACAGTCTTTTTTCTTATTTTGCTGGTACTGCGGTTTGAACTCGGGGCTCAGGCTCTGGCTCAGCTCGCTTGCTCATGGCTGGTACTCTACTTGAGTTATGACTCCAGCCTTCGCTACCATTTCTGCAAAGCAATGTAAGGATTTTGTCCATTCGTTTAGGGTATTTTTTGGATGATCTCTTGGGCTTGTTAGAAATACAAAAGAAGATGATAGAAAATACCTGTGAAAAAAGTGGGAAAGAGGAAGAAGGAGAAGGAAAAAGGGCAGGAGGGAAACAAGGAAGGAAGTGATTCCCTTTATAAATATGAAGTAAGTATGTATAAGTAAGTAAGTATGAAGTGATCAGACAGACTTTCTCTCCTGGAGCACGAGATGCCAAGAAAAGACTTCTAAGTATGATTGGAGAATAACAGCCTCAAAGCAGAAACATTAAAATGCAATGCTTAAGTATCTGACATTAACTCGCTTTTTGGATGAATCCTATTTGCCAACTATATCCTAACAGTCTATTCTGGAGGTAAAGCACTCGTATGCATTAGTTCATAATGGGAATAGGTTCACTAAATGGAACAGGCCTCACTGAACCCTTTGTTACTGTGCAAACATTATAGAAATGAAGACAGTTCTCACACTACTACTTTCTTCATACGATCTTATGGGGCTGCTGTTGCACACGTGACTGTGTATGTGGTTGTTGCTGACAACCACACTACCCCGTGTTGTCAAAGCACGTGCTTTAGTGTGATCTAATGGTGTCGTGGAGTTAGCTTGAGCCAATGTGAGAAACTTCCAACTGGTCATACTGAGAATATGTATGCCATAGAAATTGGAAAAATAATACAAATCAGGAATTTTTTTGGGGGTAGGGGGAGAATACTGTTTCTAAACACAACATTATTCTGTCCCCCCACCCCCCAAAATCCATCAGACCAAGAAGAAAATAACTGGTATTTTAGCTACCTAAGAAAGTCAGTATTTAGTCTTTACCACGCCTTTCTGTGAGGAGTAGAAAAGTAGCAAGCCTGCAATAAGGGGTTTATGACTGTTATAAGCAGGTAGGAATCTACACCCCCAATCCAAGGTGCAAGGTGACAAGAATTGGGAAGTTATACTTTGCTATTAACCATGCTTGCCTTAATTGGATTCTACGATAGCTTTCCAACTTAGAATCCTCATACTTTAGAAACATTTAGTCAGTGTCAGTTACAGTCAAATAGGCACGTCCTGTGTTTAGGACAATAGTAGTCATGATGATAGCGATCACAAATATTATGCAACAATCATACTCATAGTGGACAGAATTTATCTAACACCCACTTGAGCTAGGCACTGGATTGTTGTTTTGCTTTGCAAATTTAGTATCATTTAATCCTCGGTGTTTTTCTCATTCCTCTGATGATGAAATCGAAGACCCAGGAAGGAAAGGGTGGCCTCTCAGCCTTCGGAGACAATCTTGATGCCTTCACCCAGTTCTCTTGCCTCATCGCCATGTTTTCTACGTGCTAGTGGCTTGCTTCGCAAGCTCAGCTAGGACCTTATTCTGTTCTCTTAACTTTTTTTTTTTGGGGTCCGGTCGTGGGGCCTGAACTCTGGGCCTGGCCGCTGTCTCTCAGCTCTTCAGCTCAAGGCTAGCGCTCTACCACTTGAGCCACAGCGCCACTTCCGGCTTTTTTCTTTTTGCTTATGTGGTGCTGAGGAATTGAACCCAGGGCCTCAGGCATGCAAGGCAAGCACTCTACCACTGAGCCACCTTCCCAGCTCCGTTCTCTTAACTTTCTGTCTCTCCTTCTCTGGCCAGGTTTTCCTTTTGCTCCCCGTATGTGCAACTAAAAGTATTCAACAATAGTCATGTCACAGCATGATGCTTTGCTGTCATGTCACAGCATGATGCTTTGCTGTCATGTCACAGCATGATGCTTTGCTGTCATGTCATAGCATGATGCTTTGCTGCTCAGAGGCGCTTCCATCAAATACCACAGGTGAGCACTCTTAAATTAGACTTTGCACACCGCTCCAAGGCAAAACACCAGGCCGCAGCCAGGATTTTTCAGTGGAACAAGGGTAACAGCAGCTTTGGTGCCTTTCACTTGAGTTTCCAGCAGTGCCACCCTTTCCATCCGGGGCCAGTTCTCTAGCCTTACGGCCTGATGAGCCACATCAGAATCCCTTTGCACACAGCATCTTTCCCTGCTTCTAGCATTGTTGTTGTCATTGTCATCATCGTCCTCCTCCTCCTCTTCCTCCTCCTCCTTCCCTCTCTTTCTCTTTCTCTCTCTGTACATCAGTCCTAGGGCTTGAACTCAGAGACTGAGTACAGTCCCTGAGGTTTTTCACTCTAGTACTCTACCATTTGAGCCATGGCTCCACTTACAGCACTTTTAGTGGTTATTGGAAATAAAAGTCTCACAGACTTTCCTGCCCAGGCTGGCTTTGAACCATGATCCTCAGCTCTCAGCCTCCTGAGAAGCTAGGATGACAGGCGTGAGCCGCTGGTGCCCTCCTCTAGAGGCTTAAGCTCTCCCCACATCTGCCTGCCAGTTTCAAAGCCATTTTACACTTTCAGTTAAAGTTACAGCAAAGACCCCACTTCTTAGCACTAATGTTTTTTTTTTTCTTGCATTAGTCCATTTTCCATTACTAAAACAAAATGTCTGGCAAGGGGCACTTTCCAGAGAAAAGACTTTTGCTTGGCTCCTAGTGTGGGGCGTTCAGGGCTGCAGTGCCAGCATCCACACAGCCCCACACAGGGCTCGTGGCAGATGGCGGCCCGGTGGCGAGAGTGCATGTGGAATGGAGGGACGGCGTCACCAGAGGGAGTGCCCACGGAAGGGCAGCTCTTTCTGTTGAGACAGCCCATTCATGAGAATGACCCAGGGCTGCAGAGGACTCGGCATTCGTTGCTCCTGACTGCAGAGCTCTCAGTGACCCGATTAGCTCCTGTGGGGCTCTAGTCCTTCCACCACTTCCCAACATGGTCATTTAGAGAACAAACTCCTGGAGATGCACGCAAACCATGTGGAGTCCATGGCGTGCACCTGAACAGGAGAGTTAAGTTTAGAATTATGGATGAAGAAATGACCCATGTTTCAAATATGCTCAAATAGTAACAATTATAGCAAAAAAAAATGACCAGATAGACACATGTATGAGATCAGGTTAATGGCAAAAAAAGGCAAACAAATGTGCCTGAATTTTTCTCGAAGGTTATAACAAACAGGATATATGCAACTATAAAAGAAACAAAATTTTGTGAATATTTGCTTAACGGATGAAGATTTTGTTAAATGTAAGACACTAGGATGAAGAATTCTTTACTGAGAACTGCATCTCCAGAATTGACACACAAAAAGTGTGTCAACTGCCTGCTAATCATAACACCATGCTAATAGTGTATGCACATTACATTATACTCCATGCATATGTATAATATTATCTAGGATATACTATTTATAGTTTAAAATTTATTAGTAAGCAAAAAAACAAGCAGTTCAACCTAATAAGCCATATGGCTGTGGGTACTAGAGCAAAATACTTAAAAACAGAGAATCCGGGCAGGCAGTGCTATTTTTGTGGCAAGAATTTTTTTTTATTACTAGCACAAAGGGGTCTGCTGTGATATTTGTATGCATGTATATATTGCTCTTTGATCTATTCACTCCTTCTGTTACTTTCTTAGGGGGGGGGGGTATTTGTTTTTCTGCTTATGTGGTGCTGAGGAATCGAACCCAGGGCCTCATGCAGGCAAGGCAAGCGCTCTACCACTGAGCCCCCTTCCCAGCCCCTCCTTCTGTTACTTTCTTATACTCTCTTCTTCACGTTTTTCTCCAATCTTTTTTTCCCTCAATCCTGGGGCTCAAACTCAGGGCCTGGGCACTGTCCCTGAGCTGCTTTTTCTTGCTCAAGGCTAGCATGCTACCATTGAGCCACATTCCCAGCCCCTTCTACAATCTTAACTGCATTATTCTGTTTTGACATATGCACAGAATATACTTTGATCACCCCCATCAGTTCCCTTTTTGGCTTTTATGTCATATATCTCATTCTAGATTCTGCACATGAGAGAAAAATCTGATACCTGTCCTCCTCAGTCTGCCTTTAAAAACAACTAACCTTAATGACAAAATTGCATTCTTCCTTATGGCTGAATACTACTCCCTTATATTTCTAAACCACATTTTCTTTATCCATTCATCAGCTGCTTCTCACCTGGCTGGATTCTGGAATCAATAGCTTGGCTATCATGAACAGTCTAATAGCACAATAAACATGAGCTGCAATTATCTCCTCTATTTTATGCTGACTTACACTGGTACAGGGCAGTGCTGTCTTCCATCTCCAGTTCAAAGACAATGGAGCATGGAGAAGTAAAAACCACTTTCCCTTACCAGCAGGAGGAGCTGGCGTTGAACTCCAAGCCACATGATTTCAGAAGGGATTTTTTTGAAGAGGGAAAACAGAGCTGCCTGAATTGTGATGCTAGATGTGTGCTGAGGAGCCTGAATGTTAGCCCCAAGAACCTCTGACTACCACGCTAGGAGCTTCTTTAGCAGAAAGCCTGCTGCTGAGAGACACCAACATGGCCCCAAGCCAGAGAGCCCAGGAAGCAATACCACAGCCTCACTCAAAGAAGGTAAGTGATGTGGACACTTGAGGGGAATGAAAAAAATCTCCCTTTAAAAACCAAACATTGACTCTGCCAGTCCAACACCACTGAGATCACTTGAGAACCGAGCAGTTCAAAGGTTCTACAGCTTCCATTTACTTTGGCAGAAGATTTAACAACAACAAAAAAGAACTAAAGGAGAATTATATGGCCCAGGCAATTTTCCAACACTCAAAACAGCTACAAGTTATTTCAAATTTACTTCAATAAACTCACAATCACACGGAAAGTGGTTCAGATATAAATGTTTTTGGTGTGGTTTAAGGCAATTTATATTTCCTCAAAGGCACTTGTAAGGTTCTAATATTAAGGATTTTGATTGGAAATCTCAGAACCCTGGACTCCTGATTAGAGGCTGCTGTTATCTTATGTGGTGTTGGGTTGGGAAGGAGTGAAGTAAAACATTCATTGTGTTGTCACGGTCCCACAAACCTCACAGACTGAGGAAAGGCATTTACCCCTTTAAATTGAGGATGAAATCTAAATAAATGCCTTCTCAAAAGAGAGGCCTGAAGTTTGATTCTAAATCTGCATCCATGAGAGGGCGGTGATTTATTTTAATGAGGATCAGGAGGAGAATGTACTTCCTGAGGCTGCACTGCCCTAACCAAGCAGGACAACGCACACACAGAGAGATTTGTCTATTGGCCAAGAGCTAATGAATATTAGCATTTTCATATAGAGTAATGGAAGGAATTACCAAAATGCTTTCTTGGTAACCAATGGCTGCCTGAAGTTATTTTCAATTCTTTCTGAGACAGTGATTTTGTGACCAGCCAGGGATAGGAGTAAAACCTCTAACCTCAAATTAGAAGTGAATGGAGAAGAACTTCAAGCTGGCTTGGGCCAGAGCAATTAAATAGTAATTGCCTTTTAGACGTACTAATGTTGCTGATTATATTACCGTGCTAAGCACTGGGAAATGTGGATCAGAGCTGCAGGCCACTTGAGTGGGAGAAAGGAAGAAAGATGGAGTAGCCTGGCACCGAGTCAGAGCTTTCATATATGTTATCTCTTGAAATCCTTACAATAACCCCACGAGGTATTATCAGAGCCAGTAAGAAAGAGTAACCTGATCAGTTCCAGTTGGTCCGGGACACACCATCAGCTTTGTGTGGCTCCAAAACGCAGCAGGCTGGCAAGAGTTTGAGTAAAAGGAGAAACTTCTGACTTGTGGATATACTGCATTCAATGACAGGGAGAAACTGGTAGCAGAGGAGGATGAGGAAATTGGAGAAGTAGACCATCACTTTACAAGCCTACAAGCATGAGGACCCTGGAAGTATCTTGCGTTGTTGCACATGAAATGGAATAACTCCAATAGGAAAGCCTTGGGCGGAATCAGGGACAGCTGGGAGAGGAGGGCTTCACTACAGCTGACCAGTCTGCTCAAGAAACCACCTCCTACCCTGGACCCTGCTATGCCCGGGAAAGGCTGCTGAAATGGGAAGAAAGGAACCTGTGTCTGTACACGCGGTACTTTCTAAGCCAGTCTGTCAGAACAACACTCGGTTAGGAATCTAGATACAGAAGATCTGGAGTGATCACGCATGGGTTGTAAATGATTTGGCCAGCCTTGTCGGCACTGCCTCCGTTTTCTAACAAGCAGCCTCTTGGACACAATGTAACAGAAATAGGCATGTGTGTGTGTGTATGTGTTCATATGTATATGTGTATTTACCTGTGCATGTGTGAATGTCTAGTTACACGCAGGACTACAAAGATGATCATGGTGCTTAGAGGAAGCTTAAAGTGGGTGAACACTACATGACAGCTTGTTTTTGATAAGGTTTGGTTCCTAAAAATCAAGCACACGGTACCCCGGGTACTTTCTGCTTGTACTGGAGAAGCGGTGTGGACTCTTGGCCATCGAATGGAATCTCAAATATGGTTTAATCATTTGAAAGTAACTGTAAGATATACGGAAGTTGGGGGACAAATAGCATAAAAGTAGTTATAATTTTAAAAGAATGAAAGGTCCCTGGTTCCCAGGAGTCCAGACAGAGGATTGCGGGAGATGTGCATTTCACAGGACTAAATAAACCCAGAGAGATGGGCAAAGGTCGGGGGCAGAGCACCAGAGTGGTCACCAAGCAAGGAGATGAAAACTAGGGGTAGGTAGAAGTGTAATGGTAAGTTTTTCTGAGATTCATTTTACATTCAGATGGTTGTCTGACTCAAATGCTTTGTGCGTCCCTCTTTTGTGATTATTCTGTTCCCTTTCAGTGGAACTAGCCACTGAATACTGCTACTTATAAAATTACAGCTTCATCTAACACATTCGGATCAGCTTATAAAGGATGAGAAAGCAGGTCGATGCCTCGCGTAAGGTCTTTCTAATGACACTGCCAGAGAAAAGACACAGGTCTATCGGGTGGGTTTGCTCATTTAACTTCGGCATATTTTCAGGGTCTAAAGAATTGAAATTTCTTTTATAGTATGACATGTAAAATGTGTAAACATTTGTACACATGTACATTGGTGAAATCATTATGGATTTGTAGCTAGTAAATAGGAATGTGCCAAAGTCAAGTCCTGATAGTACCAATGTACAAGGTGTTAACTACTGGGGAAGCTGGATAGAAGGTTCAAAGGTTTTCTCTGGCTTTTTTTCTAAAACTTTCTTTAAGAGTAAAGCTTTTTTTGTTGCTGCTTAACTTTGAAATTCTATGAAAAATATGGTAACATGAATGAAAAAGTTCTGACTTTAAAGCAACTTAACTCCAAGTTGGTAGCTACCTATTTCCTTCTCAGAATGCTCTTGGTCCCAATGGCTTCATTACTACAACATGCATACCCACTGGACTTATGTTTTCATTATCAGCAAGCTGAAGACATGGTGCTTTATACCCAGGTTTTCTTTTTTCTGTTTCTGAGGCTGTTGTGAATGGACTTAGGGAACAGTCTCAAGTTACTGGCATATAGAAAGGTTACTGGTTTGTTGTACCTTCATTTCGTATTCTGCTACTTTGCCGAAACATCTAAGAGGTTTTATAGAGTTGTAGGTATTTTGAGTATAGAACCACAGTAAGAGCTGGGTTAATTTGACTTCTTCCTTTCTTATTTCTACATCTTTTCTTTCCCTTGTCTAATTGTTCGAGATAAGATTTCAAACATTTTATTGAATAAGAATGGAGAGGGTAGATCTCCTTGTCTCATCCTGATTTTAGAGAAAAGGCCTTTAGCTTTTCTCCAGTTGGTTTAGTTGGCTGGATACAGAATATACAATGTTGAGATATGATCCTTCTATTTCTAGTTTCTTCAGGGATTTTTATTATGAAAAGATACTGGATTTTTGTCAATTTTGAAACAATCAAGTGATATTTGGGTTGGTTGGTTCTATTTGTATGTTGGATGAATGCATAAAAATATGTTCTACATACTTTTATTGAGACAAAAGGAAGAACAAAATTATGACATTTCTAGGAAAGTATATGAAACTAAAGCGTATTATCTTGAGAGGAATAAGCTAGACTCTTAAACACAGTATCCATGTTTTGTTTATATGTGAAAGGTGGCAGGGGGTGAGGGGAAAAAGAATGAAATTGAAAGGAGGACCACTAAGGATGTGAGGAGAGGCATAAGCATGGGCAAGTCAGGGGAGTGAACATGATCAAAGCATGTTCTGTGCAGAGGACACGTGTTACAGTACTGTATAACGTACACGAAAGACATGATGGCAAATACCATCTGTCTGTACAGCAATGTTTAAATGTCTAAAATCGTATCTATGTCAAATGTACTGGAACAATAAAAGGTTGAACATAGGTGCCTTTTCATATTCATCGAATGTGGGACCTTTCTTAAGGATATTCTCAGTTTCACACCATTTAACTAAGAATATTTTCTCTTCTTTATAGTTTCTAACACTCTTCTACTTCTAATAGGAAGCAAAAATTTCTTCCTTCCTTCCTTCCCTCCTTCATTCCTTCCCTCCTTCCCGCCCTCCTTCCTTCCTTCCCTTCCTATTATGTTTACTTCTAGTTTGACACTGACTCTTAAAGGTAGCAAAGCTCAACCCACAGAGACCCTGTCAATCCATCACTGCACACAGGCCTCGGGGGAATGAGCCTGCCATTTCCAGACCCAGCTCCTCCCTGAGAGCATTGCCAACCTGCAAGGTAATATGCTACTGGAATGACTGGCACTGAGCACCGCCACATCAGCAAAAGAACAGAGCCGTGGTACCTGAAATCTCAATCTATGTTGCCCACTTCTTTTGTGTGGGGCTTGAACGCTTATCAAACTCTTCAGTCAATAAGAGGCATATTCCGGATGTTAAGGCCATACATACCTTACAGATCCTTTCAATGACTCCATCCCCCAAGATGAAGCAAGCTGGGACATATTTCATTGCATTAGTTCATTTGCATGTGTTTGTCATTATCGTATCATTACAAAGGGGATACTGCCAAAGCCCCTCACCTATGGTTCATGCCCAGTTCACACGCATTGGACCCTCTGCTTCATTCCAGTAAACTCTGAGTTCTTGGCTTATACCACTTTTTGTTATCTATGGAAATGCAGGCATTCACCAGCCCTCCCACCAGATCCTAGTTGATCTGATTCTGAACTTGGTAACGAGTGTACATTCCTTTCAGTTCTCTGGGTTGAAACATTCCATTTCTGCTGATAAGCCTTAAATTTCCCCTTCTAACCTACTATATTTCCCTTCAAGTCAATCCTGTAGTTCCTCTGAATAGCTGTGAAGTTAACGGAAGGAAAATGTGACTCTTCACTAATATTCTTTCCATGTGTTCTATTCCTGGAGTCAAAATGCACTCCAATAAAAAAAATCACTCTGATTCCGAAATTATCTATGTTCCCCCACTGGCTGAGCCAGATGATAATCTTCATGGTTCTAGGCCTTTGTACTTCAATGGGCAACCACCACATCCATCTTGAACTCATGCCAGGTTTCTATCCAGCACCAGCACCCACGGGCACAGAAGAGATGGCTGCTTTGTTCACATCCATAAACTGGACATTTTAAGGTGTGATGGAAATACTTTGAGGGTATTGTAAAGGTTAAATGAGATAACATAAGCCAAGTCCTTAGAACGGTGACTGGAATAATCACTAAGCAAATGACATTATGTTATTACTATTCTCATTTGATTAGAATAGCACCCACTGATTAGACAAGTAGAATCATTCACAATGGCCAGGTCAGTGATGGCTAGAAATCAAGATTTTGCTTTGGAACGTAAGAGTGCTCACACATATTATTCCCCTGTCCCCTTTTTTTGATCCCCTAAATGAATTCATTCGCCCAGGGGGAGAAAATTACCAGGATCCTTCTTTCATAGTGATTACTAGTCAGTTTCTTCTTTTTCTTTTTATTAAAATTATCTGGTCAATTTCATAGATGCCTAAAAGTTGATTGTGCTGTTACAGGCATGAACTATCTTCCCCCCCTTTCTTCTATTTGTGGGCTGCTCCTAGGAACTGACGGTGGAGAGGCAGAGGATCCAATTGTGTTGATGGAAAGCTATGCTGCAAAGCCCCAGGGACAGGATGAGCAAATATGCTGAGCAAAGATCATGCTGGGGACCAGCAGGATACCGTGTAGCTCTTCATCAGAGAGTCACAGTAATTCTACCCCGGGACTCCTAGCTCGTCAGTTTCCCAGTATTGATGCTGCATAAGGATCTACAAGTCATCATAACATGAAAATATTCATGAATGGGCTGTTGTTAAAAATCAAAAATACCCCTTCCATCCCTCTTCATAATAGCAGATATCTCTCCTCTCCTCCCCACTCCTCCATATCTCTTTCTCTCTCTCTGTATTCATTGAATCAGTGTGTTTGGAATCTCATTGATCTGGACAATTTCAAATCCTTCTCTTAATGCAAAACAAATAAGATGCACTTAGGATTGAGGTGAAATTGAAAGGCTTGCAAAATACACACAATCCATGAAGTCAGAAAGTGAAATTGAATAACTTAAATACACATCAGGCCAAAAGGAAAATCTCACCAGCAATGGTGTTGTGACTGGCACTTTACAGAAGAGAATGATTCGACTATTTTAGGTTAAAAAGGGGAGTTTAGATAAGTCGCTAAAAATCCAAAATATTATTTTTCTTCTTTTTTTCGCAAAATTGACTCTGATTATGAACTCTGAGTCAAACAAAATAAGATACATCATGTGACTGCATCATGTAATGCATGGATAAGTTGATAAAACCCAAAGTAGTTTTTCTTTTTTGCAAAATTGACTCTGATTATGTACTCTGAAATCAAACAAAATGAAAAACATTATGTAATACAAACGTACAATTTGGTTGAAACACTTGTTTGCCAATTCATTCTGTAGATCTAATAGAAATTTTATTGAACCTAGGGGTCAATAGACTTATTTTCAGTTTAGTTTTTCAGGGAGAATTACAATCAGGTTATTTGCTTAGTATTTTACTTTTCACTCTTAAACATGGTTCCAAGTTATACTGGCTTCATTTTTTAAGTGTTTTTTGATTTCCTCTCCTGATTATTCATAGGTAATAAGAACCTTTAGCATACAGAATTACGTTTATTTCTTATGGAGTACACGTAGAGACATTACAAAATAAAACTACTGTGCCATGTAAAGCAGTCCAAAAAGGTTGAGCTGACCTCTTTCCCAGCTAGAGTTCCAGCTAGCTGGGGAAAGCTAGAAGAGATATTACCGCTTTTTGAGCAAGTATCCTATGCCAAGTTAGCATAACTAACTTCTCTTTTAAGAAAATAGTAATAATATTAAGGTGCTGTAAAGAGGGCACTGAGTACCTTTATTTTGGGACAATGTCAATCCTTCTTTTGTTTTCCTTAGTTTCCCCCTCCTATCCCTGCCCACAAGTTACACAGGTCATTTGGTCATTTTCCACATAGTGTGTATACTGAATAGCACGATTGCATTTATTTACCCTTCCTCCCTGCCTTTCTGCATCCCCATTTACCTCCCTAAAAGAAAAAAAAAACCAGTTTAGAGATAGGGAAACTGAGGCACGGGTGAAGTAGCCTTCATTAATTCTCAGAGCAAATGACTGGTGGAGAAAGGATTATGATCCACCTCCGAGCCAGGACGATCCGTGTGGTCCTGGACATCGCAGGGACTGGTGGTTTTCATCTCCGTGGCCAATCCCGCCGTACCCATCGCCAGTCTCACTCAGAAAGCAACTGAAATGTGCCGTCTGTCAGGAAGATGGAAAGTCCCGGCCCCAGCACGCTGTAGGCTATCTGTTCAACTGGTGCTGTTCCAAACCTCGGAAGCATTTGTCAGCTTCTTCCAAGCACTTGCTTGCGGTGGGGTAGTCTCTCAGTAGACATGCTGGTCATGTTGCTAAACATTTAGGTGTCAACAAGCCCCAAACAATGCTGACATCAACAGATGTGCTTCCAAGTGCTCCCTGAACCAATGCCTTCCTATTGCTGTGTGAAAAAGCCCCAACCTAGTGGGGCTGATTAACCCCGACAGCAGGAGAGGCGCTTTTGTTTGTTTTGTTCTTGCGCTGGTCCTGGGGTTTGAACTCAAGGCCTGGGCGCCATCCCTGAACTTTTTAGCTCAAGCCTAGTAACTCTATGAACTTGAGCCACAGCTCCACTTCTGGCTGTTTTAAGGTGGACATAAAGAGTCTCAGGGACTTTCCTGCTCAGCCTGGCTTTGAACGTCAGTTCTTAGGTTTCAGCCTCCTGAGGAGCTAGGATTACAGGCACAAGCCACCCGCATCCGGCTCCTAATGAGGTTCTTAACTTCCAGCAGCCCCTGGGCTGCAGCATGGTCCATACTCGGAACCTCCTTGGAGAGGCTGACGCCTGAATTATGAGTAGCAGTACATGTGAGAGAAGAACATTCTTATCTCAAAGTACACAGATCCACGGGCTGCCGATCACTCAGCTTTTAGAGACAAATCACACTTTACCTTTTCCAATTAAATAAAAAGAATACCCCTTTCCACTAATGGCTATTAGATTTCTCGTAATCTCCTATTAAATAAGTGTTCACCAACAATAACAGGTCTCCAAAGTATATAATACAGAAATCTCATTTCTCAAGATGATAGAGTATCAGATATGAACCCTATTCCAAAACAAATTCAATGTGCACTATATAAAAACTTAATCATGTAACTAGAGGGAGGGTAAGGATGGGAGAGGGAGAGAAATGGGAGAATGAGGGGCATTGTACTTATAGCCTGACTAATGGAATTGTGACAACTACTTAGTAATAAAATTAAAACAATGCTTGGCAAGAAGTGTACTCATTGCCTTACTCATGTAACTGTGTATAGCATCTTTTCAATAAAATGAAATTTACATAATGAAAGCCAAAAAAATGCTTTAGCACTCTATTTAGATAGTTCAAATCTAAACATTTCTAGAAACCAAACCTCAGAATATGACTTAATAAATTATTTGGGGTTTAAATATTTGTCTTACTGTATCTGAAACTTATTTCCAAATAATTTTCATATCTACTTTATGGAATGGTATTTTAATCTAGGAATTTGAAGAACTCTTCTTTAAAGAACCTTCTATGAATAATGTTTAAAGGGCATAGATAATTTTTTTAAACCTTTACTTATAAGAAACCAAGAATCAAGCCAAGAATCAAGCTTGCACATTTTAATCTCTGTGATTTGCCTCAGAGAAGACACGAATTCTCAGAGCAAGATTACTTACTTCTTGTGACTCCTAGACAGAAGTTTCTCTTGAGTTCAAAAGTTCACAGTAACTATGTATAAGGGCTTTACTGGCTCTGAAGTTAGCTGGAGTAAAAGCAATGCTTTTAATCAACACTCAGCAACAGAGCTTAGAGCAAAGTGCATCCACCAGTCCCACACCACACAGGGCGGTCAGGTCATACACTGTAAGGGCACTTGAGAAAAGTAGAGTTTTTTTCACCAGGAAAGCTTTTTTTTTTTTTTTTGAGAAAAAGCACAAGTAACTCGCAGGCAAAGCATTTCATATTTCTAATCTTTGGGAACTGAAGCCTCAGTGGTTGCTGGTGCATATGGAGATACCTGGAGGCAAGGGCTTATCAACCCAAACAGAGCCTGGGGAAAAGGGCTTTTATTTCAAATACATAGTCCCAGAAAAGAGATTCTAAGGAGACAAGGTGAAAGACTGCATTAGGAAGATGTCCCTCAACAACGATTAAATATTCCCCAAGTTCCCGCTTTCTTATTTAAAAATAAAAACTTAATTTTTTAAATCGCGAAATATGTCTATTCTAGGATATGGAAGGACTGAAGACAAATATTAGCGTGAAGGTTTCTCTTCCTTTACTCATTCATTCTATTCAATGTTGTCTGAATGCCCCATGTCACATCTAGCTGTGAACCACCAATAGGTCCTCTTCCCTCAGGGGACTCTTATTATTTTAACACAGATCTGATCAGTAGAACTCTCTGGCTTAAGGGAATATTCTGCATCTGTGTTATCCAGCAACATGGTCACAGATAACTGAGCATTTAGAATGTGGGCAAGTACTATCCATTTTATTTTAATTTCTTAAAGTGTAAGTAGTTACTGGCTACTTACTAGTGGCTAGTGAGTGCCGTATGGGACAATATAGTTCTAATAGATGAATCAGGGAATATGTAAGTAAGTACACAAAATCTTTTTGATCTTAGATAAATGAAAACAAAATCAGCTTGGTGAAGGTGAGGTAAATATGAAAGGCCAAGAAAGATCTCTTAAATCAGGCACTAGTAGCTCATGTTTGTGACCCTGTTTAATCAAGCGGCAGAGTCCTAGAGGATCAAAAGTCAAAGAGAAATCCCCGAGAGTCCATTTCCAAAATAACTGCAAAGTGCCCGACAGGAGATGTGACACAAGTGATAGAACACCAGCTGAGGGTAAGCAAGCTGAGCCAGCCCAGGGTCCTGAGTTCACATCCAGGTGCCGGCACGCATGCTCGCACATGCGTGCACACACACACACACACACACACAGAGGCATTTTAGAGCTGAATTCACAGCAGAGATCTAAGCAACAGAAGAGAGCAAGCCATGAACAATATGGCAACAAGGATGAAGGCAGAGAGCACATCCCCACGTGGGGCTGAGCTTGGTAGAACAAGGGGCCACAGGGCCAGAGAATGGGAATGTTTTGAGAGGAAAGGTACAATGTGTCCAGGCCAGCAGCTCCAGGGCTGTGTGCAAACAACACTGTGGTCAGACTCGCCATGTATCATGTGAGGGCAAGCACACAGCACAGGGTCCGTGGTTGCTCTGGTGACAGGTAGGCAGTGGAGACCCTTGGCTGCCAAGCCACTAGCAAGACCACCCGACAGATCTACCCCTGAACCTGCTTCTGCCTGAGGAAGGCCGCAAGGCCCCTCCAAAACAAAGTCCCGATACAATCCCTGTGGCCGGCCTAACAGGTGCCACGTTATGATCACCACAATGCTCATCCAACAAAGCAGACCCCTCGCCCAGTGCACATGCACAAGAGACAGAGACAGGGCACTTACAGTGACCTTTTAGCACTGCAATGCCCAGGACCCCAGTTAGAGACTACACAGTCTCTAAGAGGAACCACATGCACATTCATCCCATGAAGTCCAGCCAGGTTTAACCTTCCCCTCCATCTGCTACACAAGTTCCACCTGTCAATGCCTGGCCATCAGAGCTGATGCCAGGGAAAGACTGGTCCAGCTCCACCCAATCTTCCTGCATCATGCACAAAGGCACAGAGGAGCGTTACTCCTGAGGTTGTAACACGGGCTCAGTCTCCTCCTGTACTCTTCTTGGGGAGTGGACTTTGGATTTCAATAAACTGATTTCGCTGCCCTTGTTTGTATCCTGCTCAATTATTTAATTGTGGTGTAAGGACCAGGATCAAGACCCAACTGCAAGTCATAACACGATGAGGACAGAAGCATCAGGCTTGAACATACCTGTGAGAGGAATAGAACAGAGTGGCTGAGGCTAGCCTGCAAGTTATCCCAGTGTCAGCCCGCCAGGCCCGGACCTTGCAGCCAAGAGAAAGGGGCACAAGTTCCCAGAAACAGTCAAACCAGAAGCCTCTTACAAATATGTTAGAAAGGATGCCAGCATCTGTGTGTGGGCATAGGTGCAGGTGTGGGTATAAAAAAAAGTTTAAGCAAAATGTGCCAAATTATTGCAATTGGATAAAAAAGAATTCTGTTTAACTTTAGGCATATTAGCAGTGTAAGCAGTATAATGATCCTTTAAAAAGAAAATCAGTGGTTAGAACACTATATTGTTGCCAAACTATGCTTCAGTGTCGTATTAAACACCATCTACATATATTTAAACATGAATAAATGATACCTACCTTCAAAAGCAGTTATTCTAAACCATAACTAAATATAGCTATAGAATTGGGGTCTGGGCTATGTGGTGTTTTTTCCTAGGGTTTCCCTCTGAAGTTGAGTACATTTCCTGACTTGTCCATTGGCAAAGGTGTTCAGGGACTTCACAGTTATAGGAGTATCCCTGCACTGAACTGAAATTCAACTACATGGAGAGAGGCAGGTAGTAAAACCAGTGGTGTAGCATAGGGAATTCAACTTGTGCTCCCCTTAGTGAAAACAGGCCTGATAAAGAACATGGCGATGAGAGAACACATAAGCTGCTCCCTCTGTTGATCTGATTTCTTCTTATTTCTTGGCATGGGGATTTTACCATCCTGGATGCTTTTCTAGTGTTTAAAGATGTACTTTCTCCTATAATGTGGTCCTACCTCATCCAATGCTCAAAGACACAACGTTTCCAGTACAGCAGGAAACCTGACAATGTTGGGCTTATGGGAAGGTGGATTTTATGGTCTATTTCATAGGCTTTCAAAGGTCAGGTTGAACTAGATGTAATTTTCCTTACATGGTGAGTTTATAACTTACTAGTCTTATAAGATCTGAGATTGAGTATCATTGTCGGTAGAGTTAATTCAGCTTCACTCAGAAGGAAAACAGGACATGATATTACAGTTCTGTATTGTAGAAAGAACTTGAAAATCAAGTTATATGATTGAGTCATCTTATATATGAGAGATTAATACAAGAAATTAGCTTGAATTTCCTATGTTTGTCCTCTGAAACAAATCTAAATGTTTGTCAGGTCTTTGGTTATACAACATGTGGACAAGAAGTAGGAAAGTCTTTGCGAGGAATTTAGTAGAAATGCCCTCTGGCACGATACTTGAACAAATGCATGTACCCCCTTCGTGTAAATTTTTTTTCTGCTAAAGATTATATGATCTCAAAGCCTAAAGTCTTTTGGAATTTAAAAATCAGAATTTATATCCTGGTACTTGCAGATTTGGGAATAAGGCCTAGAGAAACAAACATGTTTTTTTTTAATTAGTCCTAAAGGAAAGGAAGTACCACTGGAAATTAATATGGCTTAAAAAGGCAATTGAAAGCATTGTTCGGATATACTGAAAAAAGTGAATTTGGACTTGGCTTTAATCGGAGCAAAAAGGTATAAAAATAAAGGCCAATTGATCTGTTTTAAAAGGCATGTTTCATTTACTGTTTCTGATTAGTCTTTTGCTCAGATTTAAACTCCTACTAGGCTGATCACTGAACATATCATATAACTTGAGACACATACTATGAACCTGATTCCTTCACTATGTAAGTGCTCCAAGACAATCAGCTCAGCCAGGGCAAATGTTCCTTTAGATTGCCCTTGCTGAAAAGCTGCATAAACATCCCAAGCCAGTGAATGTCTTTCCTGGGCTTCAACCCTCATTGACATGCAGATGAGAGCTGATCAAATGAAAACCCTGGGAGCCAAGCACTGTGACTCAACCTACCCACTCCGAAAGCTGCCCACCCCAGCCTGCAAGCCCCCAGGAGCACTCCAAGAGTTCTCTCTGTTCCCATGGAACTCCCTGCAAGACTCGGGTCTCTCGTAAAGTGTATCAAATGATACTCAATCCTCAAGACATTCCTCCTTGAACCCAGTGCAACAGCCGAGCAGCAGCAGGAAGAAATGACAGTCCTGTCGGCACCTTCCCCAAACACAACGCTTGCCTTTCTGAAATAGGAAGATGAATGTACACGGAAGAAGTACGAACTCCTGTGTGAACCGACAGGTCGTGTGAACGAGTTAGCCAGTGTGCTCAGGGTCTGGCTACATGGGCCTGGTTTCTAATCTGTCAGGAACTCGGTGCTGCGTCTGAGACATACAAAAGTGTGCTCGGTGCACATGTAGCACACCAGTCAGAGTGCTCTCATCAAGTAGCTGTGCCAGTTTGGCTAATCACGAGCTCTGGCAAGCTCTGCTTTGCTCAGCTCCACAACAGAATTATTTGACCTGTGATTTCTTATACTAGCTTCCCTCCACCCTATTTCTACTCTTAGGTCCTCATGTACCTGCTCGGTTGACTCGGTACCCTCGCCCCAAGTATCTCAGAACTGTTACGACTTCAAGCTTTTTGTTAAAAGAATTATACGATTTTTAACTGCACATCTCAATGAATTCCTACACACGGAAGCTGCCTCCTTCATGCTTCATTTCAATCACTCTCCTCCTTCTCCAGAAGGGTAGACAGGCCAACGTGAATCTCAATCTAACACAGTGATTTCCCTTAATTTTACGTCAATGGAGCCACACAGGATGCGGTCTTATACCTTTAAAAATATCCTACTCAACATAATCTTTGGAAGACATCCACATTGTTGTGCCTAATTGTTGATTCCTTCAAGATCTTACATTCTACTGCTGTAAAGAATTCACCCAATAGATAAAACATTCAGGGCAATCATATCTTCACAGGAATGACCAGAACCATTGGCAGGTAGACCTGACAGAATTCTGTATCTACTGGTAACAAGTGGCTGGAAGCCAGTGATGAATCCAGACCTGTTATAGTTAAAAGATTCCAGTTTCTGATGTATGTACTCAGTAGGAGTCATGGAATGTCATTTGAATAATACAAAATGTGTCTGAGAAACAAGGTGATTTCGACTGCCTTTAACTCATCTGCATGGAGATAACAGCAGCAGCAAACTGTCATATGAATGGATTCCAAATTGTATTCGCATGTGGTGTTATTTGTTCATACTATTAACAATATTTTTCTTTTGTCTTTATAACTGTGAGGATTCAAAAGCCTGACTCTTTGTACACAGGACTGATAGTGGACTAGAAAAATCTAAAATTTTCCATAGGTTAAAAACATAAAACATTGAAAACCCTCCAAGAACCTTTTTTTGCACTGGAGAACCACAAAAAAAAAAAAGACTGCTAGTCATATTTAAAACCACACACACACACACACACACACACACACACACACACACACACACACACACACACACACACACACACACACACACACACACACACACACACAGTGCTTAAGGAAAAGTTATGATACAGTAGAATCATGTAAATACTAATGAAAATTCCATATTTACAATTTGTTCTTTGGCAAGAGTAGAAAACTCAGCAATTAGAGAAAATAACTTAGGCCAACTAGTAAATTTTAGCCCCAATAATGAGTTTAATAGAGATTCCCATAATATGCAAGAAAACTGGATATTTTAAACACAAAAAGGCTTAATTTGAAACATGGGGTTTTTCATACTTGCTGGCAGCTTGGTAAAGGCCTCTGAGTTGATTCGGCAAGCTGTGGTGGTCTCCTTTGATAACCAGCACTGGGAACACCGGGAATTATTTTCTGGGAGATTCTGGCTGAAGTCTGATAAGAGGGCCAGAGACAAAAAGAGAACTGATTTTCACCTAAAATGCCCACCACCCTTCCTATCTTAATCCATTTGTGAAAACAAACAATTGACCACTCGCAATTTTATTGCTTTGAAGATAGCCATGATGCCAATGGGACAAAGACCTGTCTCCTGGAGGACAGCTATTCATGGCTGAGTTTGGAGCAGCCAAGAGATGAGCTCTCCTGGCAAACCCCTCCTCAGCAAGGCTATCATCTGGTCTTCTGGTATGTGGCTGACACATTGTGTACAAATTCACTTGGTCTTGGTTAGAGCTGGCCAAACTTGTTAGGCAGCCAGCCGTGCCAGATGAGGTTAGCACAAACATCCTAGCTAAAGCTAGAAGCAGACACAGACAGAAAATGTTGCATGTTGCTGATTACTGCTCTTTGTTGAGGCCTGGCTAGATCCTCCTGACATTAAATGCAAAACAAAGAAAAGCTGCTCACTGGCTATGCTATGTGTGCAGCACCCCAGAAGGAAGAAAACATGTCTTTAATCAGCTCGTCTTTGTAATTTTCTTTGGGAATCAAAGAAGCACATCTTTTAAGAAGGGAAAGATGTAAAATGAGGAGAGAATACATTACAAAACAGAATTTAATAGGGCAGAAAGAGCCTAAAGAGGGGTAATAAGTTTATAAGCAAGAGATCAGAAACTAAATGAGCTGAATAATTAGAAAAGTGCGGAGATCATATAGATTATATACAGATACATATGCTAGGATTATACATCAGATGTTACGTGGTATACACAGAGTAAAATCTGATCGTGGTCATAATAACTGATGTATGCTACGCACATCAAATATAATCTAGACTATCAAAAAGAGCATGGCCTAGATGTCATTTTAGCAAAACGTCTTTGATATTCTAATCCGTTTTAAAGACAGCCCATGTCTAGTCTCTCACTTTATCACGAAGAATATTCAAATCTCTCTGCTTCCTCTATTCCATCTCTCCATCTGATCCTACTTTTTCATCAGACTTTGCTAGGAAGCGATCTGCCGGTGACTTGGAAACCTGTCTCATGATTTCCCCACACCTTTAGGTTCTGCTACACATACAAGCAAAAATGTGATTGTTGCCCCAAATGCTTGCAAGTAAAGTTGATCAGCCATGTCCTGTGTGAGTCCCAGTCTGAGTTAATACCCAAAGAAGTCATTTATAGGCTTTTCTAGTAATCAATGTTGATTCGTGCAAAACTCCAATCCTTCTAAATTCTTCGAGATGTGTTATTTGTGCACACAAGAAATGCATGAACCCAAACTATAATTCCTACTTAGTACGTAGTGTCTAAGATAATATTGAAAACTCATAATTATCACCCAAGTTTTAACTGGCCATTCGTCGAAACTAATTCTGGGAGCTGTATGGAGACAGAATCTTCTATAATTAGGTGAAACAAGTTATTTCTGGTGTGTTCTTCCTCTGAACGTAAAGACTGGCAAACTTGTTTACATGCTACACATGTTTTTGGCTCAGATGGACTAATACACTTAGACATGACCAGGCTTTACTTATTACACATGTAAAATTGTGACATGGCCAAGAAAATGCAATTCTTGAAATAAATCTGCATAAACTTTTATTACACTGAGGTGAAATTAAGAGCTTCGTTCCACTATTATCCCCCTTTTCCTTATTGACATTTATACAATGTGGGAGAGTTATAACAGGCATAAAGGGAGGAATGGTCTGAAGCTGTTCATTAAAAAGGAAGCCAAGCTACACCAGTCCAGAGATGGTCTTCTGACTGACCAGGATGGTCCATGTGCGATAGGTATATGACCTGAACAGCCAAGGGAGCATGGAGCTTTGTCCAAAGCATTATGTGCTGATTAATCATCATTTACTTCTTACCAACGGTATGTCTGTGTGATTAGGAAGGATGTGCAATGTGATAGAGATTAGAAGAGATGGAGATTGGAGGAGATTCACAAGCACAAGATGTTGCAAGAGTAAGGAAGGCCCTTGTTCCAATCTTCACCCTCTCTCTGCAGCATACACAACAGCAACACGATGTTTTCTCAAATTAGCAAGTAATTACAACCAACATTTGTTGCAGGGGAGATATACCTAGTTCAAAAGACAGAAATGAGCTATCTTGCTTAAGGTTTTTCGCTTTCTTGGCCTAGCATTGGTGGCTCACGCCTATACATCTAGCTACTCAGATCTACACATTGTAGTTCGAAGCCATCTCAGGCAGGAAATCTGAGAAATGTTTATCGCCAATGAATCACAAAGGTCACAAATGGAGTTGTGGCCCAAGGAGCAGAGTGCTAGGTCTTGAACAAAAGACCTGAGGGACAGCACCCAAGGCCGTGAGTTCAAGCCCTAGTACTGGCACCAAAAAAAATAAAAATAAAAATCTTTTTTTGCCAGTGACAATCTGTGTGTGTTATTTTTTAAGTTGATTTATTAAAAGGAAAACCTAAAAACCTGGGTGTTTTTCAACATATCAAAACAGTGTGGACAGGGTGCAAATGTTGTCTCTGTTGTGAACTTTGGTGGAAGGCGTTAAAAATTGTTCATTTCCAGCCATACTTAGCCAGAGATTTTGATTCAGTTGTGCTAGAGGAAGCCTGTGCTACAGTATTTTCAGACTTTTCAGGTAATTTTAATATATGACCAGAATTGAAAATCACTGCTCTAAACTTGAAAAGAGATAAATTAATAATCCGAGGCTTAAATACAGCGGCCAAGTGAGGCACATTATATTCATAATTTATAGTGCTTGAAAACTCAGGGTTGTGGCTGCATTCCAAAGGTCTTTAGAAACTAATTGGTAACAAAGAAACAGTCAATACAATTTTTCTTGAAGTAGTGAGCAAGATCACACTGGTGTATTAACTTAAACGAAGTCATTAAATAGTATGTCATAAGAAACAAAGTTGAAATACAATTGCCGCCGTGAGTAAAGACTGAATCAAGTGTTGATTTTTTTTCAGAACATGCTCTTTCATACAAAACTGTATTAACAGATCAGGTGAGACCAGAACTGTCCACACTTTTCCCAAGCGCTTCTCTTATCCTTGATTCTGAAGTAATTCTCACACGGAACATCTACTGATGACCTCACCAGTTTTTGTTCTCTCATTTTCAATTGTTCATTGGTCTAATTCTGCTGACTCCTCAATTATCAATGGATTTATATATGATTCAGGCAGTTTCTCAACATCACCTTCTGTTAACAAAATTCTGGCAAATCAGTTTGCTTTGTTACAGGGATGTTGTGTTTATTATATACATAACATTGTATTTTTTCATTCACAGCTGAAAATATCTTATTATAATTGCTCCAAACTGATGAACAGAAACATTAACATGAGTGGCTTTTAGAAACAAACTACATTAATAAGTAGCAATTTGGGGCTGGGAAGGTGGCTCAGTGGATAGAGTGCTTGCCTTGTATGCATGAGGCCCTGGGTTCGATTCCTCAGCACCACATAAGCAGAAAAAGCTGGAAGTGGTGCTGTGGCTCAAGTGGTAGAGCACTAGCCTTGAGCTGAAGAGCTGAGGGACAGTGCCCAGGCCCAGAGTTCAGGCACCATGCCTGGCAAAAAAAAATAATAAGTAGCAATTTCACCAGTGAATATTTGTGTTTTTGTGCATATCTGGCACTTTACTACTTGAGTCACACCTCCAAATATATACTCTTCTAAGTCAACTCATCTTATAACTAACTATGGGGCTATGATGATGTGGACAGGGTGCCATGCTGTCTATCCAAGACCATACAGGCAATAAGCAACAGTAATTGTCTAGACCATTTCCACAAAGTGACATTGGTTTATATACCCTTCTCTCAATGAGCAAAGAGCTTTCCAAAGATGACGAAACATTTCATAAGTAGTTTTTTTCTGTGGCTCTTTTCAGTTAGGGCAATATATAAAGTACTTGGGGATTAATGATTTTCAAATTGTTATCTTAATTGTTAAAATATTTTGAATGAAAATTAGTGAACATAAAAATCGGGAATAATGAAGGGGCATATGCCAGTAATTTAGCAAAATTTAAGTAGGATCTTACTGGTAGCATTTTTTAAGCATGGAAAACAACTTTTGATTCAAGAGATAAAAATAAAATATCTATAGCTGGGTTCTCTCACAACATGCTGGATAATGTTTAATGTACAAAGGGCTGTAAAAATGGGAAATAAGAGGGGAAATGCTACTTTTGAGTTATTCAAAAATGGCATCAGAAGAAAACGCAGGATGTTTCCCAGATACAATATTTCTCCCCTTTGTAAAGCTTCATGGGTGTATTTCAGATGGAATGAAACCAAACCAACCCCCCCTCAAAAAAGGCCCCAAACAAATATAAGATGCTTCTTTGTTTCTTAGCATTCTACAAGACCTAGATTTATTTCAATAAAGTGCTATTTAAAATGTAATTAAAATGTAATGTAATTACTGTAATTAAAAAATGAAAGAATTTGTAGAAACGGAAACCTTAATCAAGAGAGCAAGGGAAAAAAATCACATCTACATATCTGTGGAATGACTTTGAAATTATCTGGAGATACAGAGCACATTCTTGGGCTTAGCATGCTTTTCACATGAGGACACACACACCATATACACATACACTTACACAAATATGCACATACTATTGTTATTTCTGCAGTCTGGCTTTAAGCACAGAAGCATGTCAAGAGAGAAAGAAATGATTCCCCAAAGCACACCCACAGCCGGTCAAAGAAAGCAGAGCTGGTGCACAGATGTTCCCCACACTAAAGATGCTAAGACGGCCACTTTAGCCCAGCAAGCTTTGTGAAGCATTTCTCCCACAGACCTTCCAGGAAGCTGCAACATATTAAGGATGAGAGAAAAAAATTCATAGTCTATTTTTTTTTCACATAGTTTGTGTGTAACATGGAGCCAGGAAAACAATAATGGCTTCTTGAAGTTCCTACCAAAGTACCATGCATTGTGCTCCATCAGCATTAAAACACTGGGCTATCTCTAATGCAATGATAAAAATCAGCTCACCATCTAGGAATCGTTCCTGCAGCACTTCCCTCAAACTCTGTTTTAATTATTTGGCGATATAGTTAATGTGACAGAGCAAGGCCCTACCCCATCCCGTGCTTTCATTATATCCATCATTACACTCTATCAGTAGCGTCTCATAACCTCACAGTTCAAATATCTCAGTAGTCAAAATCATTACTTTTATGTGGCCAGAAAAAGGATTTAAAATTGGCTTCTTGGCTTTTACTACTATGAACTGGAAATGTCAAAAGACTTACAAACAGATAATTTCAACCCTACTTTCATTTACCCGAATTTGAATAAGTCATTAGAGATGAATGTGACAATCCTATTAGTCAACCATTAGAGGGAATATGTATGCTAAGTGTCTACTGATTCCGCTGTCTAGATCCTCTATAGGTTTACAGCTCCAAAATGCTATCAGTCCATGAGTCCACTCTTTGCAGCAGGCATGTTCTAATTAATTGGTCAAACTTCCTTCCCCTTGAATTAAGTCATTTTTTTTTTAAATTTTTGACTTTGGGAAAAAATCTTCAGCTATTTAAGACAAGCTCTATTCCTTCATACCTACCCCTGGAATCCTTCTTATAAGATCATTTAATGATGTTAATGCATCAATTAATGCATCAATGACACTAATGTACCTAAGATAAAATACATTTGGGAATTTAAAAAGAAATCCCTGAGAGATGAATTCTAAAGAATAGTAAAAATGCTACTAGCTAATCCACTCTGGAGTAAGCTTTCTGTTTGGAATCTAAGAGTCACAGAAACATGATTTCCTGGAGTCTAGCACTCCTTGAGAGATCTGTGGCTTTGGACTATACTCGACCAGCCCATGGAAGCAAACCACTAGACAGCTTGCCTTCCTAGATGGGAGGGCCAGTTCATGTTCATCTTTATAACTCTCACCTTATCTACAGTAAGATGTCTGCCCTTAATGGAAACCTAACGTGTCTACTGATAGATCAAGGAGTTATCCTATCAAGGTAGAATTGGGGATATGACAGCCCTCTACTTTTTTCCTTAATCTCTCCCATCTCCACTCATACCATCATCATCATTATAAACCTACACAGAAAACCTAGAAGGGATGAGAAACTGTCGTATACACCATGAGGAAGGCTGGGCTAACAGAGATCACGAGGACCTGAGTTGCAGGCACCATCTACCACTAATGCCCTTTGAGATTGTGGCTATCAGTTCCTTTCCAAGACACAGCCAATCAGAAAGAACCCAGAATTTTCACTGGTTCTTTCAGTTCAGCAACAAATGTTTAATAAGAAAACGTCAATTCCCCAGTCATAGGGTTTCTTCAGCCTCCCAAGGCCTCTCTACATATGTGCCAAAAAGCAGTAAGGGGGAAAGGAAAACACGCCAAGGTCCAGCATTATTTCTTATTTCAGCCCCATGTTTCTGGCAGAACTCCGTGGCCTTACTGGTTACTCTTTTTGCTTTTTATTTTAACTTAAAAATGTGAGACAGGGTCTTACTTACCTATCCCACTATGGTCCCAAACCCATGATATTTATAGCCCAAGCTGGCTTTGAACTTGATAAGGATCCCAGGCTAGCTTCAAAATGTGACTCTTCCTCAGCCTTCTAAGTGCCAGGATTATAGATGTGAACCACCACACTCTGCCTGGTCATCCTTGTTCTATAAAATGTTAGTACTATCCAGTATATAGCTGTAAAGGATGCATTCTTGACCTTCCTGGCTAATATGCCCATAATTCTTCAAGACCTAACACAGGTGGTGGGATGTATATCTGTACTATTTACCTAGCTTACAGGATCTAACAATTTTACTCCTAAGCTTTGTAACTAAGCCAAGGATTTTGTGTTTCATCTTTATATGAAGCATGCATTTCTTACTGAAGACAAATCCTTCAACAATGTATATTTTGAAGACACTTACAAAAACAAATAATTAGTCTAGGCAAGGTGGTGCAAGCCTGTAATCCATGCTACTTGGGACATAGGGCTGAGAGACCACAGTTCCAGGCAATCCTGGGGCAGGGAGTGTTCTCAGGATTCCATCTTGACCCATGGCTGGGTGCCATGGCACAAGCCTGTCATCCCAGTGACTCACGGAAACACGAAGAGGAGGGTCACCCAAGTTTAGTCCAGCCTCAGGATAAAGCAAGATCCTACCTCAAAGGGAACTACAGAGTGGCTTAAGTGGTAGAGCAACTGCCTAACAAAGGCACCGAGTTCAAACCCCAGTACCACCACCAAAACGTGTGCGTGCATGTGCGTGTGTGCGTGTATGTGCGTGTGTGTGCTGTGTGTGTGTGTGTGTGTGTGTGTGTGTAGAGCTGGTTGTAAAACTCAAAGCGGCAAAGGAGGCGGTGCTTGTCCCTTAACCGCCCAGTAAAGCACATAGACACGTGGGCCTGGTCTGCTGAGCATCGGCCTTCATTCCTCATTTCCTCACAACACTGAGCGTCTTCCTTTCTGAAGCCATTGTTTGCTGGACATGAAAAATAGCCTGTAAAAATGAATTACCTAAAATGAGGGAAAAAGCTAAATCCCAATTATGGAATAATTAATTATAAAGCTATTAGGAAGATGAGCCACATTTAAAGCTATTCTTTGATAAAAAAAAAATTCTCCCCACCAATTATTTTCAGCTACATTTGTGATCTTTAATATGTGCGCTCTTACATTTTTTTTACAGCAAAATATCAGTAAATAATTGAGTCATTTAGTTAACAATTACTTCTGGATTGCAAATTACTTGCCAGGCCTTGGTCCATGCTCTGGGATTACTGCTGCGAATAAAAGAAAGATGGCCTGTTCTCACGAAGCTTGCATTTTCATGGAGGATAATAATGCTATTTATAACTTCTGGAGGAGGTGAAGGCTGGTTGGGCTGAGGAAGACAGACACTGGTTCTGTTATTTTTTTAATGCGCAGTCTTAGAAGGCTTGAGAAGATGACAGGTGGGCAGAGGTGTCTAAAAGGAAAAGGAAAGAGGCAACACTCAGCCCCAGAGCTTAGACACACAGAACTGACATGCGGACATCGATTGTGCCTCATCATCTAGTTAAGAACCCCCAAACAAGGCTCCTCAACCTGGGATGATTTTGTTTCTAAGAGACAGTGCAGACGTTGAGAGACAGTGCAGACATTAAGAGACAGTGCAGACATTTTTGACCCGTCACTTCTGAAAGGACTTTGTTACTCTCACTTAAAGCTCAGAAGTCAAAGATACTGTTAAGCATTCTACAGTGTAGTCAGCCTTCCCTCAAACTCAACAAACGATCTAATCCAACTACTCTATAGGACTAAAGCTGAAGAGCCCTGTCAGGAAGAGAAAGGCATGGCTGGCCTGTCCCAAACCCTCTCTTCCTAAGAGAAAGCACTGACATCTACTTAGCATCTGAGCAGGTTTATGTACAGAACACTCTTACTGATTCATTAAACCAACACATAATTACTGCAATTACTAGTATTTCAGTACTTCCATTAAAAAACTGCTATTGTTTCACATATTCAGAAACTATAATTCACTCTAATCGGGGTGTGTGTGTACTGAGGCTTCAACTCAGAGCCACGTTCTCAACTGACCTTCTCGATCAAGGCTGGTGCGCTACCACTCAAGCCACACTTCAACTTCCAGCTTTTTGTTGCTTCACTGGAGAAAAGGGTTTCATGATTTCTCTGCTTGGGCTGACTTCAACCTGTGAGCCTCAGATCTCAGCCGCGTGACAGGTATGAGTCACCAGCACCTGGCACAAGTCTCCATTTCTAACCATTCAAATTTTAAAATTGTATTCCAACTTGAGTGACGTGCTCTTATTCGAATAAAAAGGACGTCAGACAGTAAGAATTGTTAAGAAGAAAAGTGAGGTGAAGAGGGAGAAGAACACTCTGGTGAATAAGAGGCTAGTCAACTCTGCAAGCAAACACTGAACGATCTGTAACTGAGGTATGCGGTAAGTAAAAGACCGAGTGGATTTAGTGTGAGACTAAGCACCTCTGTGTCAGCACTGAAGTTGCTTTCATCGCCAGGGGGAAATCTGCTTGGCGTAAATTTAACTTATGAACATATATGCTGAAACTGTTTAAGATGCCATCTGCCCTGGCATCGCTTCCAGAACCAGAACACGTGCAAGAGGAAGGGAAGTGGAAAGGACATTCCACTTTGTTTCTCAGTTGAAACAAACATGGAGAGAGTGGTTCGTAGGCAATATCCGTCACACACCACACGACCGATACATCTTCAACACTCTGGGAAAAGAGCAATGTCTGCTTGTTGCAGTCACAGGGAAAACAAGCAAAGGAAAAGGAATGGGAGCCAGGGAACACGTAGCACCCGCAGACAGGCAAGGGGGGCAGCGGGGATGGAGTCCCTTCCTCACAGCTCACCCGGGGAAGAGGGACGGGCGGCTCCTCCCCTCGGTGTGAGACCTTTGCTTCCCCTATGTGTTAGGGACACTGGTCACAGGTCCACACCTCGGACTAGGTGAGGACTAAGTGAGACAATGTCTGGAAGCACGTCTACTTCACGACTGACAGGTGTGTTAGCGGCTCTGGTTGGCCGCAGGTGCACGGAAACGAGCCCGTCAAGTCTGTGTCTTTATAAAGGCATCGACGTGAGGAGAGGCTGAGCCTCTTCTTGCAGGATTGCCTGCAGTTCTCACCCCGTGAACCACGCCGGAGCCTCCGTGTCCTGGAATCACTGGTTCTCCAGGAATGAACAGAGGAGTTGTTGCCGGGTCCATTCTTGCCCTGCCCCCGCGGCTCAGTACTGCAGCCTCTGCCTTTCAACCTAGACTGGTGGCTAGTGCCATCTTTAAGTGGATTAATTTCCAAAGAATTAAACCTAAATCTTCAACACACTTTCTAATACACTAAGACAGCTGATCAACATACCCAACCGAGAAACAAATTGATTCCTTGCGTAAACAAAACAAAGTATATAAAAAAACCAGTATGAACACATTTTTTATATTTCAGCCATGTATGATTTTTATATATTAGCTAGAAAACGTTAGTGACTGAAGTACATGATTTATTTAACTGACCACAGTGCTTTTACTCTGACACCTGAACACAACTTACATTTCCAAACCCTCGCAAAGCCAGGGAATTGAGGCTGTCCAACCTGTGAGCTCTGTATACTTGCCTTTCAACACTTTCAACATGTTCCCTGTCAGTTTTAAGAGAGACAAGGTGCTGATTATCCTCACTGCTTAGCCAAGATGTGAAGCAGGAATTTCTGGCATGAGAGAGGCTAACTTTAAATACGTCTCTCCTTACTAAATCAGGCTTTTAAGCTAGAAAGCCAAGGAGGGGTGGTGCTCCCGAAATGCATTAAAAACCATTTTTCTTCCCTCAATGTGTGGATGCTTAATTCCATTTAAGCTTAAATTCTTAGACACTAAAGCTAATTTATAAAAGTCTGAAGCTGAAAAATCACCTTAATAAATAGATGCTACTCACTATGGGCAAGGGCCTAATAAATCTGTCTAAACACAGGTAGGTGATAGGGCAGTAAACGTTTATATTTTCCATGGAATTACTATACACCCCTGTGTTGAATAATGTAAATGTTCACAAAAGAGATCATGAAATAACTGGTTTTTTTCTGTATAAGGGAAATACTTTGGGTATTGACAAAATTGTTTTCTTAAAGGTCAGATTGACTACATTATTTTCATTTCCTTCTGAGGTGTCACCAACTCCTAATGGATGTGGGGGGGCACCAATACTGGGGCTTGAACTCATGGTCTCACATTCTCCCTTGGCTTTAGCATTCAACGCTGGTGCTCCACTACTTGAGGCATACTTCCTCTTTCTACTTTTTTTTGGTGAAGAGTCTCACAGACTCTTCTGCTTGGGTTGATTCCAAATCATGATCCTCAGATCTCAGCCTCCGGAGTAGTTATGATGACAGGATAAACCACTGGTATCTAATGGATTTTATTTATTTATTTTTTAGTTTACTGTAAAGGTGATGTACAGAGGGGTTACAGTTACATAAGTCAGGTACTGAGGATGCTTCTTTTCAAGCAGGGTTACCCCTCCTCTTTTTTCCTGTGTTGTCTCCCCCAACTTCCCTCTCCCTCACCTTGTTAAGTTCCTTTCTTACACAGTGTCTAGTGAGTATCACTGTTGCATTGGTTCACCCTTTGTCCCACCATTTCTGGGATTCCCTTCCCCAAATCAGATAAAATTATAAACAAGACAAAGGGTACCAAAATCAGAGATTGTGACCATGAAGAATAAACCAGAGGAGAGAAAAAAAAGAAAAAGATACAACTCCAAATGGTACACAAAAGAAAAACAAAACCACCACCAAAAAATCCTCTTGTTTTCCATATCATGGAAATCATTTCAATTAGCATCATTTTATGTGGTCATATGTACGTAGCTATTGAGCTATTGTGATCCTCTGCTAGGACTGTCCTAGACATATGATAATTATTACAGATGAGGGAAACCATGGGGCCTGTTTCTTTGGGTCTGGCTTACTTCACTTGGAAATTCCTAGGACTGTTGACGAGAGAAGGGAACTGAAGCTTTCCTGGTGGAGAAAGGAAAGAGGTGTGTGCCGAGGACGCTAGAATATTGTGTCACTTGTTTCCATACATTTCCACCTTCCACTCAGTAATTCTTACCAGACAGCTTAGTAAAATGAGGGGGAAAGGTGGCAGGTCTCGGTGTGCACACACCCAACCAGGCTATGGAACTGCACGGTGTCATTTACATCTGTCTCTGACGATTCAAGACTATGCCACTGCATTCTGACCTCTCCTCATCTAACACACGTTTAAGAAGCAGAGCGAATTCCCACATCCTCTGCCCAACAACCAAAATGAAATCAACACATGGAAAAAAATATCTCAAGAGTATTAAGGGAAAAAAATCTCTTTCCAGTGTCCAGTCCAGGTTTCATACAGTGTCTTTTTCTAACGTGCTTGCAAGGCAATTTATGAGTTCCTGATGACTATAACACATTGTACTCTTGAAAAGAAAAAGGTAATGGTTGTTTGGCTTCTTGTTGGTATTCCATATTTTACAGATTATTATATTGTCTTCAAGTTGCATTGAGTCTGATATTAATAAAAAGAATTAACCCCCTGCGCATCTACATGCATTTATTTTCCATTTTCATTCATCTTTTCCCTCTGCCCTGGAAAAGAGACTTATAAAGGAAGAAAACTTGTGTTCAATAGGCTAACATTAATGCTTAGTTCCCAGACTTCAGTTCTACAAGTCATCATCAGCTGAATGGGAAAACAACTTGAGAAATCACAGGAGATGCTTCACACCTGCAGCTTGTGTTCTATAAACAGCACTTACATTTTCTGTTTAAAATGTTACAGAAACTTTCAAGAATAGCCCAGACAAATAATCACATAGAAACTGATCACAAAGTTCTGAATCAAGACAAGAAGTCTCATGCTGAGATGTAAGTGGAAAAGAGGAAAATCAGTATCCAGTTTGAGGCCAATCAATAATAAGAGGAAAGATAACAAATAAGAACCCAGTCACTTCCTCTCCTGTTTGATAAATGATAGACACAGCTTGAACCATGAACCTAGAGAGTTACTGTACTTGAAGAAGAAAACAAATGGATGCAAGGTTAGTTTTGATCCTGACTTGCAGATTCTGTTACAAGAAATAATTTTCTGCCCAAAATATATTGACAACTTGCATGTTATAAAACAGAAGAGCATCCGGGGCTCTGGTCTCTCATTGACTTTGGTAGGAATGGGGACAATAAGCCATATGTAGCCCACAAAAAGAACTGACTTGACCAATGGGTTTTCAAGAAATTGGGACCTTTCAGCAAAATATCCGTATTTTTTTTCTCCTTCTGAAAACAAGGCCATGCAGAGAAACTAGCACTAAGTTCCAAGTGACCCTCGCCAGAGGCCTGCCTCTTCTATCCTTCAACGTGCCAGTCTGCACAGTCCCCTGGATGCAGAAGACTGTGGGATCCCTGGCCTACAAGCAGGGTGAGCGGACTGAAGCTTGCCACGAGCTGACATGTTTAGACCAGTTGGCATTTAGACCTCGGCCAGCAGCCTCGAATGACAGACAAAACTTGTGGGGATTTCAAACACAATGAAACCCGTAAGTCTTCATTCAATCACCACAAATTCTCAAGATACTATGATAATACTTGATTTCTCATTTCACATAGTCAAAGAGAACTCAGAAGGCTGCCTTAACTTGATGCACATGCATAAATCTTGTTAAATGATGAGTAACTGATTTAAATAAATTCTTAGGCTTTACAGCCTCAATTTATAGACACTCAAGTTAGTACTGATAAATCATGCACATATATTTTTTTTCTTGTTTCCATTTCCTGGAGATGAATTTTTTTAAGTTGGTAGAACTTTTAAAAATAAATATGCATGTAAGTGTACGTGCTCAATACTTTAAAATCCTTATATCTGTATATATCAGAATCCCTCTTTCTGTATTTCAGATGGAAAACATATTATCATCTGTTTTTAATATGAAAGGCCCAAATAATTTATAATGCAGTCATATGATATACATGGGACATTGTATCAATCATGCAGAAATAGCTGTGCATTCCGACTGATCTCCAAATCTTCCATTAACTTAACATTGGAGCTGAACAAAAGACACGAAAAAGCAGTATCTGCTTGAGAAAAAGACATTAAAACACTTCAGCCTGAAATTACCTGACATTTTTACTTTTTCTGTCAACAAATAGGCAACTGAACATATCACAACTTATTCCTCTTTTTAATTATAGAAGATAAAATACATTTTTTAAAAATCTGATGTTATCAGTATCCTGTCAAAATAAACAAAGGAACAAAAGAACCTTGTTTACAATTAGCCAGAGGAATGCCACCAGAACAGAGTAAAGGGATTCTGGGTCTCTTGGCTAACACCATTCATGGGCAAGGGAGGGAAGACTCAGTGAGTATCTCAGAAAGAAACCAAACTTAGGCATTCTAGAGATTACTCAGATTCCAATGAGCTTTAAATTCAGTTCAAATTCACTTAGGTGACATACTTAGAGTACATATTTACATTGTTCTTAATGGCCAGTCAAATGATTTCTTTCTACTGCTTCCACAATAACCTCATCATAAATTAGAGAATTATGATAGAGGCTCACTTGGAGGCTGTACTTAGGACATGGGTATACTCACGGTTTCACCTTCCACAGAGCGGTAATCAGTAACCCATGCTCACCTCTACTCCCTACCACACCATGAATCATAGACTTTATTCTCCACTCATTCTAGAAAGACAGGGCAGATTGAAAACAGCTAGGAAAATGGAGGAGATGAGTGGGACTGGGTCTGGGAGGGAATGGTGATCATCATAGTTCGATGCATCGTGCTGAATTGATAAACCTTTTCAACAATCACTTAGAGATCATAAAATTCTACTTAAAGAAGAAGTACAAGGCCGAAACCCTTCCAGAATGACACATTTTCTTCATCTCTGTTCTTAAAAACAAAGACCAAGGCGCAGGTTTTCCCTATGTAGCTCAGGATCACCTGGAATTCACCATTCTCCTGATTCGCACCTGACACACTTCCAGTAGTGCGGCCAGTCCAGCTAACACGGGAGAAAACAGAGGGTGCAGCAAGGGTCCAATGTGCTCAGCTGCCCTCAACTTTCATTTTAAATGTCCAATTTCAGAGATCCATGAAGACAAAGTACTGGCTGAGAAAACACTGTTGCAACTGAGGCAACAGTTATCTTTAAAGCAGAAAATTTCTAGCGAATGTTCAAGGTCTAGGACTAGCAACAGGGGACATGGCCAGGTTTGGGTATGTCTATTTCAATCACTGATCTCAAGTAAATCCCTTAACAGCTCTGATGTGTCTACTTCAGAATCAGAACAATGGGATGAACGTTGCATGGAAGTTTCAAATACTAAATGAAGAACATTTAAGTACTTCACACTATCACCCATTCATCTGGCAACACACACAAGCTATACCTCCCCCATTCTCAATAACTAGTATGTAACTATATTATACTCTATTCCTATGCAAAAAGCTTGATTCAAACAGAGTCTGAATAATTGAGTGAATCAATAAATGAATCCAGTGGTCCCAGGCTAGGGTTTGTCATTAAATATTTTTTACACTTACCTTATGGCTCCCTCCCATAGCTTCTTCACCTGCTTTTACCATCCACTCACAGTGATGCCTTGTGTGTGTGTGGGGGGGGGGTACATGCCTGAGCACTGCCCCTTAGCTTTTTCACTTATAGCTAGCACTCTATCACTTGACCATAGTTCCAGTTCTAGTTTAGTTTTCTGATGGTTAATTAGAGATAAGAGTCACATAAACTTTCTGCCCAGGCTAGCTTTGATGTGATCCCCAAATCTCAGCCTCCTGGGTAGCTAGGATGACAGGCGTGAACTGTGCCCAGCCTCTTTTTGGGGGGGGGTGTGGTTCGGTCGTGGGGCCTAAACTCTGGCCTTGGGTGCTATCCCTCAGCTCTTCAGCTCAAGGCTAGCGCTCTACCACAGCACCACTTCTGGCTTTTTTCTTTTTGCTTATGTGGTGCTGAGGAATCGAACCCAGGGCCTCATGCATGCAAGGCAAGCACTCTACCACTGAGACACCTTCCCAGCCCCTGCCCAGCCTCTTAGTAGGAATCATTCAGACGTTAACCTTGAACAATGACCCAACAGGCAATTTATTCTCTTATATATTAAAAAAAATTATTGTTACCTAAATCTGCAAAAGGACTCAACAGTAGAATCATCAAGAGTACAGAAATGGACCTGAAGTTCCCTGGGTCTAAATCTCTTCTTGCTAGCTCTGTGACTTGGGCAAGTCACCTTAACACTTCCTAGGCTTTTTCCCCTCCAACTACATAATGGAGAGGTTAATAATCCTACCTCACCAGGTTGTTGTGAATATAAATTAGCACGTGCAAATATCATACAGCCATGCATGTGTGTGGCATTTATGTCTATGGAAGCAGTAGTATTATCAGCTTGTCACTCCATTTCCAGTGCTGCTTCTAACCCGGTTGGAGAACTTGAGCACCCCTGTACCATGCTGTCAGCTTGATGTTGATTCATTCTCTTGATTCACTTTTCTTCACAAAAACTTAAGTCTTCCCAAATGATCTACTCTTTCTTAAGGCTTTAATCTCTTCCAGCTCTACTACAGGGTATATTCCATTTCTCCCAAACTTCTGGTAACTTAACAGTCCATCTCCAAACATTTCAACCCACTTTGCGGCTTAACTACTCTAAATGTAACATGTTGCAGGGTGCTGGTGGCTCACACCTATAATCCTAGCTACTCAGGAGGGTAACATCTAACAAGGTTCAAAACCAACCCCAACAGAAAAGATCCCAGGGAGTCTTTTGTAGAAAAGACCAAAAAGCCAGGAGTGGAGGTGTAGCTCAAGTGGTAGAGTGTCAGCCTTGAGCAAGACCAATGCCTAGGACCTGAGTTCAAGCCCCAGTGCCAGCATACACATTCAGATAAAAAATTGTAATTTACTAACATTGAATGCACAATGCTCAAGGCACATAAAACAAAAGTTCCCTGCTGGGTAATCTGCCGCCACTGTTGGTTCTTAAATAGGTTAGATAGCAAGTCATACCTTGGATCCTTTTGTTAAGAGCAGCTGTGGTGGCCACATCTTTCTAACAAATTAGGGGGGAAAAAAGTATTCACTAAATTCATGTTGATAGCTTTAACGCTCAAGGGAAATTGGTACAATGGCTAGACGATGTAGTTTCAAGTTCAATATGAACTCGATTTTTAAGAAGCCCACTTGCTCTCCTGCAAATGTGTTATCTTTCCAACAACATACCTTTAGTTCTACTTCATCGAGTGCCATCAGCATCGGCGTCAACCGTGGCTTAAGGTTCTGAGACTTGGGGGACTCTGTGAGGTGGAAAGGGCTGGTTTCCACTTCGACATTACATACTGCATATTGGCTGTGCAGAACAGGCAGTAAAAGCCTAGTGGGAATCAATAAACACAGTAGATAGAACTCGGAAAACACCTAGCCAACAAATAGGTTCTGTAATAATGTGACGTTTTTATAGTCACATTTTTTAACCATAACAGCACTTGAATGGTCCACATTATAGTATTTCAATTTAGTCATTTATCTAAAAATGAGTTTTATCTTGGCTCATAAATAAACAGTGACAGTTCAGCAATTTGAAAAGCTCAGCTTCACCTTTTGCTGCGAAGCCCGTTTCCCAGTTGCAGACACACATGCCGCTTTTGTGCCACGTCGCTTCATCTCTGATTTATGACTCTGCACTGCACGGTAACCTCTTTCTCTAAACTACACCAAGTTTGCACAAGCTCAGCTATTTCGTTCTTCCTTCTAATCTTAATGGCTTATTTTCTCGGTAGTGGCTGGGTCTCTCCACCAAATAGATTAGTCAGAAAGTGTTCACTCTTTCAGTTCACTGAATACTATTAGTGTCTTACTGTGTTAAGTCGGAAAGAAGTGATGTATATCCCTAGAGCCTGGCTAGGTCTTCCAGGAAGCCCTTGCTTTTGGTCCCGGCTCCTTGCAGTGCTCAGTCTAACATGCCCAGCTAGGCATCGGTTCTGCCTGATAGCGTCTTTTCTCCACCTCCCTTTCAGCTCCCCAGCCTGACAGCAAAGGAGAGGAGATTAGAATGGCACACCAGAATGCTTTCCCCAGTTCCATCCTGCCGGTCTTTACATGGTGACACTTGGATGTTTACAGTTCCTCCAGTGGCTTCTCCAGTCGAGCCACAGCTCTGGGTCTGGACACATAAATTAGAGGACACTGGAGATGTCTCTCATAGCAGTGAACTTAATTTGAAAGAAAACAGTGTTTTGCTCAAGGTCCAAAGAGGTAAGTGTAGGTTCTTACATCCTCCCTCACCTGTATCTAAACTGTTCAAACTTGGCAGGTGTGCTACAAGCTTTGTGCTCTGGGGTGATTGCCAATGATTTGTCCATTCCAGATGTAGGTTTTATTTTTCCTTGTGTTTTGGCATTTCTGCTATTCTGAAGGGTGCAGAGAAATTCATATTTAACCCATTGCTTTTAAATACAAACCATCATATTTTTGTAAAAATATAAAACCATGCTGATGATTGAATATTTTATCAAACCCACAGCATACAAAATAATATATCCAAGTATGCAGAATCATGGTATGAAATACACAAAGCAAGAAAACATACCAAAGTGTTGGAGAGTGACCCGCGGATTTTCTGCTGATATATCTTTATATTTCCAACATTTTGTTTTGTGTTTTCAGTGAAGAATTATTAAATTATAATGATGATTGAACAATATTTACAAAAAAGCCACTCAGATGATAGCACATCTGCTTAGGATAATCTCTACTAAGCACTTACATCTGTCCACTTATTCACACAACGAATAGTTACTGGACTTCTGCTACAAGCCAAGGACTTTGCAAGGTTTCAAGAATACAGCATTGAACAAAGGAAAGCTGTACACTTGCCAGCTGTTATTTTGGTGAGAACATATACAATAAACAAGCCAAATATTATGTGAAGTTGCGGTGAGAGCCATGACTAGAAAATCTTACAAGTAAGGTAAAGTGCAGAGAGAAGAGTAGGGGTTGAGTCTAGATCCATCACAGAACCAAGAAGGAAAATAAGATAAAAACATAAACAGGTGCTGGGAATGTGGCTTAGTGGTAGAGTGCTTACCTCACATGCGTGAAGCCCTGAGTTCGATTCCCCAGAACCACACATAGAAAAACCAGAAGTGGCGCTGTGGCTCAAGTGGTAGAGTTCAAGCCCCAGGATTGGCAAAACAAAAACAAAAAAAAGGTAACAAAACCATAAACAAAAGGTATGGCAAGGTTAACACTACAGGTGCCTGTCGTTCTTTAATTCTTGTTAGTTGTTAGGAAACAATTTAAAGGAACATCTGTGTCCCCTCCAATTCCTTTGTTGAAGCCTCCAGTTGAGTGGCATTAAGAAAGGGCCCTGGGATTCGCGTCCTAAGAGGCTCCAAGGGGCTGCTGGCCGTCTTTCAGCATATGAGGGCACAGCACGCATGTGCTGTCGGAGCCAGAAGTATGTCCTCTCTGTAAGCTGAATGCGCTGCTGTTGGAGCTTGGACTCTGCAGCCTCTGGAAGCTTACCAAGTAACGGCCTGTTATTTAGAAGCATCAAGTGGTGTTTGGTGAATGTGGACTTAACAAGCTAAGACTGGCTCTGTTTCCAGGGCCCACACTTCCAACGGTTACCCTCCACTAACAAGTGACTGCTGATGGATCGCTAATTTATGGTCCTTCCACTGGCAGCTTCATTTTGTAATTAAAAACAATTCTCAATCACTGGACTATGCTTATAGTCCTAGCTACTGAGGCCGAGAGCCAAGGATTTCGGTTCAAAACCAGCCCAAGTATGCAAGTCCATGAGACTCTGCTCTCCAATTAACCGGCAAAAGAGCAGGAAGTGGAGATGTGGTTCAAATAGTAGAGTGCCAACTTTGAGTAGAAAAAGCTAAGCAGGAACACGAGGTCCTGAGTTTAAGTTCCAATACCAGCTTTGAGAAAGAGAGAGAAAGTAAAAAAAAAAAACAACCAAATTCCCAGTGTACAGCATACTGTTATTTTTGCTACTTTTATATATATTTATATATTATACATATTTTATATTATTTTTACTAGCACATTTGGTTTGGACCTAATGTAATAACTAATAATTTTACATGAACCTTTATAATGTTCAGCATCTATGTCAGTTTACTGTCTCATAATATGTCCTCTGGGGTTTTTTTTCATGCTATTACCATCCAAGCTGCTAATATTTTACACAGCAAAACCACTGATCAATAGTAGAAGTTGTACAAGAAAGAAGTAAAAGAACCCAATTTGTGAAGATGTTCCTACAGTCAGCAGAGGGGTAAGTGACAGTTGTCTCAATAAAGGCACTAGAACTGGGGATGGGAAGGAGATTGGAAGGTTGAGAGCAATTTAATACACATAGCCAGATATGTGATTCTCAGGATGCTGGGAGACACAGGGTGTGCACAACAAAGTATTATGCATAATTTTTGTTCCCAGTATCAGGGATTGAACTTGAGAGCCTTGTGATTATAGTTGGTGCTCTACCACTTACGCCATACCTCCAGTTCAACTTTTTGCTGATGGAGTCTCGAAGACTTTTTTTTTTTTAACACAGATTGGCCTTCCAGTGCAATCATTCAAGTCTCAGCCTCCTGGGTAGCTGGGATTCTAAGCATGAACCACCTCACCTAGCTAGGTAATTTCTTTGAAAACTGAGGCCATTTACTACAGTAAGAAACTGAGATAGAGCCAAGATTTTGAAGTAAAGGTGATGAATTTTCTCTGAGGGTACAGACATTATGAGAATGGATAAAACATTAAGATGCTGATGGCCAGAAGACTAACAGGATCTCTAGCCTAGACTAGAAATAAAACCAACAGAAGCAGCAGCATACACCTTGAGAATGGATGACACAATCTATGGAGGGTTATTTATCAGTACTGTCCATTGAAAAAGATCGATGAACTCCTTTCTTCCACAGTGGGAAACAGATCAGACTTTGGTTACAATAGCCAATGAACCTTTTGGCTTTGTCTCACGCAACTCTATCCCATTTGCCTTACTTTGAAATTACATCAAAATGGGATTTCCAAGTTCTGTCAGCCCCTAATAGTCTCTCCTCAATTTCCTGTCTGGTGAACACTCACTTGGCCTTTAAATCAAATGTTACTTTTGTGGGGGACACTTTGGTCACCCAACAACCTCCCAGCTTCATACTATAGATCACAATCCATTCCCTTACTATTAATATTTTAACTTTTCCATTTGATAGTTTTAGAAGGAGAAGACTGCATCCACACCATGCCAGAAATATCCCAAAGCATGTTTATAGAATGAGGGAAGTAATGCATCCTCCATCTGCAAATAGCATCCATCACTCTACTTTAAAGAAACTATGACTACTGTTTGGCAAGCAGTCACACACGGTCCTGGGCATAATGTCATGTTTTCAGTGTGATCCACGAAGAACTTTCTTTTCTTCTCACACTACTGGTATTTGTGCCAACACGACAGATGAGGAAACAGTGCTATCAATCACTTAAGAGTGATCATTACTGTGAACATAGCAATTATTCTTCGTAAAGATGTTTCAAGGCCAACACTAGGATGGAATCTAAACAGGAGCAGAGGGTTGGCTGCCTCTGGGAGAAGTCTTACAAGGTCAACTGGAAGGTCATTATGGGCCTGGGCTGTGGGATGGTACTGTAGCTCCGTGCTTAGAATACGCAAGGCTGGGTGCTTTCATTCCCAGCACTGCAAATTGTTTTCAAAAGGATAATTTCAAGGACAATAATAGTTGAGAACATTGCTCAGTTCAGTTTTTAATACATGAAAACATATTTTGTATGAAGACAGAAAGACCTGACCAGAGACTGCTCTTAAAGAAAATGCTAGTGCAAAAAGAGGAAAAAAAAGCGATTCAAATGTTTAACTGAAAATAATGCTTCTAGAAGCATGTGGTCACCTGGCAATAGGTACTCATGTCTGCCTGCTCAGCTTGCTCAGAAGGGGCAATCCATAAATCCTTATTTGGACTGACATCAAAAGACCTTTTAAATTGCTATTTCTCCCTAGACTGTCCTTAATTGTAACAAAGACATTTCTGAAATTTCCTTTTTATTCTAGATTGTTGGAGAATAACATGGACAATTTTCCCAAGACACTAAAAGATGCATCCACACAGTCTGAACTTTCAATAATGATGACAAATGTATTATCAAATGGAAAGAGATTGTACTAGGTTTTATCTTTCAAACTGGCTACTAATATAGGAATTCTTTTTAGTTTTCATTCTTGACAAGCTAACAAGGATATTACACATTATGGATGGGATGACATTAAAGATCGCTACTTTGTGTGGCTCAAGAATAAAAGAAAGAGGCTAGAAAAACAGTTTAGGTAAAATAACACACTCCACAACCATAAGAATGCTGGGATGATTAAAAATAAACAGATTGACCTCTAGGAGCTTGTAAAAAATAAAAAGTCAGCCCTCAGGGTCATCTATCTTGAAACTACTACTAAGAAGATAAAAATGTGATAAGCTTTTTAGCCTCCGTCTTTACAGTAATGAAGTTGAAGACGCTACACTGTTTATGATTCAACCTCATGATTATTTATTGAGTGGTCACTGATGTGTCTCCACAATTATCCCTAGTAGGTTATTTTGTAATTCACTAAGCCACAACTTTTTCTTCCAGATACGTTATAGCTGTGCTAAGAAATAAGGTTGAAAATCCTTACTTTGTATTTCAGTTCTGCCATTGGAGCACTGTATGATCTCGGTCCTTGAACTCTATTATTCTTTTCTCCTCTGCAAGACAAGTCATTTTCCTCCACTTAAAAAAAACAAGCAACAAATCAAATACTTTGTTAAAAGGAAAAGAAGAGGTGAGATTGGAGTGTAGCTCAGTGGAACAGCAATTCAGTACTGTAGTTACTGTAGTTGCCTACTGTGTACAAGTCCTGGGTTCCATCTCCAGTACACACTCACACACACACACACACACACACACACACAAATATGTAAACGTGCACACATGTACTCACACTACCTAAAGATGATAATATCGCAGTTATAGCCGCTTTCCGGTGCTTCAATCGCCATGGACTGTGTATACAACAGTAGTCCCAGAACATTACACTGCCTGTGTAGCCATTTGAAGTATGCTTTATGACAGTCACACAAGAACTGAATCACCCAACAGTGCACTTCCCGGTATGTACCCCGTGGTTATGTATGTACCCCTTGTGGGATGTATATTCACAGCCAATTATTATATTAAATTTTATCTAATGAAAGTCCTTCTTGGCCTCAGGGCCTGGCCACTTTCTCTTAGCTTTGCCATCAAGGCTGGTGCTCTACCACTTGAGCCACAGATCCACTTTCTGCCTTTTCTTTTTGGTGGTTAATTGGAGATAAGAATCTCACAGACTCTCCTGCCCAAACTGGCTTCCAACCACGATCCTCAAATCTCAGTCTCCTGAGCAGCAAGGATTATAGGCCTGAGCCACCAGGGCCCAGCGCACAGTGCCTTTTAAAACAGTTAATTGCTTGTGTTATTCAGGCTCCCATGAGGAAACAGGTAGTACACTCAGATGTAATTTGAACACAGTTTAATAAAGTACATTTGCAAAGGTGTTTATAAGCAATGTTTATAGAAACTATAAAAGACAGTGTGGGACCTAAATATTAAGACTTCAGGGAGCAGTTAGCTATCAGCCCCCAGTGTCTAGAAGAGTGACAATCCTCAGAATCCAGAGTAGCCTTGGAGCGGCCACTACTGCCAGGAGCTGTGGCCTACAGTATAGGTGCAGGTGTGTCCGGGTAATGAGTAATTCACACTCATTGGCTAACGTCTTGCTCAAGTCTCCCATGGGCCAAGAGCTAAGCAGAAGCAGAGGACAGAGGAGCTCCTCAACCCATCCTGTAGGCCCTGCAGGTACCTCAGCACGCAGACCCGGCAGAGAAAGTGGGGTGGCTCTGATCTGTGATTCCTGATGTATGCCGAGCACTAAAACTCACCTCGGATATATGATAAATACTTGTTAATGAGGAATAAAACGTATTAAAATGTGGTTTAACAAGCCAGGCCTGAGTCACACTTGGCGCTAACAGTCAGGCTAGGTCCTGCTCTAAGGTTCAAGCTGAAGCTTAAAAGCAGGATGATCAATGCCTGCCTGTGGTCATACCTCCTGCCCTGCCCAGGCTGTGTGGAGTGTGGGAGAATGGAAATGACTAGAATAAACACCCCAAGAAGCTTGGCGTTGGTGCGGCAGGTTTTCATTTTGTTTGGGGCTCATGTTATCCCTTAGTTTTGCTCCCTTAAGACTGGTGTTCTACACCTTGAGTCGCACCTACACGTCCAGATTTTTGCTCGTTAAATGGATATGAGTCCACTGGATTTGTCATCTTGGGCTGGCTTCAACTTTATCCTTCCATCTCAGTCTCCTGAATAGCCAGGATTACAGGCATGAACTACCAGTATCCAGCCTTTATGTTACTTTCCCCGGCCATTCTGTCTTCATGTCACAAGCTCTATCAAAGCTCACCCTAAACCCCTGATAGCTAGCGGGAGTGACAACGTCCACCAGATGGCTTGGTTTTTCCGAATAACAATGATACAAGTAGCACACTGTATTCTGTAACCACCGCTCCTCAGCCCTATTAACTGTAATTCCGTGAACCTTCCATCTTAGATCTGAACATGCTTATGTGTAAGACAATCTGAAAGATTCATTCGCTCAGTCCATATATAAGAATATAGCGACTACCAGACGCTGTGCTAGACACTTGCAGAGACTTGAGAAAACACTTCTTACCGCAAGTAGCGACTGGCTCAATAATCCTCCACGCAAGTGTGGCTGAGCAAGGTCACCCGCACCTGAGCTGGAGCATGGCCACGGTCCTGCTCCTGGACTATGCACTGAGCACCCCAACTCCCTTCCTCGAGCCCCTCAGCATTTTGCACTCCTCTCTTAGGGAGGGGCCCTGCGTTGAAATAGCAGTCCCTCTATGACCTCAACATAGATCAAACAGGAAGTTGTCCTGGCGCATCTTTTCTTAGTTCTGCTTTTAAATTTGGGCAGGACATTTTTTCATGACCGATCTTGATTGAAATAGCACGCCACAATCTCACAGCTTTCTCAGGGTCAGGCAAATGAGCTGGCATAGCCCCTCTCTCTCTCATGATGTACCAACACCAGCTTTGCATTTGATGATAGTTTTACAAAACACCCTAGTGTACAATGAATCACGCAGGGAGGGTTGCCAAGAGCAGGATGAGAAGAAAGGAAAGCAGAGCAGAGCTGCTTCCTAGACACAAGTTTCAATGGTTCTGGAAAACTGCATAAAACTGGATCAAATTTCTATAGTAATCTGACAGTTTCCCAGTAGCAGCAAGAAGGAAAAACCACTGATTATCCGCAAGACAATTAGATGTCAAAGAGCTATCTATTTTCTTGTTAATTCTAACAAATGGAAATTTTTATTTCACTAAAACCCAATCCCCAACTCTTTCCCTCTCTCTACTCTCCCAAGCCCCCCCCCCTTTTTTTTGCTCTAAAATTGGGACTTGAACTTAGGTCCTCTTATTGCCACTTGGTTCTTCTACTCAAGGCTGGCAGATCACCATTTGAGCCCCAGCACCACCTCCCCCAAATACTTCGTGATGCATATTTCATGAAGGAGTTCTAATGTCCTCTGATGGAGCACTGACTTGAGTACACCTGCCCACCCATTGCAAACAATGGCTTTGAATACAGAGAACCTGCTACAGGAGATACATCTACAAACATCCTCAAAGAAAAAAAGCAGTGATCAAGTCCCTTGCTGGGAAAAGCTTGTCTCCCTTCTCACCAAATCAATCTGCACATTTTGAAAAGCTCTGCTCTATTTCCTAGCAACATGAGTAAACATTGTACTACATCCAATGCCCAAGATTCATAACCATGTTAATCTGTGAATACTCAACTTAATTAGAGATTGGAGTTTTCAATTGTATTTTTAGTGCACTACAGTTTTGCTAAATTATGATTATCAGTGGCTGAGTGTGCTTACGTCTGCAGAAACTCAAGGACTGAAAATGAATCATTTATTTCCATCCTGACACGGCCGCTTTCTCGAAGGCGCTGTTCTCTCGGGCCTTGGAGTGATTGGAATTCTATGGTTAAAACACAGCTTGGAGGCCTCATTTATGAAAATTCCTTTAAACCTTTCACCACTTTGACAAATCCAGTCCAAGTTCACTGAGCCAATTCAAAAGTAGCTCTCAGCCTTTTTTTAGGTTTTCAATTACACCAACACAGCACACCAGAGCCATCGTGTTTGAAGAAGTATATTTTAGCTGCAGAAAAACATGAGTTCTTTTTTTTTTTTAAGCGATCCAAATGAAAGCAGCCTTGTCCCAACTGAAGCCAACAGACATGAAGCTTTGTCTAGGTTGAACCATCCTTATCTTACTAAAGACAAGATCCTCAAGTTAGTTCAGCATGAGTAATATTCATTTATTTACCAAAGGATGTTAGCTTCTTTTCTGGCTTTAACAAATATACTTTGTAAAAAAAAAATATTGGCAAGCATCTCACCCCTCAAACTGTTCCAGAAAATTGAGGAATTGTTCAAACTTTCTCCCAACATCATTCATCCCTCTAATACATAGCATGAGACAGCGAGATTTACTTTTCTTATACATAATCAGAAAAAAAAATTCCCAAGCAGGCCAATGAGCTCTTCAGGTCAAAATTGGTCACCAATGGCCAACTGAGGTTAGACCTAATTCCATGCTCTATTCCAGTGCACTCTCTAGGCGCCCTGATGAAATCAGACTCATTTGTCCTGTCTAACAGGATTCTGATTGCCTCGTTTGCCTTAAAAAAATGTTTATAGCTGGGTGCTGGTGGCTCATGCCTGTAACTGTAGCTACACAGGAGGTTGAGGTATGAGGATCACAGCTCAAAGCCAGCCCAGGCAGGAAATTCCACAAGACTTTTATCTCCAATTAACCACCAGAAAACCAGAAGTGGCGCTGTTGCTCAAAGTGATAGAGTGCTAGCCTTGAGCAGAAAAGCTCAGCAATAGCTCTCAGACCGTGTTCAGGGCTCAGGACCTACAAAAATATAAGTTTATATAGCTAAGTGCTGCTGTCTCATGCCAGCCATGTTACTCAGGAGATCTGAGTGCAAAGCCAACCCAAGCAGGAAAGTCCATGGGACATTTATCTCCAATTAACCAACCAAAAGTCAGAAGCAGAGCTGCGGCTCCATTGGTAGAGCACTTGCCTTGAGCTCAGGGACAGTGACCAGGAGTTCCAATTCTAGGATTGGCATAGACACAAAAGAACGTCTTTTTAATTCAAGTGGAAGGCAATTTGACCAGAAAATTCAATTAAACCATGCCTGTTGCAAAGAATAAATTAATGGACTAATAAGAGTTTCGAGCTGTAAAATTACAGATGATCTAGACAGCTGAACTAGCAGACACTTGGCATACAAATTCCCTCTAATGGTTGAATGAGAGGAGTGTCACACTCACTTTTAATGACTTACAAGGATGTGCATAAGTGAAAAAAAAAATGTTTCTATGACTTAGCAGCTCACGCCCTAATATTTTCTCCCAATTTCCAACTCTGATTTTATATGAATTGTGATTAGTATGGGGGTGCCAATCTTTGTTATACGAATTATTTCAAATGGGATTTCTCACTGGAGGTAGACTAGCAAAATATGCACAGTTGTTTAGAAGGACATGCAAACATTTAACGACTGTATTGCAAAAAGCAAATTTACTCAGGATTTATATAAATCTCCTGTTCTCTCAGGACAAGCAGAGCTGACTCTGAAACGCCTGGAAATTCAGCAAGCTCATCATGATGACTTTAACAGCTCCCTGCTGCAGCCTTTCCCTTCCCTGGACATTAAAAGTTAATGTTCTGTATGTCAGCTGGCCTTTTGGTGATCTCTCCACAAGGCTTGTTCGATGGCTGAGCTATTGTGTTTGGTCTGTCCTGTTGTTTGCTTCCTCACTCTGCTACAATACTATTACAATACAATGTGTTAGGCTGCTTCTAGGTTCCTTAGTGTTGGATATAAAGATGCGAAGCCAAAGTTGTACAAGTCGTGTACAGGTTCAGTGCAGTGTTTGGGCAGAGCTCTGGCCCTGTGAATATGGAGGCCTGTATCCATGCAGTCTGGCCCAATTAGGTTCTTGGGCTCCAGGTAGGGCTAGGAGGTGCAAATGGGAGACTGAGACAGGGGAGAACACTGGGGAAGTGTGCCTCTGTATGCCCTCCCTTCAGCTCATGGTATTCCTAATAACCTTCTGTCATTCGTTAATTCATTTGCCCCATACTGAGTGCTCACCGTGTGCCTATCAACCTCTGGACTTCACTGGGCACAGAAAGATGACCAGATACCCATGCCCCACTCTCAGGCCGAGGTTAGAGAGCAGAGAAGGCTTTGTCCACCTCCGATGGGAGCCAACCACCAAGGTTTGCACTGGCTGGTGAGAGGGAGGGAGGAGATGGTCGTGGATTCTTCCTGAGGAGTTGGAGTCCAAGCCTGCCACCTTCTTCCATGGGTCTGCTAGCCACACGTGGCTGGGAAGCACTGAAAGGTGGCTGGTCTCAGTAGGAGATACACATCAAATTTCCAAGACCTTAGAGTGGAAATGAAAAGAATGTCTACTCTGTTATATTGGTTGGATATGGAAAGGCTTGGATGCAGGTTACTGTATTGGGCCAAATAAAATATACTAAAATGTCCCTTGTTTTCATGTAGAATGTACAATTACCAATATGGTGACGCTCACAGATCCTTCTATCGCTATTCACCGGTGCTACACAGACAACATGTACACAGAAAAACCTGGGAGAATGTCCTGAAGCAGGGAGGTGGGTGAGCGGTGGGAAGTACAGAGTAACCAAGACAAAAACACAGCCACTGGGCTATGTTCGGGGAGAGAGAACAGAGAATGGTGACAACTTTGCTTTCTGAGCAAAGGTTCTTTGCCGGATATGCAGCAAAGAGGGCCCAGAACATAAAGAGCACAGTGATACCGTCTCAAGCAAATCGGAAGCCGTGTGTGGTTAATGAGCAATGGTCTACTGCACACACTGGACTAAGACAGGTAACTCTCCATCTGTGGCTCTCATTTGGCTACTCACACCTTCTCATCTGCAAAGCCAAGGCTTATGAACTGTTCTGCTCTGTGTTCCCCTGATTCTGTCAAGATGTCTGGAAACCTGAGCATCCTGGACATCTTGGGGAATGAAAAGGATAGGCTAAAGGAGCAGAGACTGGAATTCTGAACCTGCCAGGGACTGAGAAACTTCTGTAGAAGTATGTGTGTGTGCCTCTGTGTGTGTGTGTGTGTGTGTGTGTGTGTGTGTGCGCACCTGTGTGTGTGTGCCTGTGTGTGTGTGCGTGTGTGTGTGCGTGTGTGTGTGCCTGTGCGCCTGTGTGTGTTTGAGACTGCTTTTACCCTGCAGTCCAGGCATCTTCCTGCCGACCCCTCTAAGTGCTGGAATTACAGGCATGACCCATCACTCACAGCCCAGCACGATAAATTTATTTCTACTTTTTCTTTCATAAAATGTACATGATATTTAAATTATGTACGGTTCTTCCTGGCAAGATATAAATAACTGCAAGTGCTACAAGTTCAGGACCTATGTCTGTGTTAGAGTGAGCACAGGTATCTGCGCAAAGATCACATGGAGACTCTGTGGACATTTCGGCTGATGAGTACCTACTGAGTTAGAATTTTCAATGAACATGTAAACACCACCCAGCAATGCGGCAGGAATTTAACCTAGCATGACCAAAGCAGAAGTCCCGCCTTCAATAATATTACCGTCTCTCTGTGTGAGAAAGTTAACAAGGCAAGTGGAGTGAGCTGAGATTTTTCTAGCCCCAGAAATTGACTACTCCTACCGAACCTATTCTAGTGAAATAGACACTCAACCTACTTTGTGCAGGGCTGTGGGGGCTGAGGGAGAACCGTCAGAAGCTCAGAGGTCTCCAGCCCAAGTCCTGTTCTCCATTGTGGGCCACGTGAACACAGAGGCAGCAGCACACAGTCCCAGACACACTGCTCTGGTTCTTCATTCATTCCATTTTGCCATTCGTCAGCTGGACACAACGCCTTTTCTTAACCTCATTCTCCACAGGTGAAAACAGGATTCGTGGTGCTTCTCTTGGAGAGGGACTGGCTGGAACATGCTTTCCAAAAGGGGCTGACAAGTGGGAAATGCTCAGTAATGGATTTCCTGGTCAATACTCAACCCTGACTATTAGCTTTCTTCTGGATCCTGGCTTTTCAAGAGCTGTTTAACTTGGTATCCATGAGTCTGGGGGAAATCCAAAGATGGGATACGGTAGACTCTTGAAAGCGCCTTCAAGTGGGGGATGTTCCTGTGCCTGCACACGCCTTCTTCACCATGGGAAGAACAGGCAGCCTCAACACAGTCTCATCCTGAAAACAGGTTTAAGTACCACAGGACTTCTGGGGCTCCCAATGTAACTGGGATTGCCCCAACATGTCCACGGGATCTCCCTAAATGGCTCAGAAACACGCCGCTGCTATGTCTGAGTTTTGTCCCCAGGGGTACAACCTCCCTCTACAGGCAGCCTTTATTCCCTGGAAGCAATAGGATCACAGGAATATGGCTAGAATTTTAAGGCAGAATTCATCTTTAGGTCAGCTATAGACCTGGAGGGCTTCTCTACATCTTTCCCATCATCTTTTTTTTTTTTTTTTTTAACATAGCCACTTCATCTTAAACCAACGAAAGTCATTTTAGGGCTAAGGACATATTTCAAGTGGGAGACCTATGCCTCGATTGTAGGAGGTCCCAGATTCCATCCCCAAATGATCCTAGATGAACAAAGAGAGTCAAGTTGACGTTTATTTCTATTCCTCAGCTACTCAGACGAGTGCTGCCAGCTTGGCAATCTCCAGAGAGAGTGAGCTTCAGGTCAAGCAAGCCACCTAACTGCTCAAATAGTCAGATAGCAGATAACACCTCCTTCCTAGGCCTGCTGTGAGAACGAAATAAGAAAGCAACTGCAAGGCATCTGGTCAAACACCCAACCCACAGTACCTCATTAATAGTAACTATTAAATATCGTCTTTGATGGGAAAAAAATGATTCCTCATCTGGCCCCCAAACCACAAGGTTTTAGCCTAGAGGTTTACTTTTAAGTCAGTGGTATTTTTCAGCCTCTTTCTTAAGGAAGTTGTTAGTGACCAACTGAGAAAACATTCATACAACATTTAGGAAAATTTAAGAAAACACCTGAGCAGCCAGACAGTCCTCCTTCAGATCCAATATTCCAACATGCAAATGTGAGTGTCAAGCTAAAGGAAACAATAAACCTACAAGAAAAATCACACACACACACAAATAAGTGAGTCGTTCAACTCACACGTTGCATTCATGCATTTACACATTCCTGAGCATCTGTGGTGTAGGAAGCTCCTAAACACACTGGTCAACAAAGACTGCAAACTTCATCCCTGCTTGAGAGCCATTTGCCTAGAGCTGAGGGATGGTGATCCAAGAGGATAAAGCAGTATGCAGGAGACCACGAGGGGGAGAGGCAGGGTTCAACAAAGGCTTCTGAAAGGAGCAACACTACGGTGGAATCTGGAAGGATGACAGATGCTCAATGACCCAAGAATGCAGCACTGACACCCACTTCACCTAGACAATCACATGCAAGGTATGAGGGGAAGAGAGTCCTACAAGTTGGGTTTAAATGTCTAATTTTATGAGTGGTGGGTTAAAAAAAATTCTACATTACTGTGACAAAAGTGTCTTAAAACATTTAATTCTACAAAAGGCACTCAGGGATTTTATAGCAACCTCTGTCCTGAATAATGAGAAGCCAGAGCAGACTGTTTTAGAAAATGTTACTGCACCAGGTAATGGCACATTCACTCTTCCAATTAACATTTATTGAGTGTCTTCGGGGTTCTTAGGACTGTGCAATAAAACTATCAAAGTGTTCACTCAGGTTGGAGCTGGTCATCCAAGGCCCTTACATAAAGAGCAGCTGCGTGTGCTATGCAGACTAAATTATGTGGACTCACAGGCCGGGTGCTTCTGTCTGGCCTAACTTGCGTTGGTTGGTAACCACTCACCTGAACTCAGTCTGCCTGCCTCTCCACGGTGTCTGGTAAAGTTACAATTCAAATGGACCCTCAGATAAAAGATGAGAAGGGGCTTGGAATTTCTCTCCCCTCTACATTTATGGAAGAATCTAGATGAGGCAGTGTGTGTGTGTGTGTGTGTGTGTGTGTGTGTGTGAGAGAGAGAGAGAGAGAGAGAGAGAGAGAGAGAGAGAGAAAGACTGGATCTTTCTATGAAGTTGGTTGGCCTCCAATCTACCATCCTCCAATCTCCACCTCCCAAGTGCTAAGATTAGAGACCCATACCACATGCATGGTTCTGCACAGATTTTTTTATTAATGCACCTGTATCTTCACATAAGTCTGCCCAAGTTGCTGCCATCTGCCCTGACTACTTCCTGTACGTAAATAACTCTTCAAGTTTTACTGGGTTTGCCGCTCCACAGCGACCTCCACCTCTGCACACACTGCTCATGTTCTTTGAGGAAGCACTTACTTCCTATTCTGCAGATATTCATGTAACTGTCAATACTGCTCCTGGCTCAGGAATGTCCACACCACTCAAAGCAGGCCAGGGTCTTTCCGCCTGCTAGATATGCTGAGTCCACCGGCAGAATACTGCAGGAAGACAACCAGGTGTGCCTTGGGAGAAAGAATTCCTCTTTGGAGGAATTCTGGGTTGAAGGTGGTCCCAACTTTCCTTTGATTTCTTAGGGTCACCTCAATTCGACACTTCACTACATGCGATAGCCCACTGCAACTTGAAAAGCAAACAACAGCCCACATCCGAGCACACACTGCAGCTCACAACGTACCTTCACCTTCAATTTATCTCTTTTAGCCAACCTTTCGGGAACTGAAGTTTTCTCCTCCCCCCCCAAATAAATCACTTATTGATTTCTCTATTTCTCAGAACAGCACCATCATTCTTAGTCACATAAGCCTTTTTAAATCTCAGAATGATTTTGACTCGGAGCGTTCCCTAACCCGCATCATCCCTCACCTAATCTTCATTTGGGGTCTGCTGGAGAAGGGTCCCCTGCTTCTCACTTCCCTGACGCCACCTGTGCCAGAGCCTTCTCTTCCTCCCGACCCCGCTCTGGACCCTGCCACCAGTCTGCTGTGCTCATCCCAAGGCCGCTGCCGCGAGCATTTGGCTACATACGCTCTGCAGCTGTGGTCTACAGAACCACATTACAAGACAGTGCAGTGCTGGGGAAGAGCAACCTATGTTCTGAGTTCTCAAGGAGTTCTCTACCTCCCATCCCTTCGCAGAAGGCATCTGCCACACACGAGCTGACGCAGCAACACGCAGCTACACCAAGGTGTAGCAGACTGAACCTTACAAAGCTGTAATTTCTTTTCATTTCTTTTCTTTGTGCAGCGCCTTCTCCTCTGAAGTGGAATCTTTCCTCTCCTCTTGAATCTGGATGATCTTACTATCATCTTGCTATGCCCAGTGGGAGAACAGCGAATGTGATACAAACGTAGGTTTTAAGTCACTTTTGCTTCTAGAACACAGGCTTGGCGCTGTGTTAATCAGCTCAGGCTGGTCTGCTGGGGAGTGGAAGTCGCAGTCCCACTCACCTGTGTGCATGGCCAATAGCCTGATAACTTCCAGACACCAAAGGGAGGCCATCCAGCTGACTTATTATTCCCCAGCGACCCCAAACAGAATGAGTGGAAGAATCATCCAGTTGGACCCAAACCAAACTGATAATCAACAGTCGTGAGCCATCATAGTTGATTTAAGCAACTAAGTTTTGGGGTGACCTCAGAATTGACCCATGGATAACTGATAAAACATCTCAGTAGATTTGGTTATCTTTGCCTCCAGATTCCTTTTCAATCACTAGTTTCTTGGGCACTCAATTATAAAATATTCTCTTTTCTGTTTTAAAGTATATTATTTTGGCAGGGGAAATGTTGGTACTGGGCCTAGAACTCAAGGCCCATGCTCAAGGTTGGCTCTCTACCACTTATACTTCCCATGATTTAATGTTTCATGTGTTCTATTTTCTTCCTTTTTAAAAGGTACTTGTGCTGAGGTTATTACAGACTTAATTTTATGCTATACAAATGTGCAAAGTGAACACACAATACCTAGAAGTCAACTAGAAAGTTTCCAGGGCCCAGAAACCAGTCATAAAGACCAAATCACTATTTTTTGTTCATTAACTTAAAAATCTTTAGAAAAAAAGAGCGAAGATGCAAACAAAATACAAATTGGGCTATCTAAGTAGAGGACAATGTATATTGTACATTTAAGTAACCCATTTATGGACTCTGTCAGTAAACTCTGCCCTGCAGAATTTACATACCAATCCAAGAAAGGACTAAAGGAAACAAGTGGATCTCCCAAGACACGAACTTCTCCTGTGCGGTTTGCAACAGTCACCTGAAACATTGCCAAAAATGAGGCTTTTATTCTAAAAGCGTCACCAATTCTCTAGTGGCTCTTCAGTTAGATTTTTGCATCTAAAAGAAAAGCCCCTTGTGTTTCTTATAATGTGGCACCTGCTCCTTTTTTTCTTTTTCTTTTTCTTTTTGACAAGAAAACAGCCTGGAATCTGGCAACAAAACAAAACAACAACAACAAAACAAAGGCTCCAGGCTTTCTCTGATCATATCAAAGACCACTTGTGTGCATTAGGTGGCTGGGTGGGTTTCCTACCTAGTACGTGGCCACCAGGCCTCTGACACAGCAGCGCGCTCCAGGCTCTGCCTTTCCAAGGCCAGGGCCCAGAAGGAGCGCCCGCACCCAGCGGGCCCGGTGGGAAGCCGGTCACTGGCTTTAGTCACTTCCTTTCAGGAATCAACAACCGGCCCAGGCCAACGCAGGATCGCCACTCCACGGCACACCCGCTGGCCTAGAAACTTTCCTCCCGGGGCGGTGTGCGGACAGCGGGGCGCGCGGCCAGGCTGTGGCACCCCAGTGCTGTGTCCTTTCAGGACCCCTCTCTGTACCTGACGTCCAGGGTCTGGAGCGGCCCAACACACCTCTCTGAGGGACTTGTCAGGAGGACCAGTGTGTCACACACTCACACACACACTCACCCCTGCCACCTCCATGGACTGATCTGCATCGGTCGCCGCCCGTCGCGTGGGTTGCTCGGGAGGAGCGCGTGTATTTCCCACGCCCGCCCAGATGGACACCTGTCACTCACGGCCTCCGGAGGCCCCGCCCCCGCGCTCCTCGCGTCGTGAACTTTCCCACGGGAAGAGAACCCCGTGTCCCCCCCCCTCCCCGCCCCCGGGCCATGGAGCCGGAGCCGCGGCGCGGCCGCCTTTGTGTGTCCGACCCGCGTCCCTGCGCGCGCGGCGGGCCGAGTTCCCCGGAAAGCGCGCGGCGGCGGCGCCCGCGTGCCTCCCCCACCCCGCCAAGCCGCGCCAGGCCCGAAACCGGCGCTTGACACGCGCCCCCCAAACCGGCCCAGGCCACTTACCGCCCGCGGATGACAGCCGTGCGCGCGGCGAGGCCGACCACCACCGCGGGGCGCGGGGCGCGCGGGCCGGACGGGCCCCTTCCCCGCGCGCGTGACCACGGCCGCACGGCTGTCACGACGGCCCGACCCCGCGGGTGCCACCGCGCGGGGCGCGAGCGCGGCCCGGCCTCGAGGCCGCCCGGGGGCGCCCGGGGCCGGGGAACCGGAGCGGCGCCCCCTTCCTTCCCGGGAGGACCGCCAGGCGGCCGCCGCGGTTACTATAGAGACCCGCACCCGCCCCGCCCGCCGCGGCGCCCGGCCCCGCAGCCCCGGACGCGCCGCGCGCACAAAGGGAGCCCGGAGGGCCGCGGGGGGCGGCGGCGGCGGCGGCCCGGCCGGGGCCACACCCGCCGGGGGCGCCCGGCGCAAACTCGCCCGGGATCCGGGGCTCCCGCCGCCGCCGCCGCCCGCCGCCCGCCTCCCAGCGGCGCCCGCGCCCTGGAGATCGGGGCTCACCGGATCCCGGGGCGCGCGGACCGGCCGGCGGACGGCGGCGGCGGGAGCGAGGAGCGATCACGTCGGGCGCGGGCGGGCGGCGGCGGCGCTGCCGCGGCCCCGCTACGTCACAATGCGGCCGGGCCGCCGGCGCCGCTCCCCGGGCCCCCCACGGGCGCGCGCGCCGGCGGCCGGAGGGGGGGGCGACGGGGCGGCCGGGACGGGGGTGGCGGGGTCGGTGCGGGGGGGACGGGGCGCGGGTCCGGGCTGCGAGACCCTCGGCGCCCGCCGGCTGCCCGCTCCCCCGGGCCTGACGGACAGCGACCCCCTCCCGCCGCCCACCCCGGCGCCCCCAGCGCACCCCCCCCCCCCACCGTGGCCGGGACCCCAGACCTGCGGGCTCCCGCCGCTCACCTCCGCGCTCCAGTCCGCCCTCCAGCGCCTGGCTCGCCCGCGCGCCGCCTCCTCCCCGCCCACCTCCCCTCCCCTCCCCTCCCCTCCCCTCCTCTCCCCCCACTTGCTTGGCAGGCCCTCCCCTGGAAGCCGGGTCTCCCCTCGCCGAGATCCGTGCGCCAGCCGCTGCCACCTCATTGGTCCCCAACATATCGCCGGGTTCCTCCCGCGGGGCGCGCGCGGGCTCCGGGAGGCGGCGTTGGGGGGATCCGCCCCGGCACGGAGTCGTCGCCCCCTCCCCCCGGCTCCAGGCTCACCCACTCTCGGGGCCCCGGCGAACGCTCGGGCCCGCGGGGGGCACGGGGTGCGCGGAGGGGGGCCGCACCCCGCCTCCCGCGGATCCCCGACGCACCGGGGAGGGGGCTCCCCGGAAGCGTGGATACCCACCCGGACCTAGGCACAGCTTCGCGTGGGGTCTTTCTCACCTCTCCCCCGGGCGAGGTGACCGGGAGGTGATTCCCAAGCCGAGCATGGGGACACGCAGTCCGTCTGTCCCCGGAGCCCGGGTCTGTGCGGGGTCCCGGGAGAGGCGGGGAAGCCCGCGCCCCGGGTGGCGCATCCTGGACCAGCTCATCACTGACAGTGCCTCGGGGCTCCGGCCTGGAGTCCGGGGGTGATCAGCCCCTCCCCGGGCACCCCTGCCCCGCACCCGCCTGGCATCCCGGGTAAGACGTCCGGGGCTCCCGGGACCTACGTGGAAAGTGGCTCCGTCATTTTCAAAACACACAGTGTCCCTCCAGCCGAACGTATGAAATTAGATGACGTCATATGGCCCTAAAATACTTGCCAATATTGGGCTTAATTTGTTCACATCTGGTTAAAATAAAACTCTTTTTCCCCCTATTGTAAACTCTGAGAAAGCACATCTTGCATTCCCTCCAGTTGCCACTACCTCTGACGGAGAGAAGCATGGTCTTCAATAGTTCGGCCCTGGGTTGAACTCAGACCTTCGAGGCTGGTGCTCTACCACTTTGGCCACAAAACCAGTTCTCTCTTTTCGCTGGTTGGTGAGAGTCTTCTAGGACTTGATTGTTTGGGCTGACTTCAAACCTCAGTCATCAGATCTTAACCTCCTGAGTAGCTAGGATTTCATACAGGAGCCACTGACGCCCAGCACCCCCTCCCCCCCCCCCCCCCATCTTTTTTCTTTCTTTTGGTGAATATCAGGTTTTAATGTACGGAAAGATGTATAATTGTAAATGAGTGTCCCCTTCCAACACCCTCTAGGGCTAGCAGTGAGTTCTGTGGTCAGTACAGCGCTCAGGATTCAACAAGCAGGAGCCATCGGCTTATGGGTACGGAGTTTGGATTGTCCCTGGAAAGTACTTTTCTGTCTGCAAAGGAATAGTATTCCACATAGTGTGAAACAGTCCTTCTGGAGATGTTTCAGATTATTGCTCCTATTTTTTTTGTAGTTCTTTGGTTACTTTTTTTTTTTCTGTGCCTAACATGTTTTTGATTACATACTTACATTGTTTCCATGTGATTATTTTTACACTGTGATTTAAATCTATGCTTGTATACACTTTCCCACATAGGCTGTGAGGCTGCTTTTGTTTGGACTGTTTGTTGGTTTGCTTCTCCTATGTAAACTCTTGCCAAATCCAAACCACAAATTGATATACCAAAGTGTGGAAGTAGTAAAGTAGTTCAGTTAAGACAGAGTTGCTAGATTTTAGATTAGATGGCAAGAATGCTAGTTTCTCCCACATAATGTTGACTTGAAGAGAGAAAGAAATCCAAACTAACAGAGTTTCTGCTCTGTCCCTCAGTTGCTTCTTAGAGACAACAGTCTCAGTTCCTCAGTATTCTGAGCAGACAGGCCCTCTCCTGGCTGTGTAGCAAGCATGGGCGTGGGTTATCCTAGCTCTGGACTCTTACAGACCCCACCGGTGATGCCTCCTCAGCAGAGGGGTCCTGTAGTCTCCTACAAGTTGCCACTTCCTATCACAGTGACAGGGAATTCATATTACTGCATCCTCAGCACTGAGCACGTTTTTACACTCAGCGTTAGCTACTGAAAATAATTAGTGCAGAAGTGTATTTTACTATATATCATCTGCCAAAGAGCTGCCATGTAATTGTTCATTCAATTATTACAATTAAACATCTGCCTTCTCGATCCTTTCGCCCAATTTCCATAATATATCTTTATTGTGCTATAAAAATTGAATAAAACTACCATAACACTGCTAGTGATCAAACCAAAAAGGATGCTCTATTTTTTTTTCTATTTTGAAAGTGCAGATTCTATTTGATAAAACCACCTAACTTTGTAGTAAAGTCTCAGATACTTTATTGAATGAATCTGAGTCATGAAAGGAACCCTAGTTGAGAATCTGTCTGATTTCTGTTTGGGAAACTACTATTCGATTACCTCAGAATACTCTTCCTAAATTCTAGAACCAAGTTTTCCAGGCACTCTGTGGACGTGGTAAGAAGTAATTACATCAAGAACCAGTCATAAATCTTTTGCAAATGTGATCGCATCCATCAGAAGAAGGTAGGCTGTGTTCTGCTAATAAATACACCAATTATCCCAAAACTTTGCGCTTATTTCATGATTTCAGATCAGCTATATATTTCTTTTTTTATTTTATTAATTTTTTGTGCCAGTGCCAGGCTTTTCTTACAGCTGGTACTTTACCGTTTGACCCAGTCTTCCAGTTGAACATTTTGCTGGTTAATTGGAGATGGAATCACATGGACTTTTCCACTCGGACTGGCTTAGAAGTGTAATCCTCTAGCTCTCAGCCACCGACGTAGGATTAGCGGCGTGACTCAGCTTGTCCTTCTCACTTTAAGAACCCAGACTAATGGAACAATCTTATCCATCACTCCAGTGAGGGGAAGAAAGCCATAGAGTTTATTTTCTCTTCCTAGGGTTTACCTCGGGGCCTGGGTGCTATCCATGAGCTTTTTCTCCTAAGGTTAGGGCTCTACCACTTGAGGCACAGTTCCACTTGTGGTGTTTTTGCTAGTTAGTAGGAAATAAGGGTCTCACAGACTAACCTGCTTGGGCTGGCTTCCAACGGTGATCCTCAGATCTCAGCTGACTGAGTAGCTAGGGTGACAGGTATAGGCTATGGGTGCCTGGCTTTAGAGTTTCTTATACTAGGAATTAAGTGCTTCAATTCCATTTCATTCCATTCAATTCCATTCACTGACAAGAATTATTGTGGGGATCTTACCCAATCACAAGAGAATGAGGAAGTACAATCCTAAGAATAAAAGATAATTCTATATATTATATAAAAACAAGGATGTATGGACATGCTATACTTACATATAACATTCTCTGGGTGCTTTGTAGAAAAGCTGTAGAAAAGTTGGAAAAATGTATGCTCAACAAAAGTAGATTCTTGTGTTTTTCTGTTTTTTTTTTCCCCCCAGTCATGGGGCCTGAACTCTGAGCCTGGGCGCTGTCCCTCAGCTCTTCAGCTCAAGGCTAGTGCTCTACCATTTGAGCCACAGCGCCACTCCTGGCTTTTTCTGCTTATGTGGTGCTGAAGAATCAAACCCAGGGCCTCTTGTACGCAAGGCAAGCGCTCTACCACTGAGCCACCTTCCCAGGCCCAAAGTAGGTTCTTTAGTCAAGTAGTCTCTGAAATAGCCACAGAAACAACAGAAAAGAAATAGGACTTTGACAAAGAACGGCGAGAAAGACAGTTTTGAAGCATTTCAGAGTTTCATACAACAAGGAATGATGATAGATATGGTGTTGCCAGTTCTCCACCAGGCTGTAGGGCATCCTTGGCTTTTTCTCCCCTCTCCTTTTCCATGTGCAGGCTCCACTTAGCCTCTCTTCTTTAGTACAGTATCTCTGTGTGCCTCAGCCAAGTGTGAGGAGCAATTTGGTACTTCTCACTTCCCCTGTTTTCTTCAGTCACTCTACACTAAGGTCCGTGCCCCTCCCCGCTTCCTTATGAATTCCTTTCAACTTTTATCCTTTGGCTTCATCTTCCAGCCTCTGAGGCAGCTCTAACTGCGGAAGGTGATGACATCAAAATCTAGAAGCTTAGCTGCTTGTAATACAGAAGCTAGACTTGCTGTAGGAGAAATTTTATGGATTGTTAATCTGATTCCCCAGGATTATCCTGGGATTCCAATTAATCCTATTGCTCTGCTTTATCCAATCTTACGGATCAGGAGAAGTTTCAGAGTTGGTATTTTTAAAGGGAAACAATTAGGTAGTGTGCGGAAATAAAATCAAATGAAGAAGTGGCTTGTGATGTGTTCTGAGGGGGCCTGGGCCAAAAATAACAGAGAATATCTGTAAGAGACCCCCTGATTTGGAGGTAAGACCTTTTCCTTGCGCTCAGCTCCCCACTAAGTTAGCAGCAGGGAGTTGCCAGTGCATTTGCTGAAATACAAAGAAAAGCAGCGAATTTCAATCTCTACGCAGGCAGGTTTATGTTGTTAGATTTAATTGCTCAGACTTTCCGATAACCCTAAATTCACTTGACTTGACTCTTCATCTTGGCCTTCAGAGAAACTCTGTCAAATCTCATAAGCTTCATCTGTGATTTAAAGGTAATATTTTTGAAGCTACCTGAAGTTCAATTAACATCTCTTTTTGGAGGGATTTCACGTGTGTGTGTGTGTGTGAAATACTGGAGTTTGAACTCAGGACCTTGTGCTTACTTGTTTTGGCAGGAGTTCCACCATTTCAGCTACTATTTTTTTTTAATTTTAGTTATTTTTGGGCTAGAGTCTCATAATTTTTGCTCAGAGCCAGGCCGTGATCTTCCTACCTATACCTTGTGAGTAGTTGGTAATTACAGGTGTCCATCATGGTATTCCCCCCCAAACAGTGTCTTTCACAGGTTTTCTTCCTCAATAGTTTATTTCTGGAAAGTTTTTAGTCTTTAGTTGAGTGCCTTCCCTTTGCTTACATCACTTAGTCTTACTTACTCGTGGATAATTCTGATCTGAGTCAGATTGTCATTGATGACGATGGAATCTACAGGATCCTTGATCTCCTAGAAAAGAGGAATTGTTGAAAAATCTCCCCCTCTCCTCTCACATGCCTTTGTCTGAGCCAGGAATTGGCTTGACACAGGACGGCCCTTGCTCCTGAGATCCACAGATCCACAGATAGCCCCTATGTTTACCTACCACCAGGCTGATCAGAGACCTTTCCTTTTGTGCCAGAAGATGCTGACAGCATAGACAGACTTTCCAACTTCCTATTCATGAAATGATTGGCTGAGATTAAAACTGTCCCTCTAAAACTTGCAAGACAGAAAGATACACTTTTCCTGTTTAGCTAAGGCACCATCTAATCTAGATTTATCTCACAGACTTGCCCCAGGTTCAAAGCTTATTTTTAACTGGTCAGATTCTCTCTATAAAAGGTAGAAGGCAAAAAGCAACCTGCAGAAACAGTGTGATATTCAGGCTCAGAATGTTTTAGTTTTCATCTTACAGGAATCTGAATAAGATCCAGGTAACCTGTCTGGATTTTTGCTGCTGTTTTGTAATAGGTCTTTCTCTTACTGACTACTTTCCTATTTTAATTGCCGCTGTGTACTCATGTTACACAAATCCATCATTTAAGCATAAAATAGTTATTTCTAAGAAAGCTTTTACAGCTAAAATTTTTTTTCCTGTAAGAGAAATACCTAACATTCGATAACAATAACTAAGGAATGTTTAAAACCTTTCCAGTTGTCTCCCTGTATTCTTCCGGTGGTAAAATCAGTAGCTCTTGTCTTTGAGGTTATTCAAATTAGGAATGAATGGAAAAACGCGATGCTTTCAAATGGTTGCTACTTTTCTTCTCCTACTATAATATGGATATAAAAGCATCTTAGCTACAAAATATTCAGTCAGATTTCCTTGCTGTGCCTCGGGACTGGTAACATTTTCCAAACTTCCATATGAGGAATTTGCCTGCTGGTTACCTGCTTTCCAGCATGGGCTGAGAGGACTGATAGAGCTTTGTCAGGCTGCAGGCCTAGGCTGGTGAGGTAAACACTGATGGCCTATCACTGAAGGGAGCAAAGGAAAGAGGAGGAAAGGAAGAGGAGAGGGAGACACACATGGAGAGAGCCTAAGAAGGGTTGTCATTCCTTTCCCTCCCAGAATGAGCCCCCGATTGCAGGCCAATGTGCATGAAATCCAACAATCTGACCTTGCCTGGGGATTTCCATTTTGGGGCGGGGGTGGGGGGAGGAAGGGAATGAGAAAGTGCATTGAAGACTGGAAAGTTTAGGATTGGAAAGTCTTACAAAATGCATACTCTGTACATGTGGGATCACTGTGAGGCTTTAGACACTAGCGATTTTACATGTGTGCACAAACTCAGCTTAAATCTCAAGCTACAGGTTTTGGTATTTGAAATGAATTTAATTAGTAGTCTCCCTCCCTCCCTCTCTCTCTCTCCCTCTCCCTCTCCCTCCCCCCACTTCCAAGAATGCCAAGTGTGGTTAAGTACAGGAAAAGGAATGCAGGCCAACCTTAACACACTCACAGGACCCCTGCATGGCTACAGACTGCAAACCCATGAGAAGGCATTGCATCGATTTCTTCTCAATTCTAACTAAGCAGTGAACTTAATTGTATCTGGTTTCATAAGCAGCCGCAAGATCTCCTTTCTTCATGTTGATTATCATTTGTTCTTAGCATAATACTGTGATAGATGTCCATTTTAGTCGGATTCTGAGTTTCCGTTGTCTTTATATATAATTCACCTTTTTCCTCACCTATTATGCCAGGAGACTAATTAGATGCCTATGGAAATGATTGATAGATTTATGGATGATGCACGTGACTCTTGAATAAATAGGGGGATTTAGATCCCAAGGGGATTAATTCTGTAACGACAGTGGGTCTCTGGCTTTATCTTTAAGTAGCTTTTAGTGAGTCTGCGGAATAGAAACTTTGTCTTGAACAAGTCATACAAAGGCTTTAGAGATGCTCTTGGCAGCAGCCGAGAGATGCAGAAAATGGAAAGCCTAAGTAATTATAATTTCTACTGCTGCGAACCAAAGATAAATCCTACTTCCAGACAGTATTGGGAAAGAAAGACTAGCTCTGCAATGGAAAAAGAAAAAAAGGCTTCCAGTCTTGTTGAGTATCACTAGCCTGTGAGTTTAACTTTCTTCTCCAAATTTATAGATTTTAGTCTCTAGTCCCTGCCTGAAAACTTAAGTCTTTTGAGAAGAAAACATGTTGAGCTGGATGAAAAGAAAAGCAATAGCTAATTTTAAAAATTTCAGGTAAACCATGGGAATTTTATAAAGTTGATTTATAGGAATAGAGATATTTATAATTGTTGATTTTGGGGGTATGTGCAGGTCCTGGTGCTTGATATCAGGCCTGGATGCTGTCCATGATGTTTTTTTTTTTTTTGCTCCAGGCTTTCTACCACTTTAGCCACACCTCCACTTCTAGCTGTAGGGGGTTAATTGGAGATAAGAATCTTTGCCGAGATCTTGGCCTCCTTGAGTAGCTAGGATTACAGGTGGGAGCCACAAGGTGCCCCTCTGTTGGTTGGTTGGTTGTTGTTGTTGTTTTGTGTGTGCTGGTATTGGGCCTTGAACTTAGGACCTGGGAACTCTTCTTGAGCTTTTTCACTCAAGGCTAGTACTCTAACACTTGCGCCTCCCCTCCTCTTCCAGCCTTTTGGTAGTTTTACCAGCCTTTTGGTAGTTGGACTTTTCTGCCTTGGCTGGCTTTGGACAATGGTCCTCAGATCTCAGCCATCTGTGTAGCTAGGATACAAGGCCTGAGTCCCAGAATCCAGCCCCAATAAGTGTTTTTAAGTCCAAAGTTCAAGACAGCTTTGCAGTTTAAAGGTTAAGTCCACTGAGCTGAGTCAAAGCCCCTTGACTCAAACCTCAGTTTTGCTTTTCACATCTTCAAAGTTATTAACTGTGATGTTGATTTCCTTAATCATAAAATAGCATACTGATGTTCTCTACAGGATTGTTGTAAGAATTAAAAAAAACTACTATCAGCCGGGCGCTGGTGGCTCACGCCTGTAATCCTAGCTACTCAGGAGGCTGAGATCTGAGGATCGCGGTTCAAAGCCAGCCCGGGCAGGAAAGACCGTGAGACTCTTATCTCCAATAAACTACCAGAAAACCGGAAGTGGCGCTGTAGCTCAAGTGGTAGAGCGCTTGCCTTGAGGTGAAGAGCTGAGGGACAGCGCCCAGGCCCAGAGTTCAAGCCCCACGACCGACAAAAAAAAAAAAAAAACTACTATCTTAGAATAATTGGAAATTGAACAGGTTTAGAGAATTGTTAAGTACTTACAATATGCCATCAAGCCTTGGCTCTTGGGTGACTCTACCAATGGGGATGCTGGGGGCTGCCAGATGCCTGCAAGGGTCTGTTTCCCTGCTTGTGTCATGGCGTTGAATGGGACCAAAGGTCTGTATTGTACCAATAATATATACGAATAATAACACTATAACAATAATAGCCCATCTTGGATTTTTTTTGTACTATGTACACACTTGTCTGAAATTCTACTTTTATTATAATTTCTTAGATCTTGAGAAATATTATTTGGAAAACCTTTTAGATCATTTTACAGGTTGCTATGGGCTCTCTGGCAATTTAAGATATATAAAGTTGAGATGCTCTCATTTGATCCTTCACTTTGGTTTGCGAGCAGCATTGAACATTTTCCCCTTGCCTCAAGTGATGATTTGACCAGCCAGTCAGGAACAAAGGAAGAGGAAATAGTTTCAAAAGTGAACTATCTTCAATGAGATGAATATCATTAGAGTTTTTAACTCTAGGGCTAAATGGAATGTAATGTGGTTCTGATATCTTTGCAATTAATGTGATATAAATGGAAAAATACAGTTCTTGGGGAAAATGCAAAGTACTTTATCATTGATGTATGCAATCAGTATTTCTGAGATTCTGCTATGCCCTTAGTACAGCCTTCATCATTTAGTATATACCAAGGTAAACAGAACCGACACTACAGTCTGCCATGACAAAGGTAATAAAAAGTGTATCGTGGTACTGTTAGAGTTAGAAGACTAGAAGCAGATGCCTAGCTGAACAGAGATGCGCTGACATAAAGCGGGGTGGTAAAATAAGGCCTTTGTTTTCAAAGAATGAGAAGCCAACAAGGTGAGTAGTGAAAAATGGAATGCTCTAGGAAGTGGGAGCCGTTTGCACTACTGAGCATTCATCCACCAACACTCAGAAGAGAAGTCCTCAGACCAGCTCTCAGAGAGTTACGCAGTTAGGGAGCATCGTCTGCAATCTCCCCCTGAGCCTGTCATACATGCTCACCTCTTGGACTGGCATGCACACATACAAAACTCAAAGCAATAGTCAACTCTGCCACCATTAACTACAGCTGCAGAAAATGTGAGCGGAAAGTGTGTGCAGAGCTTCTGGACCACCCAGGTAACTGCTTATTTCTCATTCCTAGAAAGTAAGACTTTAAAGAAAGTAGATGATCCCATAGATACTCCCAAGACATCCTTCTTGGTACAGTATGAAGTCAAGAAGCAATATCATAAATATGTAGCCAAAGATACATAAGAAACCAGTAGTCTCAAACATTAGGGGGATTGGGCTGGGAAGGTGGCTTAGTGGTAGAGTGCTTGCCTTGCATGCAAGAGTCTCAGGGTTCAAGTCCTTAACACCACATAAGCAGAAAAAGCCAGAAGTAGCACTGTGGCTCAAGTAGTACAGCACTAGCCTTGAGCTGAAAAGCTGAGGGACAGTGCCCAGGCCCAGAGTTCAGGCCCCATGACCAACAAAAAAAAAAAAAAAGAAAAGGAGGATTGAGATTAGAACACAAAATAAATTTATGACCAAGTAGTCAAAAATTAAGAAGATGATGAAAATGTCTATAAGAATCATGAACACCTACATAGATGCTTTGCAAATAAATGTTACCTAATATGGAATATAATTGAAGAATTATGACCTAGAAATTTAAAGTGATTCTCCTTACTTTTAACATTCCACATTTTCTGCAATCTATTTTGTTCTGGAAATGGTGTTCAATTGCTATATCGACTAGGGGCAAAAACCCTAAAAATTTGGTTGGTATAGATTTAGGAAACAGGATTAAAAAGCAATTGTATATGTTTTGACATATTAATTAAATGAAATATTCAAAGTTAATGTTAGCTGTTATTTTCAGTTTTTTAAATGTCCAGTAACCTTTAAAAAAATCACAAATTCCACTTGACAACTCTGTTCTAAAAGAAGGTGAAAAAATGCTCCATCTCATATCTATTTTCTGACCATCCATCCAAGACTACATCTCAAAATGGATGGCCGTGCTGTTGCCAAAGAAGGAAAAGCAGGTGTCTGGTTAGCTACCGGGTTTCGGAAAGGGTCACAGCTGGGCGTGACAGTTAAGTGGTATTAGAAAATTGATGCTTGGTAGAAAACTCATTGATAAATGTCAGAAGGAAATTACCTGTGTGTTCTGTAAATGTTCCCAAAGAAGAGGATCACAACAAAACACTATTTTATCTTTGTACTTGGTGGCCGATGGAGTCTCTTCTCAGCCTCTTTCTCTGTATCTCTTCTTTTTCTCTTCCCTCTCCCCTACCCTTCAAAACAATCAGAAGATAAGTCACTTTTTAGTTTTATTTTTGCTTTTGCGCCACTCCTAGGGTTCGAACTCAGGACTTGGGCACTGTCCTTAGCTTTTCATCAAGACTGGCACTGAGCCAACTTATGCCACAGCTCCACTTCTGAATTTTTGGTGGTGGATTGGAGATTAAGTCTCACAGACTTTCCTGCCTGGGCTGGTTTCAAACAGCAGTGTCCAGATCTCAGCTTTCTGAGTAGCTAGGATTATAGGCGTGAGCCACCAGCACTAGGCCAGACAAGTATTTACAACCAGTGGGTTAAACATCCAGTGTCCAGTGTACATTGCTCAAACTTCAGAAAAATTGTCTCGCTTCAAGCAGACTATGAAACAGATGTTGATTATACTATTGCTTTTTTTTTTTTTTTTTTTTGGCAGTACTGGGGTTTGAATTCAGGGCCCAGTTAAGCAGGTGCTCACTTGAGGAATAATTCCAGCCCCCAGATGTTGATGATATTTAATGTGAGCTGAAGACAAGAAAAACCATCATGTCTTCAATACTTGGCTGGAGGAAAATCCCTTGAAAAGATCTGTGTACATGCATGCCTTTAGCACACTAACTAAAATGTCAGACTTCACAGTGACCAGGCTGCACACTTACTGTTTGTACTAATCCTCTGGCTTCCCCTGCTGTGAAATGGTCACGGAAAAGTTCATTTTGGAATCGTTTCCCTTTGGCTTCCATGCTTGGCAGATGAGTTCAACATCCTCTGCTCTTTCTCCAGTTAGTTGTAAAGCTGTTGGTTATCTCTAGTATCCGGAACACCTGCTCTTTAAAGGACTGCTAGCCCAGGAAGAATGAACATAAATTATTTGTACACAATAACTTGCCAGGTCAGGACTTAAAAGTCCTATCTGAAATGGTGTGTTTTCTTCCCTTATAATCAAAGAAGCAATTTTAAAAATCAGAAAATTTTAGTTTACTAAATTTGCTTTTGAGACAAATCAGTGAAAGGAAAATGAGCAAATAAGAGAGAGAGAGAGCTTCAGATTCCAACAGGAGACTCCAGGAAACACAAGTAACTGAGACTTACAATCCAGGGAGAAAATACAGAAACATCTTCAAGACCAAGAAGATGAGGTAGAGCTGCATAGAATAGGACCCATGTGGAATCCATGCTTATTTATAGCTATTTCTTGTGGGGCTTTATCTTTCCTTTCCATCGACAAATCACATTGATAGATCACTGGGCTGGCCTGCTTCATAGAAACAGCACGTGACCAACACTGGCCAATCAGTCTCTCATCTTCATGGTCATTTCAGTTGATGGGAGATTGGTGGGATCTATGGGGAAAGAGGTACCTTTTCTTATTCTCTTATGAAAGTCTACGGCAGGTGTAGTTTTCATCTTTGTTTTGCTGAGAAAACAGAATGGTACGGAATTAAACCTATAGAGAGAAAAGTAGCACTCAGAAGAGGAAAAACAGAAAGAAAATCTTGATGAAAACATTTCAGTCCCTGGATTTCTTACTGATATGATCACAAAATTTCCACCCCCGATTTTTTTCTCTTCTCCCTTTTTCTCCATGAGCAAATGTGAGATGGGTTTCTGTGTACTGTAATCAAGTGATTCATGACTAATCCATGAGCTCTGAGCACAAAGAAAACTGTAAAACAAAAGAGAAAGGAAGGAAGGAGGGAGCGAATCAAAGACTTGTATAGGAACAAAGGGAAGCAAAGTTACAAATAATACTATTTCTCTTCCTTCCTTCCTTTTTTTTCTTGTTGTTTTTGGTGGTGGTGGTCGTGGGGCTTGAACTCTGGGCCTCAGCTCTTCAGCTCAAAGCTAGTGCTCTACCACTTAAGTCAGTGTCATTTCCAGTTTTCTGGTGGCTTATTGGAGATACAAGTCTCACTGACTTTCCTGCCTGGGCTGGCTTTGAACTGCCATCCTCAGCTAGGATTACAGGTGTGAGCCACTGACACCCGGCTATTTCGCTTCCTTTCTATCAACGTGTTAGCGGAAACTAGTCACTCAGATTACACACACACACACACACACACACACACACACACACACACACACACCTCCTAAAGAGAAAACATTGGCTTAAGCTTAAACACAAACTAACTGCAATAAAATTAACTATTGATGGTACAAAGAATCTCTAAATTGAAACTGAGAAGTTTTAACCATAGCTTTCAGATATTTATATTTGACTTTGTATCTTGTTTCTTTATTTTTTTCTTATTTCTCCCTTCCTCCCTCCCTCCCTCACCCCACCCACTCTTTCTCTCTGCCTGCTGGTCCTAGGGCTTGAACTCAGAGCCTGGGCAGTATCCCTGAGCTTTTGTGCTCAAGGGTAGCACTCTACCACGTGAACCTTGAGCCACAGCTCCACGTTCTGATTTCCTTTGGTGGTTAACTGGAGATAAGAGTGTCATGATGGACTTTGCTGCCAGGCTGGTAATTCTCACATCTGTAATAGTAGCTACCCAGAAGGCTGAGATCCGAGAATTGTGGTTTGAAGCCGGCCTGGTCAGGAAAGTCCAGAAAAGACTCTTACCTCCAATGAACTATTTTCCTTTAAAGCCAGAAGTAGACCATGGCTCAAGTGGTAGAGTGCTAGCCTTAAGGAAAAAAGTTCAGGGACAGTTCCCAGGCCTTGAGTTCAAGCCCCAGGATGGTGCACTCATGCACACACACACACACACACACACACACACACACACACACACACACACACACACACACACAATGGATTTTTGGGACTCCTTTCCATGAAAAGACTTATAGATCCACCTCAGTTCATTTAGTAGCTGGCCAATATGTCAGTGTATTAGTAGGCACTTAGTTTCTCTACTTTTCCCTTTTCTTTTGTTTTTGTTATTGCCCACAATGATATTTTGAATATTTTTTCCTACCTGCCCTCCTCATGCTAGATATTGAAGTCAGAGCATGTTACATGCTATGCGAGTACTCTACCATTAGCTCTACTGCCAGCCCTTTCAACCGGTTCCTATGTTCTCCCTCTTTTAAATGATGACTTGTATTAGTGTGGCAGCAATTTCCTAATCACAAACTATGAACTAATCATCAGGACATGGGCCACTGGAAACCTTCATCTTGTCCAAGTCCCGTTGTGAGCTGGGTTTGAAGAAAGAGGCTGCTGCCAGGGAAACCTGATTTGCAATGTGACAGGAGGGAAATCATCACTATCTGGCTTGAGCCAAGGTGGGTGATCTCAGCCACACACAGACTGTCCCTTCCCCTCGTGTTAATGTGTCACGTTCAAACGATGGGCCAGCCTTATGGGGTATTGGCAGAGAACTGACCTCGCACCCTCCATCGTGGCCCGTGCGTTGCCAGCTGCTGTCAATTAACCCGGCAGACAGCACAGCAGTTCTTCACCTTCGGGCAGATGTCTGTTGTCCATTTGTCTAGATCAGGAGGTGTACAAAAGCATCTCTAATTCTGAATTCTGTTGGGGCATGTGAGTCCTGGCAGAGCTGACAATACAATTGCTGCTCTTTAATCAGCCCAGTAGACAGGAATCGTTTATTTTCCCTTCTTCTCTGAATCCCTCTCCAAGTGAACTTTTAGAATTCTATACCGGTTCGGTCCTTCCTTGTTTATTTGCTTTGGCGTTATTATTAAACCTAGTGATTACACTAACCCTTCTTGGGGAGGTGGTGGTGAAATATTACCCTTAAAAGTGACTGAAGTCTGAAACAATTGCCTCTAATATTTTCCTCTACCTTCCTCAGGCGAACAACAACAAACACCTGGGAAAACAATCCCCTCTGGTGGCTGTCTGTCTCCAGTCTTCCTTGGCTTTGCACGGGCATTTTTATGTCCTGAAACGCTCTGGCCCACGCGTGCCCACTCACGTCCTCTCCTCGTTTGTGCAGCCCTCCTGAGAGGTACAGATGTGCCGGTAACTTGCCTCGAACCCCCCGCCAGGCCACAGAGCCCACTTCGCTGTCTGTCTCGTTGTTGCCTTTTATTCTACCAAAAGTAAAACAATAACGAGGCCATCTTAGAACACAGTCTCCAATTGTGGTAAACGCATGGCCAAAATATACTAACCAATGAAAACAGCACGTCGTGTCTCTGTTGACCAGGACGATACACTCAGGACAGAGTCCTGCTCGTGTGGAATTCGGGCCAGAGTCTGAAGTCCATGTCAGCCAGACTTGCGAGTGTCTGTGTGTCCGTGTCCTCAACGTCTTCTCCCATAAATCAAGGCAAGCGGTGATGGGCAACAAACGCCCTGTCCCTCATTTCCTTTGCCTTCAATATCACACTTCATCGTGGGCTAGCTTCTTTACTGGCTTTATTCTTAGATCTCAGGCTTTCCTGGTCCCACCCTACACTCCATAACAACATATATTTGATTCTTGCCCTGTTCCCTCCAGATCCTGATAGGATAGGATGCCAAGCCGATAAGGGTCATGAATGAGTACCTTCCTTAGACAAACTGCACAGCTCCGAGGCTCCTCTTGACTCTAGGCAGGATTTTCTTTACGCCAAAGACATGAATGGTATGGTGATACTCCTGAGCACTTCCCGTGGAGGTGCGCAGCGGCAGAGGTGTGCCGAGAAAGCTGTCCAGGCTCCAGAGGCAGCTCCGTACCGCACCCACGCAGGCCTGGCTCTCTGTCATTTTGGCAGGAAGCTTGGTGGCTATGCTAGCGGAGCTGACACTGCAGCTCAGCAACTCTAGGTTCCTCTCCCCGCCACAGGGAAGAGAGCTCTCCAGCAAGAGGCAGCCGCTTGATGCTCCCGAGGGCTGCAGGGAAAGATCTTGTTGTTTGAAATGTGCAGGTTTCCATGGTTACTTGCTTTTTCCCATTGATAGCTGACTTTCTCTATGCCATGTCTGCAGTAGGGCGCATGAGTGACAAGGTGTGTCCTGTAATTGTGTCTCTAGAACCTCAGATAGATTCCTACCATATGGTGTTCAACTAGGAAGCTCAGAAGAGACAAATTAGGTCAAATCCTGATTAAAAAAAGAAAAAAAAGCATTGGCAAGGCACTAGTGGCTCATGCCTGTGAACCCTACCTACTCAGGAGATGGAGATCTACAGATTGAAGTTTGAAGCCAGGCCTGATAGAAAATTTTGAGAGACTCTTATCTCTTATTATCCACCAAAAATTCAGAAGTGGGAGTATGACTCAGACCTGGAGTTCAAGTCCCAGTATAGACGCACCCCAACCCTAAGCATTGCTTCAACTGAATTAATGACCGTTTTTTCTCTCTTGTCTTTCCAGCTCAATGTCAAGATTTCTGATGCCTTCAAATGCCCTGTTCAACTAGTACATCTTCTTTCAGCAATATATAGTATTCAATCCTCTATTCCAGGCAAAGCTAATAAAGCTCTACTATGTGAACTATTTTTTCAATTAAGATAATAGGGAAAAAATTAATAGGGAAGGGAAGTTAACCTAAGGCTCTAGTTAGTAGATCATCTATAAATAAAAGTTCATTTCACAGACTGTAATACATTTTTTAAAAATCCTTAAATAAATATTTAGGAAGATATTTCTTTTCTATATTCTGTTGATAATTCTGTGGCACAGTCCTTTCATTCTGTTAATGTCCTTTCATTAAATTGTGTTATTTTCCCCTTAGGGTCTGGGAATGTGGCTTAGTGTTAGAGTGCTTGCCTAGCATCCACGAAGCCCTGGGTTCCATTCCTCAGCACCACATACACAGAAGAAGCCAGAAGTGGCGCCGTGGCCCAAGTGGTAGAGTGCTAAGATCTTTGCTCAATTTATTCAGCTTTAGTTAACACATAAATAGAATTTATAGGTACATGAGTGCATTTTATATTCAGTGAAGTGGGTATTTGAAAGATTGAAGAATAATTGATGGCTTTGATTTTGAGTGCATCCTTCCATAAATCAGGTACCAAAAGAAAATGTATTTACTTTACACCACTCAATTAAATATGTATTCAGCAATTATACTCAAGAGAGACAAATTATACACTCTAGGAAATTTTCTCATCTCAAGAAAAATAGTAAAAATGAGATTGCAGTTATAAATCCCTAATGAAGGGATCTTAATATTGGCCACAAGACATTAGGAACAAGCTAATTGGCAATATAAGGAAGGTCTCCGTTAGGAAGGAGATCCTCAGATCAATAGTGTAAACGATTAGCTGACACTGGATAGATAAGGGAAACTTGCTTCTATACAGCTGTCTGTAAGCTGTGTCTCCCCCTGGCTCTATGCCCAGGAACGGCTGAATACATAATGTAAATGGGAAGTCCTGGCTACTCAGGAAGCTGAGATCTGAGGATTGTGCTTAGAAGCTACCCTGAGCAGAAAAATCCCTGAGACGGAGACTCTTTAACTAGCAAAAAGCTGGAAGTGGAAGTGTGGCTCAAGTGATAGAGTCTTGAACAAAAGAGCTAAGAGCATAAGGCCCCAGTTTCAAGGCCCACACACACAGATCCATGTGCATGCACGTATACACATACAAATATACACTCAGAATTTATAACTTATTTGCCATTGAAATAATGGTTGGGTGCTGGTAGTTCACACCTGTAATCCTAGCTACTCAGGAGGCTGAGATCTGAGGATTGCAGTTCAAAGCCAGCCCAAGCAGGAAAGTCCATGGGACTCTTATCTCCAGTAAATTCCAAAAAAAGAAAGCCAGAAAAGGTGGTGTGGCTCAAGTGGTAGAGTACTAGCCTTCAGCAAAAGGAGCCTAGGTCCCAAGATCAAGTTCCAGGATCTCCAAAAAAATTAATCAAATTAATCAAATTCTGTGGTTTAGAAAGAAGGGGAAATTCCTTTGAAGCTTTACATTTTTTTGAGAGAATATCCGAAGGATTTGAAACGGCTTGGCTATGCGCGTTGAGCGCCTTCCTTTCCCCAACCAGGTCTAAAAAGTGCTCTCTACTTTGTGGTGTAATTACCCCTTCTTGGCCTCAGTGCCTTCTGTGGATTTCTATCACGCATCTCAGCCTTCTTCCTTTTTTTTTTTTTTTTTTTGGTAAGTATGCAAAATAAAAGCTTGTTTGTATGTCTGTTTTGTTTTTGTTTTCTCTTTTAGCACTGAGGCTTGGATTCAGGTCTCAAGCCCCTACCACTTCAGCCACATCCCCAGCCCTGGGTTTTTAGTTTAAGAGTCTTGCTAACTTTTGTCTGAGCTACTGTGGAACCCCAATCCTCCCTTGCTATTGGCTGGAACACAGGCATCTACCTCCATACCCGATTCTTAGAAAATGGCTTCTTGAAGCTGTTCTGTCACTTCCTTCCAAGACATCTGCAGATGCAGAGGTGAGAAGCACTTCTAGAGGTGTGCGATGGCAGAGCATTTGGTGTGTCCAGTAGGATAACAGAGTGTGGAAGGAAGTGATCTGAACAGGCGCAGGAATTCAGGGAAGCTGACAAGTGGGAGGCCAGGGCTGGAATGCCATCAGGAAACTGGAAGACCTGTGGGAGGATATTGGGAGTAGGGTCCTGATCAAGTGTATCTGATCAAGTAGCTCCAGTAGGCTGATACACACACAGTAAATCTATTCACACATAAACACACAGTAAACTAGTCTCTCTCTCTCTCTCTCTCTCTCTCTCTCTCTCTCTCTCTCTCTCTCTCTCTCCTCTCTCTCTCTCTCTCACACACACACACACACATACACACACACACTATTGACAAATTAGGTAGGAAAATCAGCTTAAGACTTATGGGTTTTTATACAGGAAATTCGTTTTTCTTTCTAGCACACTTTTTAGGAACACTTCTGTCCTTTGCTTCTCACACATGAAACTCTTAGACACTGGAAATACATAATAACCAGAAAGAAAAGTCATTAAACAACACATTTGGATTCCCTCCAGGAGCCCCTCCCTCTTTGAAACGTAGAAAACATGTCTTTTCATTTTAACTTAAAAGATCAGAATTAAGGCACTCTGAACTAGTATGTATCTGATTTTAAATATTTTACATGTAAAAGAGCCAAGTTCCAGCATGGCCTGTTTGGTGTTCAGAGTCATGTGACACCTCAAAAGAAAGCACTTAGGGGTCGGCTGTTCCCAGCGAGACAAATAAGAAGCAGCTTGGGCTGCAGCCCACGGTCTCCCCTCAGCCCCCCAAGCTGAGGACCCAAGTGGCTGCTTGGCGTGTGCTACAAGAGCTTATCTTTTTTCCTTTAAATTCGTGTGTGTGCGCGCGCGCGCGCGTGTGTGTGTGTGTGTGTGCGCGCGCGCATGCGTGCTGGTATCGGGGCTTGAACTCAGGGCCTGGGCACTGTATATTAGCTTCTCATTCAAGGCTGGTGCTCTACTGCTTGAGCCATAGCTCCACTTCCAGCTTTTTGCTAGATCATTAGAGATAAGCATGCCACAGACTTTCCTGTTCAGGCTGGCTTCAAACTGCAACGCTCACATCTCAGCCTCCTGAGTAACTAGGATCACAGGCATGAGCCACCAGTGCCTGGAAAGAGCTTATCTTAAAATAGTCTTTCTCTTAGATTGGTCTTTCTCCTAGTCATAGGATCACCCTTCCTCAGCCCCTATATGTACAAAGAGTCCTGGAAGTAAATGGCAAAAGGAATGGCTGGAGTAAGAATCTGTGCTGTCCTCTGCTTTCATGACGAAGGGCGAGGCAATGTATAAATCACCATGAAATATAGTTCCCATAAACACAAAATACAAATCTGCCCTAATATTGGATAAGAAACTTGGCAGTTGAAAAGTAAATGCCTTTGAAACAGGCAATGCACCTGGTGAAGGGATTTTTACCACGAGCCAAGAAATCTGGAAAATTCCACCCGGAGTTTGTCTCTTTTAATACCAGCATAGAATTGAAAGGCCAAGAACGGTTTAAACATAAGGAAAACTTGCAGGTCCAAGACAATGGTAAGATGTTTTAGATACTGTCGCCCTGGATCCTACTCATATTGTTCCTGCATGGAAGTCTCGGTGGGTTGTCAACTTTATCTGCTCTCGAGGGTTTGAAGGGAAGTTGTGGGGTTAGGAGTTCGAGTTCAAACAAGGGGTGTATTTGAACCCACTATTCCTTGTGGCACAGCAGTAGCAACAGGGCAGTATCACCTGAGAGCAATTGCCTTGGGGATCCCTAAAACATTCCATCTGCCCTGTCTACCCCCAGCAGCAGGAGGATTTATTTATTTATTTATTGCATATGGGTGTGCGGACAGTCTGAATCTCTGTGAGTTATTATGGAGAGTAGATGTTAAAGAACAACTTGGGGACTTTGCTATTGACGTTGACTGAGGACAAGCCAGAGGAAACCCTGCACTCCTTCTTCTCAGGAGTAGGGTATATACGCCTATTCTTCCTGCACCACCTGCTGCTCACAGCTGCTGAATGACTCGATGTCTACACTGCATTGTCCCATAGCACAAGGAAGCGCATCCACTGGGGAAGCGCTGCTGCTGAGGAGGAAGGCTGGCCAGCTCAGATCCCAGGGGATGTCTTCCCAGTCTTCAAGGTGACTGTGGTTCCGTACACTCTTCTCCCAGCGCTTGGGAAGTCCAGGCCCAGTCGGGGTCAGGTGGGGAAGGAAGACACCACGGAAACTGCTCTCTGCACTTGGCCATGTGAAGCCACCCTGAAGCCTGGTCGTTTAGACACTGCTGTTTGCAGAACCTTCCGGGAACTCGTGTTCTCCTGGACTGCCAAACAGTCTTGACATGGCCCCAGTGATGTATGGGCTGGGTCACGAGTCTACCTGACCAAGACACATTTGCCAAGCCAAATATTTCTGTAAGTACAGGATAAACACGCTTGCCAAAAGCTACACACCCACAATTACAATCTGTTAACACTTAGGAATTCCAATAGAGATACAGTCAGAACCATCAGTTTTCTTGAATTCTTTTGTCTCTTATGTTGCCTTGGTGTTACTTTTAACTACATTTAAGTTCTTATTTGAACAGCAACACAAGTATAAATGTCGGGGGGGGGAGGACCCTAAAGACCACTGTAACCAGTTATCCATCTGATCTCACAACAATTACCAGACGTCCTGGTGTGGAGTGGTTTGTCCAGTGCAAGCAGTTCACAATTTGGAATCGATGCTATAAAATATTATACTTGACACTATTCAAATGGCAACGTGTACTTTAAAAGACTTGTAGCCACAGCTATTCCAAGAAACACAGTCTTTCCATGTTTCCACATTAAGTATGATCCAAAGAGGAAAATTCTGATCTTATGGTGTAAGGTTTCTAAGAGGCCAGTTTATTCAGGTGAGTGAACTAGACCTACACACCAAGAAGAAATCACATACTGGAGAATTCTGGAAGGTATCTGGTATTTGACTCTTGTTTTCTTTAGGGACTGTACATCTTGGGAAGATTGCTTGGGAAAATGTACACCTCCCCTATTCCAATTTTTCGAGTGCAGTTTAGATAGTTTGTTTATGGGGTTAATGGGAAATCCACACATCACAGCTGGGGGTAAGCTCTGTGGAGCCGTGTGGTAATTAAATTTCCCTGTGAAGTTATGGGTTCTTGGATGACATATCTCCCAAGAAGTTCACTTCAGTCCTGCAATCTTGTGATCAGCAGACTTCGTTATTATCAAACGAATAGAGGTGTGTGTGTGTGTGTGTGTGTGTGTGTGTGTGTGTGTGTGTGTGTGTGTGTAAGCAAATGACCTGTCTCCTATCTGCACAGATGCTTGAAATGGAGTTCATACATCTAAATTAAAAACACTTTATTAAGCTGAAAATGTGCTGAGGCAAACAGGTCTGCTACGTAGATAGACACTCTCAGGAATTAGAGAAGGGATACAGAGCCCCGCTGAGTTCTTGTCTCAAGACCTTACGTTTACGTTGTTTACATTATATCATCATTCACCAAATTATATATGGTCATGATAAAAGGCAACTGTTTTAATGTCTAAAGATTTTTCAAAATCCAATATGAGGCTTCAAGATTTAATTAATATTTCTATTGTATTTGGGATTTTAGCAACGCTCACAACCATAATGCACTTTACAATCATGTCTAACTCACTAAATGTGGTATAATTACTCTGTGTGTGTATGTGGGGGGTGGGGGTGGTATTCCAGCTCCTTTGCTCAAGGCTAGCTCTCTCTCCTTTGGCCCACAGCTCCACTTCTGGATTTTTGGGGGGTAGTTATTTGGAGATAAGAGTCTCACAGCTTTCGAGGTCAGGCTGGCTTCTAAGATCCTCAGATCTCAGCCTCCTGAGTAGCTAGGATTACAGATGAAAATTATAGATGAAAACCACCAGCACTAGCAGCATCATTACTTTAAAAAAAAATAAAATCAGTTTCAGTTCAAGAGTAGTGGGTTCTTAGAGTTTTAAGAGTAGCTTTCCAGTAGCTCATTTGCATTTTGAACACTTTTCTCTATTTACTCTTTTTTCCTTCCCATCTCCAAGACATGCGCACATGCGTGTACACACACACACACACACACACACACACACACACACACACACACACACACACACCAATGTCTAGCCTCTAGGAGATAGGAAAACAGAAAGGTCAGATTTGTGACACTTTGCTGGACATTCAGACTCCAGTGTCTAAGATGCAAATGTGTAGCTGGATGAACACAAAGAAAGGATGTCTATATTAACAGACATCCCAAACCCCTAGTTTGTCTTCCTTCCTCCCTCTCTCCCTCCCTCCCACCCTCCCTTCCTTTCTTCCCTCCTTCTTTCCTCCTTTCTGTCTTTCCTTGTGCTTGAACTCAGGGCCCCAGCACTGTCCCAGAGCTTTTCTGATCAAGGCTAGTTAGTGCTCTACCACTTGAGCCATAGCTCTGCTTTGGCATTTTGGGTAGTTAACGGCACATAAGATCTCATGGGCTTTCCTGTCTGGGCTGGCCTGAAACTTTGATCCATTCTCAGATCTCAGCCTCCTGGAGTAGCTAGTATTCAGGCATGAACCACTGTGCTGGCCTAGTTTCTTTTTTAAGCTCTTCAGAGAAGATGATAAGTAAGTAGAAACGCTTAAATGATTTCCCAGCCTGAGATACACCAAGCAAAATGGCCACAAATTGAAAGAACTTTACATCTGGAAAAACCTCCCAATGATGTCTCAAAAGATAATCTCTAACAGTATCCTATGACAATGAATATTATTTTTTCCTTTTTATTTTTTGGTTAGTTTCGGGGCTTGAACTCGGGACCCGAGCCTGTCCCTGAGTTTTTTTTTTCCACTCAAGACTAGTGCTGTACCACTTAGAGCCACAGTACCACTTCTGGGTTTTTTGTGGTTATTCGGAGATAAGAGTCTCACAGACTTCCTGGCCTGGGCTGGCTTCAAACTGTGATCCTCAGATCTCAGCCTCCTGAGTCACTAAGATTATAGGCATGAGCCACGGGCACCTGGCTAATTATTCCATTTCTTTAGGCTCCACCATTGAATCTCTCAGTTTCCTGGTATTGTAGGACAACCACCTGTAAATGGAAGTGCCAGAAGAAAACGTTCTTGTAAATGATTTCCTATTTGAAGGCGATTCCTTGACAGGGTTCTCTTATTCTATCTTCATTAGATAGTTAAGACATATTTTGCTCTCAAAGTTCTGTCAAGTTTATGTTTCTTAAGAGGAATACGTACAATAAGACAAAGGGCTGATGTTTTCTCTTGTGTGTGGATCTTAGACCCCAAATACAACCTCCTATGTGCACACACAGTGAAACATATACATATGTAAATGATTTGGTGAGCTAAAGTATAATATAGAGAGAAGTGAAACTCCACGAATAAACCTTTCAAAGAATCAAACCGTGTAACACAATATCAGGAAGCGGAAACAAGCTTACACGGGGAAGGAATCTAGAAGCGGGGCTGCGGATGAATGAAGAAGGGATGGGGCAGGAGAGTCAGAATACTCAGTGAACCCATGCGATGAAGGAGGTGGGAAGTGTGGAGGAGTCTGGGGCGAGCAGACAAGGTGGGGACAGTAATGGAAGGAGCAACTCTGATCCAAAGGCAAAAATGACCTTCACAGCCTTTGTAGGCCCGTTTTCAAACACGTGCACCCTTCGTGATTTTGATCACATTCACCCTGCTTCACCCTCTCCGCTCTCCTTCCCACCAACAGCTACACTTGGTCAGTCATTTCTTAGTTTATGCTCATTGTCCAAAAGGATTTCCTCCGTACATTTCATGCATGGATATACAGTATTTTATTCAGATTGACCCCCTCATTCTGATGTGGATTAACTTTTACCAAATAACTAGAAAAGAAGAAAGATCAGATTATTTTTAATTAAAATTTCAGAAAGTTAGACACTCTTATGGAGTTTTAAGAAAGAATACTGAGATTCTGCATATGGTTTTATTCCTCAGCAACTTAAGGAAAGAACAGCTTCATTCTGGCTCATAGTTTCAAGGTTTCTGGTGGAAACGGCGAGGTGAATGGCAGAGTGTGGTGAAGCAGAGCAACTTCAACGTGCTTCACAGTGCTCAGGCAGGAGAGGGAGAAAAGAGGAGGAAGAGGCATCCTCCTTTTCAGAGGGAGAGAGAAAAAGAGACAGACAGACAGACAGAGACAGAGATAAAGACAGAGAGAGCTTCTTCCAGCTCCCCAGCTTTCTTCTTTCTCCCCCTCTTATTCCATTTGGGCTCCAACCTATGGGATTATGACACCTGTATTTGTAATAATTAGTATACATCTAGGATAATCTTAGCAGATGAGCAGAATAGCTCAATAGCTATGTACATATGACCATGTAAGATGATGCTAAGCCAAATGAACTCCAGGACATGGACACAAGAGGTCTTTCTTTGCTGTTTTTAATGCACTACATGATTTCTTGTTTCTTTTGTGTTTTTCCCCCTATGACAATGTTGTCACTGTATTTGATTTGGATGGCCTGGTATTGTGTATATGTTTGTCTGAATTAGGGGACAGAAGGGGACCAATGGTGAGACCAAGTCGAAGGGGAGCCAATGCAACAGCGACCCACACAAGACAATATGTTAGACCCAGAAATGCGTTGTATTAATTTCCTAGACACTCCTCAGTCTAATCAAGTTGACAAGACTAATCCTTTATCTGGTTTCTGTTGTGGCAGCATCTCAAGTTATACTTCAGTATCATGACAAGCACACAGCATTGCTGTAGGCAGGGTCCACATCAACTCTGTCAGCTCTTCTAATCCACCCCCCACCCCAAGTCCAGTAACGACAGCTATCTGATCAGTAATCTTTTCTTTCTTTTTATCTTTTTGTGTTCTTTTTTTCTGTCCCTCCTTCCTTCTTTCCTTCCTCTTCTTCTCCTTCTTTCTCCTCATCCTCATTCTTCTTTTTCTTCCTATTCTTTGTGTGTGTGTGTGTGTGTGTGTGTGTGTGTGTGTGTGTGTGTGTGTGTGTTGTGTGTGTGTGTTATTTTGCCAGAATTCAGGAATTCACTAGTGAAACTATCTGGGTCTCGGGATTTCTTTTTCAAGAGCTTGAAGTTCTTCTTTCAGACCCAGTATCTGTAGAACTGTTTTGCTTCTTCTTGGTAGAGTGCAGGCAGCTTATGGATTTTTAAGTCCACTTCTCCTGAATTGCCAAATTGACGAGCCTAAAATCGTCACTTCCTTGTTATCTTTTTGATGTCTACAGGCTTTGCAGTGATACCTTCTGCTTTATTTTTGATATTGGAAAGTTGTGCTCTCCCCCTTTTTCTGGCCAATCATGAAAGAAATGTATTAATTTTATTGACATTTGTCCAAAGCTTTCTGTTCCATTGACTTTTCTTCTGTTGTTTTCAATTTCATTGATCAATGTTCTTATCTTTAGATTTCTTTCCTTTGGCTCAATGGTTTATGCTTATATATACATACATATATATTCATTCTGAAAGCATATGGTTTCTGAATGGACATTTCTGATGCTCTATTCAAAAATATAATTTCACTTGAATAAGTAAGGGTTCCTTCCTTCCTTCCTTCCTGTCTTTCTTTCTTTCTTTCCTTCCTTCCTTCCTTCCTTCCTCCCTTCCTCCCCTTCCTTCCTTCCTTCCTTTCTTCCTTCCTCCCTTCCTCCCCTTCCTTCCTCCCTTCCTCCCCTTCCTCCCTTCCTCCCTTCCTCCATTCTTTCCTTCCTTCCTTCCTTCCTTCCTTCCTTCCTTCCTTCCTTCCTTCCTTTCTTTCTTTCTTTCTTTCTTCTTTCTTTCTTTCTTTCTTTCCCAGTCCAGGGGCTTGAACTCTGGGCCTGGGGCACTGTCCCTGAGCTCCTTTTGCTCAAGGCTAGCACTCCATCACTTGAGTGACAGCGCCACTTCTGGCGTTTTCTGTGTATGTGGTACTGAGGAATCAAACCCAGGGCTTCACTCGAGCTAGGCAAGCACTCTCTCTACCACTGAGCCAAATTCCCAGCAAGACGACATTTTGCGCTAGTATTTAACTTATGTAATAACAAGAACAGTTTAGGTAGGAAATGAGAATCAGCTAGTTAGTACATAGAGAATTAAATTCCTACTTGTGTTTCTACATGAAGCAGTTCTGGGCATATAAAGTATTCTCAAAACCCCCAAAAAATCATTTTTGAGAAAAATTTGCAACACACCTGTAAATCACTGTGCTCATATATGTTGAGAGGTAAGAACATTTAATAAGGAGTCTTTCTTCCAAGGAGGAATAGGGAAACTGCAGAGCAGAAAATAAACTGAAGAGAAATGAATTACCCACAGGAAAGAAGGGATTTTTGAGCTGTAATATAGTTGGAAAATTTAGGTAGAGGTTGTACACAAGAGAGGGCGAAAGGCAGACATGTCTGCGCCGGAGAAAGATGGTTCCCTAAAGAGAAGGAAGCTGCCAAAAAAGCCTGGGGATTTCATCCGAGTTACACTGGAAATAAATGTAAAGAGAAAAGAACAGAACATACATAGGATTTTACAAAAAGAGCAAGATTACAGGCAAAAGAGCCAATTCATTAATTTTAGGAGTTTATTAATTCAGCACATAATCCCTGTCCCCTCAGATTTGCTGCAGTCTGGACCATTGATTCTGTTTCTCCAGTTTGCTTTCAATTGTATTACACTCAAAGCTAATGTTCATATATTCATTCACATTTTATTTACTTAAGAGAAGTTATTTAAAAAATTACAACTAGGGCTGGGGGTTTAGCCCAGCGGAAGGGCGCCCGCCTGGCGCGCCCAAGGCCGTGGGTTCGGCTCTCAGCCCTGGTTTAAAAAAAAAAAATTACAACTGATGAACTTATATTAATCTCTGATCTTTAGCCAGGTGTATCTGATGTAACAGTCTCATTAATTTAGAGAGTTGGGTTTTTTAAAGACTAAACATTGGATACTGAGCTAGGTGTTCACTGCTAATATCTTTTGGGTTTTAATAGCAACCAAGATGCAATTTAATTCCATTTTTAAAGTTGGCTCTGGGCATTAGTCTCTGAAGGTGCCCTGTCTACTTCAATTTTCATTTCTTCATTTAGCTCCTAAATGGAAGCCCTTCTTGATGTTTTATCTGCAGGCTACTTTTCTTCTAATCTTAAATTCCATTACATCTGTAATGTCCAGCTACTAAGCCTCTCAGAATCTGTCAGGATCCCATGTATACTTTCAAACCATGCTTGGAATCACCTCCTCTGAGGAGGGACTTCTCCTCAAGATGCTGTCTACACTGCTAATGCCTGTCACATGACACTGAAACTTTATTTTACACTTTCCCTCCAAACTACGCTTGATGACAGAAGTTTTATTTTTGTACATTCCAAGTCTCTGATACAAAGCATGTATTAGATAATAAATGGACACATTTCTATTCTATTCTATTATTTTTATTATAAAGAGCAATGGCTCTTTACAACTTTTCATTAAGAGGGCTTTAACATGTCATAAAATTACTCAACATTTTCATATACTCTTCCTTTTCCTAAGCAATAAAAAGACAGTTTAAAAGATTTTTAGTATATGTGCTGCCAAAGTGAGTACAATTTAAATGATTTTTGAAATAACTCATAACATTTTCATGACATAGAATCAGTACTATCTAGTAAACCTTGGATTTTTGAAACGATAAGCAAGAAATAATGCTTTAAAATTATTATTACGAGAATGAGAAAGGCTAGTTATAAGCCAAGAGAAAATATTCACAAAAGACATAACTCTAAAGTGTGGTATATGCAGAAGAAAATTCCAGTGGTGTAACTACTCTGAACAACTCAAGTTCAGTTTAACAAAATGAATACCAAGAAGCTTCCGTATGTGTTACTGAATGGAGAGAGAAAGTGTAGGTGAATACAGTCATAATGTCCAATGTACATATGTGAGAATGGATCCGTATAACTTGAAGACATGGGTGGGGTTGGGATAGATATTGGAGAAGGGTGGAAGGGATGACAATAATCAAGATGCATGTGACCCATAAGCTGCCATGTTGAACTGAAACCCCTTTGTGTAACTTCTTAATGTAATTTTTTAATTAAAGAGAGCCCCTGAATTTAAGCCCCACTAACAGCATGTTGACTAAAAGAAAAAGACGTCTCCCATAAAACACTGTTAAGCAAAATATACAGAAATCTCTTCAAACTCAATAATATGATAAAGGAAATCAACATTATGACTGAAAATGGGCAAAAGATCAGAATAGAACTTCACAAAGACGATATACAGATGCCAAATAAATAGATGAGCAAAGATTCCATATCATGTCATTACCAAAATGCAAATGAAAACAACTGTGAAATAGCACTTCACACCTATCAGAATTGCCCAGAACAGATCCTCAGAGGATCACAGCGAGTAGAAATGTAACAGCCCCTGATGGTGGAACATAGTTTTGTGCTCTATTTACTTAGCATTTACTCAAATGAATTAAATGAGTTAAAACTTATGTCATACGAGCCTATAGATATGTGATAGCTCTATTCAAGATTACAAAACTTAAGAATCAACCAAGATCTCTGTTGGCACCTAAACGGATAAACTGTGGCAGATCCAAACAATGGAATATCATTTAACATAAAAGAAATTGTCTACCAAGTGATGAAAAATAGAGGAAACTTAGAAACAAATTACTATGTGAAAGTGATCTCAAACACACTTATCATCTGACTGTGACAGCGACATCTGGAAATGGTGGAAGTGTGGGCACACTCAAAAGAGGAGCGATTTCCAAGTCGGAGGAAGGAAGGTAGGGATGAAGAGATCACCTGGACTTGAAAGACAATAAACATGAAGTTGGTTTGCTATATGCGGTCGTGGATATAGGTCATTACGTATTTCTCAAAACCCTGCACTATATGAGTAGTTAATGTGAGCTGAGTTTTGGGTGATGATGAACTTTCATTATAGGTTCAGCAATTCTATATAACAAATACAGCCCTCCGGTGGAGAACATTGATAGTGGAGAAGGAAGCCATAGAATTGGGGAGGATCAGAGTGTACCAGAAATCTTGTCATCTTTTGCCAAACTAAAACTACTTTTTTTTTTTTTTTGTCGATCATGGGGCTTGAACTCAGCCTGGGCGCTGTCCCTCAGCTCTTCAGCTCAAGGCGAGCGCTCTACCACTTGAGCCACAGCGTCACTTCTGGTTTTCTGAGCGGTTTATTGGAGATACAAGTCTCACAAAGTTTCCTGCTTGGGCTGGCTTTGAACCTCGATCCTCAGATCTCAGCCTCCTGAGTAGCTAGGATTGCAGGGTGTGAGCCACCAGTGCCCGGTTTAAAACTACTTTATTTTAAAAGACCTTCTTTAAGAAAGGACATCTCGTGGGACCTGGGTGACTCAACTGCTCAGGAGGTTGAGAGCTGAGGATCACAGTTAGAAGCTTGGGCAGCATAATCCCTGAGACTCTTACCACTAACTAAGCAACAAAAAGCTGGGAGAGGAACTGTGACTCAAGTGGCATAGTGCCATCCCAGAATCAAAAAGCCAAGTCAGAGCATGAGGCTCTTGAGTTCAAGTCTCAGTACTGGCACACACACACACACACACACACACACACACACGACTGTCCTACATTCTCGAGGGTAAATAAAACAAAAAGCTAACAGCTTTGTGTAAATGGAGAAGCAAAAGTAAATTCCTTCACCTCAACAGCCACAATCACTACGTGTATGTGTACGTACACCGTTATTCAGCTAGCTGGTTATGGCTGTCTGTATGTATACATGTATTTATTTTTGTCCATACTGAGCTTGGACTCAGGGCCTTTCACTTGCTCATCTGGAACTTTACCACTTGAGCCACACCTTCAGTCCAACATGTTGCTGATAAATTAGAAATGGAGTCTCACAGAGGTTTCTGCCCCAGCTGACTTCAAACCATAATCCTTCAGATCTCAGCCTCCTTAATAGCTAGGATTATAAGCGTGAACCACCCAGGCCTGGCTCACTGTCTGCATTTTAAAAAGTTCTTAGGGTCTGCATGCTTCTGTGTGGCTATCGGAGTTTAGGGAAAGCCACAAGTGACAGTGTGATCGGTAGATCACAAAGAGAAGGGCCCGGGAGCTCAGGCTCTTCAGCTCATCCACACACAATAGATGCACAATGCCATCATGATGACATTCTGCCTTAAACCCAGAGAGACGAGCCCAGCTGACACTGGGTTAAAACTTCGGAAACCATCAGCCCAAATAAACCTTACTCCACTCAGTTGTTTGTCACCGAGACAAAAGGCCGACTAACACATCAGTTGTTTCGTGTCGGGTAATGTATAGAAAATGCATGTCTCTTCCCTGTATCACACACCGGCTGGACCAGGCCAGAAAGCCTCTCGGTGTCTTCTCTGGGATTAACCACATGAGCCTCCCGTGGGAAAAATTGGGAATTCAACATCTCCTGATGGGAAGCTATGGGGCTAAGCTCATAAACGCGTGTTTAACAAGTCTGAACAGCGATGTCTAGTTTTGGCTGCTTGAGACTCCTTTGATGTGAGCATTCTGATTATTTAGAAAACTTAAATCTCACAAGATCCCCTTTTCCCCCCTGATGTCTAGCCACGCTCCAGTGGCTCTTGCAGATAATCCTAGTGACCCAGGAGGCTAAGATTTGAGAATTGACGTTCCAAAAAACCCAGGAAGATAAACCCATGAGACTCTTATCTCCACTCAACCAGCAAAAACCCAGAACTGGAGATACAGGTCACGTGGTGGCATATCACCACTGAGTAAAAAAGCGAGAATCTGGGGCCCTGAGTGCAAGCACTACTACCAGCACACACACACACACACACACACACACACACACACACACACACACACACACAGTATAAATCCACATACATAATATAAAATAATAAACAATAAACTCTTATATTTGCCAAATATAAATTTCTGTTTATATATAAAAGAGTAAATATGCATATTATATGAACATATTAAAATTTTTGAAGTAATAAAAGCAATTTCTTGGAAACAAAGGGAATAATTGTTTAAAAATACCTGTTATACAGGAAGTAGACATGTGGCTTAAGGGGTAGAGCACCAGCCTTAAGCAAAAAAGCCAAATGAGAGAGTGATATCAAGAAAGAAAGAAAGAAAGAAGGAAGGAAGGAAAGAAAGGAAGGAAGGAAGAAAGACAGAGAGAAAGAAAGAAAAAGAAAGAAAGAGACAGAGAGAGAGAAAAAGGAGGGAGGGAGGAAGGGAGAACTGAAGGAAAGAAAAGAGGAGGAAGAAAGGGAGGAAGAAAGGAAGCAAGAAAGGAAGCAAGAAAGGAAGGAAGAAAGAAGAGAGAGAAAGTGAGGGAGTCAGAAGGGAGGGAAGGAGAGAGAAAGGAAGAAAAGAAAGAAGAGAAGGAAGAAAGAAAGAGAAGGAAGGAAAGAAGAGAGGGAAAGAGGAAGACAGGGAAAGGAGGGAGAGAGGGAAGGAGGGAGGGAGGGAAGGAAGGAAAGAAAAGAAAGGAACAGAAGGGAAGAAAGAAAGACAAAAGAGAGAAAATATCTCTTAGACAAAGCACCACTGAATTTTCTGTCTAGACTGAGGGATGGGTAGTAATCTGACATAAGAGCTCCTTCTCCCCTCTATAGTTAGCAAAGCACTCATAACATAGTTAAGGTCTGGGATGGGTGGCTGGGGTAATTTTCATTCTCCTCGTTCCCACTGAAGCATATGGCTGTTTCTTTCATCCAGTGGGAAAATCTAGGGAGAGCAGCGATGTACACTTTAATTTGCTTAATCCCAGGTAGGAATGCATGACCACACACTACATTGTGAATCCTTTCAGCACGTGACAGGTGTCAGGAAGAGAGAGTGGAAGAGGGAACTTCCTGTCTGGCTCACAGAAAATGAGAGAATTTGCTTTCATTTGAAAGCTGGTCAAGAACAGCAAGGATAAGTACTATTTTTAGCTCCTAATTTTATCATTCCAGAATTTGCAGGGTAAGAATTAAAACAATGGGGACCGCTGGCACTGAATCCAATAGCTCCCTTTTCATTATCGGGCAGTTACTAACATCATTGTGTGGCAAATTCTATTTTTCCCCCACAAAAGCGAGTTCATGGACCATGTTCGCATTCATTCCACAAAGAAAGCACTTGGATCCAGTGCCTTTCCCCCATGTTCTGACTGCTGAGTCTCTCAATGGGTAAAAACACAGTAATGGGAGGTGAGGTATTTGCATGTCTTTCATGTAAAGCACATTAACCAGCCTGGTGTCTGTGGCTCGTACTGTAATCCTGGCTGCTCAGGAAGCTGAGGATCCTGTTTGAAACCAGCTGAAGAAAGACTGTTATCTCCAATTACTTACCAAAATAAAGCAGACAGTGGAGCTGAGGCTCAACTGATGGAGTACTAGCCTGAGCACAAAAGCTTAGGGACAGAACCCAGACACTGAATTCTAGCCCCTAGCTTGGCACCCCCACAACAAAACAAAAGGAACCAACGGAAATTACGGTAACTATTTCACTTCTGATACAGAATCCCTGGTAACCCAAAGGTGCTATCATCATTGGCTGACATAGTCTTAGCACTCCATGGTTTTTATTTGTTTTTCTCCCCAGTATATGCACTTTCTTGTTTTTTTGAGTTATGACAAACAGAACGATTCTACAAACCTTTCTGCCCAGGGTTTCAAGGAACAGTGTCCATTTTTATGAGAGAAGATTGGCTTTATACCTTTTATTATATTGAAAACAAGTTGCTGTCTTTAAACATAAATCAAAAGAGACATCTTAAACACTCTGAAAAGAGAAAGCTATGGCCTAACGACATTAAATCAGCAGGAGTTTAATTTCTGGTAAGGTGCTTGGCTCTCTAACATTCTGCCTGGAAATGGTAAATGATACAAAGGGTCATTGGGCCACGGATGAGGTATTGTGACATGGAGAAAATGGAAGGAGAAAAGGAAAAAAGAGGAAGCAAACAAGGTGAGGAAGAGAACACAAGACAGAAAATTCGCAAGAGAGAGCCGGGTGCTGGTGGCTCACGCCTGCCATCCTAGCTACTCAGGAGACTGAGATCTAATGGTGGTAGTGGCCAGTTAGAAGCCAGCCCAGGCAAGAACATCGCTGAGACTCTGATGACCAGTTAGCCAGACCAAAAAATAAATAAATAAAATTAAAATTAAATACAGAAGTAGAGTGTGGCTCAAGTGTTAGAATTCCAGCTTTGAGTGAAAAAAAAAATCTAAGAGACAAAGCTTGAGTTTGAGTTTAAGCCCTGTGTACATGCATGCTCTCTCTCTCTCTCTCTCTCTCTCTCTCATACACACACACACACACACACACACACACACACACACACTTAAGAGAAGGAAATTAAGTACTGGGTAAGAATCCCAGATGGAGAAGACTCAGAGAAGAGGAGATTGTAGGAGGGAGGGGTGGAAGGGAGAGTTTGTCTTGGGAGGACTCTGGGGTGTGGGATGTGGGCCTCGCACTGCTGGCTGAGTGACAATCACTGCACCACTCAGCCTCCAGCATTTAGCTGCAAGTGCATTGCTCGTGTGGATGAAATCAGCTGAGAAGCAGGGCGTGTCTCCTGAGGAGCAGTGTTGGCCTGAAGCAGGGAAAGGCACAAGGTGCACCTTCCCTCCAGCAGTCACCGGGCAACTGCTAAGGAGGACGCCCAACAGTCCTGCCACCAAAGCCTGGGCGCCCCAAGGTTGTCTGCCCTGCGCACTGGGCTTCCCTCGTTCAGGAGTCCCGGGAGTCACAGCCTTATCCACACCACTGTGCTTTAAAAACAACATTGCTGTGCGTGGGGTGCATTTAGGGGCCTCTCTCATAGTGTCCCATGCCAGAGCAAACTGTGGCTCCCACCATTGCCTGGCCTCTACCTGAGGGCTATGGGCACTGAAGGCCCTTCACAGAGGAAAGGAAAAAACCCACAGTATTCCTTATTTTTAATGGTAAATAGTTAGCTGATGAAGGTGGTATATCTTCACAGTATGCATGTAGTACATTATGTAATGATGATCACCATCAGATTCATGTTTCCTGTAAGGTATTTATATATAAGATATATTTAAGGTAAGACATATAAAATAAGCATATGTGTTTAAATGCATATTATTTTTTCTAATATGTATTTTTTCTTATCATTATTTTCTCCTGCCAGTACTGAGGTTTCAACTTGAACTCAGGGCCTAAGATTGTGGTATAGATTCTCCCTTCCTTCCTTCCTTCCTTCCTTCCTTCCTTCCTTCCTTCCTTCCTTCCTTCCTTCCTTCCTTCCTTCCTTCCTTCCTTCCTTCCTTCCTTCCTTCCTTCCTTCCTTCCTTCCTTCCTTCCTTCCTTCCTTCCTTCCTTCCTTCCTTCCTTCCTTCCTTCCTTCCTTCCTTCTTTAGCTTTTATGTTGAAGGCTAGCACTTGAGACACAGCTCCACTTCTGGCTTTTTGGTGGTTATGTGGACATAAGAGTCTTATAGACTTTCCGGCCTGGACTGGCATCAATCCTCAATCCTCAGATCTCAGCCTCCTGAACAGCTAGCATTACAAGCATGATCCACCAGCGCGCAGAAAAGTACCTCTTGTTTTTACTGACATAGGCTTAGTGAAATATTCTGGGAAAGAAATTCAAATCAAATTATATCACGTTCAGTGATATAATAAAATTGTGTTTATTTCTGTTCAACTAGCTCATAAGCTCATATTTTATTTGTTATTAACCTTGTTTTGTGTGTTTGGTCTGGGAATAAGCTTTTTTCCTTTTCTTCCTTTCCCTTAAATTTTTTTTTTTCATGACAACACTAGGGCTCGGAAACAGGGCTTCCTACTCTTGTTTGGCGTTTTTGTTCAAGACTAGCAGCTATGTTACCCAAGTGGGGTACAAACTTGAATAACTACTCTTTACCTTATTGTAACAAGGGCTCCTTTAAAACCAGATGATTGAAAGAAGAACCCAGGCACTGTCCTGACTGAACTCCATGCTGCTCTTATAACCCGTTCACTTTAAGCTGTTTATCCTTCCCAATCTCAGCTCACGGGGGGAGCAGTAACTGCTTCCTAAACCCTGACCCCAGTGAGCCCAGAGAACCAGACCTGCCTCGTGCACAAGTACCTCCTTTGTGCAGTGCCAGGGACCGACGAGACTGCCACAGGTATACCTTCATGTTGGCTCACTGTTATTTTCCTTCCCGTAGATAGTCCTTGAGCTGTTGAGCTGATTCCCGACCGGCCACCTGCCAGGGCAGTCTTGCTGCTCTGTCCACTTATTTCTTTCGTGTGCTTGCTCATGTGATGTTATAAGCAGAGTTATGTGGCTATGTTGCTGCTCGTGCATACACATCTACATGTTTGTCAACTGGTTTCAGATACTTCGTTCTTTTTTAGTTTATATATATATAAATATATATGTAATACATAAATACATATATTTGGCCCTCATTCTATCACTTGAAGGTCGTGTTCAAGACAGTGATATGGCAGGGTTTGATTGAATATTTCCCTTTCTTTGTCTCCCTCCCCTCCCTTACTCCGTACCTGTACTGTACCTGTACTGACCTTCTTCCTTCCCAGCTAGGTCTGCTTACACATGGAGAGCTTATAGACGCAATCTCCTATTTCTTCTTTAGTCTATTAGACATTATTTTGAGGTTATATCTTAATTTCAGTGAAAATTTGTCTTTCCATGGTAGCTCAATGTTTTCAAGTGATGTCATCATAACTTATTTTAAATTAAGATTTCTTTTTTATTATCAATTATGAATATTCTGGAATGTCATTTTTACTGAAAGTTTTGCTTATATATGAAAATGTATGTTAGTAGTACTGGTATTAATTTGTTGTATTTTACCATTTGGACGAGTTGCAAAATATTGGTGCTGTTCTAATTATCACTCCATTTTCTTAGCTGTGAGGCCAAAATATAATTAATCCCATTTTAATAGTTTCATATTTTTTCATCTATTTCATAACCTAGAGAATTTTTAACTTTACGAAAAAAAAATCTATTAATGGAACAGACCAAAGAGACAAGAAATAAATCAAATTCTATAGAGTAAACTTTTTTTTTTTTGTCCTTGAACTCTGGGCCTGGGCACTGTCCCTCAGCTCTTCAGCTCAAGGCAAGCGCTCTACCACTTGAGCCACAGCACCACTTCCGGTTTTCTGGTGGCTTATTGGAAATAAGAGTTTCACGGACTTTCCTGCCCAGGCTGGCTTTGAACCGCCATCCTCAGATCTCAGCCTTCTGAGTAGTTAGGATGACAGGCGTGAGCCACCAGCGCCTGGCTTCAACTAATTTTCTGAAAGGGCACTAAGAAGACACAACTGGGAAAGGACAGTCTCATCGGTAATGCTCCTGGAGTAGGGGATGGTGATGTAGGTCTGTAATCCCAGCACTTAGGAGGCCAGGAAGGAGGACTGTAAGGCTGAGCACAGCCTGACATGCATAGTAAGATCCTGACGCGAAGAGGGAAAGAAAGAAAAGGGGGGGGAGAAAGCTGTTGGGAAAACTGGATATCCGCATGAGAAATAATTGGAGTCCCCTTACACCATGCATAAATATCAACTCAAAATGGAGTAAATACCAAAATGCAGGACCTAAAACTACAATATGCATAAAAGAAAGCAAGAAAGAAAAGCTCTCTGGCATTGGTGCTAGAAGTAACTCTTTGGTTAGCATACCAAAGAACATAGGCAACCAAAAGCATAAAAAATAAGTAAAAGCTGATCAGTAAAACGCTAAAATTCTTTTCCACAGCAAAGGAAATATTCAACAAAATAAAAAGGCCATCTCTAGACTGGGAGAAAACATTTATGTGATAAGGGATTAATTTACAAAATGTATGAAGAGTTCACAATTCAATTGCTATTGATTTACATGACATTTAAACTGCAATTGATTATAAATGACATTTAAGGACAATTAAAAATGGACAAAGGATCTGAAAAATATGTTTCTCAAGGAAGTCATGAAGAGGAACTCAACATCATCAATCAGCAGAGAAAGACAAATCTAAACCTAAGTAGGTAACACTTCATCAAAAAAGTGAGCAGTGGTTTATTTGGTAGAGCACCAGTCATGGTAAAAAAGCAGGTGGTAAGTATTAGCAAAGTTATATAGAGAAAAAAGGAATCCTTGTATACTACTGGTACAAATATAAATTATTATGTTTATGTTCCCCCAGCCTAAAAATTAAAAATAGAACTACTGTGTGCTTTGAGCATTTCTATTCAGGTCATAGTATCCAAAGGAAGTGAAATCAACAGAGATTTCTATGCTGGGTACTTATTACCGTACTATTCCAATATCCAAGGCATGGAAATGATGTCAGTGCCCATTAACAGTGGTTACCAAGGGCAAGACTACAAGGAGAAAAAGAGGAGCATCTTCTGCTTCAGAACTTTTCCTTAGTCCTGAAGTCAATTGAATTGCATCAATTTTGGACTGAACACCAGTGGCTCATGCCCATAATCCTAGCGACTTGCAAGGCTGGAATCAGGAGGATCTTGGTTCTAAGCCAGCCTAACAGAACAGTCCATAGGATTCCAGGTCAGTGACAAGATGCTAGGTGTCATTGCACAAGCCTGTCATCCCAGCGACAACAGAAAGCCTAAAATAGGTGGATAACTAGCCAGCATGCACCTGGGAAGGAAGCGAGACTCTTACCTCAAACGACAAAAAGCAGGACTGGAAGCATGGCTAAGTAGTGGAGCAACTGCCTAGCAAGCCTGAGGTCCTGCTTCCAAACCTCAGTACCGCTAAACAAACAAAACAAAAGTAATCTTTTTGTTTTGCTTTGTTTTGTTTTGTTACAGGGATACTCATTGATAGATGATCAGGCAGGAATGAAATGACTACGCACTGTGGCTGTAAAAGCAAAATAACACATTCACCTCTGCAAAGAGCGTGAGACTTTCCCAGCTGGGGGCTTGTTCCGAGGTTCTGACCTACCTTTTCTACCTTCTTTTCCAACACCATGGATTCAAACTTTGAATTATAGTACTTAATGTGTATCAGGGTACGTAAGACACAGTTTACTGGCTGTTGTCCTTTATGAAGTAGCCTGCGCCTTTCGTGTTTGCTGATGTGTTCCTGCAATATCATGTTGTGTTAATTATTGTATTTGTTCCTTCATTTTCGTTGCTAAGCAATGGCATTACATCTTTTGTATAAATATATTGTTTGTAAGCCAGATACTGGTGGCTCACACCTGTTATCCTAGCTACTCAGTAAGCTAAGATCTAAGGATCTCAATTTAAAATGAACCAGGGTAAGAAAGTCCATGGGATTCTTATCGCCATTTAACCACACACACACACACACACACACACACACCCCTGATAGGTGAATAGATATATAGGTAACATGATGTGTTTATTCATTTTACTATTGATCATCAATTAGATTGTTCCCAGTTTGGGAACAATCCAAATGCTATAGGCATTTTTGTACTTGTGCTTTGATATACATATGGATTCATTTCTGTAGGTTATATATCTAGGGATGAAAGTTTAGCTCATAGAATAAGAATGATTTCAGGTTTAATATATATGGCACATAAATGTCCCCCAATAGTTGCAATTTGCATTTGTTCCACCAACTATAGAACTTCCACACTCACACCAGCCCTGGATATTGATAATCAGTTTTAAATTAAAGTCACCGGTTGCATGTGTCATTTTTCATGTGTGGTTTTGACTTGCGTATCCCTAGTGACTGATAAGACTGATAATATAGAGCAGATTTGCATGTTTATTACCCATTTGGATATTGTCTTTTGTGAAGTGCGGTGGCAGCAGCGTCACTGGGAAGTTCACAGGTGAGCAGCTGCAGCTTAGGCTCATGCCTAGGTGGGACTCATCCTTAAAATAACCAGCAAAAACCAGTGCTCAGGAGAGTTCCACCAACCTGGCAATCACAAAGCTCTGAGCTCACAACTCATCACCAGGGAAGACGGAAGGAAGGAAGAGAGGAAGGAAAGAAGAAAGGAAGGAAGGAAAGAAAGAAGGAAGGAAGGAAGGAAGGAAGGAAGGATGGAAGGAAGGAAGGAAGGAAGAAAGCAAGGAAGGAAGGAAGGAAGGAAGGAAGGAAAGAAGAAAGAAAGCAAGGAAGGAAGGAAGGAAGGGAGGGAAGGAGAAAAAGGAAGAGATAAAGAGAGAGACAGAGGGAGAGAGGGAGCGAGGAAAGAAGGAAGGAAGGAAGGAAAGAAGAAAGAAAGCTAGGAAGTGGCACTGTAGCTCAAGTGGTAGAGCACTAGCCTGGAGCTGAAGAGCTGAGTGCTGAAGCCCAGAGTTCAAGCCCCATAACAGACAAAAAAAAAAAAAGAAGAAAGAAAGCAAGGAAGGAAGGAAGGAAAGAAGAAAGAAAGCAAGCAAGGAAGGAAGGAAGGTAGGAAGGAAGGGAGGGAGGGAGGGAGGGAGAGAGGGAGGAAGGGAGTGAGGGAGGGAGAAAAAGGAAGAGATAAAGAGAGACAGAGGGAGGGAGGGAGGGAGGAAAGAAGGAAGGAAGGAAGGAAGCAAGGAAGGAAGGAAGGAAGAAAGCAAGGAAGGAAGGAAGGAAGGAAAGAAGAAAGAAAGCAAGGAAGGAAGGAAGGAAGGAAGGAAGAACTGGGGCCATGGTTAATGTGGTAGAGGATCCTGAGTTCAAATCCTCAGTTAAAAAAAAAAAAAAAAAAAAAAACCTCTCATTTAAAAAAACAAAACAAACACATGGTCTGTGATACTCATGTACACGAGGCAAGCTACTTAATGTTTGTATTTCTAGTCTACTGTTGTAACCTTTCTTTACTGCTTTGTGAGGGACAAGTGAAAGAGGGTATCGAAAGCACTTGCAAGAGCCGCACACAGCACCTACCTCCTCCTGGGTGTTGATGCTTTGCATTCCTTCATTTGGCCTCCTAGAACAGGTAGTTTACACCTCTCTGCCCCTTGCAGAATTCTAAGGTCTGTGTTGGCACCACTTGGCCTACATCCAGAGGCCCGTGATCCTTGCAGGATCCTTGTAGAATTAGTGGTGATCACCTATATGACAAGTACCAAGGTGTAAAATTGAGTAAGAAGCACAGTCAGAGAGTCTACACTGCATATTGGCACCCTGGTGTGGCCACACCAACAATGACCAAAACCCTCTTTTCTCTGTCTGCTTTCCTTGTCTGTGTTCGCAAATCAAAGATGACGTCCGCCATTGCCATGGTCTGAGGCTTGCTATGCACACGTCAGAAGCCAGTTGCTCCTCTGAGGGGAAAGAAAATCTGCAACAAAGGAAGAGGCAACAACGCTCCATAGGAAATGCACTTAGTAGCTTGCCCGTGTAACTAATGCCTCTGTACAGCATTTTATAATTTAAAAAAATGTACAAAATAAAGAAAGAAAATCTGCAAGAAACAGAAAAGGCAAAATTATTAACTGTCATTTTTATATAACACGTACACAGTAGAATTTTGCCCAATAATCATTTTTAGTAATGTCATCTTTTTTTTCTATTCTTTTTTTTTTTTGGTCAGCCATGGGGCTTGAACTCTGGGCTTGGGTGCTGTCCCTCAGCTCTTCAGCTCAAGGCGAGTGCTATACCGCTTGAGCCACAATGCCTCTTCTGGTTTTTTAGTGATTTATTGGAGATAAGAGTCTCACAGAGTTTCCTGCCCAGGCTGGCTTTGAACCGAGATCCTCAGATCTCAGCCTCCTGAGTAGCTAGGATTACAGGTGTGAACTACCAGTGCCCAGCTAATGTCATCTTTTTCCTTTTCTTGATGTTACAGTCTGTTTCTAGAGGTCTAATATTCACAACAATTGCTCATAGTAATTGAGGCATATTTTGAAATACTAAATACTGGCTGGGAGACAGTGTCTCATGCCTAGCTATAATCCTAGCTACCCAGGAGGCTGAGATCTGAGGTTCACAGCTCAAAGCCAGCCTTGGAAGAAAAGTCCCCATGAGACTCTTCTCTCCAATTAACCACTCAGAAAACCAGAAGTGGAGCGTGGCTCAAAGTGGTAGAATGCTAGTCTTGAGTAAAAGCACTCAGGCCCTGAGTTCAAGCTCCACAACCAGCAACAACAACAGCAAAAGAAATATTCAATACTTCTGTAACGTACACAGATCGAGATATAACACCCAGGGAGCATGCGACTAAATCTTTACATTGCAAAGGAAAAGATGCCTAATGATGGAAATGAAAAATAAACTTTATATAAAAAATTATTAATATTTATTTTATTTTCTTTTTTTAGTGAAATTTCATTGCTTTCAAAACTTAAACATTTCTAGCATCACTTGAATGATTGGGGCTTTTAAAGCTAATTTCTAGCTTTTTTGTTTGTGTTTTTGTACCAATATTGGTACTTGAGCTCAGGGCCTGGACACTGTCCTTTAGCTTTCTCATTTAGGTACTGGTACTCCAACACGTGAGCCACAGTTAATTGGAGATAAGAGTCTCACAGATTTTCCTGCCCAGCCTGGCTTCAAACCACTCAACCTCCGGAGTGACTTAGAGGCATAAGCCACCAGTGCCTGGCTTAATTTCTGGCTTTTAACTCTTTTGACAGATAGTGCGTGGGCTTTCATGTACTCTTTACAAAAGTGGACAAATACAAAGTGAATCTTTCCCTGAAAACAAAGACAAGCCTGGCTCCTAGGCTGGGCACATCTCTCCAAATGTCCAATCCCCCAATCATTTTTACTGATGGAACTTGCGAGGGGCTCTGCAGCACTTTATGGCTGAGAAGCCTCTTGTCACCCCTGAACTGGTCACCACTAGGTACTCCTATAGTCCATCAAGAAGGCTACCCCTGCACCCCAAATCGCCTCTGCTCCCAGAGCCAAGAGCGCCCGCAGCAGCGGCCTCTGGGGCTATCAGATTCAAGCCAGCAGGAAAACTGGTAGAAAGGATAAAACGATTGGATCCAAACCTTGGAATGGTTTAAATTCAAGGGTTTTCATTTCTAATTTTAGGCCTAGGATTAGAATAGTCAAAAAAAAAAAAAGGAAAACTAGTCCTCTGTTTAAATAATCTCTCTTGATGATGATGTAAAGTCAAATAAATGAGTTTTTAAGTGTCTTGGAGACAGACACATTTTTTCTTTGCTTTTTGGTTTTTGCTGATGTCCATCCAGACTAGGCCTACATGAGCATAACCACGTACCAGTGCCAGTTTAGGAAGAAAAAGACTCAATATAATGTCGGATTTATTACAAAATGTAAAAAAAAAAAATACACTATAGACCTCCCAGTGAGTGGCTCTCAATCAGTTTTACCCGTTTTTGCTCAACCATTGTGCTGATCGCCTTCTAGAACTTTTCTGCCTCCTGCCCTCCCATCCTGTTCAAAAATATAACAATAAACCAGATGCCAAGTATCTCAGTGTGTCTCAGCGCTGTCTGTACCCTATATTCTGTGTTCCCTCCTGGCACACCGTGTGGCATTCATTTTCACGTGGCTTATTTAGTTAAACTTCCATGTGTGTGGCTCTAAATAGAATACGTTCTTTTCTGGAGAAACTGAAAAAGAGTCTGCAAGGCTTCAGTTCTCATTACAGCTAGGGTTGTAATGGCTTTTCTCTTTCCCAGCCCAGCACCTTGTACTGAGCAAGATGTGTGTTTAGAAACCAATAAATAAGAAAAATAACAGCAGCCTTGTTTATCAACTCAAGCTCTCCAGGCCTGTCTTCATCATGCATTTTGCCACTTAAGGCAAAATCAAGGCCTTGCTGTTTGCTTGTATTTATCTATTGCTTGCCAAATGGCCGACTGGTCTCCTCCGCCTCAAAGCAACCTCAGAAGATGGACTAAGCTATTCTGATTTGATGACTTTATTTGGTCCTTATTTTCAAGGCTTTAACTTTTCATCCATAAAATTAAAAATAGAAGTGAAAGTCATCTTTGGCTTTAAAAAAAATTCTAATTGTACCCTCATTTGGTTCCATCGGATTCCCCTGGCAGAACTTAGAAGCTCGGTTCCACTTCCTATCACCATGCTTTGGCATTCCCTCTGTCCTTACCTCTGGGAGATGTTTGTGGCCTGGGCTTTGGTGCTGGTTTTGAAATACATGTCCCTTCATGTTCTTTGGAAAGTGGCCATTATCCACATGGAAGGTTATTACAAACTTTGAAGATTATGTGTGCCATATGCTCTCGAACAAATGACTATTTAAAACTTACTTGATGCCTTTCCCTCTTCTCTCATAGCTTAAGCTTTATATCCTCAAATCAGTGAGCTTAAAACATTATTTTCTTCTTAGACATTTAAAGTGCCAGTAGGACCCCTGGATCCTGATGGGGAGCTGTGATACGTGGCCACGTTTCTCAGGATGAGGGGAGAAAAGGTAAATGAATCGCAAGCCAGTGGACGGCATTGTGGTTCAGGCAGAGAAGAGTTTATTGGGAGAGCTGAGCTGTCCTTCTGGACTCCAGAGCGAGGAGGGAGAGAGGGAAGGAGTGAGGGAGGGAGGTGTGACCGAATGCCTTTTCCAAGTGACCTCAGAGCCCAGGCTCCCATTGCTGACTCACGGCCAGGTGATGGACAGTTACAGGTGCTTCCCGCTCCTGGCAGGTGATCTCTGGGAAGGGTGGGGAGGGCTTGTTCTCCCCAGAGGACCTAACGGTTTCACATTCTTTGCATCTTAGTAAACCAGGCGTGATTGGAGAAGGCCTAAAGTTGGAGAGGGTACGTGAGGTTTAAAAATACGAAAAAATGCTTAAAATGATTGCAACCCAAACTAAGTTAACTGAGACACAAAAATGCTTTCCATGGGTTCATTGGCTTGAGCCCTCAGACGTCACTGATGTTGAAAACCGGGGTTAGATTGTGTCTGCTGTGGAAAGTTACCAAAACCTAGGAGGAGGAGGAAAGCCACCACATTCACAAGTGCAAATTTAAGCTTTAAGATCGTTTGCTCCAACCGGAGTCCTCAGCACCCTGCTCTTTTTATCCTACAGGTCATAGGTGTGAAGAACAACACTGAAAAACTACAGCTCACGAGTTTGCCCTTGACAGAGCACCTCCTCCGAATCTCAAGTAATAAAGCCCCATCCAATGTAATTCAACACTGAATTGTGCAATCTGTGGTTCTATAACAAGAAACATGTCAGTTAAGTCGGGCACAGAATAATGTGTTTTTTTTCTTCAGGAATAATATAAGAACAGATTTGGGGTTTTATATTGGATTGTGGTAGGGAGAGAATTGAAATATTTATACGTCAATTTTTCTGAAGATGAGGTAATACAGAATCAAATTTTGTTGGTTTTCCTCTATTTAACCCTAAACAGATAAACTCAATGGCATTTAGAGAAAAAAACTAAAGCAGTTGAAAAATGTATTTTAGTGAATTTCTAATTTTAACTTAAAACATGGCTAGTTTAATCCTGTGCTCCATGGGTAGAACTGTGTTCTCTGAATTCTTACTTTTCAAAGTAGGGCCAATGGGCTTGTGTGATTAACGTGGCTAAGGCTGTGGGAAGTGACCAGGCTTAGGTTCCGCTGCAAGCCACAGGCCAGGATTGCATTTGAACAATCCCACGTCACTCAGAGACACAGGGAAGTTTTCTGGGCACTGAGCTCAACTCAATACTCACCAAAGGCAACATCAAGCAGACTTTGAAAACCACCATAAAAAATTCTAAGGGCAGGTTATGTTTGCTAGACAACAATAACTTCAAGACCCGTCTTCTAAAACTCTTCTTAAATATTGTAATTGAAAATTCTCCCCTGCTTTCAGTTTTTCCATTTTTCTTTCTCCTTCCAGTTCTCCTTTCAGACTCCTCTCCCTCCTCTCTCTCCCCACCTATACGACATTCTAAATGATACATTAGTAAACATAATTTAGCCATTTCTCCGGATACAGGTGAAGTTTCTCTCTAAAGGCAGGGACTCTTTACGTAGGGTCCTTGACTTCAATCACAGAATAAGGATTTCCGCACAAGTCATACTGGTAAGAAACCTTGGCGGCTCTTTATTGAGTAAGTGAGCGGGCCAGCAGACCCAACAGACAAGCGGCAAGGAAGAGACAGGCTAACAAGAGTGGGCGCTCTCCAAGGGAGACACATGCACAGGTCTTCGGCTGCCAGGGGATTTATGTGTTCTGACTTAACCATAGAAAAGGATAGGAGTTTCTCTTTGCTCTCAATCACTCTTGGCTCTGTTATAGTTCTAAGTTTCTGGCTCTTGTTTACTACTCTGATGGGAGCCTTTCTCTGGGGAAGGGATACATGTTGCCAAACATGTTAATTCTTGGGGGAAGAACTGCATCTCTCAGGAAGCAATCCATGCTGTCCTCATGCTTTGAAGCAAAGACAGTGCTTCCGTGTTTCTAAATACTGTTTCTGAGTTGCCTTTACCAAGCCTTATTTTCTTCAATTTATCCTGACTCATTTTCCCCTAAAATGACTTTGGTTCCTCAATCTTAAGGGAAGCAAATAAATGAATATCTCCTGCATTTGCTAAGCTTAAGTTTTTTGAATTTCTGGCCTCATTTTCCCTAAAAAAAAAAATCATTAAATTCAGGACCTATTCTTGATTTTAAAAGTTCAGCTAAATGCATTAAGTATAATTTCCTGGATGAAAATGTGTAGTGTCATGTGGGAACACACTGGCGAGATACAGAGAAGCCACAGTTTGAGAGGTTGAATTGGGAGTAGCCGGTGACCGTGAGTGGACACATGTTCCCCGAAAGCCTGCAGCCTTGAATGCACTTATCACTGTTAGGAAACTGAGCTGTGAGAGCCAGATCAACTGTAGGGGAGAGTTAAGAGGGATGCCGTGGTGACCTGCGGAGAGGGAGGAGGCACAGGGGGTCGAGGGGCCTAAATAGGGTCATGGACAAGGGCAGGGTCTCTGGGAGCTCCGGAGGTCAAAGCCTCGTGAGTTCATGGCACAGGTCTGGAAGGTTCAGGAATCTGTTGTCCAAGCCCCTGCCCCCTCCTCTATGAATTCAGGTGTGTTCATCACCTGGGGTGGGGCAGGGATTTTACCTCTAAGAGATTTCAGAGCGTCCCCAAGATGCCAAGATGGCATCAGTTACACCCAGTTTCCATAGTTCAATATCATGTCCTCCATTACAAAACCTCGACAGGTTCAGACTGTCCACCTATTCGTTTCCCTCAAAATAATCAGTGTTCGCTGTGGAGTTCACCCAAATTAGAACACGACTTCATTAAGAACTTTAAAGTATTCCAAAACTAATTCTAAACATGAATCAACGAAAAAAGAGCCGAGAAAACGTGTAGGAGTTCCTCAAAGGGGGAACTTCAAGCTTTGATGTTCTGCTCAATTTAAAACATATAAATTATAGTATCTAAAATAGAGCCAACACAGTAAGGCACAGAAATAGTCTGAAATGAAACAGAATACAGTAGCCAGGAATAGACCCAAGAATATGTGGTTGCTCAGAATCTGAAAAAGATGGCATTTCAAATTGTTCAGAAGATAAGTTGAATTTCCAATAAATAACACTCAATTTCTGACTAAACATTTGGGGAAAAGAAACCTGAGACTTTTAAGAGAAAATAATTTCCAGATGAATCAAAGATTTAAATGTGACAGAAGGAAAAAGGACAGGAAATAAAGAAGAAATTACAAAATACTAAAAGGCAATTTGAGCGAATAACTTTATAATCTTAAAATGAGGGCACCTTTCCAAGAAGTATAAAAACTCAGGATTCATAGCAAAATGTTGATCATTTTCACCTTGTTACATCATAATGTATATTATCTTCTAATATAAATTAAAAGAAAACAAAATAGAAACTGGGTTTTGTACCCCCCCAAAAAAGAGTTAAGACATAAATCACATACATCTCCCACTCCAACAACAACAAAAATAATGGAAGCAGAAAAATACAGGCATCAATAAAAAGAACCAATTAAAATGAAGATAGCTACTTTTCATGATAGAGTAAGGGAAAAGGCATTTTGTGCTGTTGTTTGCTCAGGAAATGAGTTGATGGTTTATGTGACTGCAAGGCTCACATCTAAGTTTTTTGTAATCCTAAGAGAATTTCTGGGTCAGATAGGAATTTATATAAAAATCTTAAATTCAATACTTTCTAAGCTAACAATTCCACTTTGATAAATTTAACCAGATGAGATATTAATATAGGTTAATGAATGCATGTATGAGAAGATCATATTCAACAATGAATAGCCATTGTATATGCAATAAAGTAGTTGGCTTTGTGGTGCACACTGTAATTGACATGTGGAAGCCCCACCACAGTGAGACACCTACTAGAATGGTCAGAATTCAGAACATAGATGTTGCTGAAGGCTGGTGAACATATGGAGAAACCGGAATTCTAGTTCATAGTAGCCAGAAATGGGGTAGCCACTTGGGAAGATAATCTGATAACTAACTTGTTGGCTTGCTTGCTTTTCTTGCTTTCTGCTGTTTTTCCCTTCCCTTCCTTTCTTTCCCTTTCCATCTCTTCCTTCCTCTCTTTCCTTCCTTCCTTCCTTGCCTCCCTCCCTCTTTCCTTCCTTCCCTTCCCTTTCCTTCCTTCTTTTCTTTCTTTCTTTCTTTTGTTCATTCGCTCATTCTTTCTTCCTTTCTTTCTTTTTTCCTTCCTTCCTTCTTTCCTTTCCTTTCTTCCCTTCCTTCCTTTCTTTCTTTTTTCCTTCCTTCCTTCCTTTCTTCCTCCCTCCCTCCCTCCTTCCCTCCCTCCCTCCCTCCCTCCCTCTCTCCCTCCCTTCCTCCCTTCCTTCCTTCCTTTCTTTCTCTGGATCTGGGGTTTGAACTCAGGTCCTCACTTCCATTTCTGTCTTTGTACTGATCAATTAGAGATAGATTTGTATGTTTGGTCTGGTTTCAAACCACTCTTCTCAGATATTAGCATCCTAATGGTAGTTTCTTTCCACAAATGTAAACATTATCTAACTCTTCCATCTAGCAGTGCTATAGTCATGTTCTTTGGCATTTAAGCAAATGCACATAAAACTGATGTCTACACAAACATACTGCACACAGATGTTTATACAGCTTTATTTATAACTGTCAAAACTTGAAAGCAACCAAGATACCCTTCAGTAGATCCTGCCATGATGTTTTGGCTGTTATTTCTCCTTAGTTTTACACGTGTGTGTGTGTGTGTGTGTGTGTGTGTGCGCGCGCACACACACACACACACACACACATAGCCAATCTTTAGACTACTGTTGCTTTTTATTATTTAATTGGCTTCCAGAAGCTTTTTTTGGTCTCATTAGTATATTCTTAATAAAATTTAGTTGGTGTGGTCTTATTAATATCTCTCTCTCTCTCTGGAAAAGTTTAAGATGTGTTGCTAATACAGCCATTTTTGAATGTAAGAATTTGGCTATGAAAAAAAAAGAAGAATTCAGCTATGAAATCCTGAAGTCCTGCGTGTGCGTTTGTTCGGAGGTATTTGATTACCCTTTCAGTCTCTTTATTTGTTATTAGTCTGTTCAGGTTTTTTTCTTTCTTCCTTATTTTTCTAAAAATACTCCATTTCCTTTAGGTTATCCAATTCATTAGTATAGAAATTATTCACAGTAGTACTTTATGGGCCTTTACATTTCTGAGCTTTCTTTCATAATTTCTCCATTTCCATGTTTTATATTATTTGTTTAAGTCCCCTTTATTACTTTTATAGTTAAACTAAGGGCCAGTCAAATTTATTCTTTTTTAAAACCTCTCTTACAGACTTTTAAAACATAGTTCTTTTGTTCTGTTTTTTATTTCATTTTTGGTCGTTATTATTCCTTATCCCTGGTAGGCCTGGGATTCTTCACTTCCTTCTCCTGGTTCGTATCAGAATTCTGCAAGCTTCCATCTTAGCCTTGCTTGTCATAGAAATTTCATTTCTATTGCTATCTATCTCCTAATGTGTTTGCTTGCTTGTGTGTTTACTGTTGCATGGGTCAGGTGTTGAATACATTTCTTTTTGAACAGCATCACCCCTCCCTTAATTCCTCCCATCTTTCCCTCCTGACCCCCTCGCCCATCAGCTGCATACTTCATTTTCAACACAGTGTCCAGTGAGCGTCGCTTCTGAATCGGTTCACCCTTTGTCCCACCATTTCTGTGCCCCATACGTTTGAATGTGTTTACTTCTTCTTTGCTTTTGGGTTTCTCAGAAGCATGTTGCTCAGTTCCTATGTTCTGTTAAGTTGCTTTTCTCATCACCCTGACATCCCTCCTGACAGACATAGTTGACTCTTGATCTCAGAAGTGCCAGCGCATCGCGGCAGGGCAGGTGTGCGGGGGAAGAGTGCCTTACCTCCTTGCAGCCAGGAAGCAGAGAGAGAATACCTGCAGTAACGTTCTCCTTTCCTACGCCAATTCCCGCTGAACCCTAGCCTATCAGAAGCACAGCCCATATTCCCAGGAAGTCTTACTCCCTTAGTTAGCCCTCTCCTAGACACATCTAGACCTGAGGCCAGGGGGAATGTCATGGGGGCAGGCATGGGTGCCCTGTAGCAGCCAGGAAGCAGAGAGAATGACATGAAGAAGCCAGATTTCCCTTTCAAGAATAAATCCCAGCAACTCACTTTTTCCATCTAAGCCTCACCTTCCACCATTCCACCATCCCTCGGTATTCCACTCGAGGTCTGAGTCTGTTGGAGGATTCATCCACTGATGAAGGGAGAGACTTTTTGATTCCATCACTCCCTAAAAGTGACGCCTCTGAACATTGCTTCAACTGGGGATCGAGTCTTCATTACAAGAGCCTTTTGGGGGACACTTCACATCTAAACCATAGCAACACTAGTAGAAGATTCTAGATTTAACTATGTATTCACCTCTACCAGCCAGTGGTATGCTTGTATGTGAAAGGATGGTTGTAATCATCCTTAAGCATTTCCTAGAAGGCAGGTCTCACGGCAGGAAATTCCTTTCTTTCTTTCTTTCTTTCTTTCTGTGAAAGACAATAAAGATCTTATATTGACTTCATTTTCGAAGGGAAGCTTTGCCGAATCAAGTATTTGTAGCTTTTTCTCTCAGCACTTTGAATATCATTCTTCCTCACTAGATCAGCGAGGTCCCTCTTTAATGAGGATTCCTTTCTACATGACTTCACATTTCATTCACTGCTTTTAAAGTTCTTTGACTTTTGACACTTCAATACTTAAGAATTTTGGACTTTTTGAAATTGGAGTGCCCCTAACTCTCCAAAACTTGATACATTTCACCTTTGTTGTTGTTGTTGAATTGGAATTTGAACCCAGGGCCTTCTACTACCCAGGCAAGTACTCTACAATTTGAGCCATACCTCCAACTCTTTATTGCTTTAGTTAATATCCAGATAAGGTCTCACATATTTGTCTTGGCCTGGCCTTGGGGTGACCCTGACCCTCCTACCTTTCTACAGCTTTCTACATGTCTGGAATTACAGCCATCAACCTTTCTGCCCTACTTGACCGCTGAGCTAGTGGGTCACTATCTCAAGGCCTGACTGGACTTGGGCATCAGTCTTCCTATTGCCCCTCCATATAGTTAGGATTACCAGGAATTATTTCATTTAATAAGCTTACTGGGAGCTGGGAAGGTGGCTTAGTGGTAGAGTACTTGCCTTGCATGCATGAGGCCCTGGGTTCAATTCCCCAGCACCACATAAGCAAAAAGCCGGAAGAGGTGCTGTGGCTCAAGTGGTAGAGCGCTAACCTTGAGCTGAAGAGCTGAGAGACAGTACCCAGGCCCAGAGTTCAGGCCCCGACCGGACCCCCCCACCCCCCAAAAAATATGCTTACTGGCTTATTTTTCCTCTCAGCTTCTTCTACTTCTGGAACTTTCATCATGTAAATATTTGTTCCCTAACCCCTGTAGACTATTGTCACAAATTTTCATTCTTTTCTCATTTTCTTTTTTTTTCTCTCTGACTAAATCATTTTGAAGGATCTCTCTCCAAGTTTACAAATAATTTCTTCTGCTTAGTCTGGCTTGTTGTTGAAACTCTCTAGTGCGTATTTTACTTTATTGATTGACTATCACAGTGCTAGTATTTCTGGTGAATTTCTAGCTTAAGCCATGAATTATTTTTCTGCCTTATCGTATTGCCTACTTTGACTCTCTTATGTCTCATTGAGTTTCCTTAAGACCATAACTTTGAGTTCCTTTTCAGGCAATTTATAAATTCTGATGTCCTGTCCTGGGGGTCAGCTCCTAGACAATGATTTTGTTCTTTTAGCAGTGTCCTGTTCCCTTAGTTTTGTGTGTTTCTTGTGTCCTTGCATGGGTATCTATGCATCAGGTGATACAGTCCCCTCTTCCAAACCTCACAAGTAGCCTTGTAAAGGATCTCTTCTGCCTTCCGTCCGGCCCGGTGGGCCACGGGCTGTGGCTCTGTGTGGGAACCACTCTCCCACGATGTCCATGCAGCGTCCGCAGCCTGAGGGTCGTGTGAGTGATGACTCCAGCTCCCTCCAGGCTCCCAATTCCACATTCTTGAAGTTGCCGTGCAGTCCGGTCTCTCCTCTTTAAGTCTGATAGCATCACTATAACCTGTGAGACCTGAGATGCCTGCCGGTTCACTCTTCAAGGTGTGAATGCATGCAGTTCTCTCCCTTAACTGGGATCTGCTGTTCTGTAGCTCCTCCCAGAAGCTGGCACTCATGGGTCACACACAGCACATGCCTGGTGTGGCTGTAGGAAAGATGGCAGGGCTGCAGTCTGCAGCATACGACTACAGTTCGGTCACCGGAATCGATAGAGTAGCTCAGGCTCTGGAGGGGTGAGGTGTCCCTGAGCCACGACTCTTGGTCACAATCACGAGGAAGTGGAATGGCTGGTACACAGGATCTTTGAGGAGAGCTTCCGCCATGACAAAGAACCAGGAATGGCACAATGCTGCTGGGGTTTGGGGCTTGGAGGGATGAGGATAGGTGGGGTGGGCAAGCAGCCTGCACTACAGGGAGTCAGAACAGCTCTGGACAGGTAGGACACTCACCGACTGTTGCCAGGAAGGCAGGGTGGCAGAGCACAGCTCTGGCTGATTCCCTGGACCAGGAAGGGCTGCCTCTGCATGCTTTTATGGGCCAGCACAGCCTCTGGTCACAACTGCAGTGCTGAGTCTAGAACTTCTCAAATGTGTCGGCGGCTTAGCGCCCACAGGGAGACAGGTCCTGGTCACACAGGGCAGGGAGGCAGCCGCTCCAGAAGTTCAAGGCTCTGGATCCCCACAGGTGGGTTACCACATCAGCTCAGTGCTCAAGGGTAGAGCGAGAAGCAGCTTTGCTTCAGGATGGGAATATAGGAAGGCCGTGGCTGCTCACCCTGGTGCGGGATGCACTCTGGTGGTGCCTTTGATTTCAAGCACAGTTACCTCTGGGATCACACACTGTGTAGACTCTGGGTGCTCCCTCGGGCAGGCTCAGAACCTGTAACAACCGCATGTCTCCAGTAGAGAAGACTGAAGATGGTAAGTACCGTGCTGAGATCCTTTTACCTTTCACTTTCTGCTTCTGAGCTGATCCCAACTAGGGAGATGAAGTGGTGGAGGTAAGCCATTTCCATCCGTGCTGTGGCCTCATGGGTATATGTGGCTTCTCTCTTGTCATCCAGGGTGTGTGTGTGTGTGTGTGTGTGTGTGTGTGTGTGTGTGTGTGTGTGTGTGTGTGTGTGTGTGTGATGTGCACATGGACACACAAAGTGACTTTGTCAGTGGCAAAGCTCCACTTCTGGCTCTTCAGTGGTTAATTGGAGATAAGCGTCTCCTGGACTTTCAAACATGTATCAAGTGCTGAGCCTTTGGAGTAGCTGGATTACTGCCCTGAGCTGCCAGCGTGCGGGACCTCTTAGTTATTACAATTGAAATGTAACTGTTTGTTATTTTGGCTTTTAAGGGATTGTGCTAAGGCTTGTTGTTGGCTAATTGCCTGATGTCTTCTCCAGTTTTTATTACAGCAATTGAAAATATAGTTTTTCTATTTAGTATGAAACACTGATAATACATATTCAAATATTCATTTTATTTTCTTTAAAGCACTAAACTCTTCTTCTTCTTTCTTTTGGTACCAGTCCTGATGAGCCTTGCACCGAGGGCCTGAGTGCTAGCTGTTTTTGAGCTTTTTCTCTTCAAGCTAGCTCTCTACCCATTTGAGACACACCACTACTTCTGGCTTCTTTGTGGTTCATTGGAGATAAGCGTCTCATGGACTTTCCTGCTTGAGTTGGCTTTGAATTGCTGTGCTCAGATCTGAGCCTCCTGAGTAGCTAGGATTGCAGGTGTGAGCCAAGTACCCAGCAAAGCAGAACACTCTGAATTTGAGCTTCTAATCGCTTACTTTGATTTTGCTTGTGTTAACTCCAGAAATATTATGCAGAAACTGTTTTGCTATTATTTTTTAGCATGATGGTACTTCTAAATTGGTGGTATTTATATCCTAAAACCTGCGGGAATAGCAATACAGAGTAATTGTTCAAGGTCATGAAGTTTCAAAGTTAAAGTTCTAGTAGAAAATGTTGCTTCTTTATCCTGGATGACAGCATTGAGACTTCAAAACTGAAAGGGTTAGCTGGTGTCGGTGGCTCTGGCCTTGCTACGCAGGAGAGCTGAGATCTGAAGACTAAAGTCTGAAGTCAGTGAGAGAGGAAAGTCTTTTAGACTCATCTGGAAAAATCTGGAAGTGAACTGCTACCCTTCCCCTCTGTACATCACCTTTATAATAATAAAACAGAAAAGAAAAACAAAGGCCGGAATTAGAGCCATGTCTCAAGTGGTAGAGTGCTAGCCTTGAGTTCAAGCCCCAGTACCAACATATATAAATACATAAACCAAAAATGTGAAAGATGCAAGGATTTTTATATTATTATATTTTAGGTCTTAAATGCAATAATATATTATTATATCGTGTTATATATAGTAATGATATGATATAGTATGATAGTAAATGTTTTGCATTAACATGCAAGAGAGAGAATAAAGGTGATAGGCTAATTCCTGACCAATCAAATCTGTGGGAGGAGGAGGCATTCTCCACTTTGATGGTGTGAACCTAGATAATATTGATTAACCAATGATATAATGTGATTCCTTTCTTATTTTCTGGATAAGGTTCTTTATGGTAGTGTAGTAGACATTAGTCCATGGTAAGGGAATAAGGGAAGAGGATGAGATTCTGTATTTCCCCACCCACTTGAATTGTGGCTAACCGGCAGGAAACGCTAACCCCGTTAGCATATTGCCCTGGTCTGCCTCAGGATGAAAGTATGAACTTCTATTCCCATCCCAGCCCAAGCACTAGGATGAATTCTGACAATCGCACTATTTTCTCTGCAGATTTTTCTTTTTGACACTGTGTGTGTGTGTATGTGTGTGTGTGTGTGTGTGTGTGTGTGTGTGCTCTAATGCACAACTATAGTCTTCACCATGCACAGAAATGGCTGGAAAGGGGTTGTTTAAAACCTTCTTCCAACACATCAACCATCTGACTTCGTCTGCCCTGTGGAGCTGGGCCTCTGCGGCATCTGGCCTGCCGCGATGAGCCAATGCTGCAGGTGGGGAGAGGACAGCTCTGCGGGGTCTCTGTGGCGCTGCTGCGGCGTTCGCATGGCGCGGAGGAGGGAGGAGCCATGCACTGGGCTTCTCTCTGCTTTGGAAACACAAAAGGTTGTTTTTCCTGTTACTGCTAAATTTTGGATCTGATTATGATTTTGGTTGAGAATAATGTGTAATCTCCAATGAAGAATATATTTATTTAAAAAGCTTAATTTCTTTCCAGAATGGTATTAATCAGATACTAGTCTATGAATCGATTTTGCCTTCTCTCCATCTTTTTTTTTGTTTTTTTTCTTAAGCCATCCACTTGCAGAACCATTTGTTTTCGGTATTGGTCAGGGTCTTTGCATAAAATCACTGGCATTTCAAATTGGGAATGTGAGAATTGAAGGAGAGAGAGAACATTTACAAAGGCGTGAGAAGGACGTAGAGAACGTTCCGGGGTGAAGTAGTGCACGGGTAGGTGACAGGAGGGAACCTCCCGTCTGGGCCTGAGGTAGGAGGTGGGGGCGTCGTGGCTGCAGGTGAGGGTTAGTCTCCGGTAGAAGAGTTCATGCCTCGCGAGTATGAAGTCCTGAGTTCAAACCCCAGTCCTGGGACGTTGAAGAGGGCAGCTCTCGGTGAACTGTTCTCATCATCGTACAGTGAATCACCAGACAGATTGTATGAAGAAAGAATTTAGCTTTTTAACAATAGTTACTTACTCCGGAACCATTTTTTGCCTAGTCTATCACTTCTTTACTGATTTTAAATAGCTTCCTTTTAGTATGAATGTCTCTTCGTAGGTGTATATATGGCACACACACACACACACACACTTTTAAAGTATACTATTTCATTGTCCTGTTTATTACTTTTCCATTACTTAGTACTCCCATCTACCATGTTAAACTTTTTTTTAAAAATGTATGATATATATTACTATTTTATTGAAGTTCTTCCTTAAAAATGCTAATTTTTAATGTAAGGTTTTCACATCTAGCTGTAAGAAGTCCATGGTTTTCTAGTCACATTTTAAGAGTCTTACAGTTTTTCAGTTTTCCTACCTACTCCTATACAGCTAGAATGACTGGAGTGGCTCCTACCTATTCCTATGCGGCTAGAATGGCGAGTGGCTGGCTTTGTTGAGATGGGTCTTGTTAACTGTTTGATCAGACCGGCCTTGGGGCAGGTTTCTCCAGCGGGGTCTATAGGCGCCTTTAAGGTTTGTGACTGCACAGCTCAGCACTGTCACAGCAGGAACAATGTTGGTCACTAGCTCTCCAGAACGTAGTCATCTTCCCTAACTGAAACCTGATGCCCAGGGATTGGTCAACTCCTCCTTTTTCACTGGCCTTCAATCGCTGTAATTCCATAACTCTGTGGCTTTCCGTATAAGGGGAATCACTTGGCATTTAATTTGTTGTGGCTGGCATTTTGCATAGCATGATGTCTTCAAGTTTTCTCCTTGCTCTTTGTCTACTGCAAATTTTCCAACTTTTTAAAAGCAATTATTCAGTTATGTGGAGTTGCCATCTTTCCGACGTTCACTTACTTGTTCAAGGACATTTAGGAGTTTTCTATATTTTCTTTGTCATGAACAATCCTAAAGTAGCCCAGGAATGCTAGCATTGCTTGTTGTCTTACATAATGTCTCAAAGTGGCATTTGTAGATTTTGTGGGAGAACTGTAGTTATTTTCACATTTTTGGAGCAATATCCATCATGTTTTTCATTTGGCATTTCAAGCAACGGCACGTGATAGAATTGCTGCACATCCTCACCAACACCTTCCCTTACATAGCCACATAGTCATGTATAGACCTTACATAGCCATCCAGAGAACCGCGAGCTTCCATTTGGAGTTTAATTCACATTTCCCTGATGATGGCTGCTTGCCACTGTATATCTTCTCTGGAGAAATGTCTATACAGGTCTTTTAGCTATGTATAATGTTATGCCTGCACCATACTATTTGGGTTTCTGTAGCTTGGCAATGTATTTTAAAATTGAGAAGAATAATGTTTGCCATTTGTTATTTTGGGGTAATCTGTAAATTATAGAATTATTTCTACTATTCTTAAAAAAATATTACTGGAGGTCAGGTCCTGGTGGCTCACACCTGTAATCCAAGTTACTCAGGAGGCTGAGATCTAAGGATCTTGGTTCAAAGCCACCCCAGGCAGGAAAATCCATGAGACATTTATCTTCAACTGACTACCAAAAAAAAAAAAAAGCCAGAAATTGAGGTGTGGCTCAAGTGTAGCTTGCTAACTTTGAGTGTGCACGCGTGCACGTGCGCACACACATACACACAAGAAACAACAAAAACAACAACAAAAAATAACAGGGACACTGACTAGTCCCTGAGTCCCTAGTCCCAGGACCAACACACAAACAGAGCTATGCATCATTGGAATTTCAAAAGGAATAACATTAAATAGGGGAACATTTTGGATTGTGAAGATATTTTTTAACAATATTAACTTTTCCAATCTGAGATATCTTTCCATTTATCATTTCATGGAAAGAATTGTCATTCCATTTCTATCATCAGTTTCCCAACCAAAATAAAATTTTATTGAATTTTACTTAGAAAAAGAAGCAAATTTAAGGTAACAGACAACAGAAGTTTGAAACACAATTAAAGGAACATTGAAAGTTTTGAAAGAAACAAAATAGTGCTGAAAGAAACAAAATAGATCCTGAATTCTGGTGGCTCACGTCCGTTATCCTAGCTACTCAGGAGGCTGAGATCTGAGGATGGAGGTTCAAAGCCAGCCCAGGGAAGGAAAGTCCATGAGATTCTTATCTCCGATAATCAAAAAACCAAAAGTAGTGGAGCTTACCACAAATGGTAGAACTACATCGTTATGAGAAAAAGTTAAGGGACAGTGCCTAGGTCCTGAATGCAAGCCCCAATAACCAGCACACACTCCAAAGGAACAAACTGGAGTTCACATGTGTGTATGTGGGTGTTTCTGTGTATACAGACAGTGGTCTCCTTGATCCATGCGGGACATATTCCAAGACTTCCAGTAGATGTCCAAGGCTACAGACAGCACTGAACTCTAGCCTATACTTTCCTACACAAAGTTTCCTATGTAAAATTTCAGTTTATGATTTACATAAAGTAAGACAATGATAGAACAATTGTAAAACATATTACAATGAAACTGCCAGCATCAGTGCTCTTGGGCTTTGGGCCATTTGTAAAGAACACAAGGTTTTAATGAGTTCCGAGCAATCTATCTGGTAAGTGGGACAGCTGCTAAGTGCTAGCTGGGTGTGTTAGACAGAGGGGACCCTCATCTCACTGGGTTCAACGCTGGATGTTTTTCCTATCTCTACTTATTTCCTAACCTCTTCAGTGCTTGATTTCCTAAATTTTTTTGTAGTCATTTTCTATTAGCTCTGTAAAGATTGTGTCCTTAAAAATGTTTGCTTTTTAAGAAAGCTTTCTCCTGATTAAATAGCCCTTGGCTTCTTTTTTTTTTCAAAAATATTTATGCACAAGGTATCTGCTTAAGACAAGCCCTAGGCGTTGGAGTGTGTCTTTAGCCTTAGAACACTGCCTAATACCCACAAGGCCTAGTTTAGAAACTAGTACCACCCACCCACCCACCAAACACACACATAAATACTCAGGCCTGTTATACTCTCCCAAATTCAATGTGCTATTAACTTAGAAGTGTATGAATTTGATGGACACGCATGTTATTCATATACTAAAGAGAAGAGATGGTAAATAACGGAAAGTGTCCTTCCCTGTAAGATTCAGGCCCAAAGCCCTGGTAATTAGTCAAACAGTATAAAATATCTGAAGAACTTCAGGGGTATCCAAGCGCTGAGTCCTGAACTGCCATGCTAACAACTTGGTAGACGCTTCCATTTGAATACGCTGTGGAGAGGGTGTCTTCTGGCATGTGGAGAAGACACTTGGGACCTGGGTTAAGAAGTGATGCCTCTTTAGCCGTCTAGTCACAACCCCATCACCAGGCCTGTGTGGCACAGAGAAAAATGTCACTGTGGCCCATTTAGTATCTAATAGGTTTGGCTGAACCATTTCGCAGGAAGTGACCTCCTCCTGGATCTCACAGGGAACAGGGAGCAGGGAACAGGAAGTGACCTCCTCCTGGATCTCACAGGGAACAGGGGACAGGAAGTGACCTCCTGGATCTCACAGGGAATAGGGGACAGGATGTGACCTCCTGGAGCTCACAGGGAACAGGTGACAGGAAGTGACCTCCTGGATCTCACAGGGAACAGGGGACAGGAAGTGACCTCCTCCTGGATCTCACAGGGAACAGGGGACAGGAAGTGATCTCCTGGATCTCACAGGGAACAGGGGACAGGAAGTGACCTCCTCCTGGATCTCACAGGGAACAGGGGACAGGAAGTGACCTCCTCCTGGATCTCACAGGGAACAGGGGACAGGAAGTGACCTCCTCCTGGATCTCACAGGGAACAGGGAACAGGAAGTGACCTCCTCTTGGATCTCACAGGGAACGGGGGACAGGAAGTGACCTCCTGGATCTCACAGGGAATGGGGGACAGGAAGTGACCTCCTGCATCTCACAGAGAACGGGGGACAGGAAGTGACCTCCTGGATCTCACAGAGAACGGGGGACAGGAAGTGACCTCCCCCTGGATCTCACAGGGAATGGGGGACAGGAAGTGACCTCCTGGATCTCACAGGGAATGGGGACAGGAAGTGACCTCCTGGATCTCACAGGGAACAGGGGACAGGACGTGACCTCCTGGATCTCACAGGGAACAGGGGACAGGAAGTGAGCTCCTGGATCTCACAGGGAATAGGGGACAGGAAGTGACCTTCTCCTGGATCTCACAGAGAACAGGGGACAGGAAGTGACCTCCTCCTGAATCTCACAGGGAATGGGGAACAGGATGTGACCTCCTCCTGGATCTCACAGGGAACAGGGGACAGGAAGTGACCTCCTCCCGGATCTCACAGGGAATGGGGACAGGAAGTGACCTCCTCCTGGATCTCACAGGGAACAGGGGACAGGAAGTGACCTCCTCCCGGATCTCACAGGGAACAGGGGACAGGAAGTGACCTCCTCCTGGATCTCACAGGGAATGGGGAACAGGATGTGACCTCCTCCTGGATCTCACAGGGAGCAGGGGACAGGAAGTGACCTCCTCCTGGATCTCACAGGGAATGGGGACAGGAAATGACCTCCTCCTGGATCTCACAGGGAACAGGGGACAGGACGTGACCTCCCGGATCTCACAGGGAACAGGGGACAGGAAGTGACCTCCCGGATCTCACAGGGAACAGGGGACAGGAAGTGACCTCCTGCATCTCACAAGGAACAGGGGACAGGAAGTGACCTCCTGGATCTCACAGGGAGCAGGGGACAGGAAGTGACCTCCTCCTGGATCTCACAGGGAGCAGGGGACAGGAAGTGACCTCCTCCTGGATCTCACAGGGAGCAGGGGACAGGAAGTGACCTCCCGGATCTCACAGAGAACGGGACAGGAAGTGACCTCCTCCTGGATCTCACAGGGAACAGGGGACAGGAAGTGACTTCCTGCATCTCACAAGGAACAGGGGACAGGAAGTGACCTCCTGGATCTCACAGGGAGCAGGGGACAGGAAGTGACCTCCTCCTGGATCTCACAGGGAGCAGGGGACAGGAAGTGACCTCCTCCTGGATCTCACAGGGAGCAGGGGACAGGAAGTGACCTCCTCCTGGATGTCACAGGGAACAGGGGACAGGACGTGACCTCCCGGATCTCACAGGGAACAGGGGGCAGGAAGTGACCTCCTGGATGTCACAGGGAACAGGGGGCAGGACGTGACCCTCCTGGATCTCACAGAGAACAGGGGACAGGAAGTGACCTCCTGGATCTCACAGGGAGCAGGGGACAGGAAGTGACCTCCTCCTGGATGTCACAGGGAACAGGGGACAGGACGTGACCTCCTGGATCTCACAGGGAAGGGGGGGTGGAGGTGGGGGGAGGCAGGTACAGGGGAATCGGCCCCGGGGCGGCCCGGGCGCGACCGTCCAGTTACAAAGCACACCGCAGGCCTTGTGGAGCATTGCTTCTGCTGCATTTTCTTTATTGCAGGTCGCAGGGTGTCTGGGGAGCGACGCCGTGCGACCCGTGGGAGGTCAGTCGTGCGGGTCCGAGGGGCCTGGTCACGGCTCCGAGAACCCCTGGGCTCGGGGACCGCGCACCCCCCTCCCCTCCCAGCTCCCGTCTGGGGGGGGGCGGCGCGGGGCGGGGGGGGGGGGGGTCGTGGTCAGGGCCTCTCCGCCGGCGCGTTACGGGAAGTCGGTCATGTACCTGGCCCCGATCAGCATCACCATGCTGGTCACGATGAAGAAGCCCAGGGGCAGGCTGCAGAAGACGCTGGAGTCCCCCTCGCCCGCCGCGTGGGTGGTGACCCAGCCGATGGACTTCATGACCGCCTTCTTCCACGTGGCGTAGCGGCAGCGGCTCTCCTCGGCGTTGATCTGCGGCTCGAAGCGCTCGGTGGGCACGCCGTCCGCGTCGCGGTCCTCCAGCCGCCACACGCCGACGCCCTCGGCCGCGCCCGCCGCCATGGCGGCGCCCAGGGCCGTGGTCTCGGGCATGCGGGGCCGCACCACGGGGATGCACAGGATGTCGGCCTGCAGCTGCATCAGCACCTTGTTGCTCGTCATGCCGCCGTCCACCTGCAGGTGGCTGAGCGGGATGCCGCAGTCGCGGTTCATGGCGTCCAGGATCTCGCGCGTCTGGAAGCACACGGCCTCCAGCGCGGCGAAGGCCAGGTGGCACTTGTTGGTGAACTGGGTGAGGCCGCAGATGATGCCGCGGGCGCTCGGGTCCCAGTAGGGCGCGTACAGGCCCGAGAAGGCCGGCACGAAGTAGCAGTCGTACGAGGTGCCCGCGTCCCGGGCCAGCTTCTCGATGTCGCCCACCTCCTTGATGATGCCCAGGTTGTCCCGCAGCCAGCTGACCACGGCGCCCGCGATGGCCACCGAGCCCTCCAGCGCGTAGTTGGCCGGCTGGTCGCGGCCCAGCTTGTAGGCCACGGTGGTGAGCAGGCCGTGCTCCGACGCCACGCACTTGCGGCCCGTGTTGCACAGCAGGAAGCAGCCCGTGCCGTACGTGTTCTTGGCCTGGCCGTCCCGGAAGCACATCTGGCCCACCAGCGCCGCCGACTGGTCGCCCAGGCAGCCCGACAGCGGCACGCCCTCCAGCGGCCCGGTCTTCACCAGGCCGTAGATCTCCGAGGAGCTGCGCACGTGCGGCAGGATGTCCATGGGGATGCCGAAGAAGTCACAGAGCTCGGGGTCCCACTGCAGCGAGTGGATGTTGAAGATCATGGTGCGGCTGGCGTTGGTCACGTCGGTGCAGTGCACGCCGCCGCGCACGCCGCCCGTCAGGCTCCAGATGAGCCACGAGTCCACCGTGCCGAACAGCGCCCGCTTCTCCTCCACCGCCTTCTGCACGCGCAGCGCGTTGTCCAGCAGCCAGCGCAGCTTCACCGCGCTGAAGTAGGTGCTGAGCGGCAGCCCCGTCTTGGCCTTGACGAAGTTGTTGTTGGCCGGGATCTCCTTGCTCAGCGCCTCCACCGTGGACTGCGTGCGCAGGTCCAGCCACACCAGCGCGTTGGACAGCGGCTCGCCCGTCACCTTGTCCCACACCACCGTCGTCTCCCGCTGGTTGGTCACGCCCAGCGCCTTGATGCGCGACACGTCCACGTTGAGCTGGCCCAGCTTCTCGCACGTCTTCTCGATGCACTCGCACACCGACCGCAGGATCTCCTCGGGGTCCTGCTCCACCCATCCCTCCTTGGGGTACTGCAGCTTGACCTCCACCTGATGGTGGCTGATGACCTCGGCCGTCTTGGAATTGAACACCAGGAAACGGGTGGAGCTGGTGCCCTGGTCCACCGCCCCCACCAACGGCTCCACCACCGAGTTGGCGGCTGCCATCGATCCGGCTTCAAGGGCCCCCGGCGGGTGAGCTCTGCCGTTGCCCCGGTGACCCCGCGTGCGTGCGCCCGTGTGCGCGCGCGTGCGCGCCTGCGCACGTGGCTGGCGGGGGTGGGGGGTGGGTGGGAAGGAGGCCCGGGCCCCGCACCTCCGCCTGCAGGTGCGCGCGTGTATACACACGCCACGAGCAAACTGACTAGAACCTTCTCCCAGCCCTCCCTCCCTCCCGCTCTCTCTCTCCACTCACTACATGGACTTCTGCTTCCTAGCTTGCCTCTGCTATTGAAATTCACGTCCAGACTCTGCCAGCTCTGTGTCTACACCTCGGGCTCGACTTCACGCTCACCACCTCTGTGGTTTACCCTCATCAACCTGGCCTCATGCCACCACTGTCTCCTGAGCCATCCAGGACCCTCCCCAGGCTGCAGCCGCCCCTTACAGTTCTCCTGGCTACAGCTAGCCCTTGCATTTCTCCTGGCTACAGCTAACCTTTGCATTTCTCCTGGCTACAGCTGCCCCTTGCATTTCTCCTGGCTACAGCTAACCCTTACAGTTCTCTTGGCTACAGCCGCCCCTTGCATTTCTCCTGGCTACAGCCGCCCCTTGCAGTTCTCCTGGCTACAGCTAGCCCTGCATTTCTCCTGGCTACAGCTAACCCTTGCAGTTCTCCTGGCTACAGCTAACCCTTGCATTTCTCCTGGCTACAGCTGCCCCTTGCATTTCTCCTGGCTACAGCCGCCCCTTGCATTTCTCCTGGCTACAGCCGCCCCTTGCATTTCTCCTGGCTGCAGCCGCCCCTTGCATTTCTCCTGGCTGCAGCTGCCCCTTACAGTTCTCCTGGCTACAGCTAGCCCTTGCATTTCTCCTGGCTACAGCTAGCCCTTGCATTTCTCCTGGCTACAGCTAACCCTTGCATTTCTCCTGGCTACAGCTGCCCCTTGCATTTCTCCTGGCTACAGCTGCCCCTTGCATTTCTCTGTCTTTTGACAAGCCTATACTCAAACAGGAGGTAGGAAGCTTTCCTTAAAAATGAAAATAGGACCATGGCCCCGCCCGGCTGTAAATCCTTCAGTTGCTTCCCATCTCCACGCTCTGCACATCAAAGGGTCCTAACCAATCATGTTTCTGGTGACACCCATTTCATTGCTTCCTTCTAGAAGCTCACTCCTTTTTAGATATGTTGGTCATCTTCTGGTTCCTGGCCACTGAGTCCTGGTCTTCCTTAGGTATCTGCCTTTGCTGGTCTTGCGTTTTACAGCTTCTTCTCCCCAAACCCAGTGTCTTCTCTCTTCCTTAAATGTTGAGCTTAACCATCTCCTGTCAAGAAACTCACTGCCCGTCCGGTCTGACTTGAACTCTCAACATTTCCACCACTGTGACTCCTTATCCAGCTTTGTTTTTCTTCAAAGAAAAGAATATTTATTTTTATTTTATCCTTCCACCCCTCCAATGCGAGCTCTCGAGAGTTTCTGGACCCAATGTGTTTTCCTTGCCGATGTAGCTCAGGGTCTAGACAGTGTCTGCAGCCTGATGGGTGCACAACCCAACACTTGTTTTCTGCAAGTTTAAGACCAGAACTATTTATTTTCTAAAAAGAAAGATGTGGTGTGCTGTCATTCTAAATATTTGATATCCTACTCAGTGGTGAGATTGTGCATGTTTGCCTGCGGAATTCAGGCCCAGCTGTGAGACCCTCTTTGGGCAGAGGCTTTCAGAGCCTGTGTGTGGTTCACCATGTCTTCTCTGCCCCTCCGCCACAGTAACCAGGAGTGTTCAACACAGAGGCTGCTCTGTCAGCCTGGGCCCCAGAGAAAATGCTGTGGAGCAAGGCCATCAAGTGTGTGGTAAATAAACATGGCTGTATCAAGCCATTGAGATTTGGGGACTGTTTCCATAGTTATAACCTAATTTATCCTGACTACTATAGACAGCTAGGCCACCAGAGCCAAGAGAGGGCCTGGGAGAACCTAACACATTGGGCATGTTACATAGATTCGCCACATTGCTTCTTCCTAACAATCTAATGCTTTGTTTGCTGCCCCAACCTTTTATTTGAAAAGGAAGAATTTTTTAAACAGTGCGCTGGGATATTTATTTTAGCATGATCAGAGGTCATAATCTTATAGCCTTGTGTTTTCATAAGAAAAGCATTATGAGGAAAAACAGCTCAAGCCTCATGAATTTTCAAACACGTTTATCAAAGATACCTTTAAATCAAATAAGAGACTATATTAAGTCTCAGACTGAACAGGAAAGCATTTCTATAATGATGGCTTTCAAGTTTGTATCTTTTGAGCCAGTGATCTTCTTGAATAGCTAAGGACTACAGGTGTGTGCCACCAGCACCTGGCAAGTTTGTATTATTTTTTAAATTCCTCAACAACTCTCACATACTTAGTCCAAAATCGTGTTTAGACCACCAAAAGCTGCACCCCTGCCCCACTAAAGCTACACCCACTCACTGAAACCACACCGACCAAAGCCAGAGCTTCAGTGCATCAAACCCTTCAAAGCATCAAATTTGCATACTGTAAGATAATTCTCTAAAGATGTCATTGAGTGGAAAGTGCTTACTCTATAGAAAATTCTTAAGGCCAAAGGATCTAGATCCAGTCTTGTGGAAACATATAAGGGTAGAATTTCATCATAATGTAATACAGTTGATCTCTGTTTGGAAGACATTGAGGTTTGGGCCCAGCAGGAGAGTTTCCTTCAGGAATACAATATGGGGAAGTTGTTTACGTTATTTTACAAGAGGTAATTCAGATAAAATAGTAGCAGTCACCATGAATCCCACAGGAAACATTAGGATTTTATTGTTGGGTGCCAGAAACAGCCAGGGTTGGATGTGAAACTGAACACCATGTGGACATTTCCAAATCCCATAACACAATTGATAAAGGTTCCCTCTTTGCACAAAAGACTTTTTAACCCCTTCTATGCCATATCCAGGGCTCACTCCCTCAGTGGGATAGAGAAACACAAGAAAAAGATTGCACAGCCTTTTGCATCCTTTATTTGATCTTGATGGCAGGGTTGAAGGTCTCATGAAGTTAACGTGTTGAAGGAGAAAACAGTTAAAGAGTCAGAGCAAATGGTGCTCTGAAAGGAAATACGCAATCTAATAGCTATTGGTCTTTATTTCTAAAATGTATTTATTTTTCAGAGCAGGTGACAATGGTATTGAGCAGTCCTTGCCCAGAATGAGTAAAGTAGTGAGGGTCACTGAGCCAGAAGCAATAGCTGCAAGCAACGTGGTTGGTGGATAACAAGGACGGAGTCTGTGAGCCTTGGCAGGAAACCTCAGCCTCATCCAGAGAGAAGACATATGACATCCAAGGAGAAGCAGAGAGAAACATCTGCATTGTGACAGCCGCAGAGACCCGGTCTACTGCATCTTCACAGCTCTACTTCTTGGGCCTCGTTTTGTTAGTGATGTGAATACAAATGAGGTTTTCCTTTCCCATGAAGTCGCTAATTACTAGGTAAGTTATTTTAAGTCCTAGTGTTACTACAAAGAGAAATAAACTCCTTCCTGGCACCACCTTAAAGGAAGAATTTCAGTGGGATTAGGTTCCTTTAATCTAGAGGAAAGTAATAATGTCTATTGAAAAAAATCTTTGTCACATTCTTCCCTACCTCATCCTTCTTTTATCACTTAAAAATAGTCTTTCACTGGGGCTGGGAACAGGTTATTCATGCCTGGAATCTGCTACTTGAGAGACAGTTATAAGGATTTTATTCCCAGCTGGTACCAGGACCAAAGAAGGAGATCCTATTAAAATAAAAAAAAAAAAACAAAGTTAAAAAGATTGGAGCAAGAATCAAGTGGCAGAGTAGTTGCGTTTAAACCCCACTATCACCAAAATGAAACAAACAGCTCTTGTTACTCAGATTTTCTGAATAATCCTCGCTAACAAGTCAAAGTACCAATTTTGATAAAGTGTATAATTTACAAGAATCCCATCATCACTGAATTATTTAGAAATATGTGTTGCTTTATGTGTCTATATAGCGGGGGGGAAGGGGGGTGGAGGGCGGGGGGGGGAGAAAGAGGAAGGGAGAATGAGAAGGAACAGAAGAGAATGTGGGAGAGTGGAATAGCGTGGGGGGGAGGGGAAGGGAAGGGAGGAGAGATGAAAGAGGAGGAAGAGGAGAAAGGAGGGGAGGGGAGGGGAGGGGAAGCAACTATTCTCCATAGCTTTGGAGCGCTGGCTGATTTCATGAACTTTGTAATTATTCTGCTTAAAACGCACCTGTGAACTCAAGGAAGGTGAAGTGTTCAGAAAGTTTCCCGTTTCTGCACTTCTGAAATTTTCAGTTTAAGATGCTTGTAGCTAAATGCTAGTTCACGCATTTTTTTTAAACCTGCCATTGTTCTCACAGTCCGGTGTTTAAATTAAGAACAGATGCTGATCCCTACAGACCGACAGCCGACATCGTCACTGGGGAAGGTGAGAAAATTCTGGTAGCTCTGCAAGTGGCTTTGCGGCGTTGTGCACTAGAGTGTGCCTGACTGTACCTCACACTCCCGCCAGCTCCCAAATCTTAGGTAATACCCAGCAAACTTCTCTTCAGAGACTGCCAGCCAAACAAAGTTTTCTTTCTCTAAAGAGAGCTCCAGAAAGCCTTCCCCAAATCCACTTTAGTCAGCGGAGTAACTCATACAAAGAACACGTATTTTAGTTCTTGTTTCTTGTCTACCTGCTAGAGATACGAGCCAAGAGAGAGTAGCAGGGGATGCTTTGAAATAGTCTTATTTTCGAATCTCTACTACTTCTGATTTATGAGAATAAAAAAGTATCCCTCATTTTATCCTTTCATATCATGACTCCATAACAGTATGTTATTTATGTCGGAGAATTTCTTTCTTTCATAGCATTCCTGATTCATTAATTGTATATTTGCTGGCATTGGGACTTGGAATCAGGGCCTGGCTCTGCTCCTTAGATTTTTCACTCAGGACTGGCCCTCTACCGCTTGAGCCACAGCTCCACTTGGCTTTTTTTGTGGTTAATTGAAGGTAAGAGTCTCACAGACATTCTTGCCAGAGTTGGGTTTGAACCTGGATTCTCAGGTTCATAGCTAGGATCTCAGGGGTGAGCAGCCTGTGCCCAGCTTCATTAAGTATATTTTATGTAATATTTTAAAATATTGTCCTTCCTGTTAGTGGGCAAGTTCCTTGAAGGCCTGTCTTGCTTGCATCTGTGAAGAGTATTTTTTTTTAATTGTGAAAATACCGTACAGAGGGGTTACAATTACATGGGCAAGGTAATGAGTACATTTCTTATCAAGCATTGTTGCCTCCTCTTTTGTTTCCCCTTCCCATCCCTTCCCTTTCTCCCCTCCCTCCCACCCCCCACCTCCGCCTGTGAAGAGTATTTTTTAAAGTTAATAGCCACATTGTTTGAACAAAGACATGAACCTTAATGGCTGACTGACCTTTACAGCAAAATCACACACACCTTTCATGTTCTTGCTAAACACAATGTGTCTTCAGCATTAATGTGGATTTAATTCTTAGCTCGAAAGAATATTAAGCAAGTATTTTAAGGGTTCAATGTACCTTTTACCAGCTTTTAAGAGCAGAAAAGTTTCCTTCCTAACCAGCCCCAAACAGGCTAGAGGCATGGCTCAAATGTCAGCCTAGCAAGCTCAAAGCCCTGAGTTCAAACTCCAGTACAGCCAGAAAAAAAGAAAGAAAAAGTAGCATGATGTAGTGAGGAGCTCGGTTAATGCATTGACAAGGCCTTTTGTAAATTAGATACTTTGCCATCATTTTAAACGTGGATGTATGTATTGAGAAGTGGGAAAGGTCAAACATTCTAATGTCTTACACAAATGAATGAGATTGCCACAGTTATGAAACTGTGGCAGAAAGAAACTGGCAGAAGATCTAAGGTTCCTAAGGAGAGAGGTAAATTGTTCATTACAGGCATCCGTAGCAATAACACTTGTACTGCCCATCCCTGACCTCCGCTGCTCCATGTCAACCTGAAGACAGCCACAGGACACCAGCTCTTGTAGTGGTTTTCTATAGGACAGGAATTCAAAGCCCAGAACACCTACAGGTTTTGTTTTGTTTTTAATAACAGTGGCTATGTTTTCCTGCCTTTTGCTCTGGAAGGAGGACACTGCATCTTCTGTGGCTGTTTACTCTCTATCCATCTTAAACATATAGTCCAGTCAAATGGCAACCTGTATTATCAGTAACTTGTGTAGAAACATGGGACACACGAAGAACTCCCCAGCGTCCTAGCTGTGGGAAATCTTTCTCCAGGAACTTCATCAAATTAATTACTCCATATAATATGCAGGAAGCGTTGTGAAGTGTGAAGTGAGCAGTTGGGAGGAAGCTGTGGAGGTGGAGGGGGTTAGCTACGCTCTCCACCACCGCCTTCCCTGTGTCGGGGAGTTAGGGGCTGATGCAGAGGCAGGGAGACAGAAAACCCAGCACACTGTCCCCTCTCTCCTGTCGGCCTCTATGGTCATTAGGGAAAGCTCTTTCTTTGCATTTATTCTCTTTTATTTTTCAAATTTTTGTCCAGTAAGAATATTTATTAGCTTTAAGTAGTTTGACAATGGAATTGCCATTAAAAAAAAAGAAAATATATGGCCGGGCGGCGGTGGCTCATGCCTGTCATCCTAGCTACTCAGGAGGCTGAGATCTGAGGATCACTGTTCAAAGCCCGCCCTGGCAGGAAAGTCTGAAAGACTCTTATCTCCAATAAACCACTATATTTTACTGAATTTTGACTTCAATTAATCATTTTTTTTGGTGACAGTCGTGGGACTTGAACTTGGGCCTGGGCATTGTCCTTGGGCTTTTTGGTTCAAGGCTAGCACTCTACCACTTGAATCCCAGCTCCACTTCTGGCTTTTTTGGTAGTTAATTGGAGATAAAAGTCTCACAGGCTTTCCTGACCTGGCTGGCTTCGAGCCACAATCCTCAGATCCTAGCCTCCTGAGTAGCATGAGCCACCAGCGCCTGCTCATTTTTAATTTTTAAAATTATCTTTAAGCACTTCCACAAGAGTTTCCATGAGACGTGCCCGTTTCCGGGTCTGATGCATCTTGATGAACGTAACTTCTTCCTTCATTCTCCCCGCATCTCCCCCACCCCCACCCATCCCCTCAACTTTCCAGCTCCATTTTCACATTTGTCCATTGACTATCACGACTGTATTCACCCATCCGTCCTCTCTCCATGTATCGGCTCCACTCCCCCTGACTGAACCCCCCACCAGTTCCCAGTTAACTGTATGTCAGCTGTTCAAAGGAGTTAGATTATTGGAATCCTCATCTGCGTATGCAAGCCAAAATAACCCTTTCAAGGGCTACTTAATATGCAGCGACTCTGGCATCCTCCAAGGCCACAGAAGGCTCAGGAGGAAGAATTCAGATATGTCCTGGGTTTCCAGGGCCAAGAAACAAGAAGAAAAGCTATTTGTCCTCAAACCTCACAAGGCCCAAGCCTAAGGGCACAGTTACTCTGTGAGCAAGCTCCCTGCTGCTCTTGGTGAAGCACTTTGCTAAAAGCAAAGGGTCACGTCAAGGTGGAGAATAGTTCAGAGCATGACTCATGCAGGACAGTTGCGCCTGCGTTTGGAGGCCAGTGTCTCCTGTCTGCTGTTTCCACTGGAAACCTTTACCATTCAGCAGGCCCTCAACTCCACAGGTAGAACGTGCGAAGTCTTTTCAAGGAATTACATAAAGCTCTTGAGGATTTGTAAACTGTTTCATCTCTTGGAAATTATTTATGCAGACCTGACATGTGGGATGAATTGTTCTTATAAAGCATAAATTCAAAAAGTTACTTAAGTCTCATCAGACGGTATCTGCAGTCTATCAGATGCTAAGATGCTCTAGAAGCTCTAAACTTAAGAGGAAAGAAATCTTTGTGTGATGGTGTGCAGCGAGACCGAGGACGCCAAGAGTGGTGGCGGTCCTAGCGTTGGACTTGTTTTCCATTTCTGCATTCTAGGGTCTTCGGGAAAGTGTGTTAACAAGGACTTTGTCCAAGGCTGGATGCTTTTTCACCTTCTCTAGTGAAATCCTGCTCTTTGGTATTTTTCCATCCTTGAGTACATGCAAATATATTCCAGACTGACATAGAACATGAGGCATTACGCTTCCTACTCAACATGTATTAGCTCACTGATTTCTAGCCACCAGTCCACGTTTGTAACCTTGATGTGCAGATGTAGACGCCGAGGGTGGAGCGATGAAGGGACCGAGGCACGGTTTCAGAGCAGTCTCGAGATGCCCACGTGAGCTCAGGTAGCCTGCACTAGGGCAGGTTGCTCCGGTCACATCATCTGCCATTGTGTTCCTGCTATCAGAAGTGCCGGAACCATCCGCTTTAGCTAGTGGCTCGTGGTGTTCACAAAACAATTTCCCCGAAGCTGGGAGCCGATGGCTCACGCCTGTAGTTCCAGCTGCCCAGGAGACTGAGATCTGACATTTGAGACCAGCCAAGGCAGGGAACTCAGTTAGACTCTTATCTCCAATTAACCAGCAAAATATTGGATGTGGAGCTGTGGCTCAGGTGATAGAGCACTAGCCTTGAGAACAAAAGCTCAGGGACATGGCCCAGGCCTGAATGAGTTCAAGACCTGGGACTGGTGTGCGTGCGTGTGAGCGTGCACACACACACACACACACACACACACACACACACACACACACACCAAGAAAGAAAGAAAAAGAAAGAAAGAAAGAAAGAAAGGAGGGAGGGAGGAAGGAAGGAAGGAAGGGAAGGAGGGAGGCAGGCAGGGAGGGAGGGAGGGAGGAAGGAAGGAAGGAAGGAAGGAAGGAAGGAAGGGAGGGAGGGAGGGAGGGAGGAAGGGAGGGCGGGGGCAGGCAGGCTTCTCTGAGCAGTTTTTTTCTCACTGTGGCCACTCAGTCCAGACTCATTACTTTGATTCGCTCTAGTACAAATTCCAGCTTTCTCTTATCTTCTACTTTTTTCCTTTTTTCTGAATTCAGAAAGTCTTGCTGTTTATGAGTCTTTACACGTTTGCCCAATGTACTCTCCTACCATGCTAGACATAGATTACGCTTTAAGAGATCCTCATGGACAGAGCTTGGTAGATGATTCCCAATCCTCTTGGGCTTGTTAGTGTCAAGCGCATTCATTGAACACATCCTGCCTCAGGACCTCCCACTTCTGGTCTTTCATTTGAATAAACAAATCTTCATATTGAAACATTGTAACATCAGCCTGAGATCACTAATATAGCATCCAAGCTCCTTCAAACTAAGAGCTCCATTATGGTGGCTCATGCCTAGCTAGTAATCCTAGCTACTCAGGAGGCTGAGATCTGAGGATCACAGTTCAAAGTCAGTCTGGGCAGAAAAGTCTGTGAGACTCTTATCTCCAATTAACCACTAGGAAACTGAAAGTGGCGCTGTGGCTCAAGCGGTAGAGCGCTCGCCTTGAGCTGAAGAGCACAGGGACAGCGCCCAGGCCGAGTTCAATAAAATATTCTGAAAGGTGCTTCTGGGCGACACATCAACCTGAAAATGTTTCCTTCTAGCACATTTAATTCTAGGTGTACTCTAGCTCATGAACATCCATATTCTCAGGTTCAGAAACACAGTATTATCTTTTTTTTATTTTCCTTCCCTCTCCATCCAACCTATTAACCTGGCCTTCTTTTTCGAACCTGTTGAGATATGATTCCTTCTTTGCCTCCCAAGTATTTGCAGCCTTCTTTGAGCCATATAGCATCTGATTGTGTCCTCAGCCACAGCATAACTGAGCATTTGGTGGGTGTCTGTCTGTCTGTGTCTGTGTCTGTGTGTACACACATGCATGCATGCTGGTACTAGGACTTGAACTCAAGGCCTGGGCACGATGCTGTAGCGTTTCTGTTCAAGGATGGCACACTGTCTTTTGAGCCTCAGGCGTCTGAGTATTTAGGATTACAGGCATGAGCCACTGGTGCCTAGTATTAGTGAATATTTAAATACAGAAATTTCTTGTGTGAAGCTGCAATGCCGTTGCTTGTGTGCGTGATGGTAAGAGTGGGCAACAAAAGAGAAACAAATTTCTTCTTTTGGATTATGTACTTCTTCTTGAGGGCAAATAAAGGTTTGAATTGCTTGCTTCTTCTAATGTATTCAGAGTGCTTGGACGAATTGAAAATGTATGCCACCCTCTCTCTCTCTCTCTCTCTCTCTCTCACACACACACACACACACACGTTTTAATACTTAGCTCAAGCCAAGAACTATTCTTGGTATTAGTGTTTCAAAGGTGATGACTCTCTCATTTAAGATCTAGATGTTTGTCTGCTACTTCCTTCGTTTTGTCATTTCATGAGTCATCACAGCAAATTCAAACAGGTCAATCTTCCATCTTCCCTACCACAGTGATGTTATGGTTATCAATTAGCCCTGAGATCTCAGCAACTGAATGCACTTGTCCTGCTCATGATGCCCGGATGTGGGCGCGAAGGCTCTGCTCCATCTTGGAGCTGCACTTGGGGAATGGTGTGCTGAGGACACACTCGTTCTTACCTCAGTCCGGGGCTTTGTGTTTTGGTTATGATCAGGCTCTTGGCCTTAAACTACCTGCAAGAGAGCCTGGGAAAGGGGAAAGATGAACTCAAGAAGCAGTGAGCACATCTGCCATAATAACCAGTTTGTTGAGTACCTCTCCATGACAACATTACCCTGAGTGATTTGCATTTATTACCATTTTATGAGATAAATACTAACATCAATTCCATTTCCAAGGCCTATTAACTACAGCACAAAAGATGAAATTATTTACTCAGGAATACATAGGCAATGATTGGCAATGGAGGAATTGTGTGTGTGTGTGTGTGTGTGTGTGTGTGTGTGTGTTTGTGTGTTTGTGTGTGTGTGTGTACTGGGCTTGACACTCAGAGGCTGGGTGGTATACTTTCCTTATACCTTAGCTCTTTTGCTCAAGTGTGACATGTGCACCACATGCTTCCACTTCTGTGGGGTTTTTTTGTTTGTTGTTGTTGTTGGTTAACTGAAGAGCAGTCTCCTCAACTTTGCAAGCCTAGCCTGGTTTTGAGCCAAGATCCTCAGATCTCTGCCTCCTGAGTAGCTAGGATTATAGATATGAGCCACCATTACCTGGTTGCTGGTGGTGAGATTTTTTTTTTATCCCAAGCTCTAAAATTCTGAGAGTCACTCTATTTCCGACGAGTACACTTTCAAAATTAAGCAAAATAAACCTCCTCATAGAAATGTCTGTTTCCTTTCAGGACAAATCTTTGTGAGAACATCTTATATGAAAACCTCTTACTTTGGTGTAATCTAGAAACAAACACTAATCCGATCTATAACGGACTCCAAATCCCTCAAATCCTCCTTCTGAGGTTCATACTTATTTTTCTCTCTGTTTTGCATGAGATCAGTTGGAATTTAAAAATTCTCACTTTTGATAACAGCCATTTAATATCTGAAAGCTTCCAGTGATCTGCCTTTGAACTAATAAGCCATGTCAAAGAGTCTGCCAAGAGGCTTACCACTAAACTGAATGCAACTTTTGATTAAACTTCTGTTTTCCTCATCTGAAAATAAAAATCCATACAGTGTTACCATGTACAGAGGTTGCTGAAGCATGTGTCCATCCAACGGGGTCTTCAGCAAATGTGGCCTATCTAAAGGCAAAAGCCAAGTGCTGCATGGTCGGATTCTTTGTACAGTTTTTCTTCTTGTTACTGAGCTCTAACTGGTCCTATCATTATTTCCATGAGAACAAGGGAACCATAGAAAGCTGTAATTATGTTTGCCTTAATGATGGGTTAAGAAGCTAGCAACTTAAAAGCCAGCCGTGGAGGGGAGAAGAGTCTCTACTGCCCCCTGCTGGGCTGGGGTTTCCTGGGATTCTCCAACCCACCACAGCTGCTCTGAATTTCTGCCTCTTGCTGGGTTTAGCAGGCGTTATAACCTTCATCTCTGGAGCTGTCAGCGTTTCAGTTTCGCTTTGTATGGAAAATACTGACGAAAAAGAGACGGAAAGGTTTAGCCTTCAGCATCAACTCCTCTTTAAACTTAAAAACAAGGATGATCACTAGCCACTTCTCCGTAGCACCGAGCGGCTCCAAGTGTTTTTCATTAAACCAAAGTGAAAACACATTAGCGTAGGACAGAGAATGAGTCAGTGAATGAGTGAACTAGCGGAAAAACATTTCTTTTTTCAGAAGAATTCTTCAGTATTGATGAAGATTTTAATTTCCTACAAGAAAGAAGAAAGAAAAGAAGGAAGGAAGGTAGGAAGGAAGGAAGGAAAGGAAGAAAGAAATAGAAAGAAAGAAAGAAAGAAAGAAAGAAAGAAAGAAAGAAAGAAAGAAAGAAAGAAAGAAAGAAAGAAAGAAAGAAAGAAAGAAAGAGAAAGAAAGGAGGAAGGAGGGAAGGAAGAAAGGACAGAAAGAAGAAAGAAAAGAAAAGAAAAAGCACCCAGGCTCTGGTTCAAGCCCCATGACCAACAATAACAATGATAAAGAAGAAACCAAAATAGCATGTTTAGCCAAGTTCCAGCGGCTCGCTCCTAGCTACTTAGGAGCTAAGACCTGAGAATCACAGTTCAAAGCCAGCCAGGGTAGACAAGTCTCTGAAACTTAAAAAAAAAAAAAAGTTATCGGTATTCTGTGAGACTTCTTACTTCCAACCACTCAAAAAGTGGAACTGGCACTCTGGCTCAAAATGGTAGAACACTAGCCTTGAGCAAAAGAACTCAGGGACAGTGCCCAGTCACTAAGTTCAATCACCACCCACCAGAAAAAAAAAAAAAGAAAAAAAAGGACAAAAGCTGGGCATTCGTGGCTCATGCTTGTAATCCTAGCTACTCAGGAAGTTGAGATGTGAGGCTCAAGGCTAGCTAGGACGGGAAAATGAGTGAGACTCTTACCTCCAAATAAGTGGAGTTGCGGCTGAAATGGTAGTGCATCAGCCTTGAGCAGAATAGCTCAGAGACACCACTCAGGCCCTGAATTCAAGCCCCAGGATGGGCTCAAAAAAAAAAGTCAGACTGCCACACAATGTCAAAATACCTTGTAAAGTCCTAATTATTTAATGACAATATATAAATAGAGATTACTAATACAACAGGGAATATTCAAAACAGACCTATTTATACATAGGAGATAGGGATTTACAATGAGAGCGGGGAACTTCATTAGGGAAAGATATTAGCCATAAATAAAATGTGCCTACAGGTAAATTAAAGGCTAAAAATAAACATTGTTAAAGAAACTTAAGATACTGAATGGTTTGGGGAGTGGCAAAGGCTCTTTAAGCTAGACTTTGTATTTTAGGAAAAGAAGGCAAAAGTCCGGCATATTTGACTACCTTGAAATTGTTTGATTTGCCCTTTGATTTTGCATAGGATTACCTCTCTCCACATACAGCCTGGCTGCAGCAGGATTTTAAAGAGCCCCTGTAACTGTCTTTTTTTCGGAGGGAGGAGGGGCAAGACTGGGATTTGAACTCAGGATCTGGGTAGTGTCTCTTAGCTCTTTTGCTCAAAGCTAGCACTGGACTAGTTGAGCCACAGGTGGTTAATTGGAGATAAGACTCTCATGGTCTTTTCTGCCTGGGCTGTCTTTGAACTGTGATCCTCAGACTCCTGAGTAGCTAGGATTACAGGCAAGAGCCAAAATCATTCTGTTAAATAATAATTCTCCATCTGAAGTTTGGCTGCTTTTGAGAGCATTATCAGATGGCCTAATCGCACATACCAAGGGCAGGGGATGGAGTAGATCTCTCTATTTTTGCCTTCCACAAAAACTCCTCTTTCAAGCCCATAACTCCCTCTTTGCTGCACCCTGCTGCATGCCTTCTCTTGTCTAGCCAGTACATAGCAATAAATATGTGCTCCATAAACATGTATTTGGAATAAGAAATGTGCTGAACATTAAAAAAAAACTGGTAAAAGATTAAGCTTATCTGCACAAGTTCAGGAGAGCAGGAAGACTTCAGAGAAAAGTATTTTCCAGAGTCACTATATACTTTCTGCTTTCAGTATCTGGGTATTTGCATTCTATGTTCAATGTACATTTTGTGAGAAAACTGGCCAAAACATAGCCTTGTTATGAAGCCAAGATGAAATCTATATCCTAAATATTTATGCTTATTCCTTCAAAAAGTTGGCAGGGAGAAGAGAGATGGAGGAGGCACTCGATATGACTCCAGGAGCTAAGCGTTGGTTCTTTATATAGTTTGCTAGTACGGTTTTTTGTTTTGTTTTGTTTTTTAAATAGATACTCCATCCTCAGCCTGTTAGTGCTTATTCCTGCACGGAGGATTTTCACTCTTTGTTTCCCAATACTGCCCTCTGCTGGCTGCAAAGTGCTAGAGCGCTTATGAGTAGAGCTGTTTATGAAGAGAGAAATGGAACAGAGACACCTGTGCTGTGAAGGTGGAATTAGGGAGGTAAATACGGGAACAAACACGGCGAGGCAAGGCTGGGCGCTGGTGGCGCACCCCTGAAATCCCAGCTACTTGGGAGGCTGAGATCTGAAGATCAAGGTTTGGAACCAGCTCATCCAGGAAAGTCCCTAAGACTCCTATCTTCAATTAACCAGCAAAAAGCCAGAAGTAGAGCCGTGGCTTGAGTGGTAGAGCATTAGTCTTGAGCAAAAAAAAAAAAGCTCAGGGACAACACCCAGGTATTGAGTCAGGTATTGAGTTCAAGCCCCAGGACCAATCACACACACACACACACACACACACACACACACTCTCACACACACACACCACGGCAAAGCACATTTATATCCTTTTGTCCTGTAAGCCTATTTCCCCATTCCTTCTTGTCCAGAGCCATAGGAAGGCCATGTAACTTATCCAGCAGGCATTAGTAGACCAGGAAACTACAGCCGATCTCTCCTTCCCTGCACACTACCCTTCATCCTCTTCAAGATGAGTGTCACACCACACACAGCATGCTCACTCTCAAGTGCTTCCAAAACCTTTGTCACTGTCCTGGCTATATGTGGGTTCTCTGTACTGAGCTAGGGAGGGATGCGACATTATTTACCATCTTCTGGATACAGGAACTTCAACTTTCTGGAAAACATCACGTTGCTGATAAAAGTTGGGGAGCAGCCAGGCAGAGGAGAAAGGAAGTGGCAGCATAACCTGATGTAGAATAAGTAACTAAAACATGAACTTCGAGAACTTCCTTCTCTTCCTTTCTTTGTATGTTTGCTCTGAGAGAAGGGCTGGAACTCAGTAGCTGTGGAGTTTCTCCTTAGCTGGCACTCTACCCACTGAGCCACGCCTCCCAGCCTTATGACTTCTTTAGACACTGATCCCACGGTCCAGAATGCCAGTGGCTTCCTCACCCTCTTGACCCCTGCTCACTGTCTCAAAGCAGCACCCAGGATACAGCTCTTCCTCCCTTCCCTTTGGAGCATCTGGGAAAAGTGCCATGGGGAAGGAAAGTGGCCACTTCTAGCCAGAGATGACCAGCCCAGGCCCCAACAGGCAGCCTGGAGCGCTGAGAATAATGTGAGCGCACCAGCCCAGGCGGCTGAGATGCACACTGTGGTCTAGAAAGCACAACGGGATAAAGTAATGTGACATGCCTTATCACATTCGCAGCAAAGTCTGTGGAGCATCCCCAGGGAGCCACGGAGAAAACCAGGCCAACGAGAGCAGAAAACAAAGTCTCCCCAGTTCCTGAGGCCTCTTCCCGGGCTGTCCTCTGGTGCCCTGGCTTCAGGGCACTCCACGGCCGGTGCCAACTTCGCCGTGCTGGGGGGTTTCTCAGCGACTCTGCGGCTCCCCCGCGTCTTGGCTGCAGGGTTGAGAGCCTGCTCACCACCCTTTGGCACACATCGTAGTCTTGCATTATGTGCTGATGTTTTATTTGACTGTGTTTAACTCTGTGCCCAGGCTCTCTGTGGTTCCATGATTACAAACCCCTTGGCTAGCCAAAAGCTCACTATCCAAATCCAAACACTGTGAGGTCAGGGGCCAGCCTCCTCCAGCAGAGATTCTAAGGATCCCTGTGGTGAACGCACCTGCCCTGGTCCCTGTCATCCGCGGTGTCCAGCTGCTGCTTTGCTCCTTCTGGGCAGTTTCAGCCACGATGTGGTCACTGTGTCCTTCTAGAGAAATCGGCTCCCCCATGAGTTCACAGTTCCTTTCCATTCCCAGCACCACTGGTAACCAGCCGGAGTAAACAACGAAACTGCCGAGGGCCTGAAGACGATGCATAAAATGAGCAGTAGAAGGCAGAGAATGAATTATTAAACCTCGGCAGCAGTGACCACAGCTCCTAACTCCACCAGGCGTATCCTGCCCGGTCACACTGACTTTGCAAATGTGTGATGGTTCTAGAACTTTCTTCTGTAGGTGGGAACTTCCCTTTACCGATCGCTTGAGTCTAAAATTCCAGTTTCTTTTCTCTCAAGTGCTTGTGAGAGTATGGAAAGCAAGTTTTATTCCATAAAACTAGCCAAAGCTGCAGCTCTGCCCACTCTAAAAAAGGCAATTATGGAAGAGCAAGGGAGCTGGGGAGGTCGAGAGGGATGAATGAGGAGGTGGGTGCACGTGAGCGCAGTCATCCATTCCAAGCCGGTGGCTTCCCAGCTCCCATGCCCACCACAGGCCCTTGAGACGCACGTGTGCAGAGCACGTCATGCACGCGTGCAGAGCGCGTCAGGCATCTCCCCAGGGGGAGTCTCGCAATGTGAAAGTTCTATCGAGGGTTATTGTAGCATACGAATTAGCTACAAATGCAGAAGAGGAACGCTTGCTGCTGCTCACGCGGGTGAAGAGCCGTGAGGTTCCTCCTGTAGCCTTTATGCTGTCTGAGCTGGGAGACGACATGGAGTCACACGTCCAGCCGCCCCTCCCCAGTGGTCCTGGTGGGTGAGGCGTGTGAGCTGAATGTGTCTTATTCTAGACACATCTATTTAGGCATGCTTAAAAGACAGGGAAATGAAGTAGGGAGGTCGGGTCTGGCCGGCGCCATCTTGGCCACACGGTGGAGGGTAGGGCCTGGCGTCCGGCCTTCCTGCTGACCTCCCAGGACCCTGGAGACAGGGCGGGCCCTCGGCTGATAGGTTACTGAACCTGCCAGTCCAGTGCCTGGGACTGGGAATTTCCCGTGGACCTGTCCACTGCCCTGGCCCTATTTAGGCCTGGACCAGCCACGTGTGTCTCCATGATGGTGTCCCGTGTCCCGTGTCCCGTGTCCCGTGTCCCATGTCCCGTGTCCCATGTCCCGTGTCCCGTGTCCCATGTCCCGTGTCCCACGTCCCGTGTCCCGTGTCCCGTGTCCTGTGTCCCATGTCCCGTGTCCCGTGCCCTGTGTCCCGTGTCCCGTGTCACGTGTCCCGTGTCCCGTGTCCCGTGTCCCATGTCCCGTGTCCCGTGTCCCGTGTCCCGTGTCCCATGTCCCGTGTCCCTTGTCCCGTGTCCCATGTCTTGTGTCCCGTGTCCCGTGTCCCGGTCGTCTCCAGTCCCCATGGTGTCCCAGCTCAGCTCTCCACTGGAGCCGAGTTGGCTGTTGGCATTGTTTTTGTTCTTTCTTTCCTCTCTGGCCTGTTTCCTAACCGGGTTAGGTGTATTTGGGGGCTGCAGGCCTTTGTAACCACGGGCTGCGTGCAGCCTGCTAACTGCATGATAAAGACTCCACGAATGCATCCACCTCCACGTGGCTTCTAGGAGGATTCGCTTTACCACCGCAAGAGCTGCATGCGACGCTCTCCCTCTGTGTTTCTCATCTTGCTCTCTCTGCTCATTTGTGGAGCGTTCACAGCTTTTCATCCTTTGTAAAGGAGAAGGCACCTGGAGACACAACCTCTTATTCTCGTCATTACCGTCCGAATTAGATGTGGTGGGAGAGGAGCTGTTACCTCTCCTCAGCCCACCTCCTGGCTCAAAATGTAATGTTCCTGTGGACCCTCTCTCGCTGAGGCAAAGAAAGGGGAACTGTCAGGTAGCTGAGGATCACATGGCTCCTCAGGGTGCTGCCTCTTCCCATAATGCCCTGGATTCCTGATCAACCAATGAAAAGAGCCAGGGTGGAGCACACACAAGCAGCAGGTAAAACCTGGCGAGGCCCCGTGGGTGGGGTGGGGAGGGAGGGATGGGTAGAGGGTTGGGAGGAGCCCTGTACGATAATAACCAGCCTCTGAGAGGACTCCTTCCACCCTCTCCACAGAGCGTTCATTTCACTGCTTCCCCTTTGCTTTCAAATCAACTCACTCTGCTTTAAACACTTATTTGCAGAGAAAAAAAAACCTTACTCTTAGGCAATGTCAGCACCACAAACAAACCCATTATTTTATACAATTCATGTATGCTAATAAAAATAAGTAGGAAAGAGAAACAACTCTGTTTCTTCATCCAAATTTCAAGGTTCTCCTAAAAATTAAATAATCCTGGCATTTCTAATATATGAGAATGGTTGCAAACTTTCTAGTTCCCCCCACCCCCTTTCTCCTAATTTACCAAACTGATCTGCTTTATGGCATACACAATGACTCGTCCTCCTGGATTTGTGGCTAAATATTGATTTCTTTCATGAGGCGGGTGGAAAGCACTGGATCCAGTTTGCCTTGCGTCTCTCAGCCCCTGCTGGCCAGTCCCTCGTGAACGCAGGCCAGCCAGGCAATTGTCTCCAGGCAGACTGAGGAGTTCTACTGCTCTTGTTCAGCAGATTTGATTGGTTTGCTTTAGGCCACCTCCACGGGTTTTGTGCTCGTCTACGGTGGCCACCACAAACATCTCCCAGCTTAGCAGCCTAAGCAACCCCGATGCTCTCCGGTGAGGTGTTCCTCAGCTTCACCTTGGGCTCCTGTGTGGAGTAAGGTGCTGCTCACAGCTGATTCCTCTTAGAGGCGGAGCTTGCTCCTTCCGGGGGCCAGTGGGACTCAGTGCGTGAGAAATGGGACAGAGGCTTCCGCTGCTTTGTGAGCTATCACTTGGGGGCTACCCTCTTGGTCCTTGAACACGGTTCCCTACATTTCTAGAGCTGCCAATGGGAGGTTAAATCCTTATGCGGCCTCTTCTGACTTCTTAGTTTTCTATTAGGGACTTCTGTGTTTACATTGGTCCCACAAGGATAGTCTTTCCATCCTAAGGTGCATATGTCTATGTATGTATATATTGGTGTATGTGTGTGTGTGTGTGTGTGTGTTCCCCTATACACACACTCAGGGCCTTATGGGTGTCCTTGTTTACCTGGTGCTCTGAAACGAGCCACTTATCCAGCTCTGGTTTTTGCTGTTTATTTTAGAGATGGGGTACAGCAGACTCTTGTGCTCTGGCTGGCTTCCAACCCTCATTTCCAGAGTCTCCGCCTCCTGAGTAGCTAGAACGTAGGTTTGGGCCACCACAGCCCAGTTTTTGAGGTTGGTAATGTGAACCCTGCAAAGTCACTTAAGGGAATGTATTCAGAAGTTTGGGAGTCTACAGGGTCAGTGTTTTGGGGAGCCATTATTTTGCATAACACATTCTCTGCTAGTAATATACATCTGAAATTCTCTGTCCTGAAGCGTGAGCAATGTGAATCAATGATCAGCAAAGCTCCAGGAAGCCTACTCTGGTTCTCACTTTATTACATGTCCAGTCCCATTTCCATCCATGCTAGCTTAATCTCATGATTCTAGAAGTGGTAATAAAAGGTGTTGAGGAACAAGCAGAATCTTGGGCTGATGCTTCTACCTTCCTTTTACCCAAATAATAGCTGGGGTTTAAATCACTCAAAAGCAACTTAATGGGCTGTCAAGGACTACGTTACCTGTACAGAACATTATATTTCATTACCCTTTCCTCTTTAAACATATCTATTTGAAAACTTTTATAACGTGATTTTAATGGAGCTAAGAATAAAAGTTTACCATCCATGCCGGGCACTGGTGGCTCACACCTGTAATCCTAGCTACTCAGGAGGCTGAGCTCTGGTTTCTGGTTCAAAACCAGCCCAGGCAGGAAAACCCTTGAGACTCTCATCACCAACTAACGACGAAACAAGCTGAGCTTGAGCTATGGCTCAAGTGTTAGGGCCCTAGCCTTGAGCAAAAAAGCTCAGAGACAGTGCCCTGGTCCTGAGTTCAAACCCCAGAAAGAAAAGAAAAATATCATCCTGTGAAAACTAAACAGAGATTTTTTTTTTCCTTCTATGTTCTCTCTACAGCACCCCGTTTGGCTCAACATAAACTCCACTGCTTTTCATTTGTGTCATTTCTTCCCAGTGCAGGAAAACCCTCATTTACCCCTTCTAGAACCTGAGCGGAGCCAGCGAGAAGCACAGCCGTTTGTATGGTCAGATGCTGATTGAGAGAGAAAGCCTCCAGCGATAAGGAGAAGTCAGCCATTGCCAGAGGAGGCGGGGAGGGGAGTTCTCGGACAGGAAGGAAAGGGCTGAACTTCCTGCTCCGACAGGATATGGGACCCGGGCCAGGCAAGCTGGTTTGAGACAGAAATGGAAAGAAGAAATGAGGTGTCAGGAGTAGACCAGCACAGGACTATTTTCAGAGGGCTTTGGATAGTTGCTTGTTGTCTGTTCCTGGCTCACAAATAACTCCAATTTTTAATAACACCTATTTAATAAAGAGAAAGAAGTCCAGTGTTCTCTGAACCAAAGCAATGGGACTGGAGTCTCGCTTGAGATGCCACTTCTTCTCCTTCTTGCTAGAAGGAGCTTACGTAGTAGCTCTCTTAGGGGAAGACATATGCTGAATCTCTGATGTGAATTCTGTGTGCAAAATGAGCACCATGGAATCATGAAATTCTTCTTCTACCCCAGGTAGACCAGAATTGGATTGAGGAACATTGGAATTACTCAGCAGATATCGGGCAAAACTATTTACATTTGCAGATCTTCTGTCTAATCTTATTAATGATGATAGTTGCCATAAATAGCTATGAATAATAATTCTGAGTTGGCTTCCCTACTCTGTCTCTTAACTCGAACTCAGCATGACCTTGACCTTAACTGTTTAATCGAAGTATCTATTTCCTGATCTGTGAAATCAGGTTAAGACTGTCTTCTCGTAGGGCTAATGTAAGGTGCATCTGAACTGATATATACAAAGTAGTTACAACTCTGCCAGACCTATGTATACTTTGAATACATTAGATGTTCTCCAGCTGTTAGTCAACAAGACAGAAGAACTAAGCAATCAACTACAATTTGTGATATGCCATGTCTTTCATGAGACACATGTTTTCAAAAAGTTGATCTCTTGATTCCTCTTTGGAACAAGCAATAAAAAGCAGAATAGCTAGTACGACTCCCCTGGATAATAAGTAGATGTCTGACCAAGTAACTGGGGAGGATAAGTTGGTCTATTTCATTTCGAGCTGACTGTGCTCTGTGTAAGGTCCTCAGTGTGAGGCTGGCAGTGGAATTCAGCCACAAAGGAAAGATCTCAAACAAGACCACTACCCAAGATACCATCTGCCCGAGATAGCAGAATCTCCACCCTCATCCGGGTCTCCTCCTGGGACAGTCTTGCCTGCTGGAATCTACAGTCGAGGACTTTCTTTTTTTTTTTTTTTTGGTCCGGTCGTGGGGCCTGAACTCTGGGTCTGGGCGCTGTCCCTCAGCTCTTCAGCTCAAGGCTAGCACTCTACCACCTGAGCCACAGGGCCACTTCCGGCTTTTTACTTTTTGCTTATGTGGTGCTGAGGAATCGAACCCAGGGCCTCGAGCATGCAAGGCAAGCGCTCTACCACTGAGCCACCTTCCCAGCCCCTACAATCGAGGACTTTCAAATACAGAGCACTGTCCAAACCCCTCGAGGGCCCAGGCCTTGGTATTTGGACACAAGGCCGCCTCCTCAGGAAATCTCTGCAGCATCCCTGGCCACTAATAAATAAATAATGAATAAATAAATGAATGGGAGTCAAATCAGGTCCCAGCACTGTCGGCACCCTATAAGGAGGTGCCTCGTGTGGCCCCCACAACCTCTGTTCACCGGGGCTCCATATCGTGGGGTTCAAAATCTTGTTCAGGAAAGGGGAGTGGGGGGGGGGGGAAGGAAGCCAACAATTGGCTCAGAAAGGTCCTTGAGACAAAATGTCCAGCTCCGATAAGCAGCAGCCCGCTTGTAATTCTGCCTGACAAAAACAGTGTGAAAAGTTCCCCGGTGTGCTCCAAGCACACGCAGCTGCTTGTTAAACCCGGGGCCTGTGGCGCCCCAGCCCATGAGGCGGGGTGGGCAGCAAGCCTGTGTCCAGCCTCCCGGGCTGGCCAGCACACAGTCAGCGCCAACTGTCCTGGTGTCCTCTCCTCATCCCCCTTTTCTTCTTCACGCTGGGTCCTGATGACTTTCAAAGAGATGGATTCCTGCAACACTTCCCGGGGAGAGCAAAAGGGCTTTACTTGGCAGCCTTGGGTTTACAAGATCTCTGGTGAACAATGAGTCTGTCTGGCAGGAAGGTCCGCCCACAAAGGTTGCAGGGAACTAGCTGGCTCTGCGCATTTGTCCAAGCAGCTTCATTCAGGGCATCGAGATCATAGAACCCTTTGGCTGGAGAGAGAGACACACACACAGAGAGACAGGCAGACAAGAAAGGCAGACAGTGAGGGAGACAGACAGACAAAGAGAGACAGAGAAACAGAGACAGAAAGTTATATGGAGAAACAGACACACACACACACACAGAGGAAAATGAAAGAGAGGAAGAAAAGGTAGACTAGATTAGTTTTCATTCTGCAGAACCTTTTGTTTAATAAGAAGTATTTTCAGGAAATACCTGTTGACTTAGGTTTTAAATAAATCATATGACATTTGCCCAAAGTAAGTAGATAAATAAGTAAATAAAGTGCTCTCCCTTTTTCGGGAATTGAGTCAAGTTCGCTTGGAAGCAGAGGCTTTATACTCTTTGGACTTAGAAATGGAGTTTTATGTGTTTTGACATGCATTCTTCACTAATTATTAACATCTTTGCTTATATATTATTATCTTGCAAATATAACTTTTGGCTTCCTTTTAGTTGACTCCAAATTGAAGTCTTATAATGGGAAAAGAACAGGCAATTGTTATTTTCCTCCTCTGTAATCCTTTAGTGGAATGTTTTCAGAGCCACAACTGACAGTTGAGAGTAAATTCGAGATGAATTATATCCTAAAAATTTACCATCTCTTCATGGCTGTGAACTCCGAGATTCTTTATGTAATTAAAGAATGCAAACAGAATAGTTAATCTGATGAAAAGAAGCGTTCTTAAGAAAACAGAGCAGACAGCTGAGAAATGTACAGTCTTCATTGGTAGAGCAGAGGGAAAACCATATGGCTTCATTTTAGAGAAACAGCTTATTTTAATAAGCCTTATTTAAATAGAGTGACTTTAGAACATTGATTGACTATGGCTTAGAATCACCCAAAATAGGCCCCCAAAATGTAGCGAGGTACTCAAAACTATATTGCTTAGTTTTTATCAGTGGCAAAGCCTAGATGACTTCATTAAATCCTAAGCATTTTTCATATGATTTCTATCAAATAGTTCGCACCACCATCACAAACCTTAGATTCTTAGCATGCCTGCTTTCCATGTTCATTTTATTCTTTCCATGGGATCTTTTGGGGGGAGAAGGGAGCTTGAACTCAGGGCCTGAGCATGAGCCACCAGTGCCCAACAGCAATGGGCTTGGAACTTAAACTCGTGGCCAACCTAATGTTTCTCCTTTGGATAAAGCAAATATCACATTTGATGCAGGTTATGAATGTGTGTGTGTGTGCGCGTGTGCATCTGTGTCTGTGTGTGTCTGTGTGCTGTTTATTTGTGCTGGTCTTGGGGCTTGAACTCAGTGCCTGGGCACTGTCCCTGAGCTTTGTTTTGCTAAAGGGTAGCACTCTACCTCTTGAGCCAAAGCTCCACTTCTGTTGGCTTTGAACCACAATCCCCAGATCTCAGCCTCTTAAGTAGCTAGGATTACAGGCGTGAGACACCAGCTCCCTGTGATGAATATGTCTTGAGTGCTTTGAAAATCTGTTGAGAAAAAAAATAGCACTAAATTTTTCATTACTCATATGAGTTTGATGCAGTTTCAATAGCACTGAATAGTCCCAAACTCTCCCTTGAGGGTGACTCATCTCGTTCTTAAAGGTTTGTTCCCAGAGCCTTGGCTTTGGATCTAGACTTGAACTCTATGACAACATTGAACCTGAATGACATTTAGTTGGCTATGATCGACAGGCACCTTCAGAAATAGAAGGTAAGCACTCTGTGGGCAAACGCTCTCATTTCAGTTGGTTAGTGTTTTCAGCTTGAGTTATTCCTCCCATTTGTGTGCAGAAGTCTCAGTCTTGGCAAGGACTGAACAGTTGAACTTCTAGAGCATTCTTGTGGAGATCTAGATTCTGCTGTGTGAGTTGTCATTAACTCTACTTGTATGGTATTGAAACAAGAGTGCTTTGGGCTAATCAACACTGTGTATCTTCATGGTAACTATGAAGGAATGGAAGTCAAAAGTCTCCCTTGGAAGAATGAAGAAGTCGACGGAGAAAATGTCAGTGCTAGAAATGTGATAAGTGAATCTGAAAGTGAATGGCAAAAAGGTTCTCTCTACTGTTCTACTGTTGTCTTTACCAGCTAAGATTCCTTGAACCATTCTCTAAACCCTTGCCCTCTAAACCAGTAAGCTCGCGGCACTGTGACAAAGTGACAATGTAGTTCCCCTTTCATTTGGCTGGTCGTGCTTTACAAATTGTTAATTAAAAAAAAAAAAATCTGGACATTTTCTACAGACATCTGGATTTCCAGTTTCCTTTCTATTATTGAAATATCTTCCTGCACTCTTTCCGGCTCTCTTGATGATAACACCAGCTGGGCCTAAGCAGCTGCCGCTTCTTTTAGAGAGAGCTCACCACATCCCCTTCTTTCCTGGTGGGTTTTTTTTCCCCCATACATTAATCAATTTATTCAATTTTTATGACTTAGACATACGAGTTTGGTACTTTGGGTCTATGAACATCCACACAATTACTCTGAATATCCCCAGAGGTTTGCTATAAGCTTCATGTTTCTAAAGTATTGTGCTTGATACTAGGAGAAAGGAAATTCTGGGGAAATACAGTAAATTCCAGGCATGTGTCTTGGGCATCGTGTCTTTATGTCTTCGCGTCTGAGAATGAGACAACTGCTTTTTCCCCATTTGGCTAGAGAGACAGCAGCCACACACTGTTGATTTCAGCCATTTGAACAGATAAGAATCCCTGTACTCATGCTTTGGGATGGGCCTCCCGCTGCACACGCAGGTCTTTTTAATTAGGAACTTACCAGTGATGGCTCCGACTTCCGGTTTTCTTGGCTCAGGTCTCCTCAATTCTTTTGGCAACATGTTGTTTTCATTGTGCCATTTCTTCAGACATTGTGGCTCATGGATACTGATGGATTTCGTTCCATATTCACGGCCACAGATGTAACAAACAATGGTTGGTGGACGCCTTTTCATTGTTGACTAAGAATAATACAAAATACCTGTTAACATTCACATTTGGAAATTGTTTTTTAAATTATAACATATATAAACTTGCTTGAAAGTTCATGTGACTTAAAATCAACCCATGTTGAAATTAACCTTTCTGACTAAACTATGTGATGTGAATGGATGTTTGTTTGGAGGAAATAATCCACCAGAAGTCTCTCTATTGGTACTGTATAGAATACATTTTCTTATTTAATAAATGTTGGGTCATTGTCTTCCAGTTGCTTTATCTGAGTTGCAATGCTGGCAGAATTTAAAGATGAGTCAGGCAAAAAATCTTCCTCTATGAAAATCAAGCTCATTCTACTATACAACAGTACATGGAAGAAACATCAATGTCCTGTTAGGCCTGCCTGCTGCCTTCTGGTCAACAACTTCTGTTTGGAAACTCCCGAGTTTCTCTGTCGTTTGGGTCAGGATCAGGTGCCGCTCACTGACTAGACTATTAAGTACAAAGGAGAGCTGGTGGGGGGCACTCAGCCCCTGCCAAGGCCGATTCTGTGTCTGGCACGAGTCCTCAGGGAGCGAGCACCACCATGCTCACCTCCCGCCCCGCATGAGCCTCCCCCTCCTCCTGCATTCATCTCTCCCCTTCTATTATGGATCACTTCGCAAATACAGTACTTAAACTCAGAACCATGTTCTTCGTTTCCTTATACTGTTTGTTTGTTGCCAGTCCTGGGGCTTGAACTCAGGGCCTGGATGCTGTCCCCGAGCTTCTTTTGCTCAAGGTGAGCACTCTACCACTTGAGCCACAGTGCCACTCACGGACTTTCCTGCCTGGGCTGGCTTTCAGCCGCAATCCTCAGATCTCAGCCTCCTGAGTGGCAAAGATTACAGGTGTGAGCCACCGGCGCCTAGCTTTCCTTATATTCTGAGTGAACCAAATGTAAGAGACAAGTAAAAATTGTAATAAAGAATTTCTTGGGGCTGGGAAGGTGGCTCGGTGGTAGAGCGCTTGCCTTGCATGCATGAGGCCCTGGGTTTGGTTCCTCAGCACTACATAAACAGAAAAAGCCGTAAGTAACGCTGTGGCTCAAGTGGTAGAGCGCTAGCCTTGAGCTGAAGAGCTGAGGGACAGTGCCCAGGCCGAGTTCAGGCCCCACAACCAACCAAAAAAAAAAAAAGAATTTCTTGCTTTGGATATAAAAAAAATACAACTGATTATTTTACCTAAATAATGAGAACAAATTCAATACTATAATGTTGTTGCCCATTGTGATATCATGTGTAAGAGAATAGAACTAAAAGGTGGCCTAAGGTTGAGAATAAATCAGCAAAACCAAGAACTGACCCTATCACACACTAAACTTGACGTGGGGAAGATGTAGCCGTCATCTGTCCCAGAGAAGAAGGCTGGGCAGATGAGTACGAGCCTCCTCAGGGGTCAGCATGCAGATCATACTCTTGCTTCCAAACACAGCAGGAACCCCCAGTTCATGAAAACTGACCTGTCTGAATCTAAGGGAAGGACTGGAGAATGAGACCTTGTACCTTGCGCCAGATAAGAGCAGAAAAATGCTGAAGAGGAGGTATGAGCCTTAAGTTAGACTCCCTCCATGCTATGGGTTGGAGTGTCTACAGGAGTGTAAGAATGCCACAAGATGGAGTGGCAGCCTTGAACCCAGCCCCCACGCTAAACGTGAGACGGGAGCACTTTTGCCACTGGAATAATTTAAAGCCTGACATATATCAAACTTAGCTAAAACAAAGATGAAGCCCCCAGCCCAGTGCCAAGGACACTGAAAACCTACTTACACTGCAAGTCTGCCGAAATAGGCAACACGTCCGCTTCTGAGGGCAGATACCATTCATCTCAAAATCTACTACTCTGTTACACACAATAGCCATTTTTTAATCAAAATTACAAAGCACAACCGGGCACCAGTGGCTCCTGCTTGTAATCCCAGCTACTCAGAAGGCTGAGATGTGAAGATCAGGAGTCAAAGTCAGCCTGGGCAGGAAAGACCATCAGACTTTTATCTCTAATAAACCACAAAAAAAAAAGCCAGAAGAGGAGCTGTGGCTCAAGTGGTAGAGCACTAGCCTTTCAGAAAAAGCAGCTCAGGGACAGCATCTAAGTCTTGAGTTCAAGTCCCCCCCCCCACAATTACAAAGTAAACACATACATACCTACCATCAACAGGTACAATACAGAACATTTCCAGAACAAGCCAGGCGCCAATGGCTCATGCCTGTAATCTTAGCTACTCAGGAAGCTGAGAGCTGAGGATCGCTGTTTAAAGCCAGCCTGGGAAACCTTGTGAGACTCATCTCCAATTAACCACCAAAAAACTGGAAGGGGATTGTGCCTCAAAGTGGTAGAGCTCTAGCCTTGAATGATAAAGTCAGGGATAGTGCCCAGGCCCAAGCCCCATCCCCCACTCCCCACCCCCCCCCCCGCCCCAAAATTACCAGAAATTACCAGACTAAGAGATGCCCTAGATATTAGCATTGACATTTATCAGGGCTTTACAGTATGTTTTAAAAGTTATTTTATTTAAAACCTAAAAATAATTCTATTGAATGTTAAAGGATACAGGTGGAAAGACAGAAAGCCTGCATGAAAATATAGGAAACTCCAGTAGAGTAAAAATAAAGTAAAAAAAAAAAAAAGGTTTAAAAAAAAACCTAAAAACACATCTCAGATGAAATATCAATTTGATAGGCTTTTTAGGATAAGCCCACACTACAGACAAACAACAAACATGGAGACTTAGTAAAAAAAAATTTTTTAACTATTCCAAAGAGGGAAAACATTAAACAGTAAGAAAATACAGAAAGTACCAAGTGGTAAATATATAAATATATATTTGGAGCCAAAAAGGAAAAGACTGAAGAAAAGAGACAAATAACAACTGAGAGATGGTAGTTTGAATTGTTCTAAAATTAATAAGATAATAAATGATTTATCCCAAAACTCAGGGTGGTTTTTCAGGGCTCTTTGCAAGGGTACCTGAGGAGAATTCGCCTGGCCGAGCCCAGCCACCGTTGCTTCTATTTTAGCTACAGGTCCACGATGTTTTCCATGGCCAAAAAACGCTCTAAGCCATCTCCAAGTTCGAAGCATTCTGCAAGCAATGGCAAGGCAGAGCCACCAGAAAATAGCACCTGATTTCCATGACGAATACAGCAATGCTGTGTGATCTGGTGGAGTCCCTTTCTGTCTTAGCACACAGCTGGAACTGAACAGCACCTGTCCCCAGTGGGCAGTCACCCAAAGGAATGGCGAGAACACTAATTGTGCCAACTTGTGCAATACTGAATTATTTCAAAAGCAACTCGTAATTGATGCCGAATGAAAGCCTTATATACTTCATTCAAAGGTGATATGTTGAAGGAATAAAATATAGTTGAAAAATATAGTGGAATTGCTAGAAACTAAGGACAAGCTTGAAAGCAATCGGTGAAAACAGAATTAAAACCTATAAACAAAGTATATTGGGGATTCCAGATAAGTTCCCATCAGAAAAAGAAAAGGATGTCAGGAAACAAACACATTTTAAGTATACAGAAGAGGAAAACAAAACAAGACCCAACTCCCCAAATATAATACGTTGATTCAGAATTCTAAATCCAAATGTGAAAAAGAAAATCAAGACATCATTGGCCAAACAAACTGGTGAGACAATTCATTCTTGACAGGCTTGTTCTATTTAAAAAGGTGAGAAATTTTAAATGTGAAAAATATCAGAAACCAGGCGCCGGTGGCTCACGCCTGTAATCCTAGCTACTCAGGATGCTGAGATCTGAGGATCACGGTTCAAAGCCAGCCCTGGCAGAGAAGTCCGTGAGACTCTTATCTCCAATAAACCACTAGAAAACCGGAAGTGGCCCTGTGGCTCAAGTGGTAGAGCACTCGCCTTGAGCTGAAGAGCGCAGGGACAGCGCTTTTCAGAATATGGACTTTTAAAAGAAACATAACAAAAGACAGATACATGTGTAATACTTGACAAACAAGAGTTGAAAGGGTAGAGATAGAGACTTTTTTGCATTTCCTTTGAAATAGTTTTTGAATATGAATGAAAGATACTTATTTTAATGTCTATAGTTAACTTATAACCACTAGTGCAAAATTTATAACTGCTAGTGCAAAACGTGCAAAGAGGTATAATGGAAAATTAAGCAAGGCAGTGGAGTATTTTAAAAATATCATGAATTAACCAACCCCCCCCCCAAAAAAAAAGTAGGAAGAAGAAAGAAAACTTAATAAAGGCACCACTACTGCCTTTAATGGAATTAAATGGTTTTAATAGAATTAAAGTTTCAGTGGGGCACTGATGGCTCCTGTCTGTGACTCCAGCCACTCAGAAGGCTGAGCTTTGGAGGATCACAGTGCAAAGCCAGCCCAGGCATGAAAGTTCAAGAAACTTTTATCTCCAATTAATCATCACAACGCTGGAAATTTAAGTGTGGTTCAAGTGACAGAGCACAAGCCTTGAGTGACAAAGCTAAGGGACAGAGTCCAGGACCTGAGCTCAAGCCCAAGTAATCCTCCCTCCTCCCCCGAATAAAAACTTCCACGGTAAATATATATAAGTGAGCTAAAGAACACAGAAAATGTTTATAACAGAAAAGTCCAAAAGGTATATCCAGAAGGACTACAGAGAAATATTTTTTGTAGAGTGTCTATTAAGGATATAGAAGGCAAGGAAATTTACAGGCAGAAAACATAGAAATCAGGCGAAGTTTGTAACTGAACCACAGAATAAAGATTTCGTTCAGAATTCTGGAAATCAATGTATTCTCATTTCCAGAAAAAACAGCACTATCCTCTCTGTCAAGAGCTCTAAGTAGTGCTTGAGAAAAGTACAGTAAATTTAGTTGGCAACGTATTACATACCAGTCACTTGGAAGAGTTTAGTTCTAACTGATTGGTAAGGGTAAAAAATAAATGGTTGGGAGATAAAATTAGGACAAGGAAGAGAGAAATGTTTTCAAATAGTTTGTTTTTAAAAAAAAGGAATCAAGATATAAGTGGAATCAAAGAAAGATTCATTTGTGATTTGTAGGCGAGGGCTATCTCATTCAGAAGGTGAGAGATTATAGAGCCAACATAAAACTGGACAAATCTCTAGAGGAAGAGCTCAGAAAGCATGGCAATGGAATAAAGGAAGGAGTTAGTCTCTAAGGGGAGCAGGAGGCAGTAGATAAAGTTAGAAAGGTGGCTTCAGAGACGCAAGGATTTGATCGAAGTCACATAGATGACCTTAGTCATTGAGCATGAGGAAAAACCATCTGAAGAGAATGCAGATATTCAGTTTGAGAAATAGAAGAATAGAAAGTATAAGGTTAGCTACTGTGGGAATAGAATAGTAACTCAATTAGAGGAAAGGCTCACTAATATATGCAGAAGACCTAATTCAGTAAAACTGGGAGAAATTCAAGAAATTTATGTGTAGGTACAGACCTTTTTCGGATACCTCTTTAGTAGCAGCAAGGGACATTGAAATAGAAGCAAATTATCTCGATGAATTGTTGATGGGCTAAGCTATGACACAATATATGCATTTGCTTTACAATCAGCCTGCTCTTAAATATGATTATTGGCCATAACTTCTGAAATTGGGAAGACACAAATCAGCATTATAATCAGAAGGAAATATTCTAAGTGATAGAATCTGCAACTATCTGATTCTCCTCATATTCAGGGAGAAATTCCAAGGAGCTGCAAGTGTTACAGTATTTGAGATTGATTTTTATAAACCTATCAATACTAAATTGTGCCAATTAGACTGTGTATTTATCAAAATCAGTAGTTGTTTATTGTTCCTTTACTTAGCCTGTGTCAATATCTAACACCTGAACAGTGAATGTAAAACTACCCAGATGATTAAGAACTAAGAAGAAATATAAAGCGTATGCAATAACTTTCAAGGCACTCAAAAAGATTTGTTTTACTCTTTTTACATGTTTATTTACTTGAAAGGTTAATTAAATACAGTCTTTTTAGTTGAAAAATGGAAAGTTATTCTTTTACAATGAGTATTGTGAATTTATTAAAATTCCAGATGGAAAATATGAGCCCAACCCAGGATTTAATTGAGCGTATTAGCAAAGTCCAGGGCCTGGGACATAAATGAAGACATTCATGTCAAAGCGTCAAAAGGAAAGTTAGAAGAATACATGCAGAGGACAACTGAAAGGGATGCAGGGGGGAAATTAATACCATTCAGTTGCCAAGATGTTCTATATTACATCTCTGCTCTGGCTTTGTGGCTGAACTTCAGTTGAACTTGAAACCTCCTCCATACTCTAAGGTTTTGAACATCTTACTTCTAAGCCATGCTCTAGCAAAGTGGAACCAGCTCGGCTGTGGCTGAAGAGAAGAACACATCCCCTCGGTCTGATCTGAGACAAGGTAACCTATGTTGTCAGTACCACCTTCACAACGGCCAGTCTGGAACTCACCAGGAAAGCTGACCCGATCTCTCATCTCCCCATCCCCAATTCCTAAGGTTTGGCTACTCCAGTTCTTTCCTGTTTTCAGAGAGAGAGGTGGCTAAGTGGGGGATGGATGGAGAGGCTACCCGGCAGAATCAGCAGCCGTCTTCCTGCCTAAGATGCAGTGGGGTTTTAGGTGACATGGCCTCACAGAGAGCAAGGCCAGACAGGGAAGGGGTGTGTGTGTGTGTGTGTGTGTGTGTGTGTGTGTGTGTGTGTGTGTGTGTGTGTGTGTGTTGGGGGCGAGGGGCGGACAAGGGGAGGAAGGGAAGGTGGACCTTGGGGTAATGTGAGAACATGGAGAGCCGGGGCCAGCTCCCTCCAGGAAACGGAAATCAAAGGCGGTCAGGGAGGAAGCTGGAAGTGTTGGCAGTGCAAAGGATTAGAATTACGGTTTTCCTGAGAACATTTCAGATCTTATTTGTGGCATTAATTTGTAATACCAGGGGAAAAGACCGAAAAAAAAAGTAACCATTCAATCTACATAAAGCACTATGGCAGCCGTGAGCCGTGCCACGGACTGGCGAGGAGAGAGGCCTCTCTGCACGAGTGTGTTAGGTCTCAACACAACGTTGCTTCTCTTTTTAGTTTCCTGGGAAGGTCGACTTAAGCTGAATATAGATAGAAGCCCTCCAACACTTGAGGGACCACTTCATGAGTTGTCTTGAAACTTGAATCCACTCACTTTTCATATGGTTTCAATCATTTTGTTGGCCGCTGTTAATTATAGTATTTTCCATGCAGCATCTTCTTCTTTTCTTTTCTTTTCTTTTTTTTTAATGTCTTTTTTCTGGTAGGAACACCTCCTATGCAAGAAGTGGGCATTTAACAAGTTTCCTCCTACTTCATGTTGTGATGGCTGCTCATCCATTTCATTCATTTTTACAAAATTAACTTCTAGCTGGATACCAGTGACTCAGGCCTGTCATCCTCGCTACTGAGGAGGCTGAGACTGAGGATCGCAGTTCAAAGCCAGCCTGGGCAGGAAGGTTCATGAGACTCATCTCCAATTAACTTCCAAAACAATGAATCCAAAGTGCCGGGGTGCCTCAAATGATACAGTGTTAGAAAAAAGCTCAGGGACAGTGCCCAGGACCTGAGTTCAAACACCAGCACAGGCACACTAAAAAAAGAAGAAAAAACTTTAAAAGTAACGTTTATCTTTTAGCTGATCCAATAGATATTTCAAAATGAAAACAGTTAACATCCATGTGCAGGGATTGTTCAGGGGATGCATATTCATTTGAATACTTGTGCCAGGCGGGCAGCTCAGCTAGCACACACCTTCAAGGGAAAATCCAAAATCCAATAATGAGTTTATCATCACTCTTGTCAGCAATTAGAGAACACTTTAAATTCCCAAATATAATGCATCTTCTAAGACGTTCTCTAGTTCAACAAACTAAAACAAGACACGCATACATGTCCATGCATAGACGTGTTCACGTATACACAGACATACTGAAAAGAGGACACACTGAAAAGAAGAACTAAAACCTAGAGGAATTTGAAAAAAATTACGGAGAGATTTTTCAGGACATTGAAGTGTTTTTCTTTCTGGAAAACCACAATAGTAATCAGCTCTTTTCTTCAGGAAAAGTCCAACTTGTGAGTGTCGAACTGACCCCCACACCAGAGTCATGCCATCTTCTCTTAATACACTCATGAAGGAGATTCTCATCACTCAGTACGACAAACTCCAAGGCCCCTGTGTGTAGATATGTGCATGCATAAGCGTGTGTGTGCAAGCAAGCACACAGTCAGGTAGTCACTACTTTCATATGACATTAGGGATACCAATAAGGTCCCTTTGCCTCGAGCTATCTATTTCTCACATTTATTTCCTGTTACCAAAGTACCAGTTTACTCTTTTTGATGACACCATTTTATTTTAATTTATTTTTGTCAGTCCTAGGGCTTGAACTCAGGGCCTGGGTGCTATCCCTGAGCTCTGTTTGCTCAAGGCTAGCACTTAATCACTGAGAGCTACAGTGCCACTTCCAGTTTTCTGGTGGTTCATTGGAGATTGGAATCTCATGGACTTTCCTGCCTGGGAGGACTCTGAACCATGATCCTTAGATCTCAGCCTACTGAGTAGCTAGGATGACAGAATGACACCATTTTAGTGAAGCAAGGTCAAAGGAAACCATGTCAAACTGAAATGAAATGAAACAAAACACCTGGGCTCTTCTAAGTAACACACTTGGTATCTTAATTTAAAACGTGGAAACTTTAATAGTCTTTTTTTAGGGGTTATATTGCATCCTTGTATGCAACAGCCTCATTCCTTGTGCTCGTTTGAGACCATTCATCAACCTAAGAGGCAAGCAGAGCTCAGGGAGCCCAGAAGTGAATCTTCTTCTGCCTGCCTGCCACGTTCATTGTTAGACAAAGTCCGCCTACTTCCAGACGTCTTCCAACCACATGCTTGTAATGATTAATGTGCAACACTACACGTCACAATCTGGAGAGACAGACATGACAGTTTTTACTGTCTACAACTGGCCCCATTGTGCCAATGCATCATTTTCTTTCCCTCTCAGATGGCGCCTGACTGGTAACCAGCACAGCGAGTCTTTGGGTTTCACCAGCTAGTTTTCAACTTCATGAAAGTCGACAGAACAATGGCGCTCTAAGTACTGATGGTGCCGCGGCACTGCGTTCTGCAGGGATGCTGAATGAAAGCCCAGTTGGGGAGGATTCAAATGAGCCTTGCTCTGAGTACAAGCACATCTGGAGGAAAGGCCTCCACAGTGAATCCACTGCCGCGCAGATGGGTCTCCCAGGAAGCAGGTCCTGCCCCTGGGCTGTGGCAGGCATGACCTGACACACCTGTTGGAGAGCCAGTCCTAACAGTTGATAGGCCAGACTCAGCTCACCACCTGATGTTCTCAGTCCTGTTTCTGGGTAGCAAGCAGGTTGAGAGCTCTCTCTGTATGGCCTGTGCAGAGAACATTCCACATGGAATTAGTCAAAAGGCAGGGAGATGCCAGGTACCAGTGGCTCATGCTCATAATCCTAGCCACTGTAATCCTAGATCTCAGGCTGAGATCTGAGGACCGCAGTTCGAAGCCAGCCAGGGCAAGAAAGTCTGGGAGACTTTTATTTCCACTAATCTCTCCAAAAATCTAGAAGTGGAGCTGTGGCTCAAGTGGTAGCACACTAGCCTTGAGCACAAAACACAAATGCTCAGGGACAGTGCCCAGGCCCTGAGTTCAAGGCCCAGGACTGACACACACACACACACACACACACACACACACACACACACACACACACACACACACACGTGAGGAGGTGAGAATGAGGGACAGGGTTGAGTGAAGCAAGCACTTCTGGACTTCTCTGCTCGTTGTGCTGAGACTCGGATGACAATGTAAGGACGATTCTCTAGACAAGGAGCCCTGCTAGGATGTTGAATTATTTTGTGACCTGTTAAGTTCTCAAATGATTTTTGGCTCTCCTATCTCTGATTTTGCAGGATTGACCTTATGTTCTGGAGACTTCTACTGGTGATCCAAATAGCAGCTGGCCACAGGGTGTGTCAATTGGGCTCAGGCAGGAAGCGTGCGCGCTCCTGGTCTCCATACCTGTCACTCTATCCTGCAGCATCCACATTTGTAGCTTCTCACTCCCTAGAGCTCCCCAGGGGGCCTCCCCTCTGTCAGCCGCTGGAACGCAGCCAGCTCAGCTAACCACGTTTTATTTGGGCAGCCACGTGTCCCCCAAAGTCTCGCACGTGAATGTCCTCAGATGGGACTACTCCCCAGGATAACATAGGCTCCCCGTTGTTCCCTAATGGTTTCCTAATGGTCCCCATGCAACCTACAGTTTTGAACACATTTGAGCTGTAGTTCTGAGGTCTGTTTTCCTGGTCCCTCAACCTTCCCAGTCAACAGTTATTTGCTTTTATTCGCTATGCTACTGGTAGAAAAGGGTTGTCACCCATCTAAGGACTCTTGGCCTTTTACTTGGGATCCTATAGAGAGTCAGCACTTTCATTCAGAGGGCATTACAATGAAAATCAAAAAAAGCCAAGGAAGCAGGGCCTAGATTACGGCAAAAGTATCTCCTTAAAGCTCTTCACAGTGGATTGCCTACTCTCCTCAGATTGAAGCCTGACTGCGCTTAGAGCTGGCCATGATGGAACACAGGAAGCCTGAGTGAAAGTCAAAGGAGCTGCGGCCAGACTAGAGATGGAATCCCAAGACCACACGTCCACAGCAACCATGGATACGCCAGCCAGTTCCCCGCTGGAGTGTTTGTTTTCTCAAAACAAACTGGGTGCAGCTGGGTCCCTGGCTGTCACAAACAAGACACATCTTTCCAGGATGTGATTGTGCAGCTGTTTGAAGGGCTATCGCTCCATCCGTGAGTGACACAATTCAGTATAAAGAAGTTGGGTCTTTGCTGCTGTTTTACATTTTCCCACCCATGTGAGCCTTTCCATTAGGGTCAAACAAGTGAGGGAAGATCACAGGACATAGCAGAGAATGTAGAAAGCTTGGATACTGTTCTTCATGGGGAAAGAAAAGAGCGAATCCTTTTTCACAAAACCCGTGTGTGTTGCAGTACTGAAAACATCTCACTAGGAAGCCTAAAATAAGCAACTACCCAGCAGTGACTATTGGACATGCTTTACCCCATCTAGTGTCAGCAATTTCCTGGGTAAGCCTCCACACCCACATTTTACAAACTAGGAAACCAAGGCACAATGGTGGTAGGTTTGGCTCCAGCTCACTGAACGCCCACCCCTTCCCCAAACTCCCGCTGAGGAGCGGGCAGGGGAGCTGGCGAGTGAAGCTCTGGCAGGCGCTGTCCTTTGCCGGTGTCCGCTTCTCATGTTACCCCCCTGGGGAATTGAGACTTGGGAAACTGAGTAAATGAGCTTAATGATGTAATTCTTGGAATGCATCTGGGATCTAAATCCAAGTTTGTAGGCTTCCACCTGCTTTGGGATGGTTGCTCAGTAGTTACAGGCATACCACACGCTGCCTTCCCTGCCTACCAAGTTAGCCACAGGGGCTCCTGCTTCTCTATTCCTGCTCACCCTAATTGACTCAGAAGTCTAGTGTTTGGGTTAAAGATTGTTTTCTCCTGGATCCACCTTCAGAATGTGTGTGTGTGCCTGTGTGTGTGCATGTGTGTGTGTGTGTGTGTGTGTGTGTGTGTGTGTGTGTGTGTGTGTGAGAGAGAGAGAGAGAGAGAGAGAGAGAGAGAGAGAGAGAGAAGAGAGAGGTTTCCATGAAGAAGTTAATCAGGTTATCTCAGGGACTGAGAGTATTAGAGCTATGAGGCCAGGTCACCAAAGACTTCTTTTCTAACATCAGAATTTTGCCTGTGGCCATTGACTCGACTTGACTCTCGAGGCTGACTGAGCCGAGGGAAGGTGATCTTCCCCAAGCATGCCCTTCACGGCAAAGGAAATACTAATAGCATTTTTTTTAATACGGTAGGAACTGCATGGTTCAACTTTAAACCTCAACAATTTTAGGATCTGATTGTTTAGAAACCACAGAGATTTCATTTACTTCTGGTGTTTTCAAACAATTCTACCCAAATGTAACATCTGGAAGGATCATTGTTTGAAACTAAAATGTTTTTGGAAATCACTGGACACCACGTAAAGGAATTTTCCTATCCTGCCTGTCTATGGGCCAACTATAAGGGAGCCTGTTACTTATGATTTAGAGTTTTATTTTGTTCCTTTGAATTGCCTATTCAGTTGGAAATACTGCCAATATTAAAGTTGTTGCTATACCTTATTTTTAAAAAGACCCACTGCTTTCGCTGTATTTGATGTTGGTATAATTTGTGGAGGGGAAGGGAAAAAAACAAATCGTTTAAATAGGGATACAGGTGGACCCACTGCAACAATGAGATGTACAAGTAGTTATGTTGAAAGCGAACTTTACAACTTTGGTGCGGGGGAGGGGGGGAGCGGGGGGGGGGGATGGGAAGGGATGGGAAGGGGAAACAAAGGAGGAGGCTACAATGCTTGATAAGAAATGTACTCATTATCTTGCCCATGTAATTGTAACCCCTCTGTACAGTATTTTCACAATAAAAAAAGACCCACTGGATATGAATATACACAAGTGTTTATATGTGTTGAAAGTACACACAGATGTATGTGCGCATGTATAGATAACTATGCATGGTATATGTATGTGTGTATACATATTTATCTGTTGATCCTGAGATACAAGACAAACAATGTAGGTCAAAGAACTAATTCCAACTTTGAGCCTATGTCCCTGAAAGGAAAACGTTTATTTAGTTGAAGATTATTTTTTTTAACCTTCTCTTTCACACTTGAGCGGAAAGCTTTCCCTCTCTCCCATCTCCCAGAACTTTAACAGACATGGACAGATGAAATTCCAGGGCAGGAATCGCTTCCTTTGAGGAAAGTGGATAGAGGATGTCCCTTGCGACTGGGCATCTGGCTTGACCCTCATGGCTCACAGGGCAAAGTGAAGCAACTGGGGAATGGCAGGAAAGACCGCCAGGAGGCTCAGTTACACACATAGGAAAACAGACCCTCTGGCCTGAACTTAGAAAGGAAAGCTGTGTTAAGCACCTAATGTGTTGATACCTTGCGTGATAAAGCACCTCCAGCTCCGAAGTGGAGTCCAGGAAGAGCGGTCTCCATGGGAAGAGGCTTTTCTTTTCCTATCTTGGCTGTTGCCCCCAGGAGCTTTCTAGCCTTGCTCTCTGCCACATGCCTCCATCTTTCCTGAAGTTCTAAATCACGACTAGTTTTTGCCTTCTCTGCTTGAAGGTAGCATGGGGTGGAAGGGTTGTTTAGGGACTGTGAAATGAGGTCGGAGCAGTATACCCAGATAAGCCAATGCTCACATCCTCAATGTCTGCAAAGCAAGCACAATGCTCACTGTGATTTTACACCTTACTTTCCACACATTTGAGTATAATTTAATTCAAGACATGAGGCAAGAAATATGTGTATCTGTATTATGGATTTTGAGTTCATGCTACTTGGAAACCTAAAAATAAAATAGAGGAAAACTACAATATCATATGGCTCAAAAATTATATATAGTCATGGTATTCAGGCACACACCTGCTACAGGAATGTTAAACACTAAGTTACTGGATTTATTAGGCCTTTATGAAATTCGTTGGACATTTTTTACACAAGATAATCTGAAGGAGGTAAACAGAAGGGAGAGAAATTGTGAGAAGCATTATACAACACAGAGTGAGAACAGGAGGTGAATGAAGTCTCAGATCTAAGTCTCCTGTTCTGAAAGGGAACCTTGTGTCTCACATTGAACAGGGACTTTTCTGGACACTCTCAATCACCTCCATTTCAATGAGGTCTCCTTCCAGGTTGTATGGCTTCACCTTGAGGGATTCCTAAGAATTTTCGGGGAGATTTTAGTGTTAGCTTTGGAATTTGAATGTCTAAGAGTCATATGTGTATACCCTTTCATTACATGAAGAGTTCCTAAGTACTTGTCAGGAGGAAAATCATCTAAACTAGATTAACTTTTGAAGAATATATTGTAATTGTTGTTCCCCTTAGCCTGCATCATATTTGGTTTATAACATGATCCTATCTTCTTATAGAAGTGATAGTGGGTTTTTTTTTTATTCTAGAGAAGCAGAAGGATACATAATTGAACCAATATGAAAAGACTACATTTTTGTTTGGGGCTCAGGGCTCTCCTACACACAGATACTTCTTGTGTAAGTATAGGATGAGGTTGGATTTTTAAAAATAATGATATTAGATTCCAGTTCCTATAGGTGGATGTTAGATACTAATTATAGGCTAATTTCCTTGCTGGTGCTGATGCTCTAAAATTTATAGCTCCACCCATCACTCTCATATGCCGCTCCTTAAATACATGTGCATAGAATCTCCCAGGTCGGCTCCTAGAACCCACAGTATGGATGAGAATTTGCCTTATTACCTTATGATTGGGTGCTGTACATCTGAGAGGTACGGGATCTTAGAATTCTGCCCTGATATATAGGCATGGTTGGCACCAAGGAAAGATGAGGAAGTGGCCCATGGAGATGGGCCTTAGTAGCCTGACTTGTAGCATCATCAAAGGGCACTTTGTGAAGTCAAGGCTGGTTTTACTGACATCAGCACAGCTGAGCCTCTGAGAACCAATGGAGGTGATTCAAAGGTAAGAACCTCAGCTTGGAGGTACTGAATACTTTACTACCTCAAAGAGCTCTAAGTTATTGCTGGGCTTAGAAATCAGAGGTAAATAGTACTTATGGCCAAGGGGTTGCTATCATGACCTCAGTTTAACGAAAGGCAGGAAAAGGGGCAGTGGATGCAGGAAGGTTCTTAACGTTAATTCCTTTCTGTCCCTCTCTTATCTGATGTTTGCTTGATATTTTCTCAATGGAATCATTGAGAAAATAAACAAAGCAGCAGACTGCAGTTCCTTCATCTTCTCTCTGCTCACCTACAAACTCGCCTTCCTCTTCAACATCCTCCTGAACCAAAGAAGCTCTGGACTCCTACCAAGGGCCCTTCTTGCTGAGACTGGCAGATCATTTCCCTTTCCACAATTCACGATGACCTCTCTTGGTCTTTCTACCTTCTTTCTCTATTGGATCATTATCCTTCTCATTCACATGTAGTCTGGAAGCTTCCGTCAGCTAAAAAAGTCTACCTCTCTCAAACCACCATCTCCATTGCTATCCTACCCAGTGTCTGTCCTACATCTTCCTTATTAAAGTTCTCAAGCATTTCTTCCCTTTAACACCTAAAAGCCCACAACCACCACCGCCCTGAAGGTTAGCAACCACATCCATGTTGCCCAATCAAGTAGATATTTTCTGATCCTTAGCCTACTTAATTGCTCAGTGTGCTACCGTGTTTCCTACACCCTCAACTCCAGACCTTTTCTCCAAGCTCAGCTTCCACAGCAGCATGCTCTCTGGGTATTTGTCTAGTCTTTCTCCAGCATTCTCTAAGCCTATACTCATTCTGATGTCTTTTTTTTCCCTGGTCCTGGGGCCTGAACTCAGCACCTGAGCACTGTCTCTGCACTTGTTTATTCAGGGCTAGCCCTCTACCACTTGAGCCACAGGTTCACTTCCAACTTTTTGGTTGTTAATTGGAGATAAGAGTCTCCCAGCCTTTCCTGCCCAGGGCTAGCTTTGAACTGTGCAATCTTCAGATCTCAGCTTCCTGAGTAGCTAAGGTGTGAACCACTGGCACAAGGTAAGAGAGTGATTTCTTCTAAGCACCTGTGAATGAACCACAAGGGAATGTCCCTGGAGAGTCCTCTCTGCTGGCTTTCAGACGCACATATCCAGGCTAACTTCTTCATGTGCCTCACCAGCATTTTGAATTCAGTATACTCAGGGTGAAACTCCTCATCTAAATACCCTGAATACTACCTTCCTTGTCTTTCCCATCTTAGAAAATGGCACCACTAGTGCTCAGACAAGAAATCTTAGAACTATTCTTGACTTCCTCCCATGTCCTTTGTACCCTGGACAGTCCTCAAGATCTACCCAATCATTTTTTTTTTAATCTCCATTTCTGCTACAAAGAACATGTCAATCTGCCCTTGGCTCTTACCTGGGCTCCTGACATAGCCAATGAATATCCTGCTCTGCTGAGAGCAGCTGGAAGAGTCCATCCCCTCTCCCTCCCCCAGCTTTAGCTTTATCCTATGTGCCTCACCCTCCCTGGCCCTGGCTGCACGTGAGCTTTGTAGAACCATTATAAGATGTTGATCCCCGAGAGCCTCCAGAAAATGTTGCCATGGCCCAAATGTCTCCTGTTAAAGCCATTCCCTTCTCCTATAGCTTTGTTCATGGCTGCCTTAACACTGGCTTTCATGTCTCGGCTCAAACACCTTTTCTTTGAGAGTTCCTCTAAGCCAAGATCCTCTCACTATGATACACTGTCCAATTGTGTGGATGGTTTCGTACTTCCTCCACAGCAGAGAAAGTATCGTGCAAGAACTGTATCCAGGGCCTTTCCTATGACTGCGTGGTTCATATGTAGGCCAATGCCTAGTGGAAAACACTGACCAATCAACAAACTTCTTTCATCTTTGTTCTGCTAATGCTCAAGCTTGGGAAGTAGCTACTCACTCCATGTACACTTTTCTGGGGTGCTGGGGTGAAACCCGGGGTGTCGTGTCTGCAGAGGTTCTGCCACTGAGTTATCACCCCAGCCCCACCACGGCCTTGACATTCATGCCACTGTTAGGCCGCTCTCACAGTGCTATTCCAATATATGAGTCCCGAAAATTAGACAGGCCTGACTCTGATATCTGCGAACCCCCGACGTTACTCTGAGAAAGTACTGCTTGACTTTAGCCTTTCCGCCTGGAAATGAAGGCAACTTGTTTCTATCTTATCATAACAGATAAAACCAGGTTAGACGTACATGCTCATCACCAAGGGCCATGGTTTGAATGATGATGCCCCTCCAAGCTTCAGTGTTGGCCCACAGTGCCCTGCATGGCATTACGAAGAAGGGGCCAGTCAGGGGGCTTCATCCTGGGGCATGGAACTGGAGCCCCTGCGAGAGGGAAATCTCTTCAGCCATGTGAAGACACAGCTTCCCGCCAGGGCTTGCAGCAAGAAAGCACCTTCTTGAAGCAGTAAGAAACCCTCCCAAGATGCAGCCTGCTGCTATGAGAAATGAGTCTGCCTTCTTCGTAGCTTACTCCATCTCTGGTATTTTGTTACAGTAGCATGAAAGACCTTAAACACGGAATAAAATTAGCTTCCTTCTCTTTCTTCCCCTAAATGCTAACTCCTCCCTTCACAGATACGTAAATACACCTCCAAAATATGGATGTGTGAGAATATCCAGCCCGATGTTCTGTGACAGGCTCAATGGAAGCTTTGCCTTTGAGGAATGAGGCGCTTCACTCGGATGGCATTTCCAAACTTTGTGTCTGATACATAGCTACCTCTAACTGGAGTCTATATGATAAGGGCATTTCCTCAAATATATATAGAGGTAAAACAAAGAGGAGAAAGGCAATGATACACTCATTAGTATAGAAGACATTACTTTAAAAGAAAACACCAGATGGCAGCACCAGATGCTGGAGATGTGTCTGAGGAGCTTTTAGTTCAAACTTGGCCTTGGTGGATGCCAAAGGTAGCTGTAAAGCTGAGCTTCGAGTGACAATCATCTATGAAAAAGATAATGTCAAATGAGAGAAGGGATGGATTAAGAGAGATGGGCGACAATGTTGTCAGACATTTTGTACTCATATACTGTTTTGTAGAATGGGAGCTTCTTTGTACAACTACTTAAAGATAATAAAAAAAAAAAAGAAAAAGAAAAAGGTGGTGTCCTTTAAGGAAAACAATGTCTATTTTGCAGTTTCTATATGGGACACAGATTGTCTTGACAGTGTTTCATAAGCTATCAGTAAAATCCTGAGAAAATAACTCCAAGCATCACCTCTTACTAAAAGGTGCCTTTTGGGTTTATAGTTATATTTCTTTAATTTTATCAGCATGTGGTCCAATAGCCTGAAAGGGTCTAGAGCTAAAGAATAAATTATCAGCTTCCAGAAAACAGCTAAGCATTAAATCAAATATTAAAGTCTATTCATCCATCTTAAACTAAGGAATAATAAACTCTATATTCCTCAGCATTCATTAGAAAATTTCTTGCTAAATGAAGATAAAAGAATCTCAGTAAATATATGGGGACATTAAATTTAGAATAATGATCGGCTTTTCTTCTTTATGCATCAGAGTTTCATGTGGAATTAACAGTTTTTAATTATCTTTAAGTAGTTGCATGAAGCAGTTGCCATGTTAACAAAGCAGTTTGTAAATACAATCTATCTTTTAACTCTTGCTAAATTAGATATTGCTCAACCAGGCTTTTCTTTTTCCTTTTTTCTTTTTTTAGAGGAAAATCTGGGCAATTTCTGCTGCTCGTGATCAAGCAGGCCCAGAACAGTGACACCCTTGAAATAAAGTTCCACGCCAGGGGTCACTTCCTCTTAACACCCTGCTGGTGTCCTGCACAACTTTCCTGCGAGGACAGAGGAAGAAATGTGGCTTTAGATCACAGATATTTGCGACAATTCACACAGTGACCAAAGGGCAAGGCCAGTTGCCCACTGAGTTCTTGGCGGACAGTGTGTCTGTCTGGTGCTTACTGGTGTTTAGATCTGATTGAAAGACAGCAGGAGTTGAGGGTGGGGGTGTGGCTCAGGTGGTAGAGCGCCAGCCTTGAGTAGAAGAGGCCACGGGAGAGCACGAGGGCCTAAGTTCAAGCCCCAAAACTGGCACAAAAAACCCAGCAGGAGCATCTGTGTCACGAGGTAACCCCGCCCATCTTTCTTGGAGGAACATTCTCTGCAGAGGGTAACACACCCTGCCAGCAAAACAGTCATTGTCACCCAAATAGCATGAGTCGTTTTCCAAGCACAACAATCATGGTTCCGACCCTTTCCCTTCAGTAGACTTCAGGTTGAATCTCTTGTGATCATCAGCCCCACTTAGCTGATCCTAATACAAACTCAGATGGAGGATTCTAGAAGAAAACTCAAATCAGCCTCTTAAGACATGCAGCAGACTTCTTAATCGTAGACAAGGAATGCGTGCCTGCCGCAGGTCAGCCGCCGGTCAGCCGGCCCGGGCCGGCGTGGTGATGAATCTAGTCACATATAGGGCAGTGCACTTTATGGAAGCTAACGATTCCCAGCACCAGCAAGCTGTGAATGGAAGGAGAGAGAAAACTGAAGCACCCACAGCCAAACCAGGCTCTCTAGAGCTAGAGAAGGGGTAGAGCCCGTGGATTATAAACGTCGTTTGCTTTCTCTGAAGCCAAGCAATTTTTAATTGGCCCTGGGTTGCTTTCGGTCTGACCTGATGTTGATCTGTCCTCAGGACGAATTTATGACTCCCCCAAAGGGTGAGCACACATGTGACAGGGTGGCCGAGGAACAAGACTGGGTGTAGCCTGACCAAACAGGGCCTCTAGGTGGGGGTTCCTTCCCGTCTCTACATTCCTGAGTTACCCAGGGCCACCCCCAGCCGCTCCCAGCGTCCTCCCCGGCTGCTGACCCCATGGGTCAGGAAGGTGTCTCTTTGCGAGGCTGTGTGCTGGGCCGTGTCCTTTCACAGAGAGAACACACTGTGCTCAGCCTCTTGGCCCAGAGCTGGGACACCAAGTATGTGTTACATACTTTGTATACTTTGTCAAATCTGACCGCAGGCCTGGCGATCTCTACATCTGCCATGAGACCATTTGAGGGAAATGCATACAATCAGGACCACAGGGCGGTGTGTGAGAAGCTGAGGGGCTCTCTGATTTGTAGCCCAGTCCCAGATCCTCTTACTCTCTCATTCCAGACCCCACACATTTTGGAAGGAAAGCAACAGCCAGAAGATGGGGAGAACAGATCGTGTTTACAAGGCCAGCTCGAAACTAGCTGGCTTTATATTCTCCGATGTTCATTGGAAAAACGTGCCCCGCATCTGTGAGTCTGACTCTTCAGCTTTAGAATCATTGTCTTGGAATCTTCTAGACCAGCAAGTCCATAATCGTTTTATTCTTAGCATGGAACTTAGGAGCAAGGACTATCTTAATGAGATAACAAATAAAGAGGAACCTCTCCTCCCCCCTCCCCCCCAGTGTATCTGATTTAATCTTTTTTACCATAGTTTGAGTGACTTTGTTTCCTTAGAACCGTTCATTTAAAGACTGGTTAATGGTCTAAATGGTGCAGGGGTCATGGTTGCCACAAGGTTCAATCAGCAAGCCATCAGCTCAGAAGCTGATATTCTATGAGGTATGCACCACTCATTGGCTTAATGATCAAAGAATAGGGACCATACCCCACCTTGCAGGTTTTCACCCCAAAAACATCCCTACCCAATCCTGCTGATAAGACCACCTCAGGGAAGCGGTGACTCTCCAGCCCGGGGACGTGTTTATTTAGAACCATCACCGGTGGGTCTGGGGCCTCCCTCCACACTGGGTCCCCAGCGGGACCCTGCACGTACACTCCCGCGTTCGTTTCAGTTTCTATTGCAGGGGTTCCTTGCCTTGGCCATGTAATTTCAGATTCCAAAAGAAAGCATGCTGTCGCTGCAGGGCATGCGTCTTTGGGCAAGGGCTCCAGTGTTTAATTACTGCTAAAGTCATCTGGGGTGTTTTGACACAGATTCTATTTTTGAGAGAGAAACTCATAGTGTAAGGCAGCATTGCCAAAAACGAATTCCTAAGGTAGATGACTAAAATAAACCAGCGGCCCATACTGGCCGCTGGAATGGGGATTACAGCTCTGAAATGTAGACACAGCATTGACTCATTTTGAAATAACAGTCCCTCCCAGGGATTGCTGGTATCAGGGATCCAGGGAGAAAATGTCCACTTCTTTCAGGCAGAAGAGGAAGGACCCGGGACCCATCCGCCCAGGATGGCCCCTGGAGTCCATTAGAGGGTCTGGTGGGGGGTGGTGGTCCAAGTGGAGCCTGAAGAAAGGTGGGGGGGAGGGTGAGCCCCCCGGGGTGAGCTGGGCCAATTCCGGGAACAGTTGGCTCACTGCCCTGGAGGCAGAGCGGCCAGGGCCCCGGGGCCTCCCCCGGCGTGAGTTACCTCGTCCGGCCCGCTGGCCGCCCGGGATGGGTGGCTACATCGGGGCCACCTTTAGTCGCCAAGGTCAACGTGGGCCCTTTGGGTGGGCTGGGCCGGGCCTTGCCGCTCCTCTGAGGTCGGGCTGGGCCTGTCGGGCGGGAAGGCCGGGAAGGTGCGCGTGGCCCCGCTGCTGGGTCTGGGCCTTCTGCCACCGCTCCAGGCACCGGGGCTCGTGGATGGGGAGGGACCGGCTGCCGAAGCCCCGGCCGCACGCGGAGCAGGTGGGCATCCTGGGCCGGCCCGGGGCGGCAGGGTCCTGCGCGCCATCGGGGCTCGGGGGCCGGCAGGTTCTCTGGTGGACGAGGAGGCCATCGGGGACGAAGGCGCGGCCGCAGGGTGCGCAGGGCCGCGGCGGGGCCTGGCCGGCGGTCTGGGGGCGGGGAGGCCGGGGCGCGGGGGGCGCAGGGGCCCCGGGGAGCTCGGGGGGCGCGGGGGCCGTGGGGGCCCCGGGGGCCGTGGGGGTCCCGGGGCCCGTGGGGGTCCTGGAGGCCGTTGGGGACCCAGGGGCCATGGGGGTCCCGGGGGGCGTGGGGGGCGCGGGGGGCGCGGGCCGCCTCAGGCCGGGGGGCAGCCTGCTGTTTTCCAGGCGCCACTTCTCCAAGCACTGGGGCTGGTGGATGGCGATGGAGAGGGACCCGAACTCACGGCCACAGAGGTAGCAGACGGGCAGGCCAGGCCTGCGCGCCGGGACGGCGGGGGGCGGAGGCCGGTGGGTGGACAGGCCTGCCCGCGCGCGCCGGGACAGGACCACGGTGCCCGGCCGGCCCCGCGCCTCCCCGGGCCGCACGGTGCCCGGCCGGCCCCGCGCCTCCCCGGGCCCTGACGCGGCCGCCTGGTGCAGGAGGAAGGTGCGCTCCCTAGCGCGGCGGAAGGCTCGGCGGAGCCCGCTCGCAGGCCTCTCCTCGCCGGCGCCCACGAGCCGAGGCCGCTCCTCCAGCTCCCGCCCCGACTCCAGGCCGGACTGGCTCTGCCTCGCGTGGACGTCGGGGGTCAGCCTCGAGGCCGGCCTCGGTCCCGGGCCGTCGGGGGTCAGCCTCGAGGCCGGCCTCGGTTCCCAGCCGTCGGGGGCTGCAGTCCGGAAGGCTGGAGCGTCCCCAGGTCTAGGAGCTGTGCCGGGCCGCGCGTACACCAAGACGATGGCATTCACCCTGGGGACAGGAGGAGGAGGAGGAAGAGCAGCGCTCTTTAAATAACCATGGCCTCACACACACACATCCAGCACAAATCACTGAGCAGTGCGATGGGACGCGTCCACGGCGGCTTTATTGACACTGGTGCTCATCGAGCTCATCATGGACACAGAGTCCGGCCTGGCCAAGCCCAGGGCCGTGACACCACAGAGGAGAAGTTAAAGAGAACGAAAGCAGACCGCGGGAAAGACCCCAGACCCGCGCAGCTTTCTGCCTCACAGGTGGCTGAATTTCATGCCCTGGGTGCCCTGACAACTCTGTTGATCCTGTGGACTGGCCAGGGTGTGTGTGTGGGGGGGGGGGAGGTGTGGGGTGTGTGTGTGGGGGTGTGAGGTGTGTGGAGAGTGTGTATGTGTGTGTGTGTGTGATGTGTGGGGTATGGGGTGTGTGTGGGTGTGTGTGTGTGATGTGTGGGGTATGGGGGGGGTGGGTGTGGGGGGGTATGTGTAGGTGTGTGTGGGTGTGTGGAGGTGTGTGGGTGTGGGGGTGTGTGGTGTGTGTGGTGTGGTGTGTGGGGGGGGTGATGTGTGGGGTATGGGGGGGTGTGGGTGTGTGTGTGTGATGTGTGGGGTATGGGGGGGGTGTGGGGGGGTATGTGTAGGTGTGTGTGGGTGTGTGGAGGTGTGTGGGTGTGTGTGGGTGTGTGGAGGTGTGTGGGTGTGGGGGGGTGTGGTGTGTGTGGTGTGGTGTGTGGGGGGGGTGATGTGTGGGGTATGGGGGGGTGTGGGTGTGTGTGGGTATGTGTGGGTGTGTGTGGGTGTGTGGGTGTGTGTGGGTGTGTGTGGGTGTGTGGGGGTGTGTGGGGGTGTGTGGGGGTGTGGTGTGTGTGGTGTGGTGTGTGGGGGGGGTGGGTGATGTGTGGGGTATGGGGGGGGTGTGGGGGTGTGTGGGTGTGTGTGGGTGGGTGGTGTGTGTGGTGTGGTGTGTGGGGGGGGTGGGTGATGTGTGGGGTGTGGGGTGTGTGGGGGGGAGGTGTGGGGTGTGTGTGTGGTGTGGTGTGGGGTGTGTGTGTGGTGTGGTGTGTGTGTGGGTGGGTGTGGGTGTGTGTGGGGTGTGTGGTGTGTGTGGTGTGGTGTGTGGGGGGGGTGGGTGATGTGTGGGGTATGGGGGTGTGTGGGTGTGTGTGGGTGTGTGTGGGTGTGGGTGGGTGGGTGTGGGTGGGTGTGGGTGGGTGGTGTGTGTGGTGTGGTGGGGGGGGAGGTGTGGGGTGTGTGGTGTGTGTGTGGTGTGTGTGTGTGCTGTAGCTTGAACTTAGGGCTGGAGTGCTATACCTCAGATTTCTTTGCTCAAGGCTAGCGCACTCCCACTTGACACACAGTTCCACGGGAGGGGGGAGGGGGTCGGCTTAATTGGAGATGAGAGTCCCATGGAAAGTATTCCCTTATACTTACTGTTCGGAACCTTGCTTATTTCTATGATGGTGCTCCAAATTTCATCCCTAATTTTATTTGGGGGTGTTCTTTTTTTTAGTTGGATTTGCTAAGGGGCTGTCAGTGAGACCAAATGAGGGTATTCTTAAAAGAATCAGAAAGGCCCAATAGCTATGTGCATATGACCATATACCATAGTGTCTATAAAAGTGAATTCCAAGGAATGCAAACAAGAGTTTTTTGTTATTTTGCTTTCTGTTTGTTTGCTTTTCTCCTTTGTCACTGTTTTTGATTTCTGAGCCTTTTGTCTTCTATGTAAGCATATCTGTTGGGGGAGGGGAGTAAAGGAGAGGACAGAAATGGTGGGACAAAGAGTGGGTAAATGCCGCCGTGTACTCACTAAACACTGTGTTGAAAATGAACTTTACAACTGTGGGGGTGAGGGGTCAGGAGAGAAAAACTGGGAGAAAGGAAGGGAAGAGGCGACACTGTTCAAGAAGAAATGTACTCATCACCTGACTTATGTTACTGTAGCCCCTCTGTACATCTCCTTTATAATAAAAAATAAAAAAAGAGTCCCATGGAGTTTCCTGCCCAAGTGGGCTTCAAACCTCAACTCTCAGCCTCCTAAGGAGCTAGGATTGATTACAAGCGGAGCCACTGAGCCTGGCTCTCATGTTTTTCGAAGCCAAAAGTATAATTTTTATTCCTATAAGTAAAACCAATTTTGTTGAAAGTTGTCCAACTTGTTGCACTATGCAGATTACAGATCTGAGTCCTCGGCCCCAGCTATGCTATGCATTGTAATCGAGCGACAGCGTATCACGGAAGTCTTGAGTGCCATGGACCGTAAGTGAAGAACTCTGGTGGAAAAACTCACATCTTCCATGGGGTGAAAATGCGCGAGGCTGTTTGGCACTCTTTTTTAACTGTCACGTATAAAATCCATAGCCACTGTTTTCCTGAAACTAACTAGAAAAAAAAGGGCTCCAAAAGAGAAGATTTCATTATGGGCAGAAAAAAAAAAAATGCCTAAGAGATTTTATATTGGGGAAATCCATGAGTTACTTTTACCCTGCAGACGCTGTAGCTCTGTGAGCGATTGCTTCCCGAAGCCTCGGGACTTTATTTCAGATGAGGGTTTGGGACTCCAAGGCCTGTATTGAGGTTGGAATGGAAGCATCATCTTATCTGGGGTGTGGAGGGGTCAGGAAGGATGGGACCTTGCACAGCACAGGAAACATAAGGTTGCAGAGCCAGTGCAACAGTGCAAGCTGTATGGAAACATCCGGCACTGAGTTTATAATGGACACAAAGAGCTGTGAGTTCTGAGCCCAGTTCCTGTGTTTTAGTGCCAACGAGTCTGAATCTTTGCAGTTGAAAGTATCAAATCAGGTCTGGCACAAGAAGGAAGTTATTCTTCATTTTGACAGTTCCTGAGACAGTGATATTAACATGTGGCAAAAGAATGTTCTGGCCTAAAGCAGAGTAGCCAGCAGAGAAAAAATGAGACTCAGAGAAATTTATCACTTGATCAGTACTATCCTAAAGTCAGTGTGAATCTTGGGAACCTCAGGAGTAGCCTTAAAGAATTTCATTAGACCCTAATCAGCACACGAGTAAAATATCCCAAACCACCCTGCTTTGTTGGTCCTGATTCCTTGATTCACCAGTGATCTTCTGATTTGCTTTCCCATTTTCTCTGACATGAGGAGGTTACTGGTATTAAAAGTACGAAAGATGGATCAGAAGAATAAATGCAATAAAGTAGCTTTCTTTCCCCCAACTTCCTCTCTAACTTTTGCTGTGTTTGCCTCTTCTCTCTCTCTTTTTCTCTCTCTCACACACACAAAGCAAACAAGCACACAATTCTGCCCCTACATTAGAATACTGAGAAAGCCCATGACTTCGCCCAGCAACTCTTCCATTTCCTTTCTACTGCGCTAACAGCATAGTATTTGTTAAAAGCTAATTATATGCCAGCTACTTCACTGACTTTTTTATATTCATAATTACAGTTAATTCTCAAATGATGATGAGATAGGTATAATTACTTCAATTTTATAAACAAACTCAGAAAAGATAAGTCATTTGCCTGAAACAGTGTCTAAATGACAGAACTAAGGATATGTTCCAGGTCTCTTGGCTCGAGTATCCGGCTCTTTCCATGATTCACGCAGCCTACATCCTACTGATAGAGCTTCTTCCCCTTAGTGTTATTCTGGTTTTAATGTACTATCCCTGTGCCCCATAGGAAGGTACAAGAACACTCACCAGACTTTGGTTCTCTGAAGAAGAAACCAGCAGCAGCAGGAGACACTAGGACTCCTGAAGACAAGCTTTCTTTTTACTCACAGGGAGCACTTGATTTTGCTTTCTCTGTGGTTTTCTAGTACTTTCCTGAGTGAAGTACTACATGGTCTCTCCCTGACCTCACTGAGCTCTTGAGACCTGCACAAGCAGATAGAGAAGGGGACGGTGAAAGGGGCAGGGCTGGGTCAGACATGACCCGTTTTAAGTTTAGCCTTTGCAATGGGTGCGAGGTGGAAGCAAGGGCCAGCCAAAAGCCCAGGGGTTGCTCAGTTTGCAGCCGACTCACTACTTTAATTAAGGAACACATCCTCTGCAGCAAGCACAATCAACCACTGTGAAATTCCTACTGCAATCTTCAGGTTGCCTGTTCTACCATCCTTTTGTTTCTGAAATCTATTACCATGAGTGAAGATATGAAAGATGAGTATTTCAGCTGTTGTAGCTCACACCTGTAATCCCAGCTCCTCAGGATCCTGAGATCTGAAGACAGTAGTTCAAAAACCAATCTGGGTAGAAAAAGTTCGTGAGACTTTTTCCAGCAAAAAGCTGGGAGGGGAGCAGTGGGCTCCAGTGGTAAAACATCAGCTTTGAGCAAATAAGCTACAGGACAGTGCCCCGGCCCTGAGTTCAAGCCCCAGTGCAGGCGAAAATCAAAGATGAGGTAATTGGAAGCAAATGAAATTTGCTCACTTTCTGCCAGTGATTCTCTGAAGGCAATGTGCCAACAGCCCAGCAAAGATCGGGTGCTGTTCCCTATAGGTTCATTTGAAAAGCAAGAGGACTGGAAAATACTAAATGCATACACTTAAATCACTTAAGAGACTGGCCTGTCACCGAGACACATCATAAAGCAATGTTGCTAGTTTAGACAGAAAACCACTTGGCAAAGCCAGCAGGCCTTACCCCAAGCATCTGTGAAGCAATGCTGGCCTGAATTATCCATTTTGACCATATTTGCACATTGGCCATTTAAAGAATGTCTTGGAAGGCTCCTGTTTTATCAATATGATGCCATTTTTCCATTCCCTTTGGGGTTCCTGAGAAGAGAGAAACAAACTCACAAAAAATTGAAGAGAATAACCATGGAAATCTAAAACCCATTTTGGCACAAAGAGGTATGTCTCTAAGAGAGGTGAAAAAGTACAATCCAAAGTGTGAGAAAAATACTTCAGTTCTGGGGAATAAAATAAATGTATTTAGTAAATAGCATGACCCCTTTTCTGTTAGTGTAAAACCTGATTTTTTTTTCCTGGGGCTTGAACTCTGTACTCTGTCTATTAGCTTTTCTGCTCAGAGCTGGTGCTCTCTTACTTGAGCCACAGCTCTACTTCTGGCTTTTAGCTGATTAATTTGAGATAAGCATCTCATAAACTTTTCTTCCCAGGCTGAATTCAAACCTGGACCCTCAGATCTCAGTCTCCTGAGTAGCTAAAGACTAGTAGGCATGAGCCACAGGCGCCGGACACAAACCCTGAAATCTTTAAGTAGGAAAAGCTATAAATAAAAAAAGAGTTGAAGCTGATAGTGACTGTGAAGAAAATTCTGAAGTAGAGTTGGCCTGTTTCCAATATTCTTCATTCATCTCACTGAACAGCCTACACGTTTTCCAGGCCAGTATCCTTAAAATACTCTGGTCTTTCTCACCTATGAAGTCTGTTTTCAGAAAGGAGCAGATAGACTGCTTCCTGCCAAGGCTAGTGACGGATATGTAACGTCCCCCCCAGAGTCTGGCAAGGACAGCTACTTTCTTACTAATGGCAATGCTGCCCAGTTCCCTCCAATTAATGCAGCCTTCATTTTCAGCTGGCCCCGTGTTTCCAGGGGAAAGGCTGTGAACTCCTTTGCAGCTGGTGGAAGAATTTGCTGGGGCTCCCAAGATGCTTTTGAAAAGTGGGGAACAGAATGGACACTGGAGGCTCACAGCTGTAATCCTAGCTACTCAGGAGGCTGAGACTGGAGGATCACTGTTCAGGGATAGCCTGGACAGACAGATACAGGAGACCCTGATCTCTAATTAACCAGACAAAAAGCCAGAAGTGGAGGTGTGGCTCAAGTGGTAAAGGTCAAGAGTGGGTAGAAAACAAAAACAAAAATAAAAACAAGCAAGAGCCCAAGGCCCTGAGTTCAAACCCAGTGCCAAAAAGAAGAGAAAATAGAAAAAGAAAGAAAAATTGGAGACAACCTGGTTACTTCTCTCTTTCCTTCATGATGATTCTTACAACATAGATGTGAAGTCTGAACTATAGCACCCATATTGGGCCAGATCCACATAGATTTGTGTCCTTGACAAGTAACGAAGACACCATATCGTCTCTAAATGCCTTTGTGGAACTACCTTTGCACAGGAGACATTGTCACTTCTATTTTAGCTACTTTTTAGTTTTAGTTTATTTATTTATTTTTGCCAGTCCTAAGGCTTGAACTCAGGGCCTGGGCACTGTCTTTGAGCTTTTTTTTTTCTCACAAGGCTAGTGTTCTACTCTTTGAGCCACAGTTCCACTTCTGGCTATTTTGGTGCTTAATTGGGTAGAAGAGTCTCACAGACTTTCTTGTCTGGGTTGGCTTCAAACCATAATCCTCAGATCCCACCTCCTGAATAGCAAGGATTACAGGCATGAGCCACTGGTCCCTGCTAATTTTAGCTAATTTTTAAACAGATTTTTTTATTCATATAAAAACTTTATTGAAATTAATTTGTATTTTAATAATATCAATTTACTAATAGCCTCTCTTTGCAAAAATGAATCCTATCAGTGATACTTCAAATTTGAAAATTCTCCTATTTTCAGAGAGAATTCTTTGTTGAAGGGTACATTTTGAGGCTAGCTTGAGTTATTAAAATATATGCTTTTCCTGAAAATCAGAAGTATTTGAATGCATAAATATAAGATTAATAAAACTTTTAAACACAATTTTAAAGAAAATAGTAAGTACTAAAAGACCTGTTAAAAAGATTACTCAGCCACTCACTGGTGGCTCACACCTGTAATCCTAGCCACTCAGGAGGCTGAGATCTGAGAATCACAGTTCAAAGCTAGCCCTGGCAGAAAAGTCTCCATGAGACTCTTATCTCCAATGAACCACCAGAAAACCAGAAGTGGTGCTGTGGCTCAAGTGTTACAGCACTCGCCCTGAGCTGAAGAGCTGAGGGACAGCGCCCAGGCCCAGAGTTCAAGCCCCAAGACCAACAAAAACAAAAACAAAAAAAGCAAAACAACAACAAAAAAAACCCACTCAAAATGGGGCACTGGTGGCTCATGTCTGTAATCCTACCTACTTAGGAGGCTGAGATCTGAGGACAGAGGTTTGAAGCCAGCCCTGGCAGAAAAATTCAGTGAGGCTCTTGTTATCCATAACTACCAAAAAGCCACAAGTGGAGCTTGGGGCTCTCGCGGTAGTGAGCTAGCCTTGAACAAAAGCAGCTCAGGGATAGTGCCCAGGCCCTGAGCCCCAGCCCCAGCATCAGCACAAAGGAAGACTCACACCACTTCCTTTCCTAGAAATATTTTAAGGAACATTTTTTAAAATGAATATTGCCATTTCAAGGAAATGACACTGTTCTCAGGATCTTTGTAACGAGAGGGCCATCAGGGTGGCAGCGATCAACGTGTCAGGCCTGCACTCTTGTCTTACTGTCTGTGTGCCCGTGCGAGCACACCTCCCTAGCACCATTAACTCCCCAAAGCAGCACTTCCACCCTGAGCAGCAGGTGAATCTATGTGCTTTGCAACGCTGGTAAATCCAGACTTACTGGCCTCGGCCTGTGGACGCTGTCCTGGTGGGTTTGTACTTCCTCCCTCACCATCTGACTCGCTGGCCTGGCCTAAGTTCCTCCATGTTCATACCAGGAGCCTCTTTCCCAGTGGATCCTTCAGCCTGAGGGGGCAGCCATTAACCCCGCCCCTCCTGCAACCATCCCTGTGCTCCTCTCCTACATTAGTGACTTGATTACCACTGAGTTCCTAGATTCCAAGTTCACAGCCCTTTATATTAGACCCCCTCTGTTTGAATAGCAGGAATGGTTTCATCTCTGGATAGATGTTACCGTACCCAGAAAATAAGTCATAAAAGTCTAGGCTGCTGCCCAGACACCAGTGGCTCACGCCTGTCATCCTACCTACTCAGGAGGCTGAGATCAGAGGATAGCAGTTCAAAGCCAGCCTAAGCAGGAAAGTCTCTTATCTCCAAGAAGCCACCAAGAAGCCAAAAGTGGAGCTGAGGCTCAAGTAGCAGAATGCTAGCCTCTAGCAAAACAAAACAAAACAAACAAATAAACCCCGAAAAGCTCAGGGACAGAACCCAGGCCTTGAGCAAGCCCAGGACTGGCACTGGAACAAAAACAAAGCAAAAAAAATTGATGCTGTTTAAGGATCAAAGGAATTCTTTCATAGCATCTTGTAAGATACTACTCGTATTGTTAAAATTCATTCCAAACAAACACAAGAGCCAGGGACCTGTTGCTCACTCCTGTAGTCTAGATACCCAAGAAACTGAGATCTGAAGATCATAGTTCTAAGACAGCCCCAGCAGAAAAATGTGTACCATTCTTATCTCCAATTCACCAGCAAAAAGCTGGAAGTGGAAAAGCAAAAAAGCAAAAAGCTGGAAGCATCAATGGCAAGCAACAAAACAAACAAGAATGTGAGGCTCTGAGGTTAAGCCCCAGTACACACACACACACACACACACACACACACACACACACACACACCTCATTCAGAAAGCAGAAAACATAAATTTATAATTTCATGCCATCCCCATACTTTCAGAGCTAGGCCTTTTGCCAATAACTGAGCTGATTCAAAGACGAAGATCAGCCATATTTAAGTGAGAATATATATGTATGTATATACACTGCTTTCTCTGGTGATCTCAGAGGAAATCAATGTCGAAAGCCCTTCTCAGAGAAGGCTTTCCAGTATTGCTGAGGGGAGCCAGTTCAGGCCTACGGGCTTCTCCCCGCTCTCTGGGAGCCTCAGGGCATCTGGTGTCTACCAGTCTTGGTGATGCGAATGGACAAAAAGCTACAGGAGAGCAGCTGGGAATGGGGGAGGGGAGGGTTTGAGAAACATAGGACGGGAATCTGACAAGTAAGAAGCGGGAACTCTTACTATTAGCACTTTAGCCCAAGGCCTGGTTTTGGAGGAATATTGGCATTTCCAACGGATGCTAAATGATCAATTAAAAAAAATTCCCTTTCTTGTCTTTTTTTATTTTTGTCACTGTCAGGAAATTTAAACCATGAGAAATTGTTTCACTTTCATTCATTCTAATTGTCAAGCGTGGGCATCACAGTCCACAGTGTGAGCCAAGCTGTGAGGCAAAAGTTCTGGTAAGTGGGAGAAATGAGCTTTTATGCTTCTAAGTAGAGCCTGTGCACGGACGTGCTATTAAGGCTCATAATGCCATCCTCTGCAAGCTGTTGTTAAGCAAGCCTGCACTTTCCACTCTATATTGAGTATCCAAATCACAGCGTGCGGGAGGAGTACACAGGTCTGATCATGGGATTGTCACTGACTTTTGGAGTGGTGGAGAACCGAGTCCAGAAACTTTGGTATAGGAATATTAGGAGTCAGCCATATATTGAAATTTCAAGGCTAGAGCAAAGGAATGCTGGGAAAAGCCACAGTCAGCAGCCAGCCTTTCAACAGTTGCAATCAATAGGTCACGGGGGTGGACCCCAACTCAGGGAAAAGGGGGTAAAAGAAAACCCTCACCCCAGCAGCAGAGACAGACGGCTGACGTCCAGTTCCCGCTGCCCATTCCTCTAAGCGGATTTGCTCTTTCATTCTGCAGTAAAGTCTCTGGTCAGCTCCAGGGTCTCACTGTCCCTGGATTGATTCTATACCACTCCAGAGAACAGGGAATATGGAAGAAGGGATCATTTGTTAAAAGTACTTTGCATGAGCTGGTCGCCCACGCCTGTCATCCTAGCTACTCAAGAGGCTGAGATCTGAGGATCACGGTTCAAAGCCAGCCTGGGCAGGAAAGTCCGTGAGACTCTTATCTCCAATGAACCACCAGAAAACCAGAAGTGGTGCTGTGGCCCAAGTGGTAGAGCACTCGCTTGAGCTGAAGAGCTGAGGGATAGCGCTCAGGCCCTGAGTTCAGGCCCCACAAGCGACAAAAAATAAATAAATAATACTCTGTGTGCATGTATGGACATGTCAAAATGACACATTTCATATTACAAATATATATCTGCTTATAAATAAAGAATAGCTAAAAATACAAAGCTTTGCAAAAATGGTGAGGGGTGGTAAATACGTTTTTAAAAGAATTTCATGTCCCCTACTTTCTCACATTTTGGACCATCCTATCCCAATCATGGCTCATAGGCCTAATTATAAAGAGTAAAAAATAAATTAGTTGCTGTTGTTTTAAAGTTGAGGGATAAAACAGGGATTTGTGTTTCACTGGAAAAAAAGGAGAAACCCTGGCCAGAGAGAGCCTGTATTTCCATTTAAAAGCTGTCCTTGTAGGTCAGACAGCTAGTCTGAACTCTTCCAAGGTTCCTCTCTAGCATGCTTCTTTAATTTATAGTTTATGTTTCATCCTCACAGGCATCGGGCTTGTGATCCTTAGTGGAAATTGTCCCTTTCCCACATTTTTTAAATTAGATCTGTGAAAGGAACTGTGAATTCCAGCCTTTTAGAAACTGAGATTCCAATTGGAGATAATCCTATCTTATCTGGAATACATTATTACTAAAAACAAACTTACTAGTCAAATTTACAAGGGAATCTTCCTGATGAAAATTAGAGTTGAATTGCATGTTTCAAGGAGGGAGGGAAAAGTTCAAGGGAAAAAGAAAGAATTGTTGACCTAAGATTGAATGGTCATAAATTATCGTAGGGTCAGAGGACACGCTGTAATTACAGAGAAGAAGAAAAAAAATACAAAGTGTCAGCGTTTAGAAGGGCCACGGGTGAAACAACAGAAGAAAAATAAAGCACTAGCAAACAAAAAAGAAGTATTTGAAGATCATCCGAAGGCTATCAATTAATTGGTGTAATAAAGATTACACTCTTCTACTTAAGCCAGTAGATTTCCATTATCACCCAAGAATTCTCCAGATGATGAATGTTAGATCTCTTCTAAAAATAATCAATCAGTTAGAAAAAATCATGTGGGTTAGTGCTGGTGGCTCACACCTGTAATCCTAGCTACTCAGGAGGATGAGGATCATGGTTCAAAGCCAGCCCCGGGAAGGAAAAATCTGTGAGACTCTTATCTCCAATAAACCGCCAGAAAACTAGAAGTGGCACAGTGGCTCAAGAGGTAGAGTGCTCACCTTGAGCTGAAGAGCTGAGGGACAGCGCCCAGGCCCAGAGTCCAGGCCCCACGACCCACCAAAAAAAAAAAAAAATCATGTGTGGAATGGGGGTGGTACATAACTGTAGTATCAGGAACTCAAGTGGAGGCAGGAAGACTATGAGTTCAAGCCCAGAGAAGGCAATGTTAGTGAAACGTTGTCTCAAAAATAAAATACAGATAGGCTAGCAGCATAGCTCTGGTGGCAGAGCACCAACATTACGCCCAAGTTCAATCCCCAGTGCCATACAAGTATAAGGAAAAAACCCACAAGCATGCTATTCACAACATAACCTATTAGCTTTTTCTGTAAACAACTTCCTCAGATCACGACACCTCCTTGTGGGGATTGGAGAATTTGATACAATTTTCCTTTTTGACAAGTTGATCAAAATGTCAAGACGCACCTATAAATTAGTTGAAATTGAAAATGTGGGAGAAAAGTACAGCAGTTCCCTCTTGATCTATAATGGGATCTAAATCTATCAAGTATTGAAAATGATACAATATGATTTGTTTAATTTAGAGGAAAGATAGACACACAAGAAATGGAAATAGGTGCATGTGTTTAGCAGCCCCCTTAGGTGATAAACTTGGCAGAGTTCCAGGGCCTTCATTCCCTTTTCTTACCCGTCACCGGGGCTCCACACCACATGATGGGCAGTAATCGCAGGACCAGTGTGTCCGGATGGAAGTAAAGGCAATAGCACAATGACCTTGAAGGGAGCTGCTTGGCCAAGATAGACTGATAAAAGAGGAGCCTGTGTTGCAGAGGAACAGTTTAACCTCCGCCCCAACCCCTCCATCCCACACCCGTTCATTCTACAACAGGCTCAGTGTCCGCCTTTCTCTACCCACCTCCTGGACGGCACTGCCTCCCAGAGCCTGGCTCGCTCTTAAATGATCATTATTACCATTCATTACAGACATCAACTCCCTTAGTTAATAATGCTTTCATCATCCAAAGCTGAATGGAGGTAAAGTACCCAGGCAGAATGAAGTCGAACAGGGCCATTTCTGCAACGTGTGTCAGAGAATGAGACTCTGTCTTCTCAAGCGCTCACCGTGACTTCCCGGATGGTGACTCCATACCCATAAGCTGAGTCCTGTTCTTCATCTGGTAACTCCGGTCCCTATGTCTCTCATCCTCAGAGGTAAGTAAGCCATCAAAAAGGTGGTGTCATTCCATTTGACATTGCTGAGTCTTGTAAACAAGGCACTCTTTTGCTGGCCATATGGTGGGAGCTCATTTATGACTCAGAATACTGCACACCACGACTTTTCTCATCTTAGGAACCCATAGGATAACCCCTGCTGGAGAAAACCCCTAGAAGGAATCTCCCGGTGTCCTGGAGGAATTTGCTCATTCTCTGTGTCCCAAGAGCCCAGACAAAGCATGAATGTGGTAACAGCTCTTTATTTGGAAATCTCTGTAGCTTATAGTTTAATTTTTTTTTTGTGGTTTAAAACTTACTGAAAGCATCCTTCTACTCCCTGTCCAATTACTATTAACTGGAGAAGTCAGTGAAAATACCAACTGTCTTGTTTGAACTTCCTAACCTAAACAAAAGGAAGATTAATGCATATATTAATGCATATATGGGTACATTTATGCATATATTAATTATACAAATTATACATATACAAATTATACAAATTCCAAATTTAACTGGAAGAACTGAATTACAAATGAAATCCACAGAAACTGATTTTTCTTATCTTTTTTGTGTTTTCAACAGGCTTTCTTCACCTTCTGTGCCTACACAACTTTGTTTATTATTTCTACTGTCTGTCTTCACACTAAGTCTAGGTAAACCCAATCCAATGGAGATAAGATTAGGAAGAGAAGAAATAATAAGACATCCTGTGATTGACACTACCGTTAATTTTTCTCCTGATTTTCCATTTGGCTGGATGGCCAAAGGCAAGGCTTACCACCTAGCAACTAGAAATGTGTGGTTTATATTTGAAATCCATTATAGTCTAGAAGAGATGCTGGACACCTTGTCTAATCTCAGAAAAAGCTTAAAAGAGAAGTTCAGGGAGCTGTTGCTGACCTTAAAGATGAAGGAAGAGGTCTAGGAGCCAAGAAATATGGGTTCTGTTAGGTCTAAATAGCCTTGTGTGCTTACCTTGAGGCTTGGAATCAGTGTGTTGATTTACTAACACCTGATCTAACCTTATCCTCCATCCTTAGCTGGTTGAAGTTCTGTAGGTGGCACTAGATCAAAATGGTACTGCCAGCAGAGCTTTGAGCAGATATTCCGATCCGGGCTTCCTCCGTACCCTCAGTGGTGACCCTTCCCCCACATTATCTATGTCCCGCCATTAGTTACTTTCATACAAAGCCCTCACCAGAAAATTCTAGCATTCTTTGAGAGCTACTATAAACATCTCCAAGTATGAGCAAATGGTAAGTCTCTAGCTCTGTCTGGAGGGATTTTCCTTCGCAGGTCTTTATCTCCAACTAACCAGCAAAAAAGCCCAAAGTAGAACTGTGGCTCAAGTGGTAGAACCCTTGCCTTGAACAAATAAAGCTAAGGGCCTTGAGTTCAAGCCCCAGCACTGGCACACACACACAAAACATGTGTTTTATTTGACTACAGGGGAGATTAATTTGATTGTAACGAGTCATGTTTGGTTTTTTCCCACAGGTAGGAGAAAATCACACAAGAATGAATAGTTGACATGTCCATGATACACTCATCCCAAGGCTAACACATCTCTTTTTTTTTCTTTCTGGTGTGCTGTTTCATGAAGAAAACATGTACACTCATTCAGCCCCAGAGTGCGTTGCTCAAAGCCTTGAGCTTGGCTTCTCTGTTTATCCTCAAGTCCCCAGAGCTCAGCTGCTCAGCTGTGGTCACATGGCATGCTGCTCCATGTGTTCTGGCAGAATTGGCTATTTGGATATACTCACAGACGTTTATAGTTTCTGAGGCTACACTTCATTCTGTTCCATTCTATCACATTATGTCCCATTAAAATGCATTTTCCACTCAGATAATAAGAACGTTAATGTTTTAGACCAGATGGTGACATTGTGATTATATATCCATTGCATTTGTTTTTTTTTTTTTTGTCCGTCATGAGGCTTGAACTCTGGGCCTGGGCACCGTCCCTCAGCTCTGCAGCTCAAGGCAAGCTCTTGAGCCACAGCGCCACTTCTGGTTTCCTGGTAGTTAGTTGGAGATAAGAGTCTCATGGATTTTCCTGCCTGGGCTGGCTTTGAACCATGATCCTCAGATCTCAGCCTCCTGAGTAGCTGGGATTATAGGTGTGAGCCACCAGCACCCAGCTCTTAATTCAGTTACATTAAAGATGATTAAATTGTGAGGAAATCACAATGAAACTTATTTCATTTCATCCATTTGAGTGACTGTAATTAAAACAGGACTGTGTCTGTTCTATGAGTCTCTGGGGAAAGCATTACTTAGGAATTTCTTATCACTATATGTGCAATTGTTGGGATAATTACATCCCACTTGATATAATGTTTTACATAGCTTTACATGAGATAGACTGAGGAAGAAAATGTGGTTTCAATTTTGTTTATTGGATGTCATTTGTCTCATATATAAGATGGTTCACTTGGAAATAAACAGATGAAGTAATCCAACATTTCTCTGATTTTAGAATTGCACAATTACCCGGCTTTCTGATAGAAAAGTGCTACAAATGGATTCATGTAATATAAATACTAACTTTTGAGCATCTATTTAAGATAGTCTTTTGATATATATATATATATATAGATATAGATATAATGCACTTACATCCTTTAATGAATAAGTACATATTTGACTAACAGTGAATGAAATTTTATTATCTGTATCATCTCACTGAGCAATCTACCTTCAATTTCTCACCCACACAAATACACACATAAATATACACGTATAATCACCCACCAGTCTCTTTATTCTTTCTCAGAGAAGGATTGCATTGATAGTTATTATAATTGCTCAGTAACAATTCATGCATGCCAGCATGCTCCTCTCTCTCTTGAGTATTTGGTCATGACTTGCTGGATTGTAATTAGGTCAGATGGTACTAATAAGAACAATTGTTGGCTGAAAATACAGTTCTAAGTCTCTTTCCTATTGTTTATTTCTTCTCCCTCCAATCCTCTTTCTCATTTCATTCTTCATTGGGTTTCTCTGCAATTTTATTCATCTACACTTTTTACTGTCACTTTTAACTTAGGAGAAGTCACACTGCTGGCGGTCAGGTGACAAAGGTCTCCTCTGCCCTAACTCTCCAAGTAGATCCTAAGTTTTACAGTGGACTTGCATGAGGAGTGTAAGGTCAGGAAGAAATGAGCAGGAAAAAATGTCAAAGGAACTAACACACTTGAAGAAGATTAATGTGCTTTTATTCCCTATATGATTGTTCATTATTATGTTATTATTATATTATATATAATGAAACAAAGATCCAAGTTTGTTGTTTTTTTTGCTGGTCCTAGAGTGTAAACTCAGAGCCTAGGCTCTGTCCCTGAGTCTCTCTGTGCTCAAAGCTGGCGTTCTACTACTTGAGCCACAGTACCACTCCCAGCTTTCTCTGTTTATGTGGTACTAAGGAATCGAACCCAGGGCTTCATGAATGCTAGGCAAGTACTCTACCACTAAGCCACATTCCCAGCCCAGGAATGTATGTTTTTAACATTACTCCAGTGTTACACATTGGCCAGGTGACTAATTGAGTTGTTTTATTTTTTAAAAATTAACTGAGATAAAATCTAAATGGACTGAAACATAAATAATAATATAAGTTAGTCAGCACAGTTCTTTTCTCGTTTTTTTTGTTGTTGTTGTTGTATGACCACTTGTGATCCATGATCAAGTTTCAGTCTAAAATACATTATTATTGATCATAGTCACTAAAGTCACATTAGTTCTCCAACAGTGATTTATCTTGTGGCTAAAGATGAGGACCCTTTAACTAGTAGTATCCCTCGCCCAGACTCCACCCTCAGTAACCCCAGATGCTCACATAAAATAATCTAATCATCATTTTACCTTGTATTTGTCTTTATCGTTTGATAGTGGCCTTTGTTATGGCATGCTGAGTCTCTCTGAAGACCCAAGGAGAGAGCTGGTGGACATGGAGGAGAGCAGATGGAAGCCCCAGCCCTTCTTGTGTGAGTTTGTGTGAGGACTGAGAATGCCTGGTAACAGGATCCCAGCTCTCATTGCCTGGATGTATCCTGGCAACCTATCAACACAAGGGAATAGACCGAGTTCTCTAGTTACTGGACTGGAAAACACACACACACACACACACACACACACACCACAAGGGAAGAAAAAAGTCAGAAGCTGATAGAAGCAAGATGAATTTGTCATGAGGTTCATGTTGATGTCAGAATAGAGTAGAAACCCCTCAACATTGACTGATTTATCGGTCTCATTTTCTATGGAATTTGAAATTATGTATCTAAGAGCTCGATCTCTTCTAGGAGTATGGATATTCTGGATGGCTCACAAACGGTCTTCAAGACACTGCTCTAAAATGCAAGGAAGTGCTACTACACGCAGAAGTTAGGATTCACTCACACTTCTAGCACGTCTAAAATATACAAACCATGTTTGAAAAAACCAAGTTCGCCATTGAAATGTACATTGGAAATGAATGGTTTCAAATTTTTCACGTTCGGAACTTCTCAGAGATGTTGAGATAATTGTGGTACCGCCTCACTGTGGAATGTCCTACGAGTGGAAAAGTTATAAGGCAGAATAACTGATTAAGGTGGGAGAATATTCATGCTCAAAACAACCAATAGTCTAATTTCATTGTGTGTGCATCTCACACACGTGTGTGGGCAGACAGGTGCATGCCGCACATCATCAAGGGCTAGAGCCAAAGGCGTACAGTGATTACCAACAGATGGAGAGATTAAGGAAAGTATTATTAAATGTTAGGAAATTGGGTTAGGAAAAAGATTCTAATCTGTAATGTTTGTTGGAAGTTCTGCCTCCTGGCCCCTAGACAATCACTGTGGTACACAGTGATTCACTGAACTATGGATTCTGTTGAAGTGACGTCAGACCAGACTGGCTATAATTCCGTCAAACTAAATAGAAAGATCTTCAACGGAGATGTCAAAACCACTTGATTAAACCCGAAGGGTTACTCATTTGCATGCCTCTATCGGAAACTTTGAGAAGATACCCTGTTAAAATGCAATGCCTGCATAAAAAGCTAAGCGTGACTGAAAGACAGTAGGGACTATACTGGAATGAAGAACTCTGGCTTTTAGATTGTGCATTTTGCTCATTTGGAAGAGCGTAGTGAGCATATTTCCGTTGTTATACACATGGCATGCTTTCCTTGCCCTGTCATGAGCTAAGTGCGGGTTTTCTTCTAAAGAACTTGCCCGTCGTATCTTAGCCCAGGCTGAAATAGGGCAGAGTTCTTCACCCGCACCGGACAGACAGCTCAGCTCCTCAAACCCCCAGCAGAAAGGCTCAGGCCGCACTCAGTCTGCTTCCCTGCTGCGGGCACCCAGGCACCAGGCTCTTTTCTGCATTTGTTAGAGCTGCTTTTAAAACTGGCTGGAAAGGGATCTTTGTTTTCCTCAAATTCTGGAATCGCTTGAAATTCATGGGTTTGTAATTCCAGCCTAAATTAACCTCCCGGCATTCACAAGTACTTCATGCTCACAACATAGGCATTTGTACGTCTCTCCCTCTCTCCCCCTGTTTCGTCCCTCCCCTTCCCTCCCTCCTCCCTCCCCCGCTCTCCCTTCCTCTCTCCCTCCCTCTCTTGTTCTCGTTCTCTTTCTCTTTTTGTCTTTTTCTCTCTTGCTTTCTTCTTTCTCTTTTTTCTTTCTCTCCTTCCTCCTTCCCTCCCTCCTTTCTCTCTCCCTCCCTTCCTTCCTTTCTTCCTTCCTTCCTTCTTTCCTTCCTTCCTTCTTTCTTTTGTGTCAGTACAGGAGCTTGAACTCCAGGCCTGAGCGCTGTCCATTAGCTTTTTTGCTCAAAGCTGGCTCTCCACTACATAAGCCACAACTCTGCTTCCAGTGTTTTGGTGGCTAATGGGAGAAAAGAGTCTCATGGACTTTCCTGCCTGGACTGGCTTTGAACCGTAATCCTCAGCTTTCAGCGTTCAGCTTCCCGAGTAGCTAGGATTACAGCATGAGCCGCTAATGTCTGACATTATTTTTGGTCCTTTAAATGGACGAAAGCTTATATTTGAGGGCTGGAGGGAAAGCAGGCAAATTAAGAAAGCGTCTCCGATATCAAACAGCTCGGACAACACACAACCTTTTGATTATTGAAGTGTAAATGAAGCAGAAACATATGGATTCTATTTCCCATAAATCACATACAGTTCTAAAAACGCAAGAAGGAATGTGTTCTGCACAACGTGCTCTATTTGGTTGAACCCAAACATCTGAAGAATACTTGGAGGTTGATGAATCCAAAATATTTACCCATCTCTATTTATAACACTGGTGGGGGAGGTCTTGATTTACAGTGACAGCTAAACTGCTCACATCTGTTGGATGGGCGTTGGAGACCGGTGTGAGCTTTAAGATAACCATGTTTTCAGTTTGTCCCAGGCCAAACGCTCAGCTCAAGCTCAGATCAGAGTCACCCAAACCCTTGGTGAAACAGAACTGTCTGGTTTGCTTTCAACTGAGACTTTTCTCACTAAAAGACTTGCAAATTACATCAAATGATATGATATTCTGTCAGACTTATGTCGATGTGGGGTGATAGCATAATCCAGAGGTGACCCCTTAAGGCGTAGCCCGGCCAAAAGCTACCCTGGCTTATGACCCCCCCCTTGTAAACCACGGCTGTTGTGCCCACACAGGCCCTTGGCTTTCTCATTAAGCAAATAAATCATGGTGGTTTCTATGGAGTAGGAGAAATGTTTCTCACCATCCTCCTGTCTTAAGATAAAGACTGAACCTTACTCCAAAGGGAGCGGATAACTCACTTTTGGAAGGAATTGCAACCCATGAAATGCAAAATATGAAGTGTTATAAAACAGTCCGGCTGGTGTCTCGTTGTGTGTGACACAGGGATTGTTTGCTAACTCAGAGGCCATGAGCGCCAGTCAGCTCACCTCTGAGAGCTGCAGTCTTACGCCAGCCAACAGCTTGGCAGCAGCTGGGCCTAGTGTCTCTTCCTGATAGATGAGGAAATTGGGAGTCTTGGATACGAAAGAGCTTGTTATGGATTGCAAAAGAAATCCAAAGCAAACTCTGGCTGGCAAGTTTGGTGCCCCTCCCTTGAGGAACCGTGCTGCTAGATTGCTGTGCAGAAAACTCTGACCTTAAAGGATTGGTTTTCTAAAATGTCTTTTATTATTAAAAAAGAAAAAAAACTGTGGGGGGGGAGGGGGGGTATGATTGGGTGGGGGGGAGGGGGGAGGCTGGGAAGGGAGGTGAAGGGTAAACAAAGGAGGAGGCTGCAATGCTAGGTAAGAAATGTATGCATTATCCTGCCCATGTAATTGTAACCCCTCTGTTCAGTATGTTCTCAAATAAAATAAAATTAAATTAAAAAAAAATAAAAATAAAAAAAGAAAAAAAACAACATAAACTCAGGTTTATATTGTTCATTGAATTTGAAAAGTTTAAAATTTAAAACATTGCAAAAAAAAGCCTCCTTGGATAGAGGAGAAGAAAAGAGAAAGAAGCCCAACTTGTGTGTGTCAGGAAGCTGTGCACTTGACACCTAAGACTCCTTCCTGCCCTACACTCCTCCACGGATTTTGGGTGTGTGTGTGTGTGTGTGTGAGTGTGTGTGTGAGTGTGTGAGTGTGTGTGATCATATTGCCCTCATGAAAGTTTAATATCATAAATAAACCTTTTCTCTATCTATGTATCCTGACCTCTGGTGAGCCATAACCCATGGAATATCCAAGTTCATATCACTCCAGGTTTTATGTCCCAGGGAGGCCTCCTGGTCAAGCCATTGCCAGCACTGGGGGGTTGGGTCTTTTCATGGTCAAGATGGTTCCGGAAAAAGCAACCCAGACACCATTGGACCACCAGTGGTGACCCTTTCTAAATTGTCCAAATCAGAAAGTACAGAAGATCTGCCTTTCCCTGAGGTAGAAAAATAAACTTATTTGAAAAGAAGTAATAAATGCAATATAAGTTTATGCATTTGAGCATTTTTTTCAAACAAAGAAATCTGGGAGCAAAACTGAGCTTCACAATGGCACCTATACTACTCAGCTTTCCTCAGGAACAGGCAATTTTCCTTTTCTTTTTTTTTTAATTGGCATATTTGTTTCTGTGTCTTAGATTTAAATTCAGTTTGCAGCCTGGTGCTGGTGGCTCATCCTGCTATCCCGGCTGAGATCTGAGGACTGGGATTTTAAACCAGGCCCCACAGGAAAGTCTGTGAGACTCTTATCTCCAATTAACCACCAAAAAGCCAGAAGTGGAGCTGTGGCTCAAATAGTAGCCTTCTAGCTTTGAGAAAAAAAAAAACCCAAGTAAGAAAGTGAGGCCCTGAGTTCAAGCACTAGTACTGGCAAAAAGAAAAAAAAATCATATTATATATATATGTATATAAGTCTATCAAATATGTATGTGTGGGTATTAACAAGCCTGACTTTCGAAGCCATCCTGGTAGTTCTCTACCCAGCTCTTCCACTTCTTTCCCCTGCACTCCTAAATCCGGCCAAACACAGCATTCGGTGCTCACTTACTATTTTCCCATTAAGTTGAATGTGTACTTCTTTTTTTTGCTATAAAAAGATTTCGTGACCCAGATGGCCAATGTTACAAAACGTTAAGGAAGAATAGCAATGAACGTTTCCTCCTTAATAGAAATACTCTGAAATAACTTTGCCTCTCTTTGGAAATTTGTCCTGTCCAAAGCTTTATGGCGTAGGAACAATAACTACTTACTAGTATTCATAAATACTTCCTCGTTTATCGCTCAAAGACTTCTAAAGCTGGCTTAGATGAGAGTGCTCATGGCTGTAGCAGCCCACTCGTTTCTGTTTTCAGGTGCATCTTGTGAAGGAGAATTCAACTTCTTAACTGAAGACAGTAAGTTACAAGTTAAAAGGGCAATTGAACCTCAAAGAAAAGATGCACCTGGTCTAAGATTTTACGAGGCTCAAGGCCCAGGCTTTGCCATGAGCTGTAATGGGATGGGCATCGGCAAGAATGAAGCTAGGGGCTGGCTCTGATGCGCGAGAGCAGAGCTCAGTGACAGGAAAATGGGAAGACAAGGCTGTCTGGTGAGTGGAAAGCACCGCACCTGAGTCAGCCGGGAACTAGAGGAAGCAGACTAGCAGAGCCTTTCACGGGGTGGTAGGATGAGTGAACCTGGTCTTCACCACCTTCCAGCCTTGTACGCACCCTGGTTACATTCCCTGGGCCCTGGATAATCAGGCTGCCCTGTGCTGCCTTCCACCGCTCCCAGTCCAGCACACCTGCTGCTTCCTACCTCCCCTCTCCACGCTCCTCTTCCCACTGGTTGGCCAGGAAACATCGTTAGTTGTTGGCTCACAAGATACTATTTAGATATCACACTGTTCTTATTCATAATACAGTATCACTTCAACATGAGACTCAGAATACAATTTCTTTCTTTTTTTGTGGGGGGGGGGGGTTCCGGTCGTGGGGCCTGAACTCTGGGCCTGGGCGCTGTCCCTCAGCTCTTCAGCTCAAGGCTAGTGCTCTACCACTTGAGCCACAGCGCTACTTCTGGCTTTTTTCTTTTGCTTATGTGGTGCTGAGGAATCGAACCCAGGGCCTCATGCATACAAGGCAAGCACTCTACCACTAAGCCACCTTCCCAGCCCCTTTCTTTCTTTCTTTCTTTCTTTTTTTGTTGCTGGGACTGGGGTTTGAATTTAAGGTCTCATACATTCATTTGGTTGGTTGGTTGTTGTTGTTCTTGGCTGGTACTCTACCACTTAAGCCATACCTCTAGTCTGACATTTGGCTGGTTAATTGGAGGTAGAGTTCTGTGCACTTTTCTTCAAACCTCTTCAGACCTCCAGGATTTACCTTCTGAGGAGCTAGGATTCCAAGCATGAGTCACCAGGGCCTGGCTAGAAATTATAATGCTGTCATTGTAGAGTTACTGCGTTAAGAAATAATCATTATTTTTCCTTCTCTTTCACCTTATTTATTTGTTTGTTGCCAGTACTGAGGTCTGAACTCGGGGCCTGGGTACTGTTCCTGAGCTTCTTTTGCTCTAGGGTAGCGCTCTACCACTTGAGCCACAGTGCCACTTCCAGCCTTTTCTGAATAGTTCATCGGAGATAAGAGTCTCATGGACTTTCCTGCCCGGGGTTGGCTTCCAACTGCAATCCTCAGCTCTCAGCCTCCTGAGTAGCTAGGATTACAGGCATGAGCGCCACTTCGGGCTTTTTCTGTTGATGCAGTACTGAGGGATTAAGCCCAGGGTCTCATGCGTGCTAGGCAAGCACCCTACCACTGAGCCACCTTCCCAGCCCTCACCTTATTTTCAAATACAGGAACTGAAGTCCGGAGGGAGGAAATTGTTTGTCCAGACCTAATAAAAATAGATTTTCCTCACTTTGTCCTTGATTATTATTTGTTTTCTCAAATTTTATCTATCCATCTATCTGTCTGTCTGTCTGTCTCTCCATCCATCATCCACATGTACTCTAAAAAAAAGAGAAAAAATAAAGCAATAAAAAGAGAAAAAATGCAAAAAGGAAAAATAAACCAGTAAAAAAAATTTTAAAAATCTCCTTTTTCACAATGACTCACTAGGTTCCCATTCTGGAAGTCTACCCATCAGTAACTTTTATTATCCATTTTTTGGTAATTCTTCTGGAAAATCTAAGCCTACCTACGTGCCATTCCCGCCTGCTGAGCTGAGGAGCCGGGCTCTTCCCGTCCTTCTATGGCCACGACAGCTTCTATTGCTCAGGAGGAGACAGGACAAAACAGATGACACATTCGTGCTGAAGGAAACGCAGTGACTCAGATAGACAAAATTGTTCCGTGCACCTTTGCTCCTCATTACCAGGTCCCCGAGCCAATGTCAAGCTGGACATTCTTATTGACCACTCAGCCGAGGGGACATCATGAGAATCCGAGAGATGAATACTACAAATGAAAATAAAAAAATAGATACTTAAGGTTTCTAGTTTCTTAATAACATTTGCCTTTTCTGTTTTCTTGAGAATAGTATCTTCCTTTTCGTTAACACGAAAAGGAAGAAACACAACTAAGGAATTCTTTTAAGTCACCAGTTTACAAGCCAACCTTGGCATTTAGAATCAAATTTCACCAAACGTCTGCTGTCTCCGGTGAGTGTGCAAGCACAGAGGGCCCCCCTGCCTGGTTGGTGGGCTGGCTACGTTAGACTGAGCCTAACCCAGGCTCCAGGTATGAAGTGCAGATTTGGCACGTTGTGGCTTTGCCGTTTGCAAGAACCAGTATTGGAATCAATCAGGGATACATTTCTCTTGGCTCTTACAGCACCCTTTAAATAGTGACTCCAGCCCTCCTAAGGTTTATGACCAAGTTGCCTGAAAGTGGACAATTTTCACAGGTTTGCTTTGGCACCCATGGGATGGAGCCTTATTGAAAGTCACAGTTGTTTTAGTGAGCTCGATAGTCTGCCAGAAGGTTTCTGAAGGGATTTCCAGCCAATTCCAAGAGAACTGTGTGCACCCAAAGCATGCCAAGCGCTGCAAGGAGTCCCCTGTCCCCGAGTTTCTGCTCTCCTGTATGTGGTCATGAACATGATCTCCAGGGAGTGTTTCTCTGGCATTTCCGATGGCAAACAGCAATCTCTGTGCTGAGGAGATGTCTGCTTTCCCCTTGCCAATGTGTCGGTTTCTCTGAGTTGCAATAGTTGTTCCTACATCAGATTGGTAACAGTGAGATGGGTTTATTTGAAACAAAATAAGGATTTGGTTGGGGAAAGGTGAGATATAGTCTATTGTGGATTCTAGACATGCCCTTGGATAAGCAGTGGGACCAAACGCTCATTAAGAGGCTTCAAAGTACACAGGTTTTATTTGCACATAACACTGTAGATCATTATATAATCATGAGGAAGTCAAACTGACATTGGTTTAAATTGGGTTTCACAAGACCCTTGTCCCAAGATTTTCCCTTTATCCTATTGTACTGATGACATGTTATCATTGTGTTTTAGTTCTCTGTATGATTAGGAAGCTTGTCACATTTCTATTTTTATGAAATACTTACCAATTGGGTTTTTTTTTATATGTCAGCCCTAGGGCTTTAGCTCAAGGCCTTCAGATCTCAGTTGGCCTTTTTTTGCTCAAGGCTGGCACCCTACAATGTCAGCCAGATCTCTGAAAATTTTTTTCTGGTTACTTGGAGATGAGAGTCACACAGACTTTTCTGCTTGGTATTGCTTCAAACCTCAACACTCAGATCTCAACCTCCTGAGTAACCAATATTACAGGTGTAAGCCACCAGTACCAAGCTAAGACTTAGTATTTAATGGCTCAATCTTTTCAACAGTACACTTGTCATTTTTTAACCTCATCTAAAATCCTCTAAGCCAAGTTATTTTATCGTTTTGCACAAACTTCTTAGTAAATGTTTTCTGTAAAGCCAGAAAACTAACACATAGCAGAGGGGAAAAAAATGTACACGAGAGTAAATTTTATTAGCTGTTCTAGTGAATAAAAATACTTCATACTAACTAGACCTAAAAAGAGACCTGTTATTTTACAACCTTCACCTTCCCTTCAATTATGCTAGCTTTAAAGTTTTCCTTTTGAATTCCCCTGGGTCAGACAGTGCTCTTAACCTCAAGATTATAAAAACAAGAATCTTTTCCAAAATCACATGGGTAAAGTCTCAACCTGCTGTTAAAAATATTGCTATTGAGGCCAGAGCTTCATTCTCTGGGCAGTGTTTATAGGCCACACAAACGCAGCCACAATAAGCAACAGTGAGCAACAGGGAGAACTTCATTGGGTACCACTCTGTCACCAGAAAAATACCATGACTGCTCAGGGAATTACCTACTTCACAGACTTTTTTTTTTTTTTTTTTTACATTAATTGCCCTATGCTATTTCTGGAGAAGAGATGAGAAAGAAAGATTACCTTCCCTGCATCCCGGCCACCACGTTCTGGCTTCATAGGAAACCATCTATTAGAGCAGGGCTTTTCATACATCACGGTGGAATCACGTGTCTTGTTAAAATGCAGCCTCTGAGTGAGTAATGTGGGCAGGGCCTGGGACATCGCATTTTAATCAGTTTACTGGTGGGTGATTCTATGATCTACAGTCCATAATCTGAGTCGCAAAGTATCACAAGACTTCTGGAAAGTGTCCTTTCCTTTGATTTGGACCAACAAGCAAAGCAAAGAAATGGGTGTTTCCTGTCCAGCTCTCTAACTTCTTGCTTCCTGTCTAGCTATCTAACTTCCTGCTTCCCAATGGGAGGAATTCTTCCCTCGAAATGTTTGGGTAACTAGTTGGAGATAAGAGTGTCATAGCCTTTCCTGCCCAGGCTGGTTTCAAATAGTGATCCTCAGATTTCAGCCTCCTGAGTAGCTAGAATTACTACGCCGGGGTAATAAAATAATTTGGTAGCCACCAGCTCCCAGCTTATAAGTGATTTTTTTTTTAAAGTATACGTTGTCTTTTAGGAACAACTTATAGGTATTTAGTTTCTCTCTCCCCTTTCTAAGGAAGTCATTTTACACCCACAGAACATAGATTTTGGGGGGGAAAATTCAATAGTGACCACATGATAAACATTTTTTTTTCCTGGTAGTTCAATTCTATTTCGTTTGATACTCTTCACTACACTCAAGAGTACTTCAGCATTTTCCCCAACTTATTTGTAGGAGGGTCTCCAGCTGGGCCTAACCAATGGTACCCTAAGATACTCAGGAATCTGGAGAAATGTTATTCTGAGTCCACTAAGTTTCTATGTGCAAAACAGCCTGAACAGATATTTTAGCAGGAAGTAATCCCTGAGCAGAAGGAATCCTCTAGATGCAATGTTCTGTTTTGTTTTGTTTCTTTTTTATGTATAATAATGAGGCTGGAACTCAGGGCTTGCCCTCGTACCTGAGTTTTTTTACTCAAGGCTGTCATTCTTCAGGGACACTTCCACTTCCAGTTTTGTTTTGTTTTGTTTGCTGCACAATTACAGATAAGAGTCCCATGAATGTGTCTGTGCTGGCTGGCTTTGAACCTTGATGTTCAGATCTCAGCCTCCTGAGTAGCTAGAATGATCGGTGTGAGCCCCCTGTGCCCAAAACTCTGGATGCAATGTTGTATTTGAGTGCAGAGAAGCAAGTGGTAAACATGATTCTGATTATGGTCCCGTTCCTGTCGCACTTTATTTTCGTCCCCATTACCTAACATTTAAGCTAGGAGACAAAAAGGAATCCGTAATGAAAGGAAAAAGAATTAAAGCAAAAATAGATAACACTTTTGAGATCACAGAGCATTGTTATGTCAGGGCTCAAAGCTTCCGTTTGTATTCATTGTGATAGCAGCAGAACTTTTGGTCTGGGTATCATTGCCTGAGCAAGTCATTGCCATTTGGCTCAGCAATAGGAAGGAGAGCCGCGAGGGCACCTTAGGCTATATTTCTGCTTTGTTCATTATCCCTGCCACCGTAAGCAGCAATAAGATCACAGATGGCACAAAGATCTGGCTGTAAGCACAAGGAGCATTTCCTGGGAACTTTCGGGACTACCTTAGAAGACTTGAGTGGTTACTGGCTTTTATCAAAAGCAACAGAGCGTGGCTAGAGAAATATGTATTTGTAATTTTCCATTTTCCCTCTTGCTACGGTGAAGAGAATTTCTTCTTCTTCGTTGTCCTCACCGCTCTATATTTTCCAAAGGCTTTTTAATGGCTGTGGCTCAAAGTAAGTCCATGGGATTGCATCTCCCACTAGCTAGTGCTTCACACTTCTCTCCTCATTGCTCAACTGCCGTGTTGAGCAATAGAATAGAGAAATAGAATGCTTGCAAAGACCCAGGTAACTGCACTAGTCAACTAGCAAACTGCAAATACCATAAGACTGGAAATACTCATTGAGGTGATTCACATTATTCCACCTAATTTTGATGCAAACAACTGTGTTGGTCAGTCATTCCCTTCTCCCTCAGTCCAGCTTTTCATGATTTCCTCCGATACAGGCTGTTCATACCAATGCATGGCTTAAGAGCCAAGGAAAGGAAACCATGAATCTGTTGACCTAAATGATTCTGTTGACGTTACATTGAGAAATTGGCCTTGCAACCAAAAAGGTATCACAGTAGATGTTTAAAAGAAGAGTGCTTCAAATATATTCTTTATATTCCTCTAGAGTGACTATGTCTGGGTCTCACAGGAAGAACCGATATTTGTGAATATAACCTAATTGCCAATGGATGTTAAGCAAAACGCAAAAGATACCTTCAAATATTCATACATTCATTCTCCCAGGGCCTACTCCTGTAGTTCATTGTACACATAGCTGCTTCTAGCTTTGCTACTTGCTCATTCCTGAAGTGTACTCAACCTGTTTCCTATCAGTCCTATGGTTTTGCTGACTAGTTCCTCCTTTGTTGGGCTTTAATCAGATGTTACTTCCTTCAAGAACCCAGTCAAGGCTCCAAGCACAGGGCTCTTGTTCCTCGTTAGTGTTCCCACAAGACCTCTACCTTCCCAGAGAATTACTCTGTCGATGGGTCTGCACCACCAGTGAGAGGGAATGCCCACAAGGGCAGGGACGGGGCCACTTTTGCGACACTGGTCTGGGTGCTGGGTCCTCTCTCAATAACTGTGGTCAATGAGTACAGCTTGTTGGTGGGGGAAGAATGACTGCCTTTCTGTTTTTCAAAGACCAATAACATCCACCATATTAAACAAGAATGTGGTGTTTATTTATGGATTTTTAAAGTCCTGAGGTCAGCCTTGCAAATAATGCAGACTTCCAAAAGTGAAGGAATTCCCGAAATAACTGTGGCATTTCCTCACTGGAGCACACTGGTGTCTTGAGAGCAGAGTCACTGCGGAAACACCCCACACTTTCTTTCCCTTCAGTCACACAGATGAACAAGTTTACCGTTTGGGAAAAGGAAAGGCTGAGGCGCTCCAGTGGGCCCTGGGTGGTGCAGGTTGGTCCTTTCCGGTGCCAAGCCCGGCACAGGCCTAGCAAGTGGGCGGTACTTCCTGTGGCCCCGTGTGGTAGACCCTCCTGGGAAGGGGAAGGGGAATGTCATCATGAAGCTAGACATCAGACCCTCTTGTCCTTCCTGACTCCAGTTTCTTCAGAATGGCGATGCTGCTTCTTCTGGTCACACACAGTGTCTGGGTCTTCCGTGCCAGGTACCATCAGGTATTGACTCCGTGAACTCAATTGTGCCTACTATTCCGTAAGATAGTGGCAAATCTAGTCTTCCTCAAATGAAGCTTAACCTGGAGAATCTAGAAGCTAGAAAACTAACATCGTGGGCCTTGAACTCGGGGCACTGTCCCTGAGCTTTTTCGCGCAAGGCTAGTGCTCCACCACTTTCAGCCACAGGGCATTTTTTGGTTTTCTGGTGGTTAACTGGAGATAAGAGTCTCACAGACTTTATTCATTTATTTATTTTTATTGTAAAGGTGATGTACAGAGGGGTTACAGTTACAGAAGACAGGGAATGAGTACATTTCTTTTAGGACAGTGTCACCTCTTCCCTCATTTTCTCTTTTCCCTTCCACACCCATCCCCTCAAAGTTGTATAGTTCATTTTCAACATAAGGTCCAGTGAGTATCACCGATGCATTTGTTCACCCTTTGTCCCACCATTTCTTCTCACAGACTTTTCCTGCCCAGGCTGGCTTTGGCCAGTTATCCTCCAGATCTCAGCCTCCTGAGTAGCTAAGATTACAGGTGTGAGCCATCAGCACCCAGCTGATTTAGCTGTTCTTAATGAAGAGGAAGTATACAAATACAATATCTTTAATACGTGAATAGCAAGAAGGGAAGTTTTCTTTCCCTTCATCCCTGGGGGTGGACAGTATGGGTGTTTGAGCAAACCAGAGGCAAGAGGCAAGCTTTGTTTCAAATATGCATACACACACACACACACACACACACACACACACACACACACACACACACACACACACACACACGAGACCATTACCATAATCATCATAGTGAACACATCCCGCACCTCTAAAAATCCCCCTTAGGTTTTGGAATTTCTCCCTCCTGACCACTTCACCCACTTCACCTGACAACCTTGCTAATAAGCTTGCTTTGTAACCTTTGTGAGTAACCACTAATAACCTCAGGTAATGTAGATTTGTTTGTATTTTATAGAATTGTATATAATTGGAATCATATGAAAATTGGAATCATAAGAAAATATGGTATAGGTTTTCTTCTGTTCAGCTTTTTCCACTCAGCAAAATTATTTTATTTTCCCATGTTGTATTTATTCCTCAGCTCAGTTCCTTTTAAGGCTGCATAGGATGCCATTGTAGAATTCCACCAAATATATGTGACTATGTGAAGGTAGTCATATATTTATGAGTCAATGGCGTGTTAATTTTAAAACTTTTATTGTTATGAAGTAATTGTACAAAGTGTTATAATTTCATAAATTGGCACTCATCCGTGGTGGGTTGTTTGCCGTTATCAATAGAATTGCTGTGAATGTACATATGCAAGTCTTTGTATGTATGTGGCTATTTTTCTTTGTTAAATGTCTAAGTAAATAGAACACCTGAATCATATGGTAGATATAAGTTTATCTTTAAAAAAATACAGAATTGCTTTCCACAATACCTGGGCCACTTTATATTATTAATAGCAATATATGAAAGATAATTATCCTCCATAACTTTGCCAATAACTTGATTAATCCTTTATTGCAGTTCTTTTAATAGATGATTAGTACTATCTGGTGACTTTTCTTATATTTCTCTGGTGACTATTTTAATCATCTGCTCAGGTGCTTGTTTATTTTAGATTTCTATAGATGAAAAATCTACTAAAATACTTTTCCTATTAAAAATAGAAAATAGAATTGTATACCCATTACTGAATTTTGAGAACCCTTTATGTATTTTGGGTACAAAGCCTTTATTAGGTAGATTATAGTGAACCGTTTTCTCCTAGTCTCTGATTTTATATCTTTCTCTTAAAAGGTTTTTAAAAGATAATTCAACCATTTTATTTTACTTTTAATAAATTAAATTAGCATCCATCACTTAGGCAAGAGGTTTTCATTATGATATGTCCATCTATATATTCTGTATATTGTGATCAGAGTCATCTCTTCTATCATTCTTCCTCCTCTCTCCTCTCCCCTTCCCAAACCAGCAGGCTTAATTATTCTATGATCACATGTGTACATAAAGTATTATGATCATATTCACCTACCTATCTCCAGTTAGAACCTGCATACCCAAATAGGACATGTTTCCACTTCCCAATATTAAGTTTTGTTAAAGTACATGTTTTTGAAGGTTTTTCTTCATGGTATTTCACACATACTATGCCATGCTTTAATGAACATGCACATATACATACAAATACATATACATATGTACATACATTCTTATTTGTATATATAAGTGGAGCTGAGGCTCAGGCCGTAGAATGCTAGCCTTGAATTGAATAAGCTAAGCAAGAGAGCATGGCCCCAAATTCAAGCTTCAGTACCAGCAACAAATAAAATTAATCTCTTATTAAAAGAAGCTCTTTTTCAATTACTCATAGTAGTCCTCTTTATGAGAGTTGGAGAAACTTCTTTGGGCTCACCATCAGAGTTCACAAAATTTCTGCTTATTAATTCATGTAGTCAACATTCACTGAACCAGTCCTGTAATGCCAGGAATAAGGTGGGTTATCTACATTCAGTGAACTCACCTTTTCAAACTTAGTGAGACACGGTACGCAGTCATGGAAATGTCCCCATGAAACTCCTTTCTATGACTAATACCTGTTAGCAAAAAAGGGTTAAAAAGAAAAAGGCTCGAGAACAGCTCTGTTACACTTTTAAGAAAAAAAAAAAAAGATAAATAAAAAGACAGTTTAGGGGCTGGGAAGGGGTGGCTCAGTGGTAGAGCACTTGCCTTGCATGCCTGAGGCCCTGGTTCAATTCCTCAGCACCACGTAAGCAGAAAAACCCAGAAGTGGTGCTATGGCTCAAGTGGTAGAGCACTAGCCTTGAGCTAAAGAGCTGAGGGACAGCGCCCAGGCCCAGAGTTCAGGCCCCATGACCGGAACCCCCCCCCCAAAAAAAAAGACAGTTTACTCGATTAAAGGATGAAAATAACATAACTGGGTACAAGAGGCAGTGCTTCCTGAGCTGTACTTAAGAATGTGAGAAATTTGAAGTGTATATATTTTTACCAACATTATGATACTAATTTTACTAGAGACAGTACTAAGATACACAAACCTGAAGGCACACTACAATGTCATTCTCTTATGAAAATCAAATTTTGCAGATGAAACCAACAGCAACAATGAAAGGAAATTCTCTCTCTTTTCATTTTTGGTGCAGTTCGGGGGCCTGACCTCGAGGTCTGAGATTAGCCCCAAGCTTTTTCACTCAACACTGGCAGGCTACCACTCAAGTCACACCTCTACCTCTACAGTTTTCAAAGGTAAATAGAAATAAAATTCCCATGGACCTTCTGGCCCACTCGATCTTCAAACCAGGAACCTCAGATCTCAGCCTTCTTAGTAGGTAGGATTACAGGTCTGAGTCTACAGTGCCAGCCGACTTTCCTCCTGTGTTCAGTTTGCCCAGGAAAGGAACATGGTCACAGCTTTACTGTTCCTCACAGTACAACAGAAGAGAAGTCCACCCTCTCTTTGGTAGCTTTTAATGACTCTTTTTCTGTTTTACATTACTATAGAGATGGCCGCCACATATTGTAAACTAGCGCCAGACAGTCACCTGCTTACTCGCCCTATTCTTTCAGCAAAACAAGTTTAGCTGATTGAATTTTATCGGACATTTTCCAAAAAGCTTGACAAGAGCAACAGACACTTAAAAATCCTGCACAGAATTTAGGCTGTTTTCTTGCTTGGAAAATCAAGATCTGCAACCTTAAATAGTGCGGCATTTTGCTTTCTGATAAGAAACCTAGTAATTGTAGGAACCGTGTATTTTCATATTCTGAGCATTTCTAGGTCTATTGATTTGTGTAAATAGTCTGTCAGCTATGAGACCGATCACTAAGAAAAAAGAATTGGCTTTTGGTGTTGACCTAGCATCTCCTACACAAAGAAGGTAAAGGGGAAACTCTAGACTAGTAGAGTGAAAAGTGCAGTTTAGCACTTTTAGACTATGCATGCCGCACTTCCACACTAGTAAGTTAGCCTGTTGCTGGCTGCAGACAGAGCCAGTGCAAGACTCTGTGGAGAACTGGTCTGCTCAAGGCACAGAGAGCAGAGCGTCTGAGAACAAGCCTTCTTCCCATCTCCAGGTCTCACTGCCTTTATTACCGTGCTTAGATGGGTTTGCATCACAGCTGTGAATACTGGTCTTGGGGAACCACTGATTTTATTCTATTTTATCTAATTTTTTTTGGTCTGTTGTCGGGCTTGAACTCTGGGTCTGGGCACTGTCCCTCATCTCTTTAGCTCAAGGTGAGCACTCTACCACTTAAGGCACAGTATCAGTTCCAGTTTTCTGGTGGTTTATTGGAGATAAGAGTCTCGCAGCTTTTCCTGCCTGGGCTAGCTTTGAACTGTGATCCTCCGATCTCAGCCTCCTGAGTAGCTAGGATGACAGGCGTGAGCCACCGGCACCCAGTGGAAAACCACTGATTTTATAACCAACAGTTAAGCCAGACTGATTTCTTTTGATATTGATGTTTGTTTGTTTTGTTTTGTTGTTTCTCGAGTTGAATACATTTACCACATCTCAGAACAGATAAAAAGTTCAAGTATGTTCCAGACTAGAAATTAGGCTAGAGGACATTTACAGTCACTTTCTAATTCTAGAGTGATCTGCAATTGTAATTTCCTAGTGACACCATTTGGCACAAGGGTCCCTAATTCAAGCAGCTTTTAACCAAGTATTGCAAAATCGAAATTTTCAGCAATAAACCAGTAATGAGTTTCAGGTTTGGGGGATTCTTATTCTGATACTCCAAATGTAAGGTAAAATAAGATGAAATTAAATGGCTTCTAGTGTATTTCAGGTGTCACATTCAGTCCTATGGGGCCTCTCATTTCCTGGGGGGAGGAGGTGTACTCAGGTCCAGGTCTGCTCAGGTTCCGGGAAACTTCTGGCTCCATGTATCACTTCTTGACAAAACCAGGAAGAAAAAATTAACCACATATTACAAGGCTAATGCAATACTGTTGATGTAAAAGAAGCAAAAAAAAAAAAAATTGTATGTATGTGTCAATACTAGATCTTGAACTCAAATCCTCAAGTTATACCTTATCTTTTTCACTCAAAACTGGTGTTCTACCACTAGAGCCATGCTTCCACTTCTGGTTTTTTGCTAGGAAATAAGATTCTCTTGGATTTGACTGCCTGAGCTAGCTTTGAACCTCAGTCCTCAGATCTCAGCCTCCTATGTAATTAGGATCACAATTGTGAGCCACTGGCTCCCAAGAGTCCAGACTAAGCACTATTTATCTTCAGATGTTTGCCTGTTACCTGAAGTCTAGCATCAGAATATGCGCAGGTATGTAGGTTTCATTGTACAGCAGAATCCTGAAATAACTAATAAACAGTACTCACCGTGACCAGAAGAGGGTGCTTAGCACAAATGAATAAGGTAAGTCAGCCAACCAGGCTTTATTTATTTAAAGAATTCTCCTTAACTCCACACTTTACAAACCAATTTCACTTTGTATGATCACATAAGAATCTAAAAATAACTGTATGCACACATTCCTTTTGATGACAGTCCCCAAGGTCTCAGATGGTTTAGATACCAATTTTCCCATAGAAGAATAAAAGAACCAGCACTTTAATGCAAAATAATTATGAAGCAATTATTTACTTTTGTAGACAGTTTCCTAAATCCAACACTTGAGAGTAACCACAATTGATTTATACAATCTTTTGGGTGAGGTTAAATTCATAAATATATTTGATGGTACAATCCAACCCCCCCCCCCCCCCCCCCCCCCCGCTATTTCTTACATACTGTGGTTTGGTTTAGATTGTAAACCAGACTCAGAGAATTCATCTTTCAATACTGCCAAGTAAAGGGGGGGAGGGAGGATTGCACCATCATAAAACAAAGTGGAACACTGAATTTCTCAGAATGAAAAGAAGAAATTCAAATTCTATGTATTTCCTTCCAGGCCTAGCAGACATAAACAATAAATTGGCCAACCATGTTCTTCAGACATATAATTTTCTTTCTTCCTGAACTGGACACTCCCTGAGAAAATACAAATAACTTCTAATTTTCAAAGCCTTTCAACACAAAAAGAAAGTAGGCCACTTTGACCAGAGCACAAAATAATCTTTTCCAAAAGGACTTGAATGAGCACCTCATCATCCAAGAGGAAAAATACATACCAAGAGATTTACTACCTTATTTTGCTTTATTTTCAATTTTTTTTATAGCCATAGACAAAAAAAAATATTGATGAATTGATTCTTTCCAAAACAAAATCATCATGATTCTTCATTTTAACCTGAACATGCCTTTCCCAGCACTAGTATTTCAGAAATAATAAAAATGTGACAGATTGCAGCCAAAGGACTTGCTTTAAGGGCACCCCGTGTCTTTAAATTGGGGTGATACTTCCAGTCATGAGGTAATGTCTTTATACTGCAACACCACCCACAAATCCCCAGCTTTCCCTTCTGCAAATATGAAGACATTTTTACAATCCAGAGCACAGTTTAATTTACGTTACAGTCTCTGGAACCAGCTCTGTTCACAGATTGAGTTGCTTCCCATTCAAAGGAAAGAAATACACACTGGCAATTCATGCCACATCATTGATACCAGGGCCATTGTTAGCGTCCGCTCTGTGCCCTTGCCTGCGTAATGTCACACGGGTCCCTGTGTATTGTCTCTACCTCTCCACGTGAAGACTTGGGGGCTCACTATCCCCCAATACAGACAGAGCCTAGGAAAGCACGCTTGGCCGGGCTTCGTCTGGCTTTCATCCCGTTCTCTAAGCCTCGTCAGGCCCCTGTGCTTCTCAGTGTTTTCTGTGTGCCAGCCCTGGGCCTCGCGGTCTTGTCTTTTCCACCCAGGCGGGGCTGGTGCGGCTTCTGCCTTTTCCGGGGTGAGTGGGGTTAGGGCGCTGGGATGGACAGCAGGGGCTGGTCTGGCCCGATTCTCGGACCCAGCTCCGGCTCGTCCCCAGACTTTCTTAGTGAAGGGTTGGTTGGCGGTCGGTCTGGCGGTCGGTCGGTCCTGGGCCTGGGCTCCGGGCGGGCCTGGGCGCGGCCCCTCGGCGTCACACAGTGTCACCACAGCGGCCGCGGCCCGGCTTGCTCTGGACCCCGGCCGATGACCAGGCCGATGACCAGGCCGATGACCAGGCCGATGACCAGGCCGGTCCGGGGCGCCCTCCGCTCCGGCGCAGCCCGTCGGGCTTCCATCACCAGCCTCGCCAGGCTCCTGTGAGTGTCCCACAGCTTCTGTGCCAGACCCGCCGGCCCTCGGGCCCCGTGGGGGCGGCTGGAGCCGGGGTGGCCAGGTCGGGCCCCGTCGGGGCGGCTGGAGCCGGGGTGGCCGGGCTGAGCCCCGTCGGGGCGGCTGGAGCCGGGGTGGCCAGGTCGGGCCCCGTCGGGGCGGCTGGAGCCGGGGTGGCCAGGTCGGGGGCCGTCGGGGCGGCTGGAGCCGGGGTGGCCGGGCTGAGCCCCGTCAGGGCTGCTGGAGCCGGGGTGGCCAGGTCGGGGGCCGTCGGGGCGGCTGGAGCCGGGGTGGCCGGGGCCCCGTGGGGGCGGCTGGAGCCGGGGTGGCCGGGGCCCCGTGGGGGCGGCTGGAGCCGGGGTGGCCGCGCGGAGGACGGGGCCGATGTCCCCCACATGCTGCCCACATCCTGGGACCCCCGCTGGCGTCCGGGTCCCGCCGGGTCCCCGCCCCTGGGCGGCCCGCGGGTGGAGAGCGGGCCCGGGGCCCCTGCGCGTCCCAGGGCCCCAAGAGGGGGGACGGACGCCCGCGGGTCCCCGACCTGGGCTCCCGACCATCCGGCTGCTGGGAGGGTGCGGAGGAACCGTCCCGGGTCAGCCCGGCATGGACGGGCCGTCCTCCCCCCCCCCCCCCCGTCAGCCCCGGCATGGACGGGCCGTCCTCCCCCCTCTCCCCGTCAGCCCCGGCATGGACGGGCCGTCCTCCCCCCTCAGCCCCCCCCCCCCGTCAGCCCCGGCACGGACGGGCCATCCTACCCCCCCCCCCCCCCGTCAGCCCCGGCATGGACAGGCCGTCCTCCCCTCCCCCATCAGCCTGGCATGGACGGGCCGTCCCCCCCCCCCCCTCACCGTCAGCCCCGGCATGGACGGGCCGTCCTCCCCCCCCTCCCTCCCCACCCCCCCCCCCCCCCCGCGTCAGCCCCGGCATGGACGGGCCGGGCCCCGGGTCGGCCGGGCGGAGGGCCGCGCCTTACTAACAGCCTGAGTTCCGCAGCCACCGTCCGCACCGTGCGCAGTCGCCCGGGCTCGGCCTCCCACCGGCTCTGGTGGAGGCCCCGCCATAAAGACTGTCAGCAAAGGCGAGCAGAATCCAGCCCTCAGGACGCATCCCCTTCACCCCACCTGCTCCCCGGCCTTCCCCAGTACTATGTACCGCACGAGCCTTTCCGTTCATGCGCAGCCAGCCTGTGATTCTTTCATTAACAGGTAACCACCACCCGTCAGCTTGAAAGGACTAACAAATCCAGGTGACAGGAACACTGAGGAATGGAAACACAATTGTCTTTACATTCAAGAACCGATATTCAAAATTCACCACGATAAACTCCTATTTATCCGGTCAATAAACATCAAAACGTCAAGCTAGGCCCCAGCCGAGGAGGGTTTAGAAGCAGGCGCTTTCCTGCTCTGTTGCTGCAAGTGCTCACGGAACGGACCCTTTTGGAAAGCAATCTGAATATACCTCGCAAATTTAAAATGCACAGATGTTTTAATTTAAATTTTTTATTTTTAGGAATCTCTCCTGCATGTTCATATTATACAAACAAGTGTTTTTTATTGAAGCAATGCTTGCAATCGGGAAAGATTGGAGAGAACTTGAAGATCTGTTAGTACGCCTAGTTCTACACATAGAGTTCAAACAGAAAATGAACAGGAGGAATTAGTAGAGATAAGAGCAGTCTCCCAGAGGAATTTGCAATGATTGATAAGATAGCTAGGTGACTGTAGGGAAAAAAACAAAAAACAAAATATGGTGCAACAATCTCTTCTTGTGTGTTTAGGATAAACGGCTCCATGTGTTTATATATGTATGGACAGACGGGCATAGAAGGTCCCAGAACTTGGTAAGATGCCCAAGCTAGCTGGCATCTGGTGGGCAGGTGCCAAAGAGAATTGTTAGTGAGGACAAATCCCTTTCTTGTACACAGACATGTTTTCCTCGCTTGATTTTCACATGCAGAGACTTTGTAATCAAGCAGCTCTGTATCAAGTTCCATCTCCAGGGCTCTAGACAGGTTGTATGGCTCTGGGCTTTACAGGCTTTACTCAGTAGAGGCTCTTACGTTGTCAGGGAAAATCTTCAGTAGCAATCACTGCCTCCTTAGACTACATTTCCAGGCCTTCAGATGGAAAATGGCATAACTGGGACAATGGCTTTCCGAGTGACCTCACAGCAACTGTGTTGGCTCCCCAGAATTCTTTCCCCTTCTTCTGGCATTTGTGTTTTGATATTTCTCTTGGACTCCTCCTACAGCTGATTCTCAAACCATGCTGGGCTTTGACGTAGCACCAAAGACCTGAGTCAGCGTTTTGAGTTCCACAGTTCCAGTGGTGTATGGTCATCTGGGCTGGGAAGGTGGCTCAGTGGTAGGGTGCTTGCCTAGCATGCATGAGGCCCTGAGTTCGATTCCTCGGTGTCACATGCACAGAAAAAGCCGGAAGTGGTAGAGAGCTAGCCTTGAGTACACAGAGGCTCAAGGAGAGTGCCCAGGCCCTAAGTTCAAGCTCCGGGCTGGTGCATGCACGGTTGCTGGGTTGCTGGCTGAGGGAAGATGTCCACTGTGCATGCATGGTTGCTGGGTTGCTGGCTGAGGGAAAATGTCCACTGAAGGAGAACTCAAATCAGAGTGGAAGCCACAGGTTTGGCAACCATTCCATTCTTCCAGGACAGTGCTCCTCAAACAGCGGCTGGGGAGGGTTATCTAAGATCCCGTGAGATAAATACTTTTTCTTCACTCCTTTTTTGAAGGGCAACACACCTTTTCTCCAAGTATAGCTTTATCACTGCTCCTGTCTGGCGTTGGGGTCAGATTCTACCTATGGCTTTGGAGCAAATGCGCTAAGAGGATAGCACACAAGGCAAATGAGCATCCCGTGTAATATTCCTGGATCAGCAGAGATTGTTGTGAGTTTTGAGATTTGTGGCATAAAGGAACTTCTGCCCCAGACCACCCACCCCTCTCCTGGTATTATTTTTTTTTTTGCCTTACTTTATTTTTCAGATAAGGTTTTCTACTTTTGTCTAAATTTAAACTCATGGCCTGGTGCTGACCCTTAGCTAAACTGCTTGAAAGTTAGTTCTCTTCCATTTGAGCCATATCCATTTCTGCCTATTGGTGGTTCATGGGAGATAAGAGTCTCAGAGACTTTCCTGCCTGGGCTGGCTTCGAACTGCCATCCTCAGATCTCAGCCTCCTGAGTAGCTAGAATTATAGGTGTAAGTTACCAACTACTGGCTCTAGTTTGCTTTGTGAGACAGGGTGTCACTAACTTTTTTTCGGGCTGACAGGCTGGACCATCACTCTCTCAGCCTAGTCTTTAATGTCCAAAGAGATGTGTGTCGCTGCTGTTAGAGAGCCCCCATCTGCTGACAGGGGCAGGCCAGGGGATTTAGTTCTGCATTAAATAAAACCCCGAATCCTCCCAAGGGTTACTTCTCCAAGTTTGAGTCTCGTTCTTTCCAAAGCAACACATTTTCATATAAGAATTCTGGCAGATCTCTGGTTTCAGCCTATGCTATAATTTACCAAGCCAAGGGTTCAGACTCCATGATTGATTTTTGGCTACATCAGCCCCGCACACACAAGAAAGATGATTCTTCTCAGGCTAAAGTTTCCCTGCTTCTCTAACCACATTGCATGGATAATTTAAAGCCCTGGACTTCTCGTTTCTTTTTAAATCTCTTTGGTGTCTGGCACAGCCGCCAATTTATTCTGCCATCTCGTCCGAGGGCTGCACCAGAGCCTTTCTGCTATATCTGCCAGGGATGCTTCTTCCAGGTGAATCCAGGTGGTAACCATTTCACCACCAGCTGCAGACAGCTGGCTCACACCTGCAATCCCAGCTGCTCAGGAGGCTGAGGTTCAGAGGACCGCATTTCAAAGGCAGCCCAGGCAAAGAGATGCTATCTCCAGAAATAGCCAGCAAAAATCCAGGCTGGTAGTATGGCTCAAGTGGTAGAGCCCCAGCTAAGCTAAGCACCAGTCCCTGAGTTCAAAGCCCAGTTCCCACTCTAAAAACAAGCAAGCCTGCAGTGATTCCATTACTTCGTTTTCACATAAAGAGGCAAAATGTCAAAGTGTTGATTCCAACATTGTTATCTGAATTCAGTGACAAATATCTCTCTTACACAGAAAGGAATTCAAGTCAGTTAATCAGGTCCTAATGAGATCACTGAAAGTGATGGAGAAATGGAGTCTAGCTTAGCTTCCAGAAATAACTGCCAAAGGACTCCACTGACTTGGCCGCAGTGGGCGGGGTTAGGACCTGGGTGCCGGCTAGGAGACCATGGCTCCTGTAGCACCCGTGTTTGCTGTAGACCAGGGCCGGAAGAGCTCCAGAGCCGTTCCACATTGCCTGGCCCTGTTCTGTGTCCTAAATCCACAAAGATACTGAATGCACCTGGCACTTTTCTGTCACCCAAATGCCAATTCGACCATGTTTGTATATATCAGAAAACCAGAAGACTAGGCCTGAAGTGAGTCTGGGTGACCTCAGTTAGCCTGACTTTTCCTTTTCATTGTTTTTTATCTTTAAGTAGTTGTACAAAAGAGTTACGAGTCAACATGTCAGTTTAGGAGTTCAACGCTCTTCATCACTGCCAGTCCCCTTCCATCATCCCCCATGTCTCCCAACCCCACCATCATTCCCATGGTCCTAATTTCATTTCCATACATGAACATTGAGTATTATGACCCGGCTGGAACCCTGGCTCCAAGGGAGCCGAAGAGTTAGAGATTGGAGCTCTCCATTGCTACAGGTTAGGACGGTTCAGGAGGAAGTTACATCTTCTCCAAAGTTCCAAAATAAAAGGCCGAGAGAAATACACTCATTCGTTCCTGGATTGATGAGAAATGTGGTGTGGCGCGATTTATATTGTGAGCCTGATTTTAGCGGTTGTTGGTGGCACAAAGGAATGCTCTCTGCTTGAGTAGTTTGTTGTTTGGTTTTTGTCTGTTTGCTTCTTTTAAAATATAGTTATTAGGCTGGGTGCTAGGGAACTATGCTTGTAATCCTAGCAACTTAGGAGGTAGAGATCTGAGGATTAAGATACAAAGCTCTCGCAGGCAGGAAAGATTGTGAGACTCTTATCTCCGATTTATCACCCAAGAGTTGGGAGTGGAGCTGTGGCTCACGTGGTAGAGCGCCCCCCCTGGAGAAAAGGACATTATCCAAGTCCAATACTGGCACAAAAAAATTCAAGTCTCAGTATACACACCCACACACACAAATAAATAATAAATACAGTTAAAAATTAAACATGTGCTTATCTTTTATTTGTGCAACCTGATGAAGTAACCAGTTATACTTTGGTTAGTGGCAGTGGCTTTCCGAGGTCAGGAAGCTTGCCGCGGCTTAGAGTGAGTGAGCAGGGAAAGGCTGGGTTCCTGCAGTCCTGGGCCAGCACACCTCCAAATGCCACCTGAGACCCCAACCACCACGGCAGGTAGTCGGTGTGTGTCTAAGGAAGGAGGAGGGAAAACTTGGCACTTTTTAATTATTAATGGTAACAGTGTGAGTTGAAAAGCACATGGATTGAGCACACATGTGTCAGGTAGATTAAAGTAAAAGGGGGAAGAAACTTAGGCTGTCAGATTCACTTTTTAACCCAATACATGTGCATTAGTGGAAAATTCATTAAAGTATTTAATTGTTTTCCTTCCTATTTGAGCCTGTCCAAACCTACCCCTTGAGAAATGAGCCAGCGCCTTCACAAATGAAGTTTTTAATGAACTTTGGCACCAACGATATCCCATTTGCAAATTCTTTATATTGTATTTCTACAAATTGTTGGGTCCCCACACGACCACCTCAGAAAGGACGACAAGGAAATTCAATTTCAGCTTGAAAGAATGCTGAAGCCCAGGTCCGGGGCGCCGGGGCTCGGCTCGGGGCTCGGCTCGGGGCTCGGCTCGGGGCTCGGCTCGGGGCTCGGCTCGGGGCTCGGGGCTCGGGGCTCGGCTCGGGGCTCGGCTCGGGGCTCGGGGCTCGGGGCTCGGCTCGGGGCTCGGCTCGGGGCTCGGCTCGGGGCTCGGCTCGGGGCTCGGGGCTCGGGGCTCGGCTCGGGGCTCGGCTCGGGGCTCGGCTCGGGACTGTCTCCTGCTGCTGGGTTGCAGGGGGAGGCCTGGCCTTCTACTCTCCTCTTGTTTCAGGTTTTCCAAGTTGTGTGGTTGTTTGGTTGTTTCCAGGACAGGTGTATTTTTAAATAACTATAAAATTTCTTCTTTCTCCTCCACCTTTTTTCCTCCTCCTCCTCTTTCTCTTCCTCCTATTCCTCTTCCTCCATCTTTTGTGTAGATATGAGGGCTTGAACCTATGGCCTTCTGCTCTTGGGTTTTTGTTTGTTTGTTTTTTTTTTTTTGTTTTGGCTATTTGACTCAAGACTGGTGCTCTATCACTTGAGCCGCTTTCTGCTTCTTGCTGGTTAAATGGAGATGGGCTTCATGGATTTTCCTGCCCAGGCTGGTTTTGAACCATGATCCTCAGATCTCAGCCTCCAAAGTAGCTAGGATTACAGGTATGAGCCAACCTCACCTAAGATGACTTGAATGCAGGTTTGGGCTTACAGAGTCAAATCTGTAATCCAATGAATGTGTATTCCCATACTCAAAATCTACTTAAAAGGGGAAAGCAGTAATGTCTAATGTGAATTTTTAAGTTTAATGTGTCCAATTTGAACAAAACCCGCTGTGTGTTTCTTGGATGGGTGGGGTGAGTCTACCAATAAATCCTATTGAGCACATGGGCTTGAGCTAGCTCACCAGCTAGCTTCCCAGCAGACAAATGTTTCACCCAGATACTCATTCCAAAGTTATAGTTACTGAGGCAAATGCTTTGGCCATTCTATGAAGATTCCACAAGTAACAATTACTGTACTGGGCAGAAAGCCTGTCATACCCTGCTAGAACTTTATTGTTTTATTCACTTAAAAATACATTTCTAAAATATTTGTTAGATTTATTGCTACTTAGGATCGTGCATTATCAAAACACAAAGTAGAGGAAGAGGTAAAAGAAGTAATTCAGACTAACAGAGAACAATATTCCCATGCAATATACTATGAAACTAGAATCTAAATAGGATCGAGTCCCAGTCCACAAACGGCCTGTGCTCACAGAGTAAATAAAACACATGGAATCTTTACTAGGTCTTTTGGTAAGGGGAAAAAAAAATGCCTCAAAGAAAGCAGTGTATTATTGATAGAAGCCACACGAATGAACATTCTTTTTCTTCTTTTGCTTCGTTTTCTTGCTCTCCATCTCCTGGGCATGCTCCGTCCTTTAAAACACTCAACTCTCTCTGTCACTGTCACCTTGCCTTCCGCTTGCAGCCGTGTCCTGTAGCTGAGCCAGGCCCTCACGGACGGCTGTGGCTGCCTGCTGGGATTCTCCCCACTGCCCACAGCCCCTCTCTCGTGGGCTGTGTTTTGCTCACAGGAACTATCCCATCCTTCAAATTGTACATAGAAATGAAATCCAGACAGACAAATCTTTTCTCCATGGGGGGAAATGAAACCAGAGATGAAAAACGCTACAGATATTTGTGAATTGATATTGTTAGTGCCACTGTCCCGTCCCTCCTCCAAGTTTATGTTGGCCAGCACTGGGGCTTGAACTCAGACCCTGGGAGCTGTCCTTTAGCGTTTGCACTCAAGGCTGGTGCTCTACCACTTGAGCCACAACTCCAATGCTAGCCTTTTGCTGGTTAATTGGAGATTAGAGTCTCATGGACTTTCCTGCCTGAGCTGGCTTTGACCCTCAGTCCTCAGATCTCAGCCTCCTGAGTAGCTCGATTATAGGCGTGAGCCACTGATGCCTGGTCTACCATTGTTCTTCTGTTTTTAGTTGGTCTTATGTGTTGACAACACATCCCCCACTCATCGCACGCCAACTTTTCTTTTCTTCTTCACCTGAGCCAAGTAGATTTCCCACCAGAGGCCTGGAAAGGGCACTTTGCCTATGCCTGAGCGGCTCATTAAACCAGGATGGCAGAATTCCTGTACAACAATACACTCTAATTCCACCCACTGGATACCATTTCACTGCAGGAAAACAAAAGAGTAATTTCACCTAGTTCTCTCTATTGTGTGAGCAGACACACCAACCCAGCACAGACAGTAGGGCACAAGCCAAGTCATTGATGGTTTGGGGACTCAGCAGTGGCCTAGATAATTTTTCCACTCATCCTGGATACTACAAAACATGATTAAGTAGCTAAACATTTCTATGGGAATCAAATATAGGGGCTTATTTAACACAGGCCCCTGGAAGCCCGTTCCAACAGTCTGGGTTACCCTGGCCTCATGATTTATTCTTCAAGTCTTCCCAGTTCTGGGGGCTGACCTCCATTTCACTCCCACAGGACAGCTATCGATCTCCTGTCCACCTTGGTTATTCTCCAGAACTCATGAAGATTCTGGAATGCTATAAAACGGGAAAGGCTACTTAAGGTTTTCTCAGGCCTAAGATTGCTTAATCGTTTCTTATGATCAGGAACTTGGTCCAGGTAATTCTGAGCCTGAGTCACACTACTGCCCCCTGGAGGGTGACTCATGGTAGTGGTTTTCTGTAGGAAGGTGGAAGCTAAGCTTTTACCCACTCACAGTTAAGATTGCCACATAGACATTCCAAAGAAGTCTTTATTCTAGAATCCAAGGAAGTCAACTATGCAAAGGAAACTATTTTGTGGTTTTGACTCCACTAAACCTACAGGGAACTTTTTTTTTTGTCTTCAAGGAGGTCTACTAGTGTTAAGTCATTCACTAGCCATACTAACATTCCATTTCTTGGGTGCCTTCCTACACTGTCTGTGTGGCTCCTTTGAAATTCCTAGTCACCACTAGCCTGAACCAGTAAATCCAAAAAAGCGTTGATCTCAAGTCTCCCAGGGGAAGCCATGTTTTGGGGACATAAAGATTGTGAAAAAGGAGCAGAGATCGTAAATTTGTAAAAGCCAGTGTAAACAACCTATCATGGCCTTCCTCCTGCCCCAGAATTATGACAAGACATCGCTTTGAAAAATTCAAGAAATCAAGAGTTCTAAGAAGAGAGAACTCAAGGTCACAATTCAATGTCACTAGAGAACTTTTAGCTTTATACAATGCTGATAAACCCTGGTCTGCGAATACATGTTCTCTTCTCAAAACTTACAAGTGTTGGTGTTAATTCTAAAGCCATGGTTATTAGTCCAAAAAATGTGTTTGGACTCTTTCCTCCCTCAAAACTATTTTGACAATAATCCACTAAGAATGAGTTCTATTTAGTTGTAGAGATTATTTTAAGACCAAAATGCGAGTGGAGCATTGGAGAATCACACTTGTAATCCTAGCTACCCAAGAGGCTGAAAATAGGACAGAGATTTGAGGCCAGCTGAGACTGGGAAGTTCTAGAGACAACCCCTCCCACCCCAACCCAGATTGAAGTATAATGGCAAGTGCCTGCTACCACAACCTACATAGAGGACTGAGGCTGAGTAGATCGAGGTACCAGGACAACCTCCGCAGGAAAAGGTTCATCAGACTGTCTCCATGAAGGGAAACTGGTTGCAGTTGTGCACAGCTATAATCCCAGAGATGCTGGGAAGCCCAAAGTATGGTAAGGTATCCCAGATGTAAATCCAGTCATGAGAAAACAGAAGCCACATGTTGAGAGGTTAAATTGGGAGTCTTTGTTGGAGGGCCAGCATCTGCCGGCTGGACGACTGTCTCAAAGACCAGCCTCCCAGAACAGAGCTTATATCAGGCTTTTAAAGACAAAAACCACATGTGTGGGTGGTGACAAGGCCTCAGTGACAACAGAGGCACCAGGAGCAGGGCTTCCCTGGGGCTAAGCAGCAGGATGCATTAGTCTATCCTTTCTGAGGCCAAACAACACGGTGTATCTGTAGTTCAAAGGATGGCTGGTCTCACCTCCAGGCCTTGGAGCTAGGGAGTGCCCTCCATCTCCTGCCTAGGCCCCAGGATGGCTGTGAGAACAAGGTGGATTGCTTAGACCTAGTCTTTACTTGGAAGGGAGGTAGATTGTGGGCTCAGGCATACCCATGGGCAGGAAGTGAGACTCTATCTTAAAAATAACTGTGAAAAATAGGGCTGTCTATGTGACTTGGCAGTATCGCATGATCATAACAAGCTTGAGGCTCTGAGTTCAAATCCAAGCGCCTGGCCCCCAAATCTCAAAATCTCCATGTCATCTTAAGAGAACTTGAGCTCCAGACAAAACCACCAGGATGTCAATTCAATAAACAATAGAACATTTCCCCACTAGGAAGGCAGTAGTCAGAAAGCACAGTCTCCAAGGAAAATATCAAAAGAGCTCATGTGCAACATGCAACAGTCTTCTTTAAAAAATAAAGTCTCTTTAGATATGGCCTGCCCTCAGAAATCAAGTTACGGTGTCATCATCTAAAATATGCCTTTCTGAAAAAGGATGCTGAAACATAGCATAAGATAGTGTAGCAGTGCTTTATTTAAAGTTCCCTAAGTGTCACCAGGATAGAGTGTGTGTGTCCCAAAGTAATTAATGTCATAGGCTACTACTGACATAGAAATGAATGAATTGTTTCAAGGTCACCTTCACCAATCACTTGCTTCCTAACTGATTATTAGTGAAGAGTTATAGCACGATAAAAATGTCAGTAAACACAACAGTCATTTTCGGTTTATTCCTTGTCCTTATAGCGCACTGGGGGGATTTTCTTTTTCATCTTTTAATGAGGTTGGAATAAGAATAAATACTGGCTGTAAGTAGCACGGCCTTGTTCTCTCATCCTGGAGCCTTGCTGGGTGGCAGGAGCTTTCCACCCAGCTCAGAAAAACCTAGAGGTGAGATCAGCCATTCATGCAAGTACAGGTGTCCTGCTGTGTAGCCACATGAGAACTCTAGAACAAACGTTTGCCTCTGGTTGAATTCTCTGGCCTCTGAGAATCTGCTTATATGGAAAGTTTGAGGAGTATTCCTCCTACATGGAGCGTTTAGCTGAACCCTTAGCTACTTCCCTAGAGGGAAAGTTTTGCTTGTACCTGTGAATTTCCCTATAAGGTCTGCTTCTTTAGGTTTGGATCGCCTCCCTAAATGTGGTTTTTGTCTTCAAAAGATGTGTTCCAGCTCCATTCTGGGCTGCAGGTCTTTAGGACAGGAGTCCACCTGCAGTCGCCAGTTCTCCAATAAAGACTCCCAATTCAACTCTCAAAATGAGGCTTCTCTGTTGCTAATGACTGAATTCCCATACAACAAGTACACTTAGAAAATGAAGCCTTAGCCAGGGGCCAGTGGCTCACGCCTATAATCCTAGCTACTCCAGGGGCTGAGATCTGAGGATCGCAGTTCAAAGCCAGCCGGGGCAGGAAAGTCCATGAGACTCTTATCTCCAATAAAACCACTAGAAAACCGGAAAAGATGCTGTGGCTCGAGCGGTAGAGCACTAGCCTTGAGCTGAAAGAGCACAGGGACAGTGCCCAGGCCCAGAGTTCATGCCTCACAACTGACCTAAAAAAAAAAAAAAAAGTGAAGCCTATGTGACTGTGTGCACAACTGTGAACATAAACAAGGTCTGCTGTAGTCATTTGTGGATTTCCTCTGAGGTTAGCTTGAAAGATCACTAAGTGATCACTTAGCATTTGACATATGAAAATATCTCCATTTGGATTGCAGGTGTCCCTTTTCTCTGGGCTTGCTGTCTTGCAGAAGAGCCACAGCAAGTTTAGGAGCTCCGCATGAATTGGGGAGAAGAATAAAAGGGGTGACACTGATCAAGATGCATGGTGCTCACAATCACCATATGGTCACCAGATAGTTTGGTATACCCAACCACAATTCTTAACACAACTCACACAGTACCTCGGGTCCTAAAGAGGTGTGAAACACTACTCAGTTTAAAAAGTTAACTCAGTTGCAAATGAAATTTAAGTGGTATAACCCTTAAGCTATTTATGTAGTATAGAACTCTTACCTTCTCTAACTTGTGGAGCATGTGATTTGGCACATGGAATGTGAGACCTGAGGAAAGCCAGCTTGGTGTGGTCAACCATTGGGCAAGAGTTCGCGTTCACTGCTGCCAAGGCCCTGTCATTTCAACAAGACGAAGCCTCCAGTGGCTCAGTTTGAGACCTCACTGGCTCAGACACTCTGCCATTCTGGTTCAATTAGGCCTGTTTCTCTCCCAAATCAGGATCCCAGGCTGAGACAGCCGACGTGACTATTCATTTGGCACACGGGTCCTTACAGCGGAACACATGCTTGTAGAAACCGGGCAGGGTGGGAACAAATACTTTTTTTATGATTAGCGCTTATTAACATGTGTTAAAAGTAGGTATTGTACTTGATCCACACACACACTATGTAAAGGAAGTTGTAATGCCTACGGGTGGATATAAACAGCGTGGGTGAATATATCACTAACGCGGTTTGTAGACTCCGGGAGGCTACATTCAATTGGGAAGACAGGCATCGAGCTAATAACTGCATATGAGCCACTTGGCAAAGCACTGCCGTGCCCTCAGTATGTGTGAAAGGGACGCTGACCTGGTCTTGGGGTTAAGGCGGCCCTTCTGGGGTACAATGTGGAATATCTGAGTGGTGGGCGTGAATGGATATGGGGGCTAGTAGGAGGCTATGACTGGAGACAAATGGTTTGTGATGGGAGAAGGGGAGTTGGAATGGAGATCGGGAGAAGGGGAAATGACCTATAAATAGAAAGGGACGCAATGGGCCACAGTTGCAGATGTGGTGAGTAGAGGATGGAGTAAGGCGTGGAGTGATCTAAGGATGAAGGTCCAGTTTCAGGAGTTAAAGCTACAAAGACAGAGAACAATGAAGAAAATTTCTGGTATTTTATATTAAGAGTTTTAGAGTACACGTACATTTACATACTTGTATATATGTGGTTATTTTGTAACACTTTATTTTAAAATAATTTCTTTTATCTAGGAGCAAGTGAAGAATTCTTTCATATATAAAACTATTGTTTTGGCTTCCTGCACATATAAAGTAAATTTATTTTAGACCAAGGTGCAAAGGAGCGCCCTAGGGAAAGAGTAACCTTTTCAATACATAGTGTTGAATCAACCAGATATCCATGCAGGAAAAATGTGACCCTCTCTCCTACCTCCTGTCATGAACAGAAGAGTTTCAAAATGGAACACAGCTCTAAAGATAGAGTTAAGATAAGAAAGCACCTAGAAGACAAACATGGGAGCCAATCTTTGTGTCTTTCAGCTAAAGTGAAATTTCTTAAGGTTTAAAACACACTAACCATAAGAGAAAGTAAATCAACAAGCTAGATGTTATTAAAAGGTTCTTCAAAAGACACCATTTAAAAATGCAATATTTGGGTAGTTTCTTTTTATTTTTTTTAATTGTCAAGGTGATGTGCAGAGGGGTTAAGTTCCATAAATAAGGCAGTGAGTACCTTTCCTGTTGAACTTGTTACCCGCTCCCTCATTTTTCTCCCAACCTCCCTCCCCCAGTCTCCCCAGTTGTACAGATCATTTCCAACGTAGTGTCTTGTGAGTATCGCTGGTGCATTGGTTTCCCCTTTGTCCTTTGTCTCACTATTTTGTTGTTCCCCTTCCCTTCCTTAGTTCAGATAAATGTATATACAATACCCAGGGAACCAAAATCAAATATAGTGAAAACAGGATAAAATATAGAGGAAAAAATACAAAAGAAGCAAGAAATCATATAGAACATTAAAAATAACAACAAAGAAAAACCTCTTGTGTCCATGTCTTGGGTTTCATTTCCCTTAGTGTCATCTTATCTGGTCATATGTACATAGCTATTTAGCTATTCTGCTCATCTTCTAGGATTATCTTAGACATATACTAATTATCGCAGATGAAGGAAACCATGAGAACTATATTTCTTTGGGTCTGTCTTATTTAATTTAATATGATGTTTTCCAAGTCTTTCCATTTCCTTATAAATGGGTGGTGTCATTCTTTCTGGTGGAAGCATAGAATTCGTGTGTGTGTGTGTGTGTGTGTGTGAGTGTGTGTATGTGTATGTGACATTTTCTTGATCCATTCATCTACTGAGGGGCATCTGTGTTGGTTCTAAATCTTACCTCTGGTGAATAAAGCTTTGATGAACACAGTTGTGTTCTGCGAGAGTCTGCTCTCTTTAGATCTGGGGAGAATGCCAGATGTGAAAATGTTCCTGGGGCTGGGAAGGTGGCTCAGTGGTAGAGCGCTTGCCTTGCATGCATGAGGCCCTGGGTTCGATTCCTCAGCACCACATAAGCAAAAAGAAAAAAGCCGGAAGTGGCACTGTGGCTCAAGTGGTAGAACACTAGCCTTGAGCTGAAGAGCTGAGGGAAGAGTTCAGGCCCCACGACCGGATCCAAAAAAAGAAAAGAAAAGAAAAAGAAAATGTTCTTTTTTTTGGGGGGGGGGGGGGTCTGGTCGTGGGGCCTGAACTCTGGGCCTGGGCACTGTCCCTCAGCTCTTCAGCTCAAGGCTAACACCCTATCACTTGAGCCACAGCACCACTTCGGCTTTTTTCTGCTTATGTGGTGCTGAGGAATCGAATCCAGGGCCTCATGCATGCGAGGCAAGCAATCTACCACTGAGCCACCTTCCCAGCCCAAATATTTGTTTTAATTCAATGGTACCAGGTGCTGGTGACTAATGCCTATCATCCTAGCTACTCCAAATGTTGAGATCTGAGAGTCGTGGTTTGAAGCTGTTCTAGGCAGGAAAGCCCATGAGACTCTTATCTCCAATTAACTACAAAAATAAGTCAGGAGTGGAGGTGTGGCTCAAGTGGTAGAGAGCTAGCTTTGAGCAAAACAGCTCAGAGACAGCTCCCGGGCCCTGAGTTCAAGCCCCACGATTGGCAAAAAGAAAAAAAAAAAAGAAAAGCAATGATGTTAGGCACTGTGGCTAAAGCTATAAGGCTACTCAGGTGGCTGAGACAGTTCAAAGCCAGCCAAGGCAGTAAAGTCTGGGAGACTCTTATCTCCAATTAACCAGCAAAAAAGCAAACAGCTGTGTCTCAAGTAGTAGAGTGTAGCCTTGAGCAAAAAAGGTCAAAGACAGTGCCCCGACCCTGAGTTTAAGCCCCAGAACCAGTGCCCGTATGTGCATGCATGTGGACATACACGTGTGCACACACACACAAAGAGAAAAGAGAGAGAGAGAAAGGGAGGGAAGGAAAGAGGAAGGAAGGAAGGAAGGAAGGAAGGAAGGAAGGAAGGAAGGAAGGAAGGAAGGAAGGAAGGAAGGAAGAAAAGAAGGAAGGAAGGAAGGAAGGAAGGAAGGAAGGAAGGAAGGAAGGAAAGAAGGAAAGAAGGAAGGGATAATCCTACAAGCCCAAAGATGGGAGCATTGTATTTGCGATGTATATATGTCTCATGTCAGTCTTTTAAGCATATTGTATTAAGAAAACATTTATAATTCAGTGAAAATACAAAGAAATTCAAATTAGTTAAAAAAAAATGGACAGATAGTTCACAACTCTGTAGCACATATAGAAGAGCACATGAAAAAATACACAAGCCAGGTGATAGCGGCTTACACCTATAATCCTAGCCATCCAAAAACGTGAGATCCAAAGGAACACAGTTCAAAGCCAGCCCAGGCAGAAAAGTCTGAAAGACTCCATCTCCAATTAACTAGCAAAATGCTAGACTAGAAGAAGTATGAGAGAGTAAATAGAGCATCAGCTATGGGCAAGCAAGTCAAGCAAGAGTTACAAGGTCCTGAGTTCAAGCTCTGGTACCGGCACACACACTCAACTACATATACTCTAGCTACTAAATCATAACTTATTAATAATGGCTGGACATTTAAAAGATAAGGGTGGGAAGTGGCCAGGAGTGGAACTGAATTCTATACACAGTGAGTGTAACTGTGAAATTATATATGTACTTTTTAAAAGATTTAGGAGAGTTTTTTAAAACAAAATTAAGCATGTACGGACTTCACCTTGAGCATTTACCAAACAGGAATGAATGCTTACATATGAAATATTTTTAAGACAAATGTTCAAAGTAGCTTTATTCATAATAGCATCAATCATGGGATGAAACAAATAAGCAAAGGAACAAATGAACAGTTGAACATTATTGCACGCTCACAGCATGGAAAACTACTCAGAAAGGAAAACAAATGAACCACTGACTGAGAAATGACACAGATGAATTTTACAGACATCCCAAAGAACAGACACAAAACTGGATCTGGTATATAATTCTAATTTATATGAAGTCCTCCAGTAGAGAAAACTAACCTAGGAAAAAGAAATTCAGAGGAAGAAGAGCTGAAGGCAAGTTTGTGGAACTGTGGAAATGTCTGGATTATAGTATTGGTACAATGGTAAATGTATTTGTTAAAATTTATGAAGCTGTGCACTTGAAAATTGTGCATTTTGTGTTATGTAAGTTACTGTTTATTTTTAAATGCTCTGCCTGACCAAAGTAACAAAACAGATACTTTACAAAAGAAAGAAAGCCCTTTTTTTCTGTTTATAGAAAACCCTTTCTCATTGCCTGTATACAAATGGTCTTTGTCTACATTGGTATTACAACAGCCAAATAAAAAGTAATCATGACCACCTACAAAGTGCCTCATATAAGCTAGATTCCATGCTGTATACTTCCAAATATTTCACCCTCACAAAACTCCGTATTATATTCATTTTTGCCATAGAAATCCAAGAGCTCACTACTATAAATAGTAGCTATCCAAGGACTGTCTCAATCGCTCATGCTCCTTTCCCTATTTGTCATCTTCCCAGCTAGTATGTATGTCATCTTTATCCCGAAGCCATTTATTCACAGAGTAAACGCACAAGGGAACCGTTTCTGCTAGTTTACAGTCACCAAATTGGCCTGGTCAGGATTGCAACCTGTAGTAAATCACATAGTTTACTTCTCCCGACAATTAAAAAAAATGAAAAAATAACACATCATCTTTCTATTGCATATGCTGAGAGTTTACTGTGGTATTTTATTCCAGCATAGAACTTGGTTTAAGATCCAGTGGTGCCACTTTGTGGGGGATAGGAATGCCAGTCCTGGGGCTTGAACTCAGGGCCTGGGCGCTTTCCCTGAGCTTTTGTGCTCAAGACTAGCGCTCTACCACTTGAGCCACAGTTTTACTTCTAACTTTTTGGTGATTAGTTGGAGATAAGAAGTTCCACAGACTTTCTAGCCTAGGCGGGCTTCGAACTGCAATTCCCAGATCTCAGCCTCCTGAGTAGCTAGAATTACAGGTGTGAGTAGCTAGGATTACAGGTGTGAGTTACTGGTACCCATTCCATTGTGTCACTTTATAACTAAAATAATGCTTAATCCACACACATATACACACACAGATAGAGAGAGAAAGACTATTACAAGATTTTTATCCATAAAATGAAAGCGTTAAAACCACTTCACAAAGTTTTTGTGAGGATACAAAGAATAAAACCTTGAAGCACTTGTGTGCCAGGAGCATAGTAAATGGCAAGAAATGGAAATTAAGGAGAAGACAGGCATCGTTAAGTGACAGCAGTTAAATTGTTCACTTTTCTGATGCCTCATTAGGCTGGTGCTCTACCACTTAATCCCTTCCCCAGCCATTTTTTGTTGGTAATTCTAGAGATGAAATCTCACGCGCATTTTCCATGAGACAGCCCAGGCTGGCGCCAAACCACAATCTTCTAGGTGTCAGTTCACTGAGTAGTGAGAAGCACCGACAGGGATGAGACCTCAGCTCCCCGCTCATGCTCATGCTGTACTTCACTCCATGTAAATATGCATCAAAGACACTTGAATAAAATGCTTTCCCATTTGCTGAAGTTACTTCTGATTTTCTATTCCTAAGATAGCCAAGGCAATAGGTCACCAGAAACAGGATACTTCAAACTCGTTATTTCTGGGATCCTTCTACCCAGTTTGTTTACAAATTTTCTTTTCAGCTCAGTCTTGACACACAGACAAGTGTGTAACAACTGTCCCCTTTTTCTATTTAGGTGAATTCCTGGAGGTGGCCTGTGGGAGAAGGCAGGGGAGGAGCAGAAACACACACACACAACACACACACACAGAGCTAATGGCAAGGCTAACTCATTCCCCTCCTCCACTCTACTCCAAGTTGTTTTTTAAATTTGATCTTTATTTCACTTATTCTTTTGAACTACTTTTATGAGTGTGTTCAATGTCTTTGCTCAAAACCCAACTGGTTCCCCTTGCGTTGGACATCATCCTGTTTACTTAATCATTTTCCCTGTTCTCTGACTTTCCACTTCCTTTATTATATTTGCTGTGATGGTTTAAAACCCCATGCAGCCGAGCCTGGTGGCTCATACATTAATCACAGCCACTATGGCGGTAAAGTTCAGGAGGATCATATTTGGATGTTAGCCTCTTCAAAAAGTTAGCAAGAGGAAGTGGCGCTGTGGCTCAAGTGGTAGAGTGTTAGCCTTGAGCTGAAGAGCTCAGGGACAGTGCACAAGCCCAGAGTTCAAGCCTCACACCTGGAAAAAAAAAAAAAAAGTTAGCAAGACCCCATGTCAATCACAAGCTGGGTATGGTGGATTCATACCTGTAATCTCAGCTAGGTGGAAGGAAATAAGAGGATCTTTGTCTAAAGCCAGCCCTGGGTACAAAACACAAGACCCTATTTGAAAAATAAATATAGAAAAGACTGGCACCTAGATTAAACAGTATTGCCCGTCTAGCAAGCATGAGGTCGTGAGTGTAGACACAGTACTGAAAGGAAGCATGCAAACAAAACCTCCTAGAGTGTAGCCGACATAATCCCATTATTTTGGGAGACTGAAGCAAGAGATCCTGAATGGAAGGCCAGGCAGGGAGTGCAGAGCAAGATCCTGGCTCAAAATCAAAACAAACAACAACAACAACAAAACCCCAAAGCTTCTTGATAGGTGGATTCATCTGTGGCAAAAGAAGGCCTTGTTGTTCCAAGTGGAATCAGCTGCGAATCTCACCAAAATTAAATCGCTGGGGCATGTCAAAAACACCTACTCTGATCTTGATTCATTTCAGCGTTGACTGGGAAGAAATTGGTTCTTTTAATTGTTAGTAGTAGTTTTGCCACTGAGCAGACAATAATGGCTACACACTCTCCTGTGGGTTGCCAGTACTTTCTATTGTCCCAATGTGGCGGCCACATGTTTCCTTTCCAGCTGGGTAGGTCTTCAGCCAGAGAGTTTAGAGGAAACGAAAGGGAAAAAATGAACTCAGCTTTTCCTTTGGCTGTATGATGATGGCTTATAGGTTTCCCCCTAAGCTGTGTACGTATGTGAATGTGTATGTGTGTGTGTGTGTGTGTGTGCACGTGCACACATATGTATGTGTGTGTGTTTAGAAGAAAATAAGAATTTCACCTGATGGAAAACAATGTGTCCAATGGTTTAAAGTTCAAGTAAAGGAATTAAGTACTACTAGACACTTGGTGAAACACGGTGAATCAATTGAAATCACAGAAATAACTTGGATAATTGCAAAAACTATGAAGAACGCCTCTGAAATGATGTGTTAATGTTCAATGCTACAGAGCTCCTTAGCTCTAGAAAGACGGGGTTGTGCTTAGTGTTAATTGAATGAAAGCATCAGGACTGGAAACCAGAGCGTTCTCCCTGACATCCAGTGTAAAACTTCTGCTCTCCTACCGAGGGCTGCCGTGGCTGAGCCACTCCAGCAGTTTGACCTCCATCGCCAAGTCTTCCCTCAGAAACCTGTGGTTGAGTAATAGCAGTTTGGGGCTTTGGCTTCCCGAAGAATAAGCTGCTGAAGGGCGTGTGCAGAGCCTTTTCCAGAAGAGAGGTAATTATACTCTTTCCTTCCCGTTCCTCCTCTCATTCCATCTGTCCATTCAAGTTACATGCACCTGTGTCATCTTCGGCTGCCCCGTACATCTGAAGAAACTGAGCAGCGAATCTGCAGCATTGCAGACAGGGTGGGAAACAACAGCTCTGGATATCTCTGACTCTTGTTCTGAAAGGGATTGGCTGCTGACTTCCCATTGGCGAGTTGACACGTGGGTTTTGATCTTCATTGTATAAGCAAACGATGTGTCAACCCATTGGCAAGCTCCCTCGTAATATCCTTTTGTGCCAAGGATGCTGTGTGATCACAGACAGTGTAAATCTAAGTTGACTTAAAGAGAGGCAGACTCACCACCCTGGACTCCAGTCCTGCAGTTTGATTAGCGGGGAGAAGCAGCCCCATCCCCTCAGTGTCCCACAAAGGTTGGAGGTGGCAAACAACAGAAATTGGCTGTGACTAGGTTAAACCACAATGGAGTAACGTTGGGAGAACGGAAGGAAAAACCAAAGAACAAGGTTTTGGAATGTACTGGCCTGGAACAGCTCGGGGACATCTGCTGGACTGGTCACTTTCTCTAGTTGTAGGAGGAAAAATATTTGTGACCATGTGTTCTCCTCACGATTCACATTCCGGGAAGCGTTCATTCGTCAAACAAGGCTCCCGGGACGGCCGCGCGTGGGAAGTCTGGTGCCCAGGAGACCCTGCCTTGCTAATGGGTGGGAAGTTGTTCCCAACAACATACACTTGTTCTTTTAGCTGGTACAGGTGCTTGAATTCGAAGCCTGGGCACTCTCCCTTAGCTTTTACATTCAAGGCCACTCAGACATAAGACTCTCACGATTTGTCTACTCAGGGCTGGCTTCAAACTTCAATCCTCAGATCTCAACATCTCTGCTTCTTGAGTAGCTAGGATTACATCATTATTGTCATGAGCCATCAGTTTAGGTTTTGGGGTGTGTGTGTATGTGTGTGTCCTGGGGCTTGAACACAAGGCCTTGACACTGTCCCTGAACATTTTAGTTCAAGGTCACTGCTGTGCCACTTGAGCCACAACTCCACTTCCAGCATTTTTGCCCGTTAATTGGAAATGAGAGTTTCATGGACTTTCCTGCCCTGGCTGGCTTTGACCCCTGATCCTCAGATCTCAGCCTCCTAAGTAGCTAGGAGTGAGCCATGGGCTCCTGATGGCTTACTTGTTCTCAATAGAAAGAGAAGAGAAATAAAGGCATCAAAGCAACATGTCCACCGCCCCTCCAAATGTGAGGATTAGCTAGGGAAAGACAGACTAACAAAGGGGTGAATATTACAGTAGGCCTAAAACTACCCAATGATGAGAACAACAAAAGACCGTAAACTGTAACACTGAGGAGTCCTTTGAATCCAGCTGCTCATCACAGTTTTTCTCTGAGTTCTCCTGCCAGTGCTAGGTGAATAGCGATCCGTGTGCAGTGACATCCTTCATCCTTCCCCTCTTCCGCCCACCCCACTTTCTGCTGAACCCCAGGGCTGTTCTTTTTCAACTCCTTTGTTTAGATTGGAAGACCAATCAAACACCATCACCTCCTTTATACTGGATTTCAATATTTAACAACGGAGACTTAAAATGGTGGGTTCGGGGCAAAGCCGCCTGTTAGAAGCAGATGAGAAAAGGGGAAAGTCAGACCCGCTATTTGCTTGACTGTTGCAGTGAGCTCTTCCGGCCAGCTCCCTGGTGAACCCTGTGATGAAGGCAATCCCTTTCACCCGGGCACAAACCAGGCCAGGGGTTCTTTCTTTTCTCCTCCCCCCTCGTTTCCCTCTTTCCTTTCCGTGTGGACACGCGTGTAACCCTGACACACTAGGAAGCCTGCCTCCCGGGAAGTCGCCCTTGGTCATCAGGCCAGCACTGCCGGGAAGCAGGCTTGCAGCCCGAGTCTCCTAGTACCTCCACGCACCCAACCCCACGAGCGCGCCGGCCCTGCGCACCCATGGGGACCCGAGGCCTGGGCCCCGGGCGGGCGGTGGGCTCCTGTGGGGCCGGGCCTTAGTGCCCCTCCTCCCTTCCCCGCCCCCCCCCGTGCCCCCTCTTGCTCCCCTCCTCTCCCAGTCTCCCTCCCCTCCCAGTCTTCCCTCCCCCCTCCCTGTCCTCCCTCTTGTTCCCCCTCCTCTCCCCTTCTCTCGCCCCTGTCCCCCCTCTCTGTCCCCGCCCCGTCCCCCCCTGCCCCGCTCCCCGGCCCCCTCCCCGGCCCCGGCCCGCCCCGGGCCGGTGACCTCATGGCACTTTTCCCGTGCGTACTTTGGCGCGGCCGCGGCCTGGCCGCCTCGCCCCGTCTGACTCCTTTGAAATTCCTGCATGTTCGCCCCAGATTACGCCCCGCGCTCGGGATGCCGCCGTCCCGCCCTCCCGCGCCCTCCCGTGCAACGTGTCGGGGGTGGGGGGGAGGATGCGGAGGGGGGGGGTGCGGGGAGGGCGGGGCCCGCCGAGGGGGGACCGGGGAGGGCGCGGGGGGGGGCGCGGGGCGGGGGGGGCGCGGGGGGGGCGCGGGGCGGGGGGGGGCGCGGGGGGGGCGCGGGGCGGGGAGGGCGCGGGGGGGGGGCGCGGGGCGGGGAGGGCGCAGGGGGGGGCGCAGGGGAGGGCGGGGCCCGCCGAGGGGGGACCGGGGAGGGCGCGGGGGGGGGGCGCGGGGCGGGGGGGGGCGCGGGGGGGGCGCGGGGCGGGGGGGGCGCGGGGGGGGCGCGGGGCGGGGGGGGCGCGGGGGGGGGCGCGGGGCGGGGGGGGGCGCGGGGGGGGGCGCGGGGCGGGGAGGGCGCGGGGGGGGGGGCGCGGGGCGGGGAGGGCGCAGGGGGGGGCGCAGGGGAGGGCGGGGCCCGCCGGGAGCTGTCCGCCGCCGCGCACGTTTCCAGTCGCACTCTGCGCTCGGACGGCGCTGGCCCGGGACGGCTCGTGCCTCTCCGCCGCCCGCCCGCGGGTTTCCACTCGCTGCTCCGGCCTCCGGCGACCGATCGCTCCCGAGCCCCGGGCGCCGTCCGGGACTGAGCCACCCGAGGGCCGCGCGCGCGCCGCGGGGACGGTGGGCAGCGGGCGGCCGTCCACCCCGCGGCCCGGCCCGGGGGCAGGGGACCGCGCCCGGCTCTGATCCCCCAGCCCCAGCCGCGTCCGCCCCGACGGAGGCCCGCCCGTCGGCCGCCGCGATGCGCTGGGCCTGGACGGTGCTCCTGCTGGGGCCGCTGCAGCTCTGCCCGCTGCTCCGCTGCGCGCCGCCCGCCGCGCCGGGCGCCTGGCGCCAGACGATCCGGTGGGAGAACAACGGGCAGGTGTTCAGCCTGCTGAGCCTCGGCTCGCAGTACCGGCCGCAGCGCCGCCGGGAGCCGGGCGCCGCCGCCGCGCCGCCGCCGCGCACGCCCGTCCTGCTGCTGCGCGACAACCGCACGGCCGCCGCGTCCGGGGCCGCCGCGTCCGGGGCCGCCGCGTCCGGGGCCGCCGCGTCCGGGGCCGCCGCGTCCGGGGCCGCCGCGCCCGCCGCCGCCCGCCCCGGGCTCCAGGCCGGCCGCGCGCCCTCCGGAGCCCGCGGCGCCGCGGAGCCGCGCCCGCCCGCCGGCAGCCCGCGGCCGCCCAGCCACGTGGACCGCATGGTGGGCGACGACCCGTACAACCCGTACAAGTACTCGGACGACAACCCCTACTACAACTACTACGACACCTACGAGCGCCCGCGGCCCGGCAGCCGCCACCGCCCGGGCTACGGCACCGGCTACTTCCAGTACGGTAAGCCGCGCGCCGGGCCTCCCCCCGCGCGGGGCCGGGGCCGGGGCCGGGAGGGACGGCGCCCGAGCCCGCCGGTCCTTCCCGTCCTCAGGTCTCCCGGACCTGGTGCCCGACCCCTACTACATCCAAGCCTCGACGTACGTGCAGAAGATGGCCATGTACAACCTGCGCTGCGCCGCCGAGGAGAACTGCCTGGCCAGGTACGGGGGCGGGGTGCCGGGGGCTCGGGGGCGGGGGAGTGGGCCCCAGGGTGCGCGCGTCTGGAGACAGAGTCCCCCCTTCCGACGGCAGCGCAGATCGGGGTCCGGCGCCGCCCTGCGCAGACCCGGAGCCCGAGTCTCCCCCCCCCCCCCCCGCCCCGACTACGAAGCCGGAGCCGCCGCGCAGACGGGGCGGACAGGCGGGGGGGGCGGGGCGAGAGTGCGCCCCTGGCCGCGGCCGGCCGCCTTGGTTTGTCTTCCTTCAGGAAAAGACCCCCGGCTCGTTCGGAGTGGGGTCTTCCGAGCCGCGCCCCGGGCCAGCCGAGGGGCAGAGACGTCTCCATGGGACCCCGCGGGGGGGGGGGGTGGCAGTCAGTGAAGGGAGCCAGGCCCTGTCCCAGCCTGGAGGCCTCATTTGCCGGGCTCATTTGCCCGTCTGCTTAACGCTGAGCCCCGTGCCGTCAGCCAGACTGGAGGGGGAACGAGAGAGAAACGAAGTCCATTCTCCATCCTGAGCCCTGGCACCGCTCACACCATTCGACGTCAGCACCATTCGACAGCAGGGACTCGGAGCTGGAGAGGGTGAACTGCGAAGCTCACCACCCTCATCTGCTCCTGCGCATTTCCCAGTTTATCTTGGTCATCCATCGAGGAAGCAGTGTTTGGCTAAATTCGAAGTTCTTCACCCTTAGGGCTCATTGGTTCTGCTTGTCTCGGTATTCACAGGGTCCAACCAGGACTCACCCTAGAGACGGTTTACTGCTTGCGTGTAGATTTTTGGTGTGGATCTCACCGTGTTTTTGCATTCGCGTTCCACAGGCTTCTGCGCTCATTGATTGGCGTGTTCACTGAGTGCTGACTTCTCCAGGGCTCTTCTAGGACCCAGCCCCTCACGATGGCAATAGCCTGGGTGGCATGGGAAGGGGGTGTGGGGACATTGCCATGGATGGGTTGTGTTCACGGGTGTGTCTTTAATTGATATTCTGAAGTTGGGTCTAAGTTGTGCACATACAGACTGACAGGCAAGACCAGACTGACTAAATTATGACAGATTGAGGTGAATCCCTTTGAATAATGAACATGTTAACAACAACAACAACAACAAAATACCAGGAAGCAGAAATAGGTCCTATCTGCTAGGAGTAGGAGATAAAGGGAGGAGGGAGCGGGCAGATGAGAGGGGAGAGGGAGGTGGGTGAATATACTCATAGTATACAGTGCACATCTGTGGGAAGCGGGCCTGTGGGGACCCTGAGGGGACCAGGGGGGCTGGGACAGAGGGAGGAGAGGACCATGCAAGGTGCACAGGACTGGCGGGTTGAGTCCAAACCTCTTTGTACAGCCATTTAAAGATGATTGAGTTTTAAAAATAAAAAAAAATTTCTTTTCCCCCACCCCTAGCTCAGCCTACAGGGGAGACGTGAGAGACTATGATCACAGGGTGCTGCTACGATTTCCCCAAAGAGTAAAAAACCAAGGGACATCTGACTTCCTGCCCAGCCGTCCGAGATACTCCTGGGAATGGCACAGTTGTCACCAGTAAGTGCGTGGCCTCCTGAGCGGCCCACAGGCCAATCTTTCATAAGTTCGCAGGATTCATTATCTGACAATGAGGCTTATTTCTTACCCCAACAGAGGAATTCACCATTCACAGCATGTAGACTTTATTCAATTTGACACAATCAAAGGAATCAGTTTTTAATATAATCTATCCACTATTGAGTCACATTGTCTTTTTATATGTCCTATTTCTTCTTTTATTTGTTTCTTTGCTTTGGTACTGGAGCTTAAACTCAGGGCTTGGCTCTCTCCCTTGACTTTGTCACTCAAGGCTGCTACTCTACCACTGGAGCCACAGCTCCACTTCGGGCTTTTTTTCTAGTTAATTGTAGATAGGTGTCCCCCAAACTTTTTCTTCCTGATCTGGCTATGATCTTAACCTCCTAAGTAGTTAGAATTACAAGTGTGAGCCACCAACCCTGGCTATATCTATCTATCTATCCATTCATCCATCCTAAGCTGTGGAAATATACACTCCATGGTATAGATTAGAAACCTAGGTCACAAAGAGGAGACCTCATTGTCTTTTGAATTAGAAACTTAGTTCTTTCAAGCTATGGAGAGGACACAACAATCGACTTCAGTAAAATTTAATCTACTATAGATAGAATTTCACAAAATATCTACTATAGCCAAGGTCGTCTACAGTTTTCATTAAATAGCATTTAATAAAGACTGTGTGCCGTTTTTCACAAAGAATAGTATCTGGTACACTTCATGACCTTGTACATTTCCATATTTTTAAAGGCCTATATCAAACCTAGACTGCTTGCCTGATCTGTTCTAAATGTGATGATTTTCAGTTTGAAAATATTTAAAGTCTAAGTTACACAAGTAATGCTATTATTTGCCTTGTAACTTGTCCAGGTGTTTATTATCTGGAAATCCTGATGTATGGCTTTAAATGTTCCGAAATGTCTGTCCTGTCTCATTTTTCTCATTGGCGAAGAATAGCCTAGCACTTTCCATTGAATGAAAGGAGAAAAGGGGGTATGAGATACTCATGCAGATAAGAGAGATACACTTTCTTTTCTTTCTTTCTGTGTGTGTGTGTGTGTGTGTGTGTTGCCAGTAAGGGCTTGAACTCAGGGCCTTATGTTCTTGCTTGGCTTTTCTGCTCAAGGCTGATGCTCTCTATCACTTGCGCTACCACCTGTATTTCTGGCTTTCTGCTAGTTAATTGAAAATAATTATTTCTTGGCTTTGTATTCTGAGGCTGACTTCAAAGTTGTGCTCCTCAGATCTCAGATTCCTGAGTAGCCAGGTATGAGCCACTGGCACCTCACTAAGAAATATCTTATTTCCAGATAAGATATATCATATGCTATTTAAATGCTAGTAACGTATACATCATTACTACTTTCTTGTATTTGCATTAAAATATAAATGTGTGAGAACTCTAAGGTGCTGCTTTTGTTTGAATGAAGCATGAGAAGTGGCAGCTGGGGGAGACAGAGGAGAGAACTCACAAGTTTTACTTGCACACAGACACAGCACCATCTATTCAGCTCAACAGGATGTCCAAGGGAAGAAAAATACTCGTGCAGATCCTTTTTGCCTAGAAGCAAAGTTAAGAGCTCACAATTTTGATAACGTTTCTATCCCTAGGGGCAAAAAATCTAAGCTGAATCTCCCTTGAAGAAGATAAATTTAGCCAGGTGCTGGTGCCTCATGCCTATAATCCTAGCTCTCATCTCCTGCTCAGACCAGGAGTCAGCCTGTGTAGACAAAACCATGAGTCCCTTATCTACAATTAGTGAGTAAAAAGCTAGAAGTGGAGGTGTGGCTCCAGTTGTGCCACATCAGCCATGAGTGGAAAAGCCCATTGTGAGCTGCCAGTCTTGGGTTCAATTTTAAGGTGATCGAGAATGGAATAGCCTTGTGCTTTTTATACGTGCAACTCACCACAATCTCTTTGTCCTGTGGGATATTAGACACTATCACAGCATGGATGAATTCAGCCACTATGACCTGCTGGATGCCAACACTCAGAGGAGAGTGGCTGAAGGCCACAAAGCCAGTTTCTGCCTTGAGGACACCTCCTGTGACTATGGTTACCACAGGCGATTTGCATGTACCGCACACACACAGGTAAATTAGCACTGTAATTCAGGAATGCATAGGCTTTGAGAGAAAACCAGGTCATAGACTCTTCCCCTCCCTCCCTCCCTCCTTTTCTCCTTTTCTTTCTTCTGTCTTTCTTTCTTTTTAAATAAATGGCCTCGAGGCTAATATGTCAAGATGGAAACGAACTGGGAAATGACAACTCGATGATGCAAAATATTGAGTGTTTTCAGCTAGGCATGTAGTTCCTGATCACAGAAGGCTGTGTGGTCCTTGCTATATTCCACCCGTGAAAAGCAGAAATCCACTCTGAAATTCGTGAGTACTTCACAACATCTGCATTCAGTCTGTATTCTTTAATTGGCTGTGTGTAACTGTTGACATCATACCTTGGTTTTCTCACCCGCAAAGCCATTCCATTTTCTTCCTATCATATTTGAATCAGAATAGCAGTTGGAGTTAGCAATAGGACAGGAAATTGTTTCTTAAAATCACTGTGAACCTTGTCTCTGATTAAGAAGAACAGGACACGTTTCTTTTTTTGTTACACACATATATTTAAGCCTACAGTGTAATTGATGTCAGATGTCGACTGGATGGGGTTTTTAAAAAAATAGTGCTGAGCCAAGCAGTTTGTGTGTCTCATAATTGGAAAATGTGTGTCAGTTCAAAGCCATATCTTTATTTCCATTTGAAACCCTAATTTGTAGAGGGATATTGTAATTTTACTCCCACCCAGATGTTGGCCAAGAGCAGTGAGTGCACACCGTCCAGGGCACGAGGCTCCACAGCTGGCGTCCCGGGAAGCCAACTCCAAGGCTGTGGTAGGAAGCTCTTGGTGACCTAAATGTTACTGGCCATTTTTTTTCCCTTGAGTTTAGACCATAATAGCAGTTGGGAGGAGGAAAGGTTAAATCTGACATGTGTGGGCCCGTACTTACTCTTCAAGTCAAAGGAGAGGCGATCCACCCATGGTACGTGGGCCCACGTGGGGTTCCTATCTTTCATGATCCCTGAGGTCCATAGCCACAGGATGGCAGACCTCCAGTCTGCTTGCCACGCTTAAACAAACGTCCAGAACATTTCTTTCTGGGCTGCAATATTTGAATCTGGGTGGTATGTGATTTTAGCATTCTAGTTGCTCTCTTCCTGGTGGGACTTGATTCTTTACTTACCCTAGTTTTCTTGTTAATTGTCCTCTGCGTATGCCCTGCTTAACTATTATAAGCATTTTTTAAAAAGTTAGGTCAGTGTCAATAACCAGTAATGTTGACTTAGATTAGTTTTATTAGAACACTGCTTAAATGCATTCAGTCATAAAAGTAGGCATATCTCCTTTAAATTTATACTCATGTAACTCTTAGACTTTAAATTTATATAGTCCATTTGTAATGCTAAAATTATTGTTACATTACCTCATTCATTTCATGAAGTAAACAGGTTTTGTTAAAACCGAATAACTCACTTAGTCTGAGCTAAGGTTCTGTTTTTATATTTTGACTTTGAATCCGTGAAATGTCTGCTTGCTTTATAACACTATAGCATTAGTGACTCCACTTTTTATTGTCCGGTTCAAATAATCAAAACTTATATTTGAATCCTGCCAGTGGATTACTCCTAGTCCTTCCTCCTGCCCTCCCTCCTTTCCTTCCTCCCTCCCTCCCTCCCTCCCTCCCTCCTTCCCTCCTTCCTTCCCTCCCTCTCTCCTTCCCTCCTTTCCTTCCTTCCTTCTTCTTTCTCTCTTCTCTTTCTTCCCTGTCCTCCCTCTCTTTCTCCCCTACCCCCCCTCTCTTTTTCCCTCCCCCTCTCTCCTCCTCTTCCGTTTCCTTCTTATTTACTTATTTGGACAAGACCTCATTATGTTTCCTGGGCTGGTCGAGCTCAAGTGATCCTTCCACCTCAGCCTCCTGAGTAGCTGTGGTGATGGGCACAAACCACTGGCTCATTTCTGTGCACTTAAAAACAGACTTGAAAGGAGCATATTTAAACCTGGCTTCAGTGGACATCTCATCCAATTAAGTATTTACAATCTCGCAAGTGTAGTAGTAGCAGAAGTAATAGCAGCAACCAAAATTTACCAAGAACACATGGCCCACAGAATTTTGTGCTGGGATCAGACTGAACGCTCTTGATGATGTATTTGCTGCTCATCCCATAGCATGTATGGACCAAGGTCAGAAACAGGTAATCCCGGTGGAATACGCTCTCGTGGCTGTGGTCCCCTGGTAGTTTTCAGTTTGGACCATCTGTGCAGTCACAGTCCATAGGACATGACAGCCCAATTCTGTCTCATTCTTTCCAAATCCAGTTACAGTCCAGCCAGCATTACCAAAGCATATAGAGATGACTTGGCCTGTACTTGGGTGATAAAGTGGATACTATTGAGTGCTGAAATTAAATTAAGTTAAGTGACTACAGCATATTATTTTCTAAATTTATTCTAGACCACTATAAGAATAAAAATATAGCAATTAAAACTTTTTATGAAGAGCAACTTAAAAATAAAGATACCCTAGCAGACTTCAATAGAGGACATTCTCAAGGCTGTAACTGTCTTGAGAGGATGGGCTTTATCTTTCTGGTACTTTTCTTTTCTCAGCCTGTACCAGACATTCATTTACTATTGAAGTGACTGTCTTAGCCTGTGAATGGTGTGGCATTTGCTAGCCTGGGCATATTTCTGTCTCCTTCACTGAAGATGGTGTTTCAATGATTATGACATGAGATGCAGTTTGGTAGCTAAGAACATAGACTCTTTGCTGTGAAGCCTTTAAACTGAAAACCAGCTCAAGTAGTGGAAGGTACACCGAAAGGGGACCGCCACATGGTTCAGGCAGAAAAGAGTTTATGAGAGGGAGAGCAAGATGGAGGTGTGCGGGGAGAGAAGAGGAGAAAAAGAGGAGGGGACTGTGGTGAGTGGCATTACATGAGCAAGACGAGAGGCGGGACCTCATCAACATTGAAGTATTGGAAGTGACCTCAGAGCCAAGGGAACCACTCACTGCGCAGGGGAGGCGTGGCTGGGCGGCTTAGGAAGTGACTTCAGCGGATGAGGACGTGACCTCAGACTCTAGCGACCTCAGCAGATGAGGACGTGACCTCAGACTCTAGCGACATCAGCAGAAGAGGACGTGACCTCAGACTCTAGCGACCTCAGCGGATGAGGACGTGACCTCAGACTCTAGCGACCTCAGCAGATGAGGACGTGACCTCAGACTCTAGTGACCTCAGCGGATGAGGACGTGACCCCAGAGTCTGGCATCCTTTGCTGACTGGGTCAGGTGATTACTGGTTTCAGGCCCGTGAAGAGGAAGCAGGGACTATCTCAAAAACAACCATCACATAAAGGACTGCACATGTGGCTAATGTGGAGAGTGGCTGCCTAGCAAATGTAAGGACCTGAATTCGATTTCTAGTACAGACAAAAAAGAAAAAAAACCCAAAAGAGAGCTCAGCCACTCACTAGCTGTACACTCGTGACAAGTTAGTAGTAGTAGTATTTCCTATTATCCATTAGCTGTGCAAGAGGTTTCATTGTGACATACTTGAATGAGTTCCTTGACATTCGTGTGCCTTGATTTCCTTATGTATAAGCTGGAGACTCTGATGGCATCTGCATCATGTAGTGGTGAGAATTAAATTTCTCTATATAACAAGCTTAAAATAAACTATGGTACCTAATACTTAGTACTGAAATCCTCCTCTCTAAAACTAATGTAAAGTATTTAAAAATAACAATACAGACTTAGGAAGCCTATAATTTCTCGTTGATATATTCTTTGTTTTTTACATGCCACTGTTATAATGCATAACTTAAGCCAGGTATTGATGTCTCACACCCACAATCCTAGCTACTTGGGAGGCTGAGATCGGAGGATAGAGTCCAAAGCCAGCCTGGGCCAGAAAGTCCATACTCTTATCTCCAGATAACCACCAGACAACCAGAAGTGGTGCTGTGGCTCAAAGTTGTAGAGTGCTAACCTTGAGCAAAAAGAGCTCAGGGACAGTGAGCATCCTGGCCGTGAATTCAAGCAGCATAACCAAAAAAAAAGAATTTCCAGAAGTTAATTTCTACTAGGGTGGAATTAGAGAGGATTTCACTAATAGAACATTTGAACTAAATTAATTACTAAATGATCTTTATTCCTTTATTTTTTTTGGTTGGTTGTGGGGCTTGAACTCTGGGCCTCAACGCTGTCCCTCAGCTCAGCTCAAGGCTAGCAGTCTACCACTTGAGCCACAGCGCCACTTCCGGCGTTTTCTGTTTATGTGGTGCTGAGGAATCGAACCCAGGGCCTCATGAAAGCACTGAGCCACCTTCCCAGTCCATGATCTTTATTCTTAAACTAATAATATTCTAGAATTTTAATGGGAGTCTGTTTAGTCATGTATCACTGGTTACCAATTACTTTTAAAAACTGAGGTGTGTGTAAGCTATACTTACTGTAATCCTATATCCGTTTTACTTGGAGAAACTGTGAGGCTGAGTAATGTATACTTAAGAGAGATGGGCTAGAAGTATAGTTTTATGTCAAACTCTTGTAGGTACTTAAAATTTACTTAGCAAATAATAGCGTATCATCTAGCATAGTCAGAACTATCCCATGCGATCACTTATGTGTGCTCTGTGTTATCTGTTTTAGGGATTGAGTCCTGGTTGCTATGATACCTATGCAGCAGACATAGATTGCCAGTGGATTGATATCACAGATGTGCAACCCGGAAACTACATCCTAAAGGTAACCTTTAAAATAGGTAGTTTATTTAAACGTAAATCAGGCCTGCTCTTGGGATTTTAAATGTTTAAAGCATTTTGGCCTTGGAAGCAATTTCACATACGTTACTTTCAGATAGTTTCTAAGAAAATTAGATAAATGAAACATTTCTCATTAAAAAGAAACAATCTGTAGGGCCTGGTGCTGATAGCTCAGGCCTGTAATGCTAGCGACTCAGGAGGCTGAGATCTGAGGATTGTAGTTGAAAGCCAGCCTAGCCCAGGTAGGTAGGAAAGTCCATGAGATTTTTATGTTCAGTTAGCCACTAAAAAGCTAGAGCCGTGGCTCAAGTGGTAGAGTGCTGGCTTTGAGTGAAAAAGCGGAGGAACGGCCTAGGCCCTGAGTCTAAGCCTCAGTACTGGAGTACACACAAGACAAATAAAAAGGGAAGGGAGGGAGGCAGGGCGGGGAGGAGGGAGGGAGGGAGGAGAGAGAAGGAGGGAGAGAGAGAAACAAGCAAGAAAGAAAGAAAAGAAGGAAGAAAGAGAAGAAAGGGGGAATTCGTTTGGGGAATTGTTCATTTTCCTTGTGTGATGTCTCCGGGATGGAGTCAGCTTGATTAACGTAAACTTCCTGCTTGGTCTAGTGAAATACTTTGTCACCAGTTTCCTTGGGGTGGCGCGATGGAATACAAACAAATAAAAAGCAGTATTTAGTGACGATGAAGTCCTTAACACCTGGCTGTTGGTGTCTAGGTCAGTGTCAACCCCAGCTATTTGGTGCCTGAATCCGACTACAGTAACAACGTTGTCCGCTGCGACATTCGCTACACAGGACACCATGCCTACGCCTCAGGCTGCACCATTTCCCCGTGAGTCATTTCTTTCCAGAGTCTTACTTCCTTGCCAGGCATGATACTCAACGGGAATCTTTTTTTTTTTCTTTTGCCAGTCCTGGGGCTTGAACTCTGGGCCTGGACACTGTCCCTGGGCTCCTTTTGCTAGCCAGCACTACTAGCACTGGAGCCACAGTGCCACTTCTGGCGTTTTCTGTGATTAATTGGTGATAAGAGGCTTTGAACCAGCACATCAGGTCTCAGCCTCCTGAATGACTAGGATTACAGGTGTGAGCCACTGATGCCCGGCTTTTCTCTTCTCTATTCTTCATTCATCTACCCTTCTCCCCTGACTCCATCCTACCCCTTTTGATACAAAACTATTTTAAAATAGTTTTACAAGAGTTGCCATTTAACAAAGCAGTTTATGCCGTTAAACAAAGAGTTTGAAGAATTTTGTAGGATACACATTGCGTTCCTGACTGCATTCTCCCACTACTTCTTCTCTGCTGTCGACTCCCTATCTAAGGAAGGAATCTACAAGAACAGATAATCAACAGAGAAAAATCCCTACGTAGATAAGCTCTACCTAACATTTGAGTTTATCTTTTATTTTTTCCAGTGCTTTGGAAGGAGGGTGAATTAAGGTTGTAATCGTCCTAAAGCTTAGTTTTCAAGATAAGATGTATCCAAAGGTCACAGGGTCGTGAGAAAGGCCAACACTGGTGCGGAGGGCGGCTGTGTCTTGTTCCAGTGGCTAGCAGAGACCAGTTTGTGGGAGCTTTAGAAGTGGGGTTTCCCACATTCCCTGAGGAATCCCTGAAGAAATTCCTAGAGCTCTTCACAGCACATTTGGGCAACCACTGAGTTAAAGTATTCAACTGAAGCTATCAGACCTTTCTCCCTGGGCTGATTTTACATACTCCATTTCCCCACAACAGGTACTAAGGGAATACCCTACTGAAGGAGGATATATGTGGAAACTTCTGCAGCAGATAAATATCAGTCAGGAGGTTCTGTGATGGAACTGTCCATCTGTTCTGCCCTACTCGTTCAAGTATTGCCTATTCCCTGTTGCCTTGATACCAGAAGCCTGTGATAGCTTCCTAATATAAGACCGTAGAATGACAGTGACACGCATCAGCTCTGTATGGATGTCAGGCACTGTGCTCCTCGGTCATCCAGACAGAGCTTTAAGAGCTATTAAAAAGAAGGTTACAGTCAGTAGAAAGATCTGAGGCAGGTGTCAGTGACACACCTGTAACCCAAGCTACTCAGGAGGCTAAGATCTGAGGATCAATCAAAGCCAACCTGGGCGAGAAAGATCCTGAAGACACACACACACACACACACACACACACACACACACACACACACACACACACACACACACACACACACACACACACACACTTTTCATACAGAAACTGGAATAGCAGTTTGCATCTCATGAGCCTGTAATTGGTAAACTTTCCCAAGTCCACCTAAATCTGATGGTGCAGATTTGGCCCTAAGTCTTGCATCCTGATGAGGAGAAAATGAAGGCTGGCCAGCCCATGCTCCATCCACAGTGCCACATACTGTGACTTGGGCTTTGTTGACCTTGGAGGAGGCCCTGTTCCTCATTTGCTTAGAGGAGCAGAGCCAGTGATAAATAACCATGGTCAAAGCACTCAAGGGAGCTCAAGCCCTGAGATGGTAGTACTAAACAAATGCAGTCACTCTGAGCAGGTTTACAGACTGGAGACAAGCCTGGCTGTCAGGCTCAAATGGTGTGCAGCCAGATCCAGAATGTAATTTCATGTAAGAATGAAGTGTTTTCATCTCAATTTTTATAGTTCCTTAACGTATTAACTTATTTTCCGTTTATGTGTTCATTTTTTACTTTGTAGAATATGCTTGTTAAGGTTCTACTCCAGATATCAGAGAGTACTAATCCAAAGGAAGAAATAGCTGCCATGCTTTTCTGTTTAATGTTTGCCTCTGTTCCATTCCCTGATGGCCAGATCCAGGCCTGTCCCACTTCACACAGAAACTACTGAGCAAAGGGAGTGAGAAATCCACACAGCAGCGTAGTCACAATGCTAGATGAAAAGTTCCATGAAGATAAATGAAAATGCAGTGAGACCAGAAGGTCTAGAAAAAGTTTGATGACTCTCAAGTATGACTGCATCCCTCCCAGGAAGAATAGATCTTGAGAGGTGAATCGTTTTACGTCAAGCATGTCTTAGCTGTAAATAGCAAGAGTCATTCAACTGGATCATTCTGGACATTAGTTGGTCTAGGACAGCAGAAGTATTGTGTGACTGCAGAATCGATTCTCCTTAATTCCCTACTTATCACCTCCTGGGATGCATAGTCAGGATGGAATTTTTAATAAGCAGCGTTGATGGATGCTGGTGGTTCATGGCTGTATTCTAGATACGCAGTAGGCTGAGATCTGAGGGTCACGGTCTGAAGCCAGATTGGGCAGAAAAGTTCATGACATTCTTGTCACCAGTTAACCAGTAAAAAGCTGGATGTGACAGCATGGCCCAAGTGGTAAAGCCCCAGACTTGAGTGAAAAAAAAAAAGAAACAAGAGAAAGCAAGAAGTTTTGAGTTCAAGCCCCAGAACCGACCCGCATCCCCCAAAAGGAAGATCGACCAAAGGGAAATAGGATGAAGCAAAATTAAGTTAGTGATGCATAATAAAATAGAAGGTTATGCTTTCGCTGTGTACAGTAGCATGAAATGTGCCGAGCTCCTCTCTTGAGAAAAACCTGTCGCCTTCTGAATCGCTTGCCCTTGTATTTTGACTTTCACCTTAGGGATCGGAGCTCAGAAGGAGATTCTCCTTCCAACTGGGATTCAGGACACCATTTTCTTGGCCTTGAGGGCTGAGGACCACAAGGGGAGAGAGGAGGGGTCAGGTCAGGAGGAAATACAGGGCCTGTTTGCCAAGGGAAGTCTTCTACTTTGGCTAAGCGTAAACTTCATGGAATTAAGAGCTGGATAAAAAGGATGGAAAGGCCCTTTGGGCTCACACAGTGGGAACTAGGTCAAGGGAGTTTCGAAGCACAAGCTGAAGAGTTTGAACTTTGTCTTGGAGGCCAGGGGTATCTTGAAAAGGTTTTGAACAGAGGGTGTAACTTGCTTAAAGCCAGGTGGTCAGACGGATGGCTATGGATAAGTTCCAGGCTTAACAAAAACCTCTAATGGCACATTACTCTTGGGTCCCTGGTTGTTTGTCATGCCAGTCAGGTATTTGAGAGCATTTGATTGGTGTGTAGAAACCACCCAGTAAGTAGCTGTGTTCTGTTCATGTATCTCCATGGTGAACAATACACTGGGTTGTGTGACTCGGAAGCCCTTTTTAGTTCTGTGGTTAAGGTCTCTTCTATTCACAGAATTTGCTCTCTGGAAATGGGTGGTTTATGATTTGGGCTTTAGTCTTCCTTACATGGAGTTTCAGGATCATTATTAAAGTAGTTGTAAAAGGGGGGTTCAGTTCAACATGTCAGTTTGTGAGCACAGTGCACCTTGATCTGTGTCACTCCTTTATATGATCGAGATTTAAATACAACAGTACTTGATTGAATTTCCTCTGACACGATCTCTACCTCTTAATGTGTCTTTCTGCATCCAAACCATGCTGGAGAAGAAGTACTGCTAGGCAGAGCAGCAGGCCTGGCTCCACTGCTTGATAGAATGGTACTTGTCTTTTATGGGAAATTAACTCAGCTGATTGGTGGTGGCGGTAAGGTGGAACCTCCGTCCTGCTTCACTTTTGATCATTTCAGAGGCTATTTCTTTGATGATGAATATTAAGATTATAGTCATCAGGCATATGCTCTCTATTGATACCTATTAACGCTAATTTCACAAGGTGTGTCTCTTGCTGAGGAGGAGGGAATTGCTACATGCAGTATTCTAAAGATAGACTTTAATTGTATTTTTGCACCCAATTATAATATTATCAGGTTAATAACTTGTTTTGTTTTGTTTTCTTAATCTAGGTATTAAAAAAAAAGCAAGCCAAACTCCCAGTGGATAATTCAGTTCCTGTGTTCTGAAGTGGGAAAAAAAATAGATTAGTTTCAGTAGGATTTACATTATTTTGGAAAAGAGGACAGAAAAACAACAAAGGAATTTTTATTTGGACTGTTTTACGACAAAGAAAATAACTGGATTTTGCATATTTAAATAAGCATTATTCAAGAAGTTTTAAACACTTATTTACATTACTTTGTGAATAACTCAGCGTTTTGATTCTGCAAGTGTATACTCAACTCTCTCAAAGAAATCTAAATTTCTTCTGCTTCTTTTGAAACTAATACTACCAAAGGGAAAAATAATATCTTAAAGATTGAGCCAACACTATTTTGATTAGTCCCTAAAGTGCTGAAACATTACGTGAAGCATAATAATGCGCTCATATGTGTAATCATGGGCTCATGTGTGTTGTAGTGTAAATTAATTTAGAAGTGAGGCTCCTGCTGTGTAAATATGTTTCAACAGGGACAGATTTGGTGCTGAGAATGGAAGAAACACATTACCATTGGTATGAAGAGATATTTCTATATAGCAGAGCAATGCCTATAGATGTATTGAAATAGTTACATCCCTATATAAAACTATGTTTACATTTTAAAATTAGATATCTTTCTTTCTGTCCAGCACACAGTTTCATTCTGACTTGAGTTCACTTTTGGTTTGGATTGAATCAAAGGACCCAGCCGCCCAGTTTCTATCTGATACTTACTGATATTTCTCTACTCATTTGTAGACTTTTTCATGTGCAGAAGTATTTATAGTGGGATCCTGTAAATTACCATTCTGGAGATGGACAGACATAGGACAACTGTGTAGCTGGAAAGCCAGAGGACAGACATGTTACATCCAGAGACAGCCTGCTCTTAAGCCTAGTTCAGTCCAAGCCAAAACCAAATCCTCCTTCACACAACAATTATACAGTCTCTCAAACCTGTCGAAGTCTTTAAAGAAATAATGAAAAACACACTAGATTTTCACCCATTCTCCATTTTCAATCTTCAGATGTTGAAAAAGGAAGGCTGAAGACTTTTAAGTCAGATTAGACGAGATAGTTTGCCATCACGTTGGGGTGCTGTCCTGGGTTGTGCAGGTTGAGGACTCTGGTTGTACGTGTTTTTGAGTGTGAAATAGCAAAGCACAAAGCCAGATGAACTTGAGGAGTTGGTGAGTGAGGGAAAGAAAGAAATCCTGCAGACCTGAGGACTGCTCCGCAAGCAGTCAGCTGTGATCCTATTTTAAACTGTGAAATTCAAGGTGGCAAAAGAATTTGAAGACGCCGTCATTTTTCTGACATTCAAAAGGTGCGGAAAGAAATCCGATTTAAACTTTTTATGTTAGTGGTGCTTAAGCAGAAACTTTCCTACATTGACCAATATTCAGATTCCAAGAACACACTAGAATTGTGAAAGTAAGCTGTGTGATGTCTTTTACATCAGAGTGATGACCTATACCATACTGTGCTCACTGGGCTCACAGCGTGGTCTGAGAGGCGAGATGGGCAGCTAGCAGGGGCAGGCAGAGCAGAGCTCAGTCCTGGCCTGCCCAGGTACACACTCAGCAATGAGTGTAGACAGAACTTTGGTTCTGTCTGATGTCTGAGCTATGGGATTGCTTTTCTTTGCCCTCAATTACTTTTTAGTTTAAGATTGGAAAGAGATTCTTTGAAATTATAATCTTTTCTGATACAGATATTTGAAAATAGTTGTTTTTAAAAACAAACACCAAAAACTATCAGTATTACTATTAATCCAGACTGGCATCTACAGACTTAAGCCCTATTGTGTCACTAGGATATTTGCTCCTAAAAACCAGCCAGTATCATGGAAAAATATGGAAAACCACATTTCCAATCATTTCAGTGAGGCTTTTAATCTGTGTACCTATCATCAGTTGAAATCCTAATTAGTGTAGGTCATTCTCTCACATCAGGAATTGGGACATAAGAAAGAACATCTCTAACCTCAGTATATACAACAAGAATGACCCTACTTTTGCATTTGGTTTACCTTACTCATTTTTAACAACAGAAAGTGTCTATAAAATTTCTATTTTAAGCTCTTTCATTTCTCATAACTGTATTTTATTTTTCAAAAATAAATTAAAAGTTTAGCATTATGCCGCATGTCAGCAGCTTATACTTGTTATGCTAGCTACTCAGGAGCCCAAGATCTGAGGCTCTCAATTCAAAGCCAGCTCAAGTAGAAAAACTCAAAGAGATTCTAATCTCCAATTAAGTAGTAAAATGCCAGGGATGGAGGTGTGGCTCAAGGGGTAGAATACCAGTCTTAGACATAAAACCAGTACACTGCACAAGGCCCCGAGTTCAAGCCCCAGCCAGTACAGGCACCAAAAAAAACGCCAAGTTGAACATTATATGCATACATGTATTTCTAATCATTAAAAATATGTTTCAAATCCCCGAAATGTCTGTCTTTTAAATGTAACATCTACTATTTGGATTCTTTTGAGAATTTTTTTTTCAATTAAGAAGCAAAATATTCTTGTTTCTTCGCCTTCAGAGAACATCCCTAAATACTTCATAGTAGTGAAGAGACCTCAGTTGTTTTGAGACACAGTGTTAGAAGTCACTTACTGTAACAGATGATTCACTGGTAAAGGTTGTTGAACAATGAAGAACACAATTCAGTCTTAGCACATTCTAAATAATTTTATTAAGGGAAGAGTCGAAATGACAAACATTGAGTGCTGAGAAGGGACTTGTTTTTGCATTGATAAAGGCTGTGAATGAAATAGGAATCATTTAGCAAGCCTACTGCCTGCCCTAGCGCGGTCTGCAGTTTGGCTCATACATGGGCTTTAAGGCTCGTACTCAGTCTAGCTACCACCGAAACTTCTTGTTCGTTCTTTTCTTTTTCAGTCGTGGGGCTTGAATTCAGGTCCTGGGCGCTATCCCTGAGCTCTTTTGCTGAAGAATAGTACTCCACCATTTTGAGCCCCAGAGCCATTTCCAGTTTTCTGGTGGTTAATTGGAGGAGATAAGAAGTCTCACAGACCTTCCTGACTAGGCTGGCTTCGAACCACAAGCCTAGATCTCAGCTTCCTGAGTAGCTAGGATTACAGGCGTGAGCCACTGGTGCCTGGCTGAAAATCCTTATATTTTTATATAATAATGTTATTAACAATATCTAATGATTCACCTAACATTATTTGTACAAACAGTTTCTCTTTGAAATCTCACATGATCTCACATTTATAAACATTCTCAATGTTCAGGGTTTAGAGGAAACATGGTTCCCGAGTTTTCCTAGCAGGGAAAATTTATCTTTAGCAGACTGCACAAAAACATTAAATTCGTCGTCAGGAAATACTTTGTTTTAAAAATAACCTATTTGATACTAATAGAATTTTAAACTGATAAAAAGTGCCCCTTTATATATTTTTTATTTTTTAAATTTATATACACCATCAAAATATTCAACAAATTATATTTCATTTCCAGCTATGCAAAGTCCTGGACCACTTTCAAACACAAAGAATTTCATTTATCCTTAAAACTAAAATGGTGCTGAATTATTTCAACTTGAATGTAAAATGCATTAAGTAAGTCTTAGCTCACAGGATATAGACATTTAATTAATATAATAACTGCTTGTTGCAAACCAAATGACATGCCGTTTGGTATTATAATGTTCAATAGTGCTTTTAGTTTCTCCTCAAATGTTCAGGAATCCTATCTGTAACTTTTTTGAAGAGCTTTTGTTATAAGGCCCAAACACTGGCTTTCTGTTCTTTGCTTTCATACATTCTGTTATTAATGCCTGTGCTGTAATTGCAAGCCTATATAAAAATGTCTTGAGTAAATGATTTCAAGTGTCCAGAGTGGTCATTTGTGGTGGCGTGTAAGTGATACGAATCACATTTTTGGATAAAATGTTAAGGGCCTGCATATGGTTGCTGGCATTGATTAACTGCTTTTCTACAAACAAATTGCATTTTTAAGAAGTTCTCTTCTTCAAAAGTTTACGCAAGGGGCTGCCGTACAGTATGTCCATCGAAGTTCATGTCCATCCAGGTGTCCAGTGCTTCTTGCTCGGTCACTCTTCCCGTCCGTCTCCCCGTCCGGGATGTTCCTGCCTCGCAGATGCGTTTCTCACTTCTTTCATCAGACACTGAGTGCCCTGACTGCATTTGTCTCCTGTTCCCTTTTTCATTCATTTCCCCCTCCCTCGAGGCCCTCCCCACTCAAACTTGTTTCAGATGTTCATTTTTCCGTGTCTACAACCAATTATTTAATAAGATCATATGACTCAAAGCTTGCCTAGCTCAGATAGATTAAAAAATAAACAACTGATTTTTTTTTTTTTTTTTGGTGCCAGGACTGAATCTTGAACTCAGGACCTGGGCATTGCCTGTGAGTTATTTTGATCAAGGTTAGCATTCTACTACTTGAGCCCCAGCTCCACGTTGAGTTTTTTAGTGGCTAATTGGAAGTGAGAGTCTCATGAACTTTCCTGGAAGCATGAGCTGGATTCAAATCTTGATCATCAGCCACCACTTCGTGCAACCCTAATGTTTCAAAGCAAATACTACTGAACTTGAATCATACATGCCATGCACAAATGGACCCTAAGCTACTTCTAAGGGCACTCAGCAGCCATTGCCTTAGGAAATATACAGTAATCTCTTGGTATCTATGTATCATTTGTTTCAGGACCACAGGGATACCAAAGTCTATGGATACCCAAATCCTTCCTATAATGACAGTATTTGCACATCATGCTGTGTATGTTAACATCTCTAGCTAACTTACATGGCAGGCAGACTGTTTTATTATGCCTCACTGGATTTTACTGTGCAGATACTATGTTCTTCATAAATTAAACTTTAGTGGTAAGCCCACATCAGGCGTTGGGAGTATTGGTAATTTTTCCAATAACGTGTGTTCACTTTGTGTCTCTGAATCACGGTCTCACCAGAGTAACACTTGTTCATTATCGCTGTATCATTGCCGATGATCTGTGATCAGTGCTCAGCTGCTGTTAAGGGATGCCTGGAGCCACATGCATGCAAGATCGAGAACTCGCTGGAGGGATGCTGCGTGCCCTCTGACCTCTGCCCAGTCAGCCATTCCCCAGCTCGCCCCCTCTCTGGGCCTCCTATGTCATTGTCACCATACCAAAATGGCCACACAGTCATCCTGCAATGTCCTCTTAAGTGTTCCAGTCAAAGGAAAATCACGTCTCTCGCTTGAAGTTTAACAAATAAGTGATTAAGTTTAGTGTGATGTAGAAAGCTGAGGTAGGCTGGAAAACTAGACCTCTTTTTGCCAGTCAGCCCAGCTGTGAGTGCAGAGGAAACGTTCTGAAACGAAATGAAAGGTGTTACTGTGGTGAGCATGTGGCTGATGGCAACCGAAACACTTCGTCAATGAAATGGAGGAAGTTTTTAGTTCTCTGGATGGACGATCAGGCCAGCCGCAACAGTCCCTTGAGCCAAAGCCTAATCCAGAGCCAGGCTCGAACTAACTCTATGAAGACCAAGAGACATGGAGTAGCTGCAGAAGCAAAGGCTGAAGTTAACAGTTGGATTATGAGGTTTCAGATAATGTTTCTAGGTACAAGGTGAAAGCCGGGAGGTGTGGCTCACGCCTGTAATCCTAACTGCTCAGGAGGCTGAGACCTGAGGATCGCAGTTCGACAGGCAGATGTAGCCAAGATGGTGGATCCAGAGTTTCCACAGAGACGAAACAGCCTCCCACGGAAGGAAAACACCACCAGGATCTTCAGAGTCAGAGAAGGGGAAGTCAGGGTCTGGCTTTGAAGCTTCATAGACCAATGGTTGATGTTTCCATTGGAAGTGGAAGCCAATTCTTTCACTATGCTGAAACAACAAAATCCTCTCCCTAATAACTAATTAAAAAACCCTTTTGTTTAAACCAGACACATGCAATGGCAGATTCTTGTCTTTCAATCATCTATTTTATAAAGTATAGACCATCCCTATTCATCAGGTGTTATGAGTGATTCCTTCCTTCTTTCCTTCCTTCCTTCCTTCCTTTTCTTTCTTTCTTTCCTTCTTTTTCTTTCTTTTCTTTCCCCTTTCTCTCCTCCTTCCTTTCCTCCCCCCTCCCTGGCACTGTTCCTTAGTTTTTATACTCAAGGCTCATGGTCTACCATTTGATTCATACCTCTACTTCCTGATGCTTGATTGATTAAATGAGATAAGAGTATCAGGGACTTTCCTTTTCTGACTGGTTTTAACCTCAGTCCTCAGATCTCAGCCTCTTAAGTAGCTAGGATTACAGGTGTGAGCCACCAGCATCTGGAATTTAGGTATCTTTTATTAAAGTATCTTCTTTTTCAAAGTTAGTTGTTTATAATGACACTTAGAGTAAACCAATCATTGTGTTCTTTCTTATTTTTTATAGACATAATTGCATAAATTTTCAAGTCAAGTCCGGTGTTTCTTCTAGGAAGTGGGAGCAACTGGATTGGAATGAATGACTTGGTAGGGTGGGTCCTGCACACCCACAGACTTACCTTCTGGGGTTTCAGATATGGGTGGTGAACTGTGGTCTGAAAATATTGAATAGAAATTTCCAGTGCTGAACAACTCATATGTTTTAAATTGCACACCATTCTAAGGGGCATGATGAAATCTCACATTCCTGCTTTTTCCTGCCCAGAATCTGAATCGGCCTCTCAACTTGCACATCCACGCCACATGGACTGTTTGTGAACTGGTCGTAAGGAACCCTCTAGGTTGACTGCCATGTGTCACAGTGCTTGTGTTCAAGTAGCACTTTCTTGGCTTAAGAACCACCCAAGAGTCTGTCATTTGCACATGCCAAAAGGAAGCTATGGAGTACTTCTTTTAAGTGAAAAAGTAAAAGCAACTTATATTATTACAATTCTATTTTAGTTGTTAGCTTATTTTTATTAGTTGCTACTGCGAATATCTTCCTATGCCTGACTTTTAAATTCAGCTGTGTCACAGATATGCATCTTTGTGATAGACAAAGTCCATAGGCTTCCGTGTTGACCAAGGTTTCGGGCATCCCCTTAGCGATAAAGGAGGTGAGTGGACTCACAATTTGCTGCCAACAATTTACTGTTTAACTACGGCATCACAACTGGCTGGCTGAAGGTCTGGTTGTGGATTTGTATGGAAGTAACAAATAAGCAGGGTACAGCGTTCTGTGTTAGAATCCCCGAGCCTTGAATGCCAGAGGCTGACAGGCAGGCTTTCCAACCCAGACGTTTACAGCACGAAGTCCGGAAAGCTAGCTAATGGCAGCAAGCTGTCACAGCCAGAGACTCTTCAGTGCTGCCTCCGAGGCTTACGGCTCTGGGCTCGAGTGGCAGGTGCCTTGTTCGCGGCAGCCAGTGTCCTGGTCTTTGAGCTTTGGGTCTGACAACCCTCAGCTCTTATCCTTGGCAGTGCTCTGGAGTTCTTCCGTGGTCAGGGCTCGTGGGGTCCACTCTTGGCAGTGTCTTGTCTTGGTCTCAAAGCCCCTTACCTTCCGGAGTCCCTGCCCCTCACTAGCTCTGCTCCCAGCTGCCTCTCAAACCATTCAGCCATCTCCTTGCTCGGCTGCCAATTTTGCTCAGTTACTAGCTCACCCGGCCCTACTCACAACAAAGACCAGCAGTAGGCATTAAAAGGCCATTGGGAAGAAGTTGTTACTGAGGCCTAACGTCTCGCAGGGCTGACGCTGAGTCCCTGCAGAGGGGCTGGCCCCCCGCCCCGAGTGAGGATGGCTGCAGCATGGCGGGGCCCTCCGTCCAGTCCACCCAGCCGGCCATGGCCAAAGCCAAGTCTCCAGGGCTGGCAAAAGTCGTCTGGAATGGCATGACTTGTGCTGAGCTTCTGAAGCAGCAGTCATGGCTGTAGTAGTAGTCATGGTTGAAGGCATCCTCCAGCTGGCCTGGACTTTCCTCACCGGGACTAGGAAGAGTTGTCCAGCGTCAGGGTGTGGAGCAGCCAGGCTGCGTGATGCCGGTCTGGTTGGTTGCTAAAGGAGCTGCTTGGTTGATAACCCCCCTTTCAAGGCAGCCTGTACAGAGAGGAGGGTCTGTCAGCTGCCAATCAAGCAGTCCACGAGTCTGCCCCCCGCCCCGTCTTGCCCCTTTAAAACATCCAAGGGTACTTCCAATAAAGCGTACTGTGAAATTAGTATTCTCAATGTCTCATAAACCCTGGTCAATGCCTTTAAGGAAAGTCAGTTTACCTTGCTCATGTAATTGTAACCCCTCTGCACGGTATTTTCACAATAAAAAAACTTATTAATAATAATTTTAAAAAGGGAAGTCAGGGTCCCTCTTCTGTCACAATGAGAAATAGGTACCAACTTTGGAGAGAGACAGAGACAGAGACAGAGAGCAACAGAGTGAGAGAGAGAGAGAGAGACAGAGAAAGACAGAGACAGACAGAGAGAAACAGCCACAAAGCCAGTAAGAGAACTGTCAATTAGTTTGTGAACTAAACACAATTACTTTGTGAGCCAAATCAAACCAGAGTTCATGACAAAACTGCATATATAAAAGAAACAAAAAGTGAAATGAGAGAGACAGATAGGGGATAACAAAATTTACTCACTTGATTTTTGTTAACAGAACGCTCATGTTCTCAGGATCTACGAATTGAGTTTCCCACAAGAAAGCGATGCCGCCGCCCTCGTTTCCTCTTCCACAGTCTGAAGTCTGCTCACTCCTCACCCATCTTTTGGGTTTCATGAAGTCTTGGAGCAATTCAGATGGGAGAAGCATTCTTACTGGTGAGAGAACAGTGAAGTTCCTTCTTATTCAACTAGTCACGCTGGAATTACAAAAATGATGGTCTGCCAGGCACAGGTGACGCTTGCCTGCAATCCTAGCTACTCAGGATGAGCCCCGGAGGACTGCTGCTCAAAGTCTGAGTAGAAAATTCCTGGCGATTCTATTTCTAATGAATCAGCAAAAAGCTGAGCTGGAAGCAGGGTTCGCATGGTAGAGCCATGAGCAAGCAAGCCAGACAAGCACTAAGACTTGAGTTCAATTAAAAGAATAAAGAGGGGGGAAGAGGAGGAGGAGGAGGGGGAGGGGGAGGAGGAGGAGGAGGTGGAGGAGGAGGGGGAGGTAGAGGAGGGGGAGGAGGGGGAGGAGGAGGGGGAGGGGGAGGAGGAGGAGGGGGAGGAGGAGGAGGGGGAGAAAGAGTAGGGGGAGGAGGGGGAGGAGGGGGGGAGGGGGAGGAGGAGGAGGGGGAGGGGGGAGGGAGAGGAGGGGGAGGAGGGGGAGGAGGGGGGAAGGAGGAGGAGGTGGTGAGTTTTTTTGAGGCTTTTGCCCCTATCATTACTACCAATTTGAACTTCCTGTCTCTGTCCTCTTTATTCCTGTTATTTATCTTTGATCATCAGCGGCAGGCACTGCATTGTTCACTTGCTAGTTGCAGTGTACTTCTGTGTTCACAGATCCTGTGGTGGTGGTACAGTTCAAGGGCAAGTTAAGTGAGGAAGAGAAAACTTGAGAATAAAAGCCCAGGAAGATCCCAGCATCCCGAGAGCCTGTAGGGCCCTTGGAGAGCAGCCAGTGTGTGGCAACCCCTCGTCCACATCTCCCCTTCCTTCTGGGTGCTGGGAATTGTACTGTGTCAGATGCTGGGGGACAGGGTGAGAGCGGGTATGTGACAAGGTGTGACAGTGCATCCTGAAGGCTTCAGAACTTCAGTCCAAGAACATCAGCGTCTGTCTTCGATTTGCCTTGCAAATCACGAACCAGCGGGGGTGAGATCAGGGGACAGACACTCATTTAGGCACTGGATCCCCTGAAGACTGACTGACTGATGTAGCCAGGATTTTCTCCAGGTCCCAAGGCGCCCAGAGACGCCTTGCAGTCCACAGGGAGTTACCCTGCCATCCTCCCAAAGTTTAAGAAGACCTGTCAGGAGCAAGGTCCCTGGGGTCAGTCCCCTCCCGCCCCTCCCCATTCCTCAGGAGTACTTGTGACACACAGGGTGGTGGACAAGCACTTAGGCCCCATTTTTACCTCCCTCCCACACAGAGTTGCACAATCTGGTGACAGGGGGTCTTCCAGGATTCTCTTCTTTCTCAATATCCTGGCAGCAAAGGACCATGGAGTGCTTTCATCCTCTCATTGGGAATTGCTAGAAAAACCGGACTTGGATTTGCCCCTGTGGGAGTATTTTGGGTCCTCGCTGCTAATGATATTTCTATCCTGGCTCCACTGAAGAAGCCACTTTGGATGGCCGTTACTAACAAAGAGCTTCTGCCTCCCTGAGAAAACCCGGCTCCCCAAGCGCCCCAGTTCCCTGTGCTGCAGAGAATCCGCCAATATGAAATCCAACGCCCCCAAGTCTGAGAGACAATGGGACAGAAGCCAGCAATGTGTGAGCAGCTAGCTGGAGGGAGCGTTGGCTTCCTGAACTCAGATGGTTGACACTATTGTCAAAATCAGTGTTTAATGAGTCCCTATATGTTCTAGACATAGAAGCATGATTCAGTCACTGCCACCGCACCTCTTTGAAGAAGGAGCTCTTATCTCCTTAATTTCCCAGGATATTGAGGGACCCCAAGAGGTTAGGGCACTTTTTAAGAAAACTCAAATTAAATAAAAACTCAATTAAATAAATATAAATCGAATAAGTGAATTCTGTAAGAGATATCAAGTAATCAAGTACTTTCCTATGCCAGTAACAACTGGTTTGAAACTATGTTTTCAAAGCTTTTTTTTTAAATTTATTTTTTTATCATAAATAGGGCATGAATTCAGGGCCCTGTCTCTGAGCTCTTTTGCTCCAGACTAGCTCTCTACCACTTTGAGCCACAGCTCCACTTCTGGTTTTTAAATGGTTAATTGGAGATAAATGTCTCATCGGGACTTTCCTGCCCGGACTGGCTTTGAACCCCAATCCTTAGATCTCAGCCTCCTGAGTAGCTAGAATTACAGGTGTGAGTCACTGGCACTCAGCTTAAGATTCTATTTTTAGTATGATACAGATAATCTTTGATGAAGGCTCATATAAAAAAAAATCAAGCCAGGTACCAGTGGCTCACACCTGTAATCCTAGCTACTCCGGAGGCTGAGATCGGAGGCTCCTGATTTGAAGCCAGCCTGAGCAGAAAAGTCCATGAGATTTTTGTCTCCAATAAACTACTCAGAAAAAGTTGAAAGTGGCTTTGTGGTTCAAGTGATAGAGCACTAACCTTGAGCACAAACAAGTTCAGGGACAACATCCAGGCCCTGAGTTCAAATCCCAGACTTGGCAAAAAAATCCAAAATTTTAATTGCTAAATAAAGAAGAATAATAACAGGTATTGTGCAGGAAAACTAGGCATTGTAAAGTTGATTTATTCTATAATTTTATTATGATATATTCATCTGTCCATACACAGATTTAGCTAAAAGTAACACCCTTTGACTCCCTTCATCCCCATATTCCCGTCTTTCTCCCTTCCACCTTTAATGAAAGCCTTGAAACCTTAAAAGTACTACGGGAAAGCTCTGGAAGATCCAAGCATAGGTAATTACTTTCTGAGTAGGACACCAGTAGCCCGGCAAATAAGGGCAAGAATGGATGAACGAGAGATAGCATCAATCTACACATCAAAAGAAACAATTACTGGAATCCACCTGCAGAATGGGAGAATAAAGTTATTCAAAACATTGCCTATCGATTTTATCAAGGAAGGGAGAGATCTATATTTTAATTGTCAATTTATTGGACTATAAATTGATGTTATTTTTCATGAAAATAATTTGAGAATATGTATCAAGAACCTTAAATAATTCCAGTTGGGCTGTAATTATACCCTGAGGAATTCATCTGAAGGAAACAATCAAGCATATAGGTAAAGACTTAGTAAACACAATCAAATCAGTTTAATCATTAGAAATCATCCATCTAAATAATAGTTAAATTTTCATTTTACTCTAGAAAATTATTGAGCACCTTCTAAAATTTCTGTTTTAAATTTGATGATACAAGGAAATGCTCTTCTATAACATAGCTAATGATGTACTGGGGTTTTTTTAGTGATATTATTTGAAATGTTTCTATATGCCAATGTTTGCCTTGAAAAAGAGATTCAAAGACTGTGTAATGCAAGTTTAGCATTTGGCTTAGTAGCATCTCTGAAGGATTGGAAGAAAGGTTTTATTTTATTCCTGTATATTATGGGTTTTCTCTAGTGGTAGCCTGTATTATTTTTTAATGGAAATTTTCAAACAAATAGAAAATTAGAGTGTGATCTGATAACAATCCAAGAGACGCTGTTGCTCAATCCTCAACTGATACTTCTCTTGTTCTTCCTATTGTTTAAGGCAAACATAAGATATGATATTATTTTATCCAAATTCTTCTATGCATGTCTCAAAGGAGTTAGGAAATTTAACAAACGAACTCAATGTTATCTCATTAAAAATAACACTTCCTTCATATCATCAACTAGAATTTAAATGGAAAAATTGCTCGTAATTTTCCCTTCCCTACAAAAAAACTTTGTTTGAATCCAGATCAAACAAGGTCTATGAGGCAGAGTAAATCAAGGAAAGTGGGCATGGGAAGAAACAAACACTGTGTTAGGGAATAATTTTATCAGAGATACAGAAATGCTGTATGCTTTCGGCCTTACATTCCCACTTAGCTTCAGATTTAGTATTAAACAAAGAAAAAAGGAAAGGAAAAAGAGCAACTCTTTGCCTCTGACCTTGTTTGCTTGCCCCAAATAATTAGTATGCTCATAAACTGAGCCAGGATATCTTAAAGACAGACACTCATCCTGGGAAAACAAACACTTGGGAAAATGACTCCTGTTGGCACAAAATGTGTTTACAGGTTTTACTTATCACGAGGCTGAGTATCTGTCTTGATGGGAGCGTGGGGAAAAATCCATCTTTTCTTTGAAGGGTTGCCAAGGCATTAATGACCCAAGTTTAACAGGCAAGTTGGTTTTAAAAGTCTCTGTGCCCAATTGATGAAAGCATAACTAGAGTGAGTAATTGTGCCCGCTGTGACAGCAGAGGAGGGTAGATATCCTAAGGTGAATTGGAGTCAGCCGCATCCTACTTTTCACCGCAAATACTCATGATGTTAAAGCACTCATTGCACCTGGAATCAAACGTGCCTCCGCCATATCTGGGTCACGTCCCTTTGTCCTTCCTTTGTTTTAGAAATGAACCTCAATGTGCTCTCCAATTCCTGTGTGTAGCATGGAGACCTTGGGACGCAGGGGCCAGTCCAGAGGCCTCTTCCCTGTGTAGAGCTCCCTGGATGCTCTGATCACCATTACCTGTCTGGTAACAGTGTCTGGTAACTCGATGGAGATGAGCATTGTCTATACATTGAATTTGTTCACTGTTGTAATCTAATGTATATACTTTCTCCTTTATCATTGCTTGTTTTTTTTCAGGCTACTCATGGGTGGGGAAATAGGTATTTCTCATAGTGTTGTTCCTTCTACACTCCATTGTTCCCTGTATTTACTACCAAAAACCGTTGGTCTAGAGGCTTAAGTGGTTGCATGTTAGGTCTACCTTGAGAACAAGACTAGGTTATGCTGTTCTATCAATTCACAACCGCACCATTTGAAGGAGCCATAATGAGTCTTGGTGTCAGCTTTCTGTGATTTGAACAATCATCACTGCTGTGATCATCAGCTGTGTGTGTGTTGGTACTTGGGCTTGAACTTAGGATTTCACATTTCACTTAGCCTTTTCACTCAAGGCCTGCAATTGAGTCAGTGCTCCACTTTGACTTTTTGCTGTTTAATTGGAGAAAAGAGTCTCAAGGATTTGTCTGCCCAGGCTGGCTTTGAATCATGATGCTTAGATCTCAGCCTCCTGAGTTAGCTAGGATTCTAGGAGCCACTGGTGCTTAGACTTCCCTCTACTCGTCCTGGCAGCATTACTGTTTATTCATTAGATTCATTATCAAAATCAGATTTAAAAAAGAATACTGAGACTATTTCAATGATGGCCTATTTTCTTTTTTCTTTAACTCAACTATTTGTTTTTTCATTATTTCATTAAATTAAATAACTTTTAACATGAAAACCTGATAATAGGTCTTGTTTTTCCCTTTGAAATTTGAGAGTTTTGGAATCTCATGAAAGTCAGCAAGGTACGGAACTGTTTAATGAGAAAGGGCAACCGTTGTTTTTGGAGCTGTATGTGTATTTTCCCCCAATATGGTCCAGTGGAATTTTAACCTTACACAAATGATCTGTTGATTTGAAACATCCTGGGACAAATTTGACCTAGAACATTTTCAAAGGGGTTAGTAACTGGAAAGACAAGAAAGCTAAGGACATTTGGCAAGGTGCTTATGTTACATGCTTTATATAACATTCTTGTCAAATTTTTGATTTTCAATTTGGTTTCTCAATTTCCTGTAAAATAAATTCAAGCACCCTGATGTTCATGGGCATCTGGTCGTTCAAGGCCTTGCCAGCGACCCCTCCTCAATGTCACATCTGGTGTTGTGTGTGCAAGTTCTCCTCCAGCTAACCTGGAGAACTGCTCATTTCCCTTAGGCCTGCTTCTCCCTAGCACTAGACAGTCACTTCTCTAGGCCTAAAAAGGCTGCACTCCTACAGATTCACATACCGCTTTCCTTCTTAAACTGTTTCTTAGCTAACATTGTGTCTTCCAATCATATGTAAGAAATTAGCAGCCTGACTATGTGTTAACAGTGAATCACTGTGTCCAACAGTAAGCAAAAGGTAGCTAGCCTAAGCTCAAACTAGATACATTTAAAATTTTAATTATACTCAAAGTTGAGTGACAGAGAGATAATAATCACTAGAAATGGTTAAGTGGAATGATGAATTTCTCAAGAATAGCTAATAGTCCCTGAATGCTTGTTAAAACCTTTTTGTACTATGATACAGTCCTGGCGGTGAGGCAGGGTAGGTCTTCACACTTGTTTTCTGTGTTTTTCTCATCCCCTTCCTTGCTTGTAGTCATAGTCCATTTTTCCATCTTCCATTCATATTCACAAAAGAATATACAAGCAAAAACAACTCCTTATCCCTGATTTGCCCAACTGATTCCTATAGGCAAGAGTTTTGTTTTTTTCTTTCTACCCTCAAAAGGAGGAACTAAACTAGATGGTGACCTAAGGCAGAAAAGAAAGGTAGGAGGGAGGAAGGTAGGGAAGGGAGTAAGAGAGAATGGGAAGTCAAAATAGAGGAGGGGCAGAGGGGAGTGGAGGGTGGGAAAGCAGGGGAGCTGAGGGAGGGCTAACACTGCTCAAAAAGAAATGTACTCATGACCTTACTCATGACACCCCTGTACACTACCTTTACAAGAACCTTTGAAAAATAGGGAAGAATGGAAAGAGGGAAAAGGATCATTCAGAGGTTCTGGAAACAGACTGAAGAATGGAAAGAGGAAAAGGATCATTCAGAGGTTCTGGAAACAGACGGAAGGCCCCAGAAGCTTTCACCGCAGCCCTGAGCACGCATAAGCCCACCAGAGAAAGGGGTTAGGGAACTTGGGCACCTACAAGATGAAGGTAGGAGCAAATATGAAAACCTGACCCCTAGATTAAGCTGGAGCTGACTGACGGGAATGAGGATTCCTCTACAAAGCACGTGGCAGTGGTGTGTCAGGGTGTCTGCCTTTACTACCCTGTTCTCAGCTTTCAGAACACAATTGAGGAGCCATGCGTCATCGCAGCCATATTCATGACATCTCTCCATGAGGACGAATCTAAGATACCTACTTTCCATGTTAAGAAAACACGGTTTTCCTAGATTTTGTAAATGTCTTTTTAAATTGATGAGAAGTATTTTATATTGGTTTCGTTGCATTTATTCATGATAGTTGTCCAAATTGCTTTGTAAAAACCAGTCTCCTCAACCTTCCTAGAGGATTCGCACAATGTCTTCCTTCATCAACTACCATTTCTCCCAGTCTCTTTCTCCACCACCGCTGCCCTCTCTCTCACGTGGTGTATGCTAAAGAACCTGCGTCCTAAATCATAGCAGCTACTGAATGATCTGAGTCATTGGGTAAATTGAAAACACTTGTGTATACCCATGATCAAATACAGGGTCTTTTTTAAACAAGCACATATTTAACTGACCACATACAATGTAGCAAGTACTCTGCAAAGTTGGGACATAGCAGAAACACACATTCCTTGCACTCACAAAGCCTGTATTCTAGATGACAGGGCTGATAATCACGGGAACTCTGTCAGGCAGTAAAGGTCATGGAAGCAAACCGAAGCAAGCAGGAAGAAAGAATCAATTAATATTTGAACAGAGACCAGGAAGACTGAGCCTTAGCATTATCAAAGTGGAAAAGATAAATTTAAGTACTCAAGGAAGAAAATGTAGGCCTATTAGTAACAGTTATCATACTCACATAACCTTCCTTTTGTTATCCTACGTTGTGTCTCTGACAGTTGTAATGTAGAACTAACACATGCTTCTTTCAGACAGGGGCTAAACTGATTGCTGGTCGTGTACGTGAATGAAGGCTGTGAGCTCTGCTCATGATAGAGCAAAACTGACTATTCAATATTCAGACCCTGTTTAGTTTAAAAATAAACACAAATAATCCTCCTCCCTTCAATGACCCTCTAATTCTTGGCCCTCTTTACTGAAAAACATCCTTTTAATTTTATCCTGAAAACAACATGGAGAATCACTTTCTTTCAAAACAAGTTTTCCCTTGAAGAGAAACACATGTTCAAAGTACAAATAACATTCCAGTGCCCAGCTTCAGGCTACTTAATTTCTGCAGGATGATATCATAATTCAACTAGACCATGATCCTCTACATATTATTTGTTTTGCAATTCTATAACTTCAGCCCATTTACAGAAACAGATCCAGTATTTATACAAAGAAGTGCAAAGAAACATATTTGAAATATAGTGACTTCTCAGGTTATAAATACTTTCTGAGAGTAATGAAGAGCCATATCCCAATGGAATTTTTTGAGTGAAATTTGACAAACAGATTTCAAAAGTAAAATTAAAATATCCATGACAATTTGGGAGAAAAAGACTTATGGGTAATCTAAGATTGGGCTATGAATTGTCTAAATAAAATAAAGCCATAATAAATACTATACTGGATGAGATAGAGATAAGTAAAATTAGGGAGCCAACAAATATCCTCATTATACAATAACATTTAAAGTTAGTAAAGACAGTTGGTGCCCATGGCTCAGGTCTGAGAGCTACTCTGGAGACTTGAGAACAAATCCAAGAAACTATTGCACCAAACCCTGTAGCTCTCCTGTGGTCATGCCTGAGCCAGCTTCCCCCGTACCGAGTCCTGAGGACCACTCTGACGTTCCATGAGTCAGTAGGTCTTGATAGAGACGGCCAGAGGATTTATTACAGTCAAGGAATATGCAGATTAAGGTCAGCACAGGGCAAGTGCGTGGCCAAGACTCCGGGTGTGAGTTCTGGATGTGCTCTTGCAATTCGGTTCTGCGCACGCTCCCGGCAGCCAGGGCACGTATACAAATGACTACGAGAATTTGTGAAGCTTGCCCAATACTGGATTTCCATAGGGGTCCAGTATTCTAGGCAGAATCCCAACATGACTGACCTCAGCTACTCACTCACACTTCACGGTAAAGAGGAAAGAAAAGTGTAATATAAATCAAATCGCTAGCACTCTGAACAAATTGGCACCCTATGGCCGAAGAAACTGGCCAAGAATGATTCCTGAAGACATGCCTTTTTCGGAATGATGTAATTCTCAGGCAAGAATGTGATCCAACTGGTGTGAAGTATTATTAACCAGGGATGCACACCTGAGCCTTGCATTTTATTGAATGTCTGCATGACTGATCTCTGCTGACCAGTCTCCATTTTCCTAGACAGGTACTCATTATTTATCACACTGTCAGATAAACTATCAAGTCAAACTATCAAAGTCTTGCACAAACAAAAAACTCCTCATCAGGTGTTAACTATTACTTGAGTTTGTCTGCCAACAGCTGAATAAAGTCTTCCCCTGGAGTAAATCAATCACTATCATTAGGGCACAGGCAAATGCTCAGCATAGCTTGGAAAAGGGAAAAATAGGGCAGGAAAGGTAGCTGTTGCCTTGATTCCTAGTCAAGAGCAGGTGAGATCTTTTTTGGAGGCGTCCACTAGAAAACAATTATCATTCTTGGTGAAGCCTTAGAAATTTAGTATATCTAATTAATTGCAAATGAGATTAACATTAAGATGGGGAAAGGGTAGAACAGGGCTTTGTGGTAATGTTCCGTGAAGTGCTCTAGGAACTAAAAATACTGCAACTAAAAATAGGAGGGTGATGGAAAGAGGAAAGCAGAATAAGCTCAGTAAACGGTATTTAGGCAACAAAAGGTAAATGGATGTCATTAGCAATGAAACTTATTGTAAATTTAAGAGGATAAAGACATTAAAAATTAAAAGCACAATAACCAATAGTATTTCTAAATACCAACTGAAGAGTCAGCATGATGTTCTCAAGGCTTTTCCAGGTTGTGTCGACATTTCATATTTTGGCTTGATATTTGTGTGTCGACCACATTGTGTTTATTCACATGGACATTTGGGTTTGAGTTCTAATTTGAGCATGTTTCAATTGTTTGGGACAGCTCTGAGAATTCTAGATCACATGAGAATGGTTATATTGGTGCATCCGATGGTATCTCACAGGTCTCTGAGAATCGGTGTACTCCATTCTCCACAGCGGATAATCTCAATTGGCCGATTAAACTCACCAAGTTTTTTGTTTACTTTTTTAATGTACTATTGAGATTTTCTATTCTTTTTTATTTTTTTAGAAATTACAACTTTCAACTCCAGATTCTTCTTGGCTATTTTTCGTAATTTCTCAGTACTCTCTATTTAATGAGAACTTGTCCTGGCTTTTAGGTCTTTAAACATTTTCCCTTATGTCTTTGCACATATTTAAAATAATTCCTTTAATGACTTTAAGCCTACCACCTCTGCCCAGGGTTTAGAGATGTTCCTGGGTTCTTATGAAGTGATTTTCCAACTTTGTCTTTGTGCCAGTCCTGCGGCTTGAACTCAGGACCTGTGCATTGTACCTGAGCTTCTTTTGCTCAAGGCTAGCACTCTACCACTTGAGCCACAACACCACTTCTGGCTTTTTCTGTGTATGTGGTACTGAGGAATCAAACTCAGGGCTTCATGCATGCTAGGCAAGCGTTCTATCCTAAGCCACATTCCCAATCCCTGAACTACTTTTGAGAAGGCTGTAGTCTGTTGAAAAAGGTCATTAAAGTCTCTGATTCATTTAGCTTAGTGTTAGTCATTGGCTAGTCATTGGTTCAGTGACTGGTCATTCACTGGCTGGAGGATGAACACACTATGTGCCGGGGCTCTGTAGGTAGGCACACACCCACACCACGTAGTCAAGATGACAATTCTCCCTCAGTCTTCACTCTCACTTGCGTAGTATAGCAAAGTTAGCCAGTGTGCCCTGTTTCCTTCCTCCCCTCCCTCCCTTTTAAGTGATAGCACTATATTGCACAAAACAACATTTCTTTACTTTTCTGCTCAGTCATTAGTGGAAATGCTCTCAACCTATTTACCGCTAGAATTTCTTCTTATGAATTAAAACCTGTAATTCTTAAAAAAAAAATGCTTCCGTGTCAGGCCTAGTCGGACTTGAAATCCAGCCTGGGGAGACTGACTCAATCCCAAGCCAGTCTCAACTACATAATAAGACACTAGAAGAGAGTATATATGGCCAAGTAAATAGACAATGTACATTTTTAGTTTCTGATTTTTGGTTGTACTTCTATATTTAAACAAGTTAAAGAATATGTAATCATGAAACCTAAATTTGTTCCAGAATACTAAGTACAATGAAAAAGTACATGCTCACACGTAATTAAAGCATAAAACATGTTGTACTTATAAAGTTCAGTATCTGTATACCCTCAATAGAGGTTATTATTTTTATTTTGCTAACTAGGAATAACTGCTAACAAAAGTGATTTATTTTTAGTAATTGACTTCTCATTTTTCCATTTAAAAAAAAAGTTATTTTGACCTTTATCTTTAAGGTGAAAAACAAAGCTAACACTCTCAATATATACTTCATAAACAACAAATGAGAAAAGCTGATCGCTATCACCTTCAAATTCATAGCTAGGAGCACCACTGCAAAGGAATCTGTAGGTAAGTACTTGTGATTTTGTAAATATAACCTGAATTCACTTAAAAAAAAGACAAAAACCTTCTATAAAACCTTCCCAGACATTTATTCCAATTAATGTTTATATTATAATAGAACAGTAAGAAAAAAAAGGAAAGTAAGGTTTAGATAGAAAGCCATCAATCATCAAATGTGATTTTCTTCCCCTGAAACACGGTGATGTTAGCCTGCTGCTCCTTCCGTCTCCTGCTGGCTTCCCAGGATGGGTGAAGCGGGAGCTGTGAATGAGGCCTGGTGGTCTCAGGTCCTCTCAGGGCATGTTTATTAAACCGACTCTTCACCTGAGCTTTGTTTTCTGAGAAATCTTGGAAGAGAAAGCAAAGATAATAAAAAAACTAAACATATATAAACAAGAAAAGAAAGAAATGGACTGCATCTTACTTGAATAAGACAGTAATACATAACTTAAAAAGTGATTCTAACAGGGCATGTCTCGGAATGGAAATTTTACACAGAGTGGGTAATTTTGGTATCCATACTTCCCATGATTCTAATACACCTTATGCTGCCTTATTAACCATGATATAAAGAGGAAGGAACTTAAGTCCTGCTGAAATGGATTTGCAATTGTGATTTCCATCCTTCCATGTGGCAGAGCATTGCTACTGCGTGTGGAGACTCGTAGCTATGGACACATACCTGAGATTTTGCTCTTTGGAGCTTGTTCTTTGTAATCCCTAAAAGAAAAAAAATGCCATTGTTATTGTTATTATCTTTGTGCTGGTACTGGGGTTTTAACTCAGGACCTGAGTGCTGTCCCTAAGCTTTTTCATTCAAGGCTGGCTCTCTGTAACTTAAGCTACAGCTTCACTTAGGCCTTTTTGGTGGCTAATTGATGAGAGAGACAGACACACAAACTTTCCTGCCCCAGCTGGCTTCAAATCTTGACACTCAGATCTCAGCTTTCTGAGTGGATAGACTTATAAGCATGAGCAGCCAGTGCCTGGAAAAAAACATGAATATGACCTTAAAAGGTAAATAAATCCTTTGTTCTTAAGCAGATGATATAACAGGATAACTCTTACCACAGGCCTATCAGAGTCTCACATTCAACCAACATGTCATAAACGTGGATTTTAGCTATATCCAATGTTTGATTCCAATATTACTTCAGACATATAAAGGAGTTGTGAATCTATTCTTACAAAGACTTCGGTTTGTAAGTTAAAAATTACCTGCCAAGTGAGTTGAAGGTGGCAGCCTAAGGATTAGAGACGACAGAATACCAGTCAGGCAGGAGGCAAAGACTAGGAACTCTACAGTTTGAGGCCAGCCTGAACAAAATGACAGTAAGACTCCCATCTCCCAAACAAGCTGGGCATAGTAGCTCATACTTAGCCCAGCAACTCACAGGCAAAAGGATCATGATTAAAATCAGCTTCTTGTCTACTAGCCAGGCCCTGAGTTCAAACCCCAGTATCTGTAAGCAACAACAACAAAACAAAAACCCAAACACAAACTATTTAGTTTTCTTTTCTCTGTTCTTGGGCCTATCTAAAGGATTTCAAACATCTCACATTTAAGATTTCCACATTTTGTGGAAAGGAATGGCGACATATTTTAAATGAAGGAAAAACCCCTGTCTTTTGAGACAGGAGTCTAAGTTACTTTAATTAATTTCAGGCTCTGAAGATATAGCCAGGTGCTGGTTGCTCAGGCGTATAATCCTAGCTACTCAGAAGTTTGAGATATGAGGATTGAAGTTGGAAGCCAGCCAGGGCAGGAAAGTCCATGTAACTTAATCTTCAAAGCTGGAAATAAGAGCTGTGGTTCAAGTGGTAGAGCACTAGCCTTGAGCAACAGACCATCGGGGACACTGCCCAGTAGTCCCTGAGTGCAAGTCCTAGGGCCAGCATAAATTAAAAAAATAAAAATAAAATACTTTACCAATTTAATACTCTTGTCTAAGTGTTTAGAACATTATTCTATTCCATTAAGGAGTATCTCTGACTTACAGTAAAATAATTTACTAAAGAAAAATAGCAGCTACTAAAGAAATCTGCTAAACATGACTCACTCTAAAATATGCTATCTTCTAACAGATAAGAACTTTATGATTTGTACAAGGACGAGCAATGGGAAAACTCAATGTGAGGCCAGCAGCCTCACATAATGCATAAAAACGACACAGAACAAATGACTGATGTCTACAGCAGTGCTCCTGAGTCATCAAAACTCCCCACCACATCCTTTTCACCAAGTTCTGTTTAAGCAGAGACATGAAACAGTTTCAAATTTTTCATCAAAAACGAGTAGTTTTGTGGGCTGGGAATGTGGCCTAGTGGTAGAGTGCTTGCCTAGCAAGCATGAAGTCCTGGGTTCAATTCCTCAGTACCACACACAGAAAAAGCCAGAAGTGGCACTGTGGCTTGAGTGGTAGAGTGCTAGCCTTGAGCAAAAGAAGCAGTACCCAGGCCCTAAGCTCAAGCCCCAGGACTGGCAAAAAAAAAAAAAAAGGTAGTTTTGAAGGTCTGATAATTCAAGGTTAAAACAAGTCAGTGCTGCATGTCACTTGGCTATTATAGAGTCTCATTTCAGGTTGCAGCTGGGGCAGTCACACAGGTCACACACTTCGTATGCCTTTCCACTTAAAGTTAGAGAGGGACAAGTCTAGTTTGGGTTGTACAAACTACAATGACTTGTGGGTGGCATTTCTTCCCTTATTGTTGGGAATATACTGGTATTTCCTCTTCTAAAAAGGGAATACAAAAGCATCCTTACCTTCTGGAGCTTTTAGATCCAGATAATGAGTGGAAAAACACAGACTCTAACTTCCTGGCTTCTGTTGCTGGCTTACTTGGGTTACCTCCTCTACCCCAAGGGGCTGCACGCTCATCCTCGGTGGGTTCCTCCATTTTTGGGGGAGGTCTTTGCTCCTTAGCTGCAGAGTGTGGGCCACTTTGCTTCTTTCTTGTCAGTCTGGCTTTCCCAATGAAGAAGTCATCACCACTGTCACTCTCCTCAGACATGGAGGACTGCTTGTAGAACCTTTCTTCTGTGCTATCATCAAAGTACTCCTTTTCCTCCTCCTCAGACTCACTGCTGCCACTGAGTGAGTGCTCAGATACTTCCTTCTTTGAACTCTCACTTGCTGATTTCAGTCTGGGCTCAGCAGGTGTCTTCTGGCATCCAGGGGGACAAAGAGACCCTTTTCCTGAAGGCTTTGATGGGGAAGCTGAAATGTCCACTGCTTTTGGTCCAGGTTGTACCTTGGCCACTTTTCCTTTTGAGTCACTGGTGGGTTTCTTTGTTGATACTTTGGCTTCCTTGTCCTTCTGCTCACCTGTAACGGTCCTCTCATGCTGCTGTTTATCATTTGAACACAAAGTGCTCTGAGAATAATTTTCTTCTGAAGTGGTCTCTGGTGGCTGAACTTCAGTAGCATTCTGTCTTGCATCTTTAAAGGACTGGACAGCAGCTGTTGGAAAAATAGTGCAGGACTTGTTTCAGCATTAACACCAATGTAACAGTACTGTTACAGTACCAAACTTCTTACATGATTTGAAACATGTAAGAGAACAAGTGGAATTTATACTAAATATGTAAAATGGGTCTGAATTCACAAAGAAATAATTTAACTTCTTGAAAAATACATTTATCAGATGTGCTCAGATACAGTCTTGTTAAACTGTCAAAGAAAAAGAAAATTGTCCTTTTTTACATGTCTGAGTTATGAAGAGCAGAAGTCACTAACACAAATAAATTTGCACCTTGGATTTCTATGGTAATAAGGTAGAATTATGGTGTTTTTAGACATAAAAATAAAACACTCTGTGACAAAACTAGTCCTATATATTTTATTATATAAAAATGATGTGAGAAAAGAAGGTTAAAGCAATATGTCAATATTTAGAACTATAACCTGATCATGTTATATAAACACATTAAAATGTAAGAAGTCTCAGATTTAGTTAGCTTTTTCATAAAGCATATTTTCTATAGTTTTTGTCCTCATGTATAAATACTGAAGGATTTATGTTTGTAATAGCAAGCATCTTCAAGTGTTGAAAAATGCACTGAGCAGACTGACTTTAATTTGTACCTTTTAATTCAGTTAATCCATACCTTTCAGTACATCTATTTTTTTCTTAAGAAGTGGGTGCACTGCTAGTCTGGCAATTGCTCTTTCAGTTGCAGTAGAATCGGGCTGCAAAATTAAAAAAAAAATAACTAAAATAACTAAAAATAACTCAGTTCCGTTTAGAAACGTTTAAAGGATCTAAAAAGGCTAAGTCAATATGAAGGAATCTAATAACGTATAGAACTAAACTGTCTGATACAGACAAGTTGTGATTACTACAATATTTGAAGTCCCAGCTAATTGAGGTGTAAGAACAATGTAATGCTGTATGCTCATATTATGAATGTCTTCTATCTTGGCTGTATTGTGTATTGTTTGAAACAACACCAAAGACTTGAGGATGATTGGATGAGAATAGTTTATGATGCAACATTTAATCCAATGAAAATTTAGATTACTCTAATAGTAGATGTAGACTACTCTAAGTACATGATGTAGCTACAACTTCTAAATTTCTACTTCCAGCTCTCACATGAGCCCAGAATGGTATGCAGCCACATAACTGACATACAGTTGACACATCTAGTCAGAACTCTTTTGAGTTTCCCCTCCAATATGCTTCTCCTACTGTTTTTCTTCTCTGTTCTTTTCTGTTTTTCTGTGCTGTTCTGACTTTCAGTTCTGATTACTCAGGCCTAACATTCTAAGGAGTCTTCTATTTCCCTTTCCCTCATATTTCACAATACATTCCCCAGCATATCACATGGCTCTACGTGTAAGCCATATAGAATCAGTCATTTCTACTCTTTCTACCTTTGATTAAGTCACCAACTCCTCTACCTGGACCAACACTGTAAACTCATACATGATCAGTCTCCTTCACATTTTACTCTATTTTAGTCACTTTTCCCTAGAGCAGGGCAGTGATGTCAAATCATTTTATTTTCATTTCTCTAAGCCTCCTTGTTTTCAGATGTTTAGGTTATTCTGGTGCAAGCTCTTTTTAATCTGGAATGTTTTTCTCTCAAATACACAAATGACTGATCATCTCACTGTCTTCAGGCCTCAAATGTCATCACAAACAACACAAAGCTACCACTGTTGATTTTATCTACTTCACATAATTTAATGTATGTCAGTGCAAGTATCTTCATACTTTTGCTGTAGTCAGTTACAAGTAGTTTTAGAACTGCGGTAATACCTGAATGCCTACTGTTAACTCTGGATAAATACTATACTCTGTAATCACTTTATCACTGAATTTATTCAGCAAATAACTTCTCTATCCCAGAACTATCTTTGATTTGGCAATCTCATTTCTATAGGTGCTATTTTTAAAAAAGGCTCTACAATAAGCTCCACAATTCTACAACTACACATTAATCGAAATGTATTATTTTATTATAAATATTATTATAAACTTATTGATCTTGTTTATTATATGTCTCTCTGTACAGAGTTGCAATCTCTGCGGGACATCATTTACTGCAGAATCCCACAGCATGCATCATGTTGCCGTCAAATTGGAACTGTGCATCGAGTTCAAAGAGAGCATAGAAGTTTTTTTTATACACAAAATCACACATAAAATTGAGCAATTATGTGAAATTATGACTATCACAGCTTTAGGCTAGTAACTATGCAATTTGTGATTTTTTAAAAGAAAAACAACAGTTAATACACAGAAAAATAAAATAGACCATTCTATGAATAAGTACTTTGTTGAAAAGATAGCTACTTTTAAGGAGAATATGACATTTTAAAAAAGATTCTTAGCTAACTGCTAATACAGGATAAAAATGTGGTTTTTTTCAGGAAAAGGAAGAGGTTGGACCTGACTTCCTATAATCATTCTTCATCAGGGAATACATTTTGTGTCTCTGAATAACTGTAAATATGAAGTCCAATTTCAATCATGGCACTCGTCATGTCTCTAATGGTGGCTAAAATATTATTTTTTAGGTAGCAATATAATTCTGTTTAAGAAAAATGGATTAAAGATATATGGCTTCCATATTCTCATTCATTTTGATGATATCCTTTTTTTTTTTTAATCATCTTTTCAGTGAATCAAACCCAGGGATTTGCCCATTAGCACTCTATAACTGTGCCATATTTCCAGCAGTGGAAATCTATTTAACAAATATGTTGTTGGAAGAGGAGGTATTTCAAGTGATAGAGTGTCAACCTTGAGCAAAAGAGTGAAGGAAGAAATGTGAGTTCTGGAGTTCAAGCCCCACTACTGACACACATACACACACACACATTGTCTTGCAGGTTCATGTGAATATAAAATGGTGTGTATACATATGCATAAACATACGTATATGTATATATACATATATATACACACACCCATTACAGTACAAAGGCAATATAGCAGTACACACACACACACACACACACACACACACACACACACACACACAAAATGATTTTACAGCTTCTAACTTCTACAAACTGGAAATCTGATCATGTCAGCCCAGGCTAGCTTCAAACTTGTGATCTTCAGGGCTGGATGTGGCAAAGAGCCTGCCCAGCAAGTGCCATGTCCTGGGTTTGATCCTCAGTCCCAAACCAGTCAAAACAAATAAACTGTGATCTTCAGATCTCAGTCGCCTAGGTCACTAAGACTGTAAGTTGTGAGCCACAGCACCTAGCTTTAATTTTATTCTTAAGAAAGCGAACTTAACATTTTAAGTTCTAAGTCTATTCTTAGGAAAGTAATTTTCAACCTTTCTTTAATTTTGCTCTAATTTTGTGATTAGGTCAAATTTTTTTGCTATCCAACTGATTAGATATCTAGACTGTCTTTAAGATTATTTACTTAGGAAAAAGCTATAACCCCAAATCAGATTTCTGAATTTAGTATAATATTCCTAACAGGTCTGCTTGTTATAGAAGAACTTTTCTAACATTGAGTCTTACCTCTAAATGTTTTTTTTTCACTAAAATTTGTAAAGCCTACTTCAAAACTATATAAATGTAAAAATGCCATGAAGCAAGTGGGCCGAGACGCCTTCTTTTGGTGGTGGTTAGGGTTCGGTGGCTCTCAGACGTCCATATGTCCGCTATGCTGTCTTGCTCACCAGCATTGGGCTAAGTGCAGGAACTTGTGGGTTAAATTTAGGAACCCACAAGAATGGGTGAGGCGGTCTCTGCCATGAGCCTCTAACCCCTGGGCACACCCTTCCTTTACTACGTCTTCCCTCTTTCTATATACTGAGCCTTATTATCTCTTTATACCCAAGGACATAAACACCATCTTTGGAGGCTTCCAAGGTGGCGTTTCATGAAAAAGGCTAAGATAAATGTACAAATTACTAACCCCATTGATCTCAAATGCTAAGCTTCATTTGATAGATTGAAAATGTTATAGATATAAAAGCAACAAATATGTTGATATATCTGAAATTTAAATAAATCTATCTTAAAGCTTAAAAGTCTACTAAGTAGTCTCTATGAACAGTTTTTACACCTGCATGAAAAATATTAGGAGGTATGAAGGAAACCACAGTTTTCCTTATTTAAAACTGACACAATGTTTGCCATGGAAAATTCTCAGGAAACTGTGGTTTTCACACACCTTTAGTTTCTTCCATTTCAAACAAATTAAATAAAAAAGTAGAAAACATCTCATTTTTTAACAGGAAAATTTTGTTTTGGCATACTGGTATTTATTGTGAACACAAAGCATTTGGTGTTCAATTTTGAAAAGAATTTTGCAAATGTACCTCTGAATGTAAACAGACTAAAAATAATAAAGGTCTCCTGTGTGTAATATTAATTCTTTGGAATGTTGCCTAAAATGAACTGCCTCTAAATGAACTGGTAGAGGAAGAATGCTAGGAGTAATACTTGTTATAGTTAGTTTGGTTTATTAATTCTAAGCTTTATCTGAGGATGTAAATCAACAAATTAACATTTGTGTTTATCCAATCCATTAAGCAAGACAATGGGAAACAGCTCCTTTGGCTGGATAGGAAGAATTATGGCAAACTACACATCGATATTTTTGGAGGTAATAAAATAGATACTATTTTCCATACTGTTTTATGTTCTGTTTGCTCAATTCTCATGTAAGATGAAATTTTAAAGACTACTGAAGAAAAAGCCAGTATAAATGCCATTTTGTGTTAAAATCAAAGAAGGCTTCTCACAAATTTAATCTGATACATACATTACTTTGGGCAATGTAAATAAGCATCAATGCTAAAACCACCCATTTACATGTTAATAGAAATATTAGTCATTCCAGCTATTCTCAATCAACCGGACAAAGTAATAGCTCTGTGGTAAGGACATTTTTAGCAACTGTGTTTCTTCTCTGATTGAAAGGACAGAAGACTTCATCAATACAGTTTTCCCTAAGCCATCAGGACAGCTTTTAGGGGACGAAGTCATTTACTTTCCTCTTTGGGCCCTATAATCAGCCATGGATCAATCTGTTAAGATAATTGGGCCTACAACATAGAATGTGCATGTCCAAGTCAGCATATAGTCTTTGTTTATGAAGCATAATCATATTTAAACAAAATCCAATAATGAAAAAAAAGGAAAACAGCGCTTAACGCCATATAATTGCAATGAATTCTAAGCAAATGAAGGCAGGATGAACCCTCCTTCCTCTAGTCAAGAAAATCAATTTTTTTTTGTTATATATGTTTTTCTATTGTAAAAATACTGTACAGAGGGGTTACAATTACATGAGTAAGGTAATGAGTCTATTTCCAATTGAGCACTGATACCTCCTCCTTTGTTTTTTCCCTACCATCCCTTCCCTCCCCACCTCCCCAACTCTTCCCTCCCCTGCCACCCCGAAGTTGTAAAGCTTGTTTCCAACATAGTGTCTATACATCTCATTCTTACAATGGGTCAACCTGTATCCTTATTTCAGTAAGAACAATCAATTTTTAAAAACGTCTACTCTTTTAATAATGTAAAGCCACAGGGAGATGGTAATATGACAGAGGCAAATGAATGGGGGGGGGGGGTAGAGCTAGAAATAAGAAAAAACAAGTTTCTAGTAGTCACATGATTTAATTAATGTTCTGTCATACTTATCACTATTTTATAGGTATTTGCGTGTTAGAATCTGGTGCTGGTGGTGGTCTAAGTGGGTAGGAGGAATGGAAGGAGGCTAGGGCTGAAGGCCAGGAAAGAGGGCGAGACAGTACGTTCCACACTGGCACTTAAGTCTCTACAAGGGATATACCTTTTTGCAGATCTTTTCAAAGTTGATGTCATCACCAAGAGCAGATTTAGTCACTTCATCAGGTTTCAGTTCCTGTGAAAGACAAAAAAGTATAGAAGTTCAAGTTAAACAGCCACTATTATGAATTAAATTCCTTCTGTATCTTGCTTTAAAAAACACACTATTTTCAATCTAATTTGCTCCATTTGCATGTTTGGCCGGTCTAGCTCCTCCACCGGAGTTGTTACACCTGTAGCCTGGCTTTGGCTGGTTCTTTGGAGATGAAATTTAACAGACTTTCCTGCCTATGTTGTCTCTGAACTACAATCCTCAAAGTCTCAGCTTCCTAAGGAGCTAAGATTATAGGAAAGAGCCACCAGTACCCTGCTTACAATCTAAATTTTATTATTGTTATTGTAATGATGTACAATCTAAATTTTAAACAAAGATTCAGTAATCCTACTATGTTAGATGCATCCAAAAGAAATGAAATCATTACACTGCAGAGATACTGGTATGGGCATGTGAACTGCAGAACTCCACCTCGCTGTCCATCACAGTCATGCACAAGGAAAATAGGGTATGTATAAAGGGCGTTTATGCAACAACAAAAATTAAGATCGTGACATTTGTGGCAACATAAAATAATTGGAAGACAGGTCCAAAGGTATTAGCTAGTCATGGCAATATAAATAGTTACGTTCTCACAAGCGTGAAAAGTTAAGATAGCTGCTCTCTTAAACAGAGAAAAATAGTGGTTCCTAGAGGCTTATAAAAGGTCACAGAGGCAAGGGGATAAAGTGAGGCTGGACACTTAAATATCAAATATAGGTAGGCGTTAGTTCTAATGTCCTATATAGCACACTAGAGAAATTACAGCTTATAGTAATTTATTGCATATTTCAAAATAACTACACAAATTTAAAGATTCCCAGCACAGAAATGAGAAATATTTAAGGAAATGTTAATTATCCCAGTTTGATCCTTTCTCATTGTACACATCTGTCAGATTTTTGTAATTTAACACAATCTCTTGCCAGGAGGTTGGTGGCTTCTGCTTGTAATCCTAGCTAGTCAAGAGGGTGAGATCTGAGGGTCGCAGTGTGAAATCAAGCTAAGTGATCTCTAGCCCTAGTACCACTATCTACACACAAAAATAAAACAGTCTCTTAAAAAAAAGTCCGGGCTCCAGATGCACGGCAAATATTAAATTAAAATGCAAATGTTTAGACTGAGGAAGGGAAAACCATTTGTAGCAGGGTTGGTATTTCACACACATGACCTATGTTAATAACAACCTCTACTCTTAGCGCATAAGCAGCCCTGGGCTGGACTGAATACCTTCCCAAAGATGTCCACCTCTCCATTTCCACACTGTGAGTGTGTTATTTGGTAGATGTAAATAAGGGCCTTGAAATGAGACCTGGATCCTGGATAATGCAGGTGGCCCAAGTCCCCAGGTTCCTTGTCAGAGGACAGTGGAAGGAAGCAGAGTCGAGAAGGAAGGTAGGCCTGGGCGGGTGCTGGAGGCGGCAGACAGACTGCCTGGAGCCCACAGGTGTTCAGTCTTGAGTAGCCTGAACACTTCTAAGCTCCAAAACATCAACTCTACACATCTGTGTGGTTTTAAGCCACTAAAAATTCAAAACAACAGAATATATTTTCTATCTCCTACCTATCTTCACATTATAAAGTAGTCATAGCATATTTGTATATACCATAGATAATGCCAACAATTAAATATTCACTTTCAAACTTAATAAAACATATATGCCCCTGACTGACTTAATGGTCCTTGTCATAGAACACATACTTGAATACTTTGGGCCAAGTACTTTGCTTTAAACACACCTATGTGTGTATTTAAAGGGATGCCATCTATTGAGATGCTTCATAGATAATGTAAAAGAGTCAAGCTTAGCAAACAAGTATGGATAGGAATCCTGTTTTATACACGAAATTTTTGTCAGTGCTATTTTAAGTAGACCTTGAAGAATAAACACTACAAATATAATGCAAATATTATGAAATCATTCTTCCTCCCTTTGCTTTAGACTGAAAAGTAATCAAAGAGACTGCCTCTCAGAACAAGGCATGGTTTGTGTGTTCTTACAAATGGACAAATACTATAGTAAATGTTAGTTTTCTTCTCAAAAAGTAAGAGGAAATTTAACCCATAGCCTTTCTGAATCCTCCAAAGTCTGCTCTGGAGTCTACTTGAAAAGTTCATGCTACATTGCTGGGACTTGCAAATTGTTTCCTTAAACCTAGATTTATCTATCTTTTGACTGAGAATATTTAGTATATATTTGAAGGAAAACATCTTAAAACAACTGTTTGTATTCTGGAATTGTATTCAAATTTCAATGCTGGGATATAACTTGCTAGGAATTTAATTAATTTACTCTCATTTTAAGAATACATAAATGACTCCCCAAACTGATTATGAAAGGCAGTCATTACAGCAAAATTCACTAGTCTATCAGATTAGTAATTCAAAGTGTAGAGGATATTATGAGAACTGAATTTTAAAAATCTGAAGTCATTTTCCATTTTAAAAGAATGCCTGGCCCAGGACTTCAGGCTAACCCAACAACAAACCAACCCCTTCATTAGAAATGAGTGGATAAGAGTGCTGGGGAGTGGTGAACGATGTCATGCTTTGAGGATAAAACTCACAAAGTCCCAGTTCAGTTAAAAGAGAACTCACTCAGATTAATGGCACTCAGAGGCTTGTAGTATTACTAATTTGTTTCTCTTATTTAAGTTTTCAAGTATTAGGACTCCCCAATCTATTTTAATGATAAAAGAAACAATAATATTCTTTAAAGTGTACATACTTGAGTTTACTAATCCACTGACAAACAATAGAGCCGAGAATGATTTCAGCTGCCACTTCAGCTGCAGTTTCACCCACTGTGGAGAAGCCTGGGTTGCTCCCTCTGCACAAGCCTGAGAAGATCTCTCTATAGGACAGGCTCTTGCCAAGTCTTGGGCCAGGACCTATGTATGAGTCCTGTGGCTGACTCTAGTCTGTATACTTGCAGAATAAGCTCTAATTGTATCTACAACAGCTTTTGTTGAGTCCTAAGGATACTACTAGTCACTCACTGAATAGTCATGGGGATTGTTGACCCATTCATTTTTATAAAAGAAACTTATTACTACATGAGACCATCTAAGGCACCACAGCAGAGGTAGGACTAGAATATTCACATTTTGTTTACTGCCATATCCAGTTGTCAATGATGAGTTTCCTCCCCTCCCTCCTTCCTTCCTTCCCTCTCTTCCACAGGGTTTCACTATGTGGTCTAGGTTGCCCTCAAATTCCTAACCCTCTTGCATTAGCTTTCAGAGTGCTGGACATGTAATGCCATGCACAGCTTAGAAATTACTCCAGTTCCTTCCTAAACTGGTATTATTCAGGTTCTCTACATTGACAATTGTTACTCACTAGCAAGATCCAACCGAAGAATTTTAGTTCCCCGTTGTGGAAAGAAGCGACCGTGAAGAAGATATTTATACGTGTTCTACAGTATAACTTGTCTCACTGTACTGCTCAGGTCTCAGTACAGGGTACACCACAAAGCAGACCCAATGAGAACACTGCCCTGTCCACAGGACATTTAACAGTTCTCTCTCATTCAACTGTCTCTCTTAATCCTCTAAGTTAGAAACACAGTTAATCTCCATTCTCATCCATGTTGAAGTATGCACCTTTCCTCTCAGGTAGGAGCCAGGATTTTTAAATACACTACACTGAAGCTCTCTGTTCTTGTCTCTCTGTCTCACTGGAGTACGGCTTCCCAAAGGCAAGAACCATATTAACTTAAATTTCTATATAAAGGAGCACAGAATGTATGACACACAAATTATAGACAAACTATTCTTGCTGAGCTCAAACAAATTGTTCCAGTCAAAAGAACAGCTCTGAGATGACATACAAGTGTGTGAAGTTTACTAGCTAAGGACAAGGTTAAGTACTACCAAGTAAAACTTTTACTTCTTAATTCTTAGAAATAATAACTCCTTCATCTTATGGTCTTAAAGGCGCAATGTACCTAGGCAGTGTTGATGGCCTGCGTGACAGGCAACCTCTGATCTGGACTGCCCTGTCACAGTGGCTCTGGTCTAACTTCTGAATGACATTTCAGGACTGCAAGTAATGGCCATCTTGATATAACACTTAAATGAAGTAGGAGATTGCAGAAATTAAAATTCTCAAAAAAATTTATTCTGTGCTAAGAACATCAATTTTATTGAATTTAATACTACAGTATACGAGTCTACAGGAGTATTTCCAGTTTAAAAAGAAGAAACAGACTGAATTAATAATGGTATAAAACATGACCAGTGCAACCTGTTAATAACTTCAGGAATTTTAGTTTCTGCTACTGTAATAATAGCTTTCTACATCTTAAGTCATCTCCTCATCTAAATTCAATAAGCTGACATTTGAAATTAAAAATTTTAAACATGAATGAAAACTGAGCTAACAGCTTGATGGAGGTAAGAAAAAGAAATGTAACTGGGCACCGATGGCCCATGCCTGTAATCAGGAAGCTAAGCTCTTAAATTCTAGGTTCAAAACCAGCCCAGGGAGGAAAAGTCCTTGACACACCAAAATCTGGAAGGGGGGAGCTCTGGCTCAATTGGGAGAGTGCCAGCTTTGATTTAAAAAGCTGAGGGATAGCACCCAGGCCCTGAGTTCAATCCTAAGTACTCACACACAAGAATGTACATGCGTGTGTGCAAGTAAACACATATACACATATCTAAAAAATTCACAAAGCAAGCCAGGTGTCACTGGCTCATACCTATAATCCTAGCTACTCAGGAGGCTGAGATCTGAGGACTGCAGTTCAAAACCAACAATGGCAGGAAAGTCCATGAGACCCTTATCTCCAATAAACTATTGAGAAAAAGCCAGAAGTGATGCTGTGGCTCAAGTGGTAGAGCACTATCCTTGGGCACAAACAAGCTCAAGGACAGCACTAGGACTGGCCAAAAAAATAAATAAAAAAAATCATAAAACAACTTTAGAGATTTATCATCACTTTGGCCATTTAAAAGGATTCTTTGATATAAATCTCCTTTAAACATCTAATCTATTTTGGGCACAACTGGCTTATGCCTGTAATCCTGCTGAGATCCTTTCTCGTCCTCTGTCCTTAGTTCCCCCCATTTAGCTTGAAACCAGTGTCTGTACCTCAAAATATGGCTAAAGACGTACTGAAGTACTACATCATTTAATAAGTCTTTCTCTGCCTTTCACCATGATTCTGACATAGAAGGCAAGGACCAGGCATGGACTCTGGGCCTGGAGTCTAAAAACCCAGTTTCAGCAGAGCACCAGTCAATCAAGCAAGCCAAGCAAGTAAGCCTGGCAGTGAAGCATTAAGCCCCTGTATGACCTCTCCAAATCTATTTTAGATGTGTTCAATTATATTAATATTTAAAACATATTCCTAAGAGCTTAATATTAGACACTGTGACCACACAACCAAAATGAAGTTTTGAAATAACATGAAAGTAACCTGACATAATAACACAATGGATAAAATATATTAACAGATTGGTAAAAACATTTCCCTTTAGTACTGTACACGGAAAAAAAGATGATACTCTCTTTTTAGTGCAGGTCTTAATGGTGGGAACAATAAAAAGATTGCTAATGCATCAGAGGAACGTTCTTCAATTGCACAAAACTACTATTGATCATGATCTATTTGTCTAGGATGAATTCACGGTTATCTATAACTGCTTTAGTTTTAGAAGTTGGTGAGTGTGTGGCAATGATTCACTTTGGTTTTGTGAGACTACCTGTGAATTAGTGGTAAATGTTACCTTGCTAGTTATCTATCTTATGATCCAGCAATACCACACTATGGGCATTTGTCTCAAGGATTACAAATAGTAAAGGCATTTGCACAACCGTGTTCACTCCTGCACTATTCACCACAGAAAAGTTATGGAAACCACCCAGATACTGTTCAATGGATGAATGGCTCAAGGAAACATAATATGTATCTGTGCATGTGTACAACACACAATGGAATTTCAATCACCCATTGGAAGAATGATATTGTGTTATATAATGGACGGACCAGGAAAAACCTATGTTAAGTGAAGTCAGGTTCAGAGAGATAAAGAATACATGTTTTCTCTCATATGTAAAAGTCATATATATGAGTGTTTGTGTTTATAAAGATATGTACACACCACACATATGAAAACATATTCGTTACCTATGTATATACACATCAAAGTATTAAAGTATGGCATTTACAGGGGAGTATTCCAGTGGCATAATTAGACTAATTAACAGTCTAACAAAATGAACACCAGAAAGCTGGAACCTGAGGGGTCGAAGGAAGGGGGAGCAGAGAAATGAAAAGTGGGAGAATGGGGGAATGGCATCATAAGATTCAATGTATGTATAGATGTGAAAACTAGGAAACTGAGGGGCCAGGTGAGGTTGGGAGAGACGGGAGAATGATTAAACAAGTGACCCTGGCCAGGCGCATTACGCGCACACACTGACACGCGCAGCTCAGCTGAGACCCCACTGCATTAACTACTTCAACATGCAACAGGATGAAACAGAACCTCCTCAACTAGAGAGAGGAAAGTGCACAAAGCATCTGTGGGGATACAATGGAAAAGAGGATGGGAGGGTGAGAAAAGCCTGTACTGACAAGGAAGAATTAACAATCAGTCTTGGCAAGCAGAAGGAAACTAATTTAGGTCTTGAAAAGGAGAGTGATAAAATAAAGTAAGTTTACTACTAGGAAATTTTACTGCTGTCAGGTTTTTTGCTGGCAGCCATTGTAGACACTTAGCCAATTACTTACTAAATGTCTACAAGAGTGCTGTCTCATTTTACTTCCAAGTTGAATTTCATGTCAGAAGTTAAGTCTTCATACTCTAAAAACTGAGATGAAGAGCTTTTACAACTACAATCTATTTTCATCAATTTGTGAAAATTAATACTATTTTGGGGAGCAAAGCTCAAGAAATACTTCTATAAATTCAACAGTCCAAAGATCTTTACTTTTCTAACATAGAAATTAAACATAAACATAGCAAATAATCTAGTCAAATGAAGATCTAAATCTGCTTTTGTATTATATACTATCTCTTACAAAAAGAAACGCTTTTCAGAAAATAAAACAAAATGAACAGCTTGCTTAACCTAAGAGATTAAACATGGTCACACATTTTATGCCAAATAAAAACATAAACTGTTCCTGAAACACAAAAGAATCCCTTTCTACGGTCATTTAAAAAAAGGTAGGTAGAGAAATGAGAGCCAAGAATTATGTCAGAGTGAATATCTTGCAAGGAACACTGGAGTTCTAAGGAATAAGTTACAGCAGACCAGACAGATTCTTCTCATTCTGGAAATTCCTTTCTAACAAAGAGGCTGGCTCTGGAGAGAGCAGTTTATGGTTTTGATGTGGAATCCGAGCATTAGTGTTTTAAAAGCATGTAACACTCATAAGTGGCAAACTGCTAAGAGTAAAGAAAATACTTAAAACCACTTTTGTTTTGTCTCCTGGAAGGAAAGTACATTAAATATGAAAACAAATAGAGTGAAAGGAGCATACATATTATCTGTTATTATGCAGTCTATCAAATAAAATGTCAAATTACAGCATGAAAATGAACTTACTATACTTTTCTTACTAAAAGATTTCATTATAACATCTGCAAATTTATTTTTCCTTACCAAATTCTAAAGAGTAGGAAAAAATGGAAATGAATAAAACCTCAAGTTTAGTAAATGATTATGCAAGCCCATTTTCCCTCCTTAGTGAATCAACTAGACTGTTAAAAAAAAATAGGGACACTTCCAGGCTAAGATGTAGGAACAGGGCCTTTCTTTTTTTTTCATGGAGAAGATGTAGGGGAATAGCTGAAGTGATTACCAGGAAGTGGTCTTTAAGCGAAAAAACTCCGGGGGAAATCAAAATCTAGGGGAACTCAACCTATGTGTTACTTAAATGCTAATGCTTTCAAAATATTTTCCTGAGTACCTTTAAATTTCCAGCAATCTATTCAAGAGCACGTATGATTTGTAAAATCTACACTACTTAATAATAGTTGAGTACCATGTTCTACTCACATTTGTTTAAAATATAGCAAAACGATTAGGAAAGGCTGACTTATTTGAAATACAGTTTCTGCTGCTAACTCTTCTGAAACCAAAGGGAATTGGTGACATCTCTACTTCCAGCTTTTTGGCTGCTAATTGGAAATAAGAGTTTCATGAACTTTCCTGCCCAGGGTGGCTTTGAACCTTTGATCCTCAGATCTCAGTCTCCTAAGTAGCTAGGATTACAGGCATGAGCCACTGCTGCCCAGCAAGGAATTACTTTTCATATTTAGCTTTCAGATATTATTTTTAAATGACATTATTTTAAAATATTAGACACATGCACAAAGTCCTTTAATCAGGTAAGCTTTATCTTTAAGAGGGCATAGCTTTTCAAATTACGCCAAATTATAACCAAACCTTATATTCTAAAAGCTAATGACACATTACTTTATTATTTCCTTTTGGAATTATGTGGCCACTAAAATTATAATGCAGAGAGCACACGAATATCTTTATAATTCCTATTTTTTCCTTACGATAGATTTAGGCTAGAGGAATGCTGAGAAAACGGGTTAGAAAATAGATTTGGACTGAATCCTAGCTTTGGCTTTCTGTAATACTGTGGCTTCAGGCACAGTGATTAACCCTTTGGAATCAGTCTCCATTTTAGTCAAGTAACAGCTGGTGACCAATTCTTGACATTCTTTATTGGAACTTGATTAAACCCTATCAACTTGGTCATACAGTAAAATTAATATGAATAAATTGTCATATTTTCCAAGAAATTTCCCTGATTATTATTTGTGGCATTGTCTAGGTCTTATAAAACTGTTTTTTGGTTTTTTTTTTGGCCAGTCCTGTGGCTTGAACTCAAGGCCGGGGCACTGTCCCTACCACTTGAGCCACAGTGATAACTTCTGAGTTTTTCTGTATGTAGTACTGAGGAATCGAACTCAGGGCTTCATGCATGCTACGCAAGCACACTGCCACTAAGCCACATTCCCAGCCTTATTGACTTCGCTTTAAGAAATTGTAAACAAAGGAGGAAGGCTGCAGTGCTTGGTAAGAAATGTACGCATTATCCTGCCCATGTAATTGTAACCCCTCTGTATGGTACGTTCACAAATAAAATAAAAAAAAAAAAAAAAAAAAAAAAAGAAAATGGCCAAAAAAAAAAAAGAAATTGTATAAACCGGCTCCCTTGTTTGATACTGTAAGATTTTTTTAGAGTAATCTTAAGAATTACATGACAAGCATACCAGTACTTAAAAAAAAAGTCTCGGGCTGGGAATGTGGCCTGGTTGTAGAGTGCTTGCATGAACCAGAGGTTCAATTCCTCATTACCATATAAACAGAAAAAGCCAGAAGTGCTAGCCATGAGCAAAAAGCTCAGAGACAGTGCCCAGGCCACGCCCTGAGTTCAAGCACCAGGATTGGCCAAAAAAAAAAAAAAAAAATCTGATCAACAAATGAGGATTAAGATGGATCTGCAAGGCAGTCAGTCATATTTCACCTCCACTGTTTTCCTTCTCACCTACTATTTTAGTCACTTCTCTATTCCTACTTTTGTATTTATTCCACATTCCAACTATGACAGGAGCTTACTGAGGAAGTACATGCTGATTACCTGCCTTGGACTGCAATGAATGCAGTAAGCATGCGCTAAGAAGACAACATTACATCTTGAAAGGATGCTAATATTAAGAAAGACCTAGAGAGAGTACTAAGCAACTCTGCCAGACCCACCATGACTTACAGACCTGTGTGTTTTGGTTATGGTGCATTCTAAATATTTAAAATAACCATTTCCAAGCAGCTCATATTGAGGTTTCAAGTTCTAAGTTAGTGAAATCTTTGTGAAGTCTTCATAAAATCAGGCATGAATTAAATTAATTGATCCCTTTCGTAGCTCCTTAATTATAAAATCAGTACAGTGGGTACCACAGAAAGGCTCAGATGGTAGTCTGCAACACAATAGTACACTGACAGCAGGAATGTAACTTATCCATCTATATACATAAAAGTTTTAAATCAGAATGCATTGACTTGAACAGTTCTACTTTTATGACTTTCAACATAAACCAGTAATTTCTCCAGAGCTTACCCATGCATAAGACTGGTATACCATGTAGACTTTGGTTACCTTGATAGAGGAAAAGGAAGGAAAAAGAAAAACTACACACTGGAAATTGTAATTATTTATTAATTAGAGCAATCATTACCATTGGAATTATTTCTGCTTCATAATTTGATAACATGGAGAGAAGGAATACATTTTTTTGTATTTAAGAAAAATTAGATCATTTGACATTTCTCCTTTGTAAGAAAACAGCCTGTAAGCCTAGCTACTCAGGAGGCTGAGATCTGAGGATCATGGTTCAAAGCCAGCCCGGGCAGGAAAGTCTGTGAGAATAGAAAACTGGAAATGGTGCTGTGGCTCAAGTGGTAGAATGCTCACCTAGGGCTGAAGAGCCCAGGGACAGCGCCCAAGCCCAGAGTTCAAGCCCCACAACTGACAAAAAACAAAACAAGAAAAGAATCCATGGCTTTTATCATGTAATATGTGTTCAAGTTCAAGAATGTACATTATTTGAAAATAATTTGTTTCTATTGAGGAGATACCAAATTAAAAAAAAAAAAAAAAGACTCTCATCTCTTGAGATCTAATCACTCAGCTGCTTTTCTCTATGGTCCTTTGTCACCCCAATTGTGTTTCCAAGGAACTCTGTTGTAATATTTACCTCTTTTCTCAAGCACCACATTATTCCAACAGTAGTACTGGCTGCCTCAAACTTTTTAATTGTTGAAAAGTTCTTTGGATACATTCAGTTATTAGGAAATGTCCTACCAAGGTTAAAAGTTCAAATCTCCTACATTACAAAGTTAAAAAAAAAATCAAATCAAAATAAATAAAAAGAAACAAGGATGGTAAAAAAACTCCAATATCATATGATACTTCTTACTTCTCAATCTTGTTTACACACTGAGTAGTCTTTGAAGTAGGCCTGTCCTGAGAAGCAATTCCAGAATTATAGTAACAGCGCTCTCATTACTCAGGCCAGCAAAGGCCCGCATGCTCACATTTGTTTTCACAATTAAGTAGGAAGCTACAAGGATGGGCAACATTCCTATTTGCCACATCTACTGCTCTTTAGAAGAAGAGTATCTTTAGCACATCATCAACTATATGAAGTGTTCTAGCAGTATCATCTACAATGAACCCATGACCCTAATGTATTACATGTCATTGAGTAACACATGTTGCACATTACACATGCAATACTGTTAACAGTTCAGGTATATGATCTATTGAAAATACTGGTGAAGTTGTAGATACCAAATGCTAGGAAGCAAAATGGGATCTCACTATGATGATGTTTTCAAAAGTTGTTGAGTGAGCCAAATCAGCCAACGACAAAATGCTGGAGGGGATGTGGAGAAAGAGGAACCCTATTACACTGCTGGTGGGAATGTACACTTATACAACCACTTTGGAAAGCAGTCTGGAGGGTCCTCAGAAAGCTAAAGATTGACCTCTCTTATGACCCAGTCATACCACTTCTAGGCATCTACCCTGAACAACAGGAACCAATATACAAGGATACATGCACCTCCAAGTTTATTGCAGCACTGTTGACAATAGCTAGGCTATGGAAACAACCCAGATGCCCCATCACAGATGAATGGATCCAAAAATTGTGGTATCTATACACAATGGAATATCATGCAACCATTAGAAATGACAAAATAATGGCATTTGCAGGGAAATGGATGGAGCTAGAAGAAATCATGTTGAGCGAGGTAAGCCAAGAGCAAAGAGACAAACAGTACATGGTCTCCCTGATAAGTGGATGTTAAATCCAAAATGTTAGGTGATACGACAAAATTAACGGGACTTAAGAAACAAAGAACTTCCACTCATCTGGTCGAACCACTACTAAATATCCCCATCCTGTTGATCACATGTATGGTGTATATGTGTACACCGTTATATGTTATAGACAATTTGCTCCAGGAAAGTTAGAATGAGCTTGTGACTTTAAATGAGCATCATTATTCCACAATACTGTGAAATTAGGGAAAATATGTAATCACTTAATCACAATAAAAAAAAAAAGCACTAGAAAACTAGAAGTGACGCAATGGCTCAGGTGGCAGAGCATGAGCCTTGAGCTGAATTGTTCAGGGACAGCTCCCAGGCCTAGAGCTCAAGCCCCATGACTGACCAAAAAAAAAAAAAAAAAAGAGAGAGAGATCTTTCATGCGATCGTTTCTAACATATTTTTTAGATTATGTCTTTGTTGCCTTGTATGTCCCTCCCCCATGGTACAACCCCTGCTTTCACTGTATATGATGTTGGTATATGTGGAGGGGAAGGGAAAAAACAAATTGTTAAAACAGGGATACAGGAGGACTCATTGCAACAATGAGATGTACAAGTCGTTATGTGGAAAAACAAACTTTACAACTTTGGTGGGGGGGGACGGGGGGGGGGGGGAGGATACGAAGGGATGGGAAGGGGAAACAAAGCAGGAGGCTACAATGCTTGATAAGAAATGTGCTCATTATCTTGCCCATGTAATTGTAACCCCTCTGTACAGTATTTTCACAAAAATATACTTAAAAAAAAAGTTGTTGAGTGAGTGAGAAAAGCAGCATACACTAATCTCTTAAAAGACCCTTAAGACTTATTGGTTATCCTTTCATGTTACCAGAGTACAGAGGGCTATTAAACAAGGAAACAAGGAAACTTCTGCCTTAGAGCTGCACAGTCACAGGGCACTCGCTAAGGTGACTGTAAAAATGAAGAAATTTCAAGTCTCGGGTTCCTGATATAACACTACAAGCAACAACAACAAAACACCCCAAACTGTAGCAGGGTACGATGATGCCATGCTACAGTCCCAGCATACGGGAGGCCAGGCTGCACTACAAAGCGGGACTTGTACCAGGAACATAGTCAATGCTCAGTAAAACATAGTCATTGCCGTTATCATTCTCAAAGGGGTTTCTTCCACATTTTGAGTAATACAGTGTATTACTTTAATTTTGTCTCCAGCTAAGTAAACTTAGGGATCCTAGTGTGGTGATAAGGTATTTTAACTCCCAAAGGAAAGGGGATTCTTTGCAAGTCAGTATTCACATTAATATAAAAATTCAAAGTATAAACACTTTTTGAAAATGTATCAAAGGCTTGGAATTTACACATTATAGCCTATAAAATTAGAACCTATGATTTTATAGTATTATAAAGATCAAACCATTTTTAATCGTGGCTAGAAAAATCAACTCACATTTCCAAAAATATCATGGGTTTTCTTCAAGAAGATGTCATCTGGCAACAAAATACCCTATTATCATAGGGAACGAGTACAGGACAGTATGTCATGGGTAGTGGTTTATGAGCCAAAATTTTTTTTTCACTTCAAGAAATGAGTAAGCAGAGGTTTTCCTCCAAATTTAATTAAGACTTTTAAGTCTACAGTTTTGGCACTATTTCTTTATACTCCCATATACATGAAAAATACCTTCCTCCAAAATTACAAATGGCTTTTTAACTACGAAAAATGTTACATGTATTTGCTTCTCATAAATGGCTGGGCACCAGTGGCTTATGCCTACAATCCTAGTTGTGCAGGAGGCTGAGATCTGAGGAAAGAGGTCTAAAGCCAGCAAAGCAGACAAATCTGCCAAATTCTCAGTTGGAAGTGAAGGTGTAGCTCAGTCTTGAGTGAAAAAAGCTAAGCAAGAGTGTGAGGCTCTGATCAAGCCCTAGTTCTGGTACACATGCATGTGTCCCCCTACACAAACACCAACACAGCATCTAAGTAAGAAATAAGATTTGAAACGCAAACATTACCTTCAATAAATGAAATTTATGTGCCAAAAAAAAGAAGAAACATACAGTCTTTGTAGTACACTTTTCATTTTGAAATTTAGTGCTTAAACGGCATTATAAAAGAAAAGAATGTCAGACTAGTGAGCCCAGAATATGCTCTCTATTCTAGTCTCTACGAGGCCACAATTCCATCCACATTGGTTTTATATAATTATGAGAAAACAAAAACCGAGACTGTGATACTGACATACACAGAAACTTTCTGAATGTATAAGCTTGATCACAGATAAAACAGGAGTATTTTTATTGAGCACAACAAAACAGAAGTATTAAACAGACTAAGTTTCTTTTATTCTCAAACTTTTCAAACACTGCATATAAGCTTATTCTATATATTGCATTCTTTCAACAGTATAAAAGCAGTAATTGTATATAGTGGCTCAGAGCCTATGAATAATGTAGGACTACAAAAATGACTCTTCAGAAGAAATTAGAGAAAAATTTAAGAGACAATGTACTTTGACAAGAACTTTGATATTGAGAATGTGAAAGAGATAAATCATAACTTCCTTCTGGTGCTATCCTCAAAGTACAACTTTCCAAAGATTTCTATTTATTTATGGTCCAGTTGTGGGGCCTGAACTCTGGGCCTGGGCGCTGTCCCTCAGCTCTTCAGCTCAAGGCTAGTGCTCTACCACTTGAGCCACAGCATCACTTCCGGCTTTTTTTCTTTTTGCTTATGTGGTGCTGAGGAATCGAACCCAGGGCTTCATGCATGCAAGGCAAATGCTCTACCACTGAGCCACCTTCCCAGCCCCCGATTTCTTTCTTTTTTTGGTTGGTTGTGGGGCTTAAACTCTGGGCCTGGGCACTGACCCTCAGCTCTTCAGCTCAAGGCGAGTGCTCTACTGCTTGACCCACACTCCCACTTTTAGTTTTCTGCCTGGACTGATTTTGAACCATGATCCTCAGATCTCAGCCTCCTGAGTAGCTAGGATACAGGCATGAGACACCAGCACCTAGCAAAGATTTCTTTTTTTCTTTTTTTTTGTCCATTGTGGGGCTTGAACTGTGGGCTTCCGCTTGAGCCACAGCACCACTTTCGAGTGGTTTATTGGAGATAAGAGTCTCATGGACTTTCCTGCCCAGGCTGGCTTTGAACCGTGATCCTCAGATCTGAGCCTCCTGAGTAGTTAGGATTACAGGCATTAGCCACCGGCGGCGGGCAAGATTTCTGTCTCATAGTACACCATGAATTGGAAGGTTTGCAAGAAAGCTCAATGTTCTGCAAATGAAAGCAACACTAATAATATTTAGCTGTCAAATACAGAGCATTTTTTTTTCTGAATGTATGAACAAAAAGAGGGTAACAACTCTGAGAATGAAAGGAGAGATCAAATATCATGGATTTCATAAATTTTACCGTCCTATAAGTAGAGAGGGACAAATATAAGAACACATAGTTCTTATCAAAGAATCATTTCCTATACCTGTTTTTATTCAAATTAATTGAGAAAGCTTTATCCTGTTCCATACTTCAACCATCCTTTTAAGTGTGACAGGCACCAATGGCCCATGCCTGTAATCCTAGCTACTCAAGAGGCTGAGATCTGAGGACTGTGGATTGAAGCCAACCCAGTCAGAAAAGTTCATCTCCAATTAACCACCAAGCTGGTGCTGGTGGCTTAGGGCTATAATCCTAGCTACTCAGAAGGCTGAGATCTGAGTATCACATTTTGAAGCCAGCTGGGGCAGAAAAATCCCCATGAGACTCTTATCTCCAATAAAACTATTTTAAAAAAGCCAGACTGATGCTGTGGCTCCAATAAACTATTTTAAAAAAGCCAGACTGATGCTGTGGCCCAAAGAAGCTTAGTGAGAGTGTTCAGGTCCTGAGTTCAAGCCCTAGGACTGGTAAAAAACAAAACAAAAAACAATTAACTACTAAAAAGCTGAGAGAGTGCTAGTATTGAGCAAAAAGGCTCAGGGACAGTGTTTAGGCCTGAATTCAAATCCAGGCCTGATATGCACACGTGCGCACACGCACATGCATGCACACGCACGCACGCGCGCGCACACACACACACGAGAAACTTTGATAATATAACTCAATTAAAATACTGTTCGAGAATTTCCTTACTTTTTTATTTAACTCAAAAGTCAGCAGTTATGCCAAAATTATAATAGCCAAACATACACTTAAAATTACCCTGTAATTGCAATAATTGCTGGTACCAATTGTTTTAAAGTTCTGCAATAAAGCTGTCTTCCAGACATTTAATGGTATGTCATTTGGTAAATGAAAGTTTCTACCAAGTAAGAGCAATGAGAAGAGCTAAAAGTTATGCTAGGAAAGAGTCTAGTTGAAAAAGAAGCATATGGACCATATTGGTCCAATCCTAACTTTAAGTTACTACAGAACTGAATAAAATGTTGACCCTATCACATAACAATTTATTGAGTTGGCATTAGGCAAAGCATGATGTCAGCCACCAATGCTATCATACACATTCTCAAATAATTCCTGAGCTTAATTTAGGCTGTATGCCCAAAGTTACAGTAAAATAAAAACTGCAAGCATGAGGTATTATTAAACATCGAAGAGTTTGGCTTGGCAGTTTTGACTCAAAATTAGTCTAGCACTTCAATAAAGTCAGTTTTAAGAAAAACAAGCCTAAGCATATTACAGGCTTTTAAATGTGCTGCATTCTTCACCAATAAATAAGACCCACAAATAAGCCTTGAGAAACTCTCAGGAATGTTCAAACAAGTACCATACAACACAGAGTTCAGGCTGTCAGGAGACACCAAAATACAAACAAATACACAAGCATACACATCTCACAGGCTCACCTTCATGGCATGGATTTCTTCAAGCAATCTTTGAACCCGTCTTTGGTTTTTTAACAGTGCATCTTCAGTTCCCCTGCAAAATACATATATACAATGGTATATATTTAAGCAGTAATTTTTTTTTGGGGGGGGGTCTAGTCATGGGGGCCTGAACTCTGGGCCTGGGTGCTGTCCCTCAGCTCTTCAGCTTAAGGCTAGTGTTCTACCACTTGAGCCACAGCGCAACTTCCAGCTTTTTTCTTTTTGCTTATGTGGTGCTGAGGAATCAAACCCAGGGCCTCAGGCTTGCAAGGCAAGCGCTCTACCACTGAGCCACCTTCCCAGCCCCAGCAATAATTTTAAAGCAATATGATGAAAGTCTTTTTCTTAAGTAATAAAAAGCATTAGGAGAAAGCTACAATGCTTAATAAGAAACGTACTCATTATCTTGCCCATGTAATTGTAACCCCTCTGTACAGTATTTTCACACAAAAAAAGCATTAAGTGAAAAGCATTCCATCATGTACTACCCCTTTCTCACTCCACTCCAATAAACACTAACAAGTTATAGACTGACAACTTACACATCATCCTATTGTACTATTCCTGATTAATGTTTGCCTTCCCTCATCCTAAATACTAAGGTAACATGTCTGATCAAAAGAACTTTTAATTTAATGTGTTATAAGCTACAACTAAGTTAGGTATATTTTTATTAAACAAAAAATTGAGGGGCTGGGAAGGTGGCTCAGTGGTAGAGCGCTTGCCTTGCATGCCTGAGGCCCTGGGTTCGATTCCTCAGCACCACATAAGCAAAAAGAAAAAAGCCAGAAGTGGAGCTGTGGTTCAAGTGGTAGAGCACTCGTCTTGAGCTGAAGAGCTGAGGGACAGCGCCCAGGCCCAGAGTTTAGGCCCCATGACTGGACCCCCCCCCCCCCAAAAAAAAAAAAATTTGAGACTTGGAATTATTAAAAAAAAAAAACATAAGGATTGTTAACTATCTGTCCAGGACAGAAAGTAGGATTATTTTTACAAAGAAGAAACCAGGAACAAATGCATTTTGAAGGCTTTCTAAATATTCATGCTTAAACAGTAATACTAATGTTGAAAATATAAACTGTTTTTCATAGTGACATGGCACACAATAACATGATAAACCCACAAGCTCCTGAGACTTCAAATTTCTCAATAATTCACAAAAAAGGTGATAAAAGTCACTATAGTCATTTTACTAGATATGTTCATTTCAGAATAACTTCTAATAACAAAAAAAACCATAAATGATCCCATGGCAATTTCATTCTGAAGAGAAAAGGAGACATTTCAAACAGTGTTTTAAGCAAATATGTCCCCAAACCATAGAAGGCCATGCTGATAGGGCACATTCTATTTGGCTCAGATCACCAGGCAAACGGAGTGAAGAATGAGGAAGAAGATGGTGTGTGATTCTTTAGATCCCACCCTCCAACTCTCTCAGTACTAAATCAAAACAAAGTTGACATTTTACTTGTTTCAGGAGCATTATTTCAAATGACTAACTTTTTTGCTTTCAATCTGCTCACGCTGCGCACAAGTTTTCGGATAACCAAGACTCGGATTCGCTTCACTTCTTTTCTCATCTTCACAACCTTTGAGGAATAAAAACAAAATTCAAGCCACTTAGCTCAGAAAGAGACAGACTTTATTTTGACTCTTAATGTTACACACTGAAGTCTACCACTTTAATTAAGTTCTTATTTTTATTCATGGTTTGATTAAACCAAACTTTTTCCATAAATGGCAAAGGAATAAAAACAGTCTAAAAATACTCTGGAAGGCTGAAGAGAAAGAAGTTATAATTTAAAAATAAAAACAGCATTTCTAGCAACTAATATTTTAATACCATTCTTAGATCTTGATGGATATAATAAACTTGGAATGTTACAAAATATGAATTCCCTGAGGTAAGAGAGTATCCTATTAATCACCTTTGTATTTGTAAGTGGTAATTTATTAAATGAGTGTTTGAATTAACAAAAGTAAGTATGGAAGAGATTTAATTTAATTCAATTATAAAGCATCCCTCCCTCTTATTTTTAGTACTGAACTGTTTCAAGCATAATTAAAAAAAAAAACCCACAGAGAGGCACTACATATGAGCACACACTGCTATACATGCTAAATCATCCCTCTAGAGAACACTGCAAAATCCTAAGGATGAAGAACAGAATAGGCCAAGACATGGAAATACTCTAGTTATAAACAGCCACATGTTCTAGCAGTCCAGCATTCAGTACAAGGGCATGTTACTCCCAAGCTTAAGTTTTGCTATCATGTATCTTATCATTTGTCCCTCAGCCAGAGGGACCATACTCTTTTTTTGTGGGCCCTCACCTCAGATGCAGGGACTGTTATAAAAACATCTATCTTGCTACTGTGCCATTGACTGCACATGCAACTGTCTTTTATACACTCTGAGCTGCTACAGGTCAATAGACATCCTATTCAATATTAGCGTTTTCCATGCCCTGCAAGAGTGCCTGGTAAAGAATCCTCACATGCTTCTGAACAACACACTGTTGGTATCACCCTGTGTCTTCAAGTCTTATTCTTCATTAATCTCAACGGATCTCCCGTTTTCAATGAAGGCACTGACAAGCAGCTTTTAATTTCTTTCCAGCCTGTGATCATTCTGGATGACTTACAAGTCCATTTGAGCAATCTCTCCTTTTTTCACTGTCCCAGATAGCCCTTTCCTTCACTGCATTGGTTTCCCAGTGATACTAGACACACCAGCATCATTTCCAAAAAAAGGAAGGAAACCTTCAATCATTTTTGGCATTTTTCATACTCTAGAGAATAAAAACCCATTTAATCAAAAGCCTAGGCTCCATTATAGTTATCTTTACCCACTTGCCTCTCAGCAACTTCAGCTGTTAACTGGTTCTCTCTCTCTCACTCCCTCCTTGCCTTCTTTTTCTTTTTTGGTACTGTTACTTTGGCTCTCAGCTTTCTCACACATTGCTGGGGCTCTATTATTGAGCTACATTTCCAGTGCAGCTTTACGGATGGGTAATTAGAAGGAGAGTCTCTCGGACTTTTCTATCTGGGCTGCCTTTCAATCATGATTCTCAGATCTCAGACTCTGGAGTAACTAGAATTACAGGCATGAGCCCCAGAACAGTTTACTGGTTTCTTTACACCAATTCTTGCCTCATTCTATCACTTTTAAATGTTGTCAGAAGAAAATTTCTGGGCGTAACGTAGCCCCTTCAATGTTCTTTTGCAGCTCCTACTCACTCTTAAAATGGTCATGGGCCTTTTTAGTTCCTTTTCCTTAACACACATCTATCACAAGTCTTTACCTCCCCCCTCCCTCAGAAGAGTTCTGTCTTCTCCTATTAGCTTGTTGGCACCTCATAAGCCTCGTTGGCTAATTCTTAGACTCTTAGAAAAGATTCTAAATCTTTTCTAGCATTCCTAAAAGTCATCAATTCCCTAGTATAACAATTTAAAAAAGGAGTTAGTCCTCTAGAAATGATCACAACCATTAACATTTCATTTTTAATCGGTTTAGTGTGTCTTTTACACCCCCCTGCCCCCAGACAGAAGGTCCTGAAACTCAAGTATCTGAATTTACTTAACACTAGCACCTAAAGTAGTGCACGGCATACAGTATAGGTTGACGGGTACTTGTTAAATAAATGAGCAGAAGGTAGTGGTACTCATTTGTTCATTTACTATTATAAACTACACAGCATGTAAAAAGCACACAGTGCAATATTTTTCTCCTAGACACATTATCTTTGGAATTCCTGTTTCACACAGAACTATTTAAGGTAAAAAGGAATTATACTATGGATAAATGTAAAGCATTTTAGACAAGGTTTAAGTGGGAAAAAAAGGAATTGCCTCATTTCCCAAGCAGAATTGTAATAAAAGTTTTGTGATACACAATGTAAAGTTAAGCTACTTATAAACTGCTAAATGTTAAATTATGCATTGAAATATATTAATGAATGTTTTTAATGGTTGAACTCTGCAGGTGCATGCGATAGTAGCATACCTAACTAGCTGAACCAAACAGCTAATAATAAACTGCAGTGGGCAGAGTTGACATTCAGTTACACTCCCATGGGGAAAGAAGTATCCAAATTTACAACTTCAATTTAACAAGTATTGTTCATCATTAGTGGGAAAGAAAACTCAAAGCAAAGGTAATGTTTCATAAACATAGTTTCATTCCAATACCAAACCAAAAAATGCTTTTCTAGCTTAACTTTCTCAATAAATATTGAGAAAGACAAATGGAATTACAATTTAATTTTCCTCACAATTGCCCACTCCAAACACTTGTCTTTAAATTTCCAAAACTGATGAATAGTAGTCTTTCAGTTAGGCCTTTAAAGGTTTTCAATTTATTTGTCAAAAGAATTATAAAGTGGGTTGAATGAAAACCCACAGGTAATCACAGGTCCTCAGATAGGCCTAAACCATCCCCTAATTCTAGGAGGCAAAAGCAGTACTTAAAGGCAATTTCTCTAACCATAAGCAAACAAAACTATCATTTTTAGAATTGTAAAGAGTGACATTACTTGGAAGAGAAAGGAGAAATAAAGTAAGGAAAGTGAGAAAGGAGAGATAATGGAAATGAAATAAACTAAGAGAGAAGTAAAAAATGAGAGAAAATAGAAGAAAAAGTGAAGAAGAATGGAAAGAGGTAGATGTAGGTTGCCAACATGATTAAGATGGATAAATCTAGTTGACAGATTCTAAGCAGCAAAAGAATGTACTTAGGACATTCAGAAGAAAAAGATTTTGAGTTCACAATTGATGATACAAGAGCTGACAGTGAGGTGCACCTAGACTTTAGGCAGACAGATACTCTTAATCTGGTAAAATCAGTAGTCAGGGGAAGCTGGATCACTTCTTGGGTAAAACAAAAATACAATCATAAATAATGTGAAAAGTTAACATGTGTGTAAGGAAAGAACCATGTGAGCCAATTAAAGAAAGTTCACTCAAATATAAAAATGGGAACCACAATAAGCAAATGTTGGCAGAATGCAGTACAAGTTAAAAAAAAAAAGAGCTTATAGTTGAGGCACTCAGAAATCCAATGTGTCTTGTAATACTTCAATGAGGATAGATATCTTATAGCCAACACTGAATCATCAAGTACAATCCCTTTTTGTAGTTCTGCACTCCAACTGATAATGAGCAGTAGATAGGAACAATGTTTCACAGGAACATTAATAGCCACAGAAGATATATTTGTTACTAATGTGAATCTGCTTTTGAGAGAGTAAGTTGTGCTTTTGGAGTGTCTGATAATGAGTTTCTATCATAGGATGCTGGCAGCAGAGTTTGGCTGGCTGGCATTCTTTTAGCCAGCTGACTAGCTAGTTTTTACTGGAGATGTACTGACTTTGCCATGAATTTAGACTAACCTGCAGGAAAACTTGTTGTTAGAAAAATGTGAATATATCTGTGTTTAAAAAAATACATGGAAACTTCTGGATATTCATGAAAACCTCTGGATATTCATTACTCACCTGTCCAAGAGGCAAATAACAAATTATGAAAAGGCACTCTGCCCATGAGACTGTGCAGAAACAAGCACTCCCTCCACAATTTCACTGAAATGTAAATTTTGGACCTCTTCTAAAGGAAAATTTGGCAACATCTAACAAAATTACTAAGGATCTACCTGGAAGACACACTTTAGGCAATAGAAAAGCTGATGCACAAACTTTCCATTTTAGCATTCTTACATGTTTCCTAATACATACGATGCACACAATGCAGTATTTGAAATAAATGCAGAACACATACATATATTATGAAACATTAACAATACTGTTTGATGTACAGAATAAGAATGCCATGTTGATAGGATATCCTATCTACAAAATTTAAAATATACAATACTGTACTCCATAGGCATGTTATAAAGTTATTATGGGATGTACAGATGAGAAAAATGTACACTAAAAGAGTAATAAGGCTGAGATAGAAAAGTAGAAGGACGGGATTAAATATTATATGGCAAAAGACTGGTAATTGCTAAATGTAAGAAGTGGATGACAAAGCTATTTGTGTAAGTTTTCCATAGACGAAGTACTTTACAGCTCACAACATTAATTATAATTTTATGAAGAATGCTAGTCTTGCCATTCCCACGTTAACTTACTATGGGACTGCGTTCCTTTCTGAGGGGTAACACATGTTCGGTGATGATCGGTCACTTCACCATTTTCGAGCCTATGCTGCCACCTAGCAAAACTTAGCAGGCTGGATTCTAAGAACCGGATGTAAAAAGGCTCTCTTCTTAGGGATGGATGGAACCTGACTGCTTCCTAGCTCGGAAGGCACCGTGGAAAAGCACCCGTGTCCCATCCAACGATGGCGTCGGGGTTTACGACTCTGCAGAAGCCGTTCTTGGACACGCTTCTCTGTCGCCACGCGTGGAGGGGCGTCGCTCAATTCCAGTTCCCTAACTTGACAGCAGCTCCCCCTGGGGCAAGGGTTCGGCCCGACCCCGGAACTGCCGGCAGCACCACGCCCCCTTCGCGCGGGTCCCCGACACGCTCACCCCCAGCCGGGTCCATCAGGGTCGCGACCCGGGCGGCCGCGACGGCGGGCGGCGCTGCGCCCCGCGGCGGAGGCCGCTCCGCGCTAGGTCCGGGACGGGGCCCGCGGGGGGCCGACCGCACGGTGTCGTTCTGGAGGTTTCCGTCGGCCTCGGCCGCAGGGCTGCCGGAAGCGCGCACGGCTTGGGGGTTCCCGGGCGATCGGCCCTCCCCGGCCCGCGGGGCTGAAGCTGGCCGTTAACCGCCGCCGCGGCCGCGACCCGGCCCAACGACCTGCCCGTCCGCGACGGCCTTCCCCGAGAACCCGGCGCCGCGGCGTCCTCCCGGGGCGGGCCGAGCACGGGGCCGCGGCCGCCCGCAGACCCGCCGGAGGGCCGGCGCGGGGCCCCGCCGCCCCCGAGGACGCGGTACCCACCTCGTTGTTGAGGTTCAGCGCGGCGGGCGGAGCCATGACAGATCCCGGAAGAGAACCTGCGCGTGGGTCCGGCGGCCGGGCCGCGGGCGCGCCGCCCCGCCCCCGACGGCAGCCGCGCCCGCCCAAAATGCATTCTCTGGCACGCCGCGGCCGCCCGATGGGCGGGGCCTGAGCCGGAAGAAGTGGGCGGCAACTTCCGGCACCGAGAGCCGCCGGGCCGGAACTGCTGGTTCCTAGGGAGACGGGGCGCGCGTGGGTCCCGGCGGAAGCCGGCGGGAGCCGCTGAGGTCCCCGGCCGGCGGGGCGCTCGGGTCGGTACGCGTCATTGCAGACACAGCCTTGCGGGGCGTTTGCTGCCTCACGGGGACATGGCTTCCTAGCGATGGCGGCCACGTCTGCTTCGGTGTGGACTCGCGGGCGCGCGACTCGGCCGTGGCCGTGGTGGACACCTCTGCGGGCAGCGGAGACGGCGGAGGACTCGGGCCGGTTACGAACGAGTCAGGTGAAGCGCCCGACGGGGTGATACAGGGCTCCGCTGGGCGGGGAGCCGGTGCGGTGGGGGCGCCCTCCCCTCCCCTCCCCTCCCCGGCCCTCCCCTCCCCCTCCCCCCTCCCCTCCCCTCCCCGGCCCTCCCCTCCCTTCCCCTCCCCCTCCTCCCCTCCTCTTCCCTCCCCGGCCCTCCCCTCCCCGGCCCTCCCCTCCTCCCCTCCCCTCCCCTCCCCTCCCCGGCCCTCCCCTCCCCCCCTCCCCTCCCCTCCCCTCCCCCTCCCCTCCCCTACTCCCCTCCCCTCCTCCCCTCCCCCTCCCCTCCCCTCCCCGGCCCTCTCCCCTCCCCTCCTCCCCTCCCCTCCTCCCCTCCCCTCCCCTCCCCGGCCCTCTCCTCTCCCCTCCCCGGCCCTCCCCTCCCCGGCCCTCCCCCCTCCCCTCCCCGGCCCTCCCCCCTCCCCTCCCCTCTCCCCCTCCCCTCCCCCCTCATCCCCCTCCCCTCCTCCCCTCCCCTCCCCTCCCCTCCCCTCCCCTCCCCTCCCTCACCGCTGCCGCCTGCGGGGGTCCGCTCACCCTTGGCTCTTACTCTAGTAAAACAACCGTGACGACCGTCCAGCAGCTGGGAAAACTTCAGCCTTCATTCCTTTCCTGGGGAAAGTGAATGACATTGGAGTGTGACTGGGGAGGGGCACGATTCGGTCCTTCATCCTCAGATGGCCTCCTAGCCATCATGCCTTATCCCTCTTAGTTCTGGTTCTGCCATTTCTTACTTTTATAAAACAGCAGTCCCGTGGCTGTTACGCGTCAGAATAGAATCGAGAAATAGACTCAAGCCGGGCGCCCATGGCTCATGCTTGTCATCCCAGCTACTCAGGAGGTGGAGACCAGTGGATTGCAGTTCCAAGCCAGCCTGCAGCAGTCCATCCAACTCTTCAAATAACCACAAAAAGCCAGATGTGGAGCTGTGGCTCAAGGCGGAGAGAGCTAACCCTGAAAGAAGGGGTACAGGGACAGTACCCAGGCCCCTAGTTCAAGCCCCAGTACCAGCATACACACTCGAGCACACACACAGACTCAATCATCATGGGCAAATGAATTTGGACAAATTTGTGGACACAATTCATTGGGAGAAAGTCTTTTCAACCGATTGTAAACGAACATTGAATATGAAAAACAACCACTTTGATACATATCCTACCCCACACACTAAAGACAGTGCAGCAAAATGGCTCATGGCTAAATGCAAGATAGAACTTACAGAAGATTATAGGTAAAAACTTTGTGACTTAGGAAAAAGATTTATTGGACATCACACTAAAGCACAATTCATGTAAAATATATTGACAATTTGCAGTCAATGATAGGACAACATATTAGGAGTAAAAAGAGAAACCATATAGGGACATAGAAATTTTGTGGGGTTCTGTATAAATAGTGTGTGTGTGTGTGTGTGTGTGTGTGTGTGTGTGTGTGTGATCTCCAATAAAGCAAAAACAGTAAAAAATATTGAGCATATACTTCACTTGAGATATTTGGATAGGAAATAATGACATGAAAATGCATGGAACACCAGTATTTGTCAGGGAAATTAAACAACATCTGGGCACTGATGGCTCATGCTAGCATCACTGGCTACTCAGGGGACTGAGATCTGAGGATCACAGTGGATAGCCAGACCTGGCAGGAAAGCCCATGAGACTCCTCTCCAATTAACTACCAGAGAACACCAAGTGAGGCTGTGGCTCAAAGCAGTAGAGCTCTAGCTTAAGGAGAAAAAGCTCAGGGCCAATGCCCAGCCCCTGAGTTGAAGCACCATGACTGACAAAAAAATTAAAACAATTGAGTCTAATTATATACTAAGTGCAAGCTAGCATATGAGACAACTCAGATATCACTGATAATGTAAAGTGTTATAATCACTTTAGAAATACTCTGGCCATTTTTCAAGGAAGTGTGCATCTATGAATCATATGATGCAGTATTTCTCCTCAATGAAAAGAGAAATGGAGCATGTGTCCATATAAAGACTTGTGTATGAATATTGAAAGCAGTTTTAAAAATTGATTTAATTATGTTTACTGAGCTAAGTCAAGCACAGAGACAAAGGAGGCATGCTTTCTCTCATGTGGAAGTTAGATCTAAGGTATAAATACATATGTAAATACATATAAGTATATATGTAAATAATACATATATGTAAAAGTATGGAGGGTCATATGCATATATACACAAATGTATTAAATATGTTACATGCAGGGGAGAATTCCAATGATGTAACTCCTTTGAAAAACCTGTTTAATGAAATAAATACCAGGAAGCTAGAACATGTGTTGTGAGAGGGAGATGGAGTTAAATGGAGGGAGGTAGATAAATGGAGAGAGGAAGGGTGGGGAAATGCCAGCATCATATTCCATGTACTTAGGTGAAAATGGAACTAGTTAACTTGAGGGGATGTGTAGGGTTAGGGAGAGATGAGAGAAATTATGAAGTTCTGACATAGATCGAGATGCATTCTATTCACAAACACATGTCAGATTAAAACTCCTTCATACAACTATTTAAGGAGAATATCAAAAATAAATGAAAGTTTTTTTTGTGTGTGTGCTGATACCCTATATCCTCTTTCTAGGCTATCATGCCTGGCGCTCTACCCCTGAGCAACATCTTCAGTTCCACTGCAGTTTTAATAACCAAAACACAGAGTCTAAAATTCTATACAACAGGAATATACTGTTTTATACATAAATACACAAACAATCAGATACAAAAAGGATACAAAGGGGAATGAGAGCCGGGCACTGGTGGCTCACACCTGTAATCCTAGCTACTCAGATCTGAGGATTGCAGCTTAACGCCATCCCTGGCAGGAAAGTCTGTGAGACTTTAATCTCCAATAAACCACCAGAAAAATGGAAGTGACGCTGTGGCTCAAGTGGTGGAGCGCTAGCCTTGAGCTGAAGAGCTGAGGGACAGCGCCCAGGCCCAGAGTTCAAGCCCCACAACCAACAACAACAAAAAAGAGGGGAATGATAAATTTCAAGGATGAATTTTAAAATAATTACACTGAGATAATCCAAACAAGAATAATATGTAACTCTTCCATTTCTGTAAAGTTCTAAATAATACACACTAATGTTTATTGTTGATGTAAACACAAAGTGGGAATAGTTTAGTATATTATCTAATCATTTTTCCAAGTGCTTCTCTGAATGGGAGGGATTTTCTAAACATTTTACTCATATTACATAATTACCTTTCAATCTTCATTAACATTTTAATATATTGTCTTACTAGTTTTGTTAGAACTTCCAAAACAGTGTTAAATAACAATATTTTTATACCTTGGCCTGGACACTGTTCCTTAGACTTTATTTTTAAGGCTGGTTCTCTACATTAGTGGCACAGATCTACTTCTGACTTTTTTTTTTTGAGTAACCACATCAAAGGAAAAAAGCCTCACAGACTACCCTGCCTGAGTTTAGCTTTGAACGGAGATCTTCAGATTTCATCCTCCTGAGTAACTAGGATTGTAGGAATGCCTCCAGTGCCCAACATGATTTTAATGTGAATATTTCAGTATTTAAAAGGATACTTGGTACCTGTTATAATGAATAGTCAAACTCAATTTTATTGTCTAATAGGTATTTTTAAAAGGTTAGAAGTAGTTGCTGAGTTTCTCATTTACCACTCCAATTTTGATGCTTTTGGTCACTTTTTTTTTTCCATTTAACACATTTTCCTCACATAGTTTTAGTTCTATTGCCACTATGAACGTGGGACATCTTAACCGTGAAGCGGTTAAAATCTACATAGTCCTCTTGTATTTGAACAAATGGGTAAAGAGAAGGCGCTGTTGAGAATCCTGTCATTTTTTTAAGCATGGACTCCAGTGTTTGGTACTACAGTGTTTGAGCAATACTTGCTGCCACTGACAAACTCACAGTGCTTCCTCCATAATGCAGGCCCAGTGAGGTGAGATCTCAACGCACAAGCAGTGTGCTCTTCACCCCTAGGGCTGGCCCCAGAGAGGATTTTCGTTGTGACTGGACATTTCAGTTCTACCCGCTAGGTGGCAGCATTGTTCTCCACTTTGTACACCCCAGCTGAACTGTAAAGGTGAAAGCAAATGAAGAACACGTGATAGATAGCATTTGCTGAAATGCGAGGTAAATGGAAGGATCTTTCAGGTCTCGTGTTACTATAAGGCTTAAAATTTCAAGTTTTGATTTAAAAAATACAGTGCTTATTTAGTTAGTTTTTGGCATTATTGGGGCTTGAGTTTAGGGCTTTCTTTAACAAGATTCACTTCATAAACTAGAGCACTTAAAAGCACTCTACCACTTGAACCATACCCCCAGCCTGAAGTTACGATTTTTCCATGAGTCATAAAACAATTATAAACTCTCCAGTTGAAACATTATTGGATTTATTTAAGGTTGCGGTTGTTATTTTAAATACTGCTACTAGGGCTTGAACTCAGGCCTTGGGCACTGTCTCTTAGCATTTTTGGCTTAAGGCTCTACCATTTGAGCCATAGCTCCACTTCTGGCTATTTGGTGGTCAATTGGAGACAAGAGTCTCATGGACTTTCCTGCCTGGCCTGGCTTTGAAGCAAGATTCTCATATCTCTGCCTTATGAGTAGCTGGGATTTATAGATATGAGCCAACAACACTCATCAAGATTCGATTTTTAAAACTATATAATATGTTAAAGAATCTAGCTGCTACACAGAAGATAGGTAATTGGCAAGACACTAATATTTCTACTGGTTCTGTCTACCAACAGCATTTTTTTTCCTTTAGTAAAATTCTATTTGAATTTTTATGGAGTGTTTTGATTAAATTTATTACATTATTTCTGTAGGAAGTCTAAAAATAAACTTTTAGAAATCTTAGATCTTAATATTTTGAAATAGCTAATGCTTTTGCAAATTTAGTCTTATAAAAGTTAAAGAAAGCTAATATCTAGCAATTTAGCTAAGAGTTTTCACTCCAAAAACCATACTAGCTGATTCCAAATGAAGGCAAAGCCTTCTCCCTTACTGACCTTCATGCTTGTTCACCTCCTGACCATACCTGCAGCCCTACTTTGGCTGGTAATTTTTGTGATTGGGTTTTGCTTCCTGCCTGGGGCCTATCCTGATCATGATCCACTGAAGTTATGCTTCCAGTTAACTATGACCACAGACCCACGCCAAAGTTTTCTGCTTGAGTTTACCGCAAACCTGAATCTCAACAATATCAGCCTCCACCTATCTAGGATTATAGGCTTGAGACACTATAGAGCCTCGCTTCCAATCTTCCAATCTATCTCCCCATCTCTCTCTTCTTTCTCTTCTCTCTCCCCTCTCTCTACTTTCTCTCTTCTCCCTTCTCTCCTCTCCCCCACTCCCCAGCCTTAAACTCGGCCTGGACATTTTCTCTGAGTTTTTTTAGCTCAAGGCTAGCACTCTACCCCTTGAGCCTAACTATCCCTTGGTGGTGAATTAGAAATGAGGTTCTCATTGACTTTTCTGCCTGGGCTAGCTTCAAATCACAATTCTCAGAGTTTAGCCCCCTGAGCAGCTGACAGGCATGAGCCATGGTTGCCTGACCTAATTTATCTTTTAAGACTGTATGTCTTTGAAAAGAAATAACACAGGGACCCAGTGCTATTATATATAATTGTAAAAAAAATATGAGAATGGTATCTATCATGTTGAATTGAAAATTGAATGAGAATACAACAAGCACTTTTCTCAACAACTTGAGCTGATACTATTTTCATGGTCAAATTTGATCCTGACAGCAACTTTATGAGACAGATATGATGTATCTGAAGGATTCTTGTCCTACTAGTGACAAACGTGCCCAAGATGGCAGAGGTAGTCTAACCATTTATAAAGTGATTCAACTTCATCAGCTATAAATTCCTTCACATATATATTATTTTAATTACTAGCTAGCCAATATAAGTTCAATGTTTTTGCAACAAAGCTTATCATAATTTAATGCTAAGTTCAGAAAAATAAAACATTTAACCCCAGTTCTAATTCATTTGCATCATAGAAATTGTCTTTTATTCATTTTAATAACCATTTTAGACATCTATTTTGTAAATCATAGGTTCAGAAGTAAATACAAAAATGATGAAACATTTGCTCAGCAATTCTAATATTAAGGCAGATTTTACTATGTGCTAGATTAATCGTAAGTACTAGTAGTGAATCACAGAGGAATAAGACAGCAATGTGCCTAGAAGTCTTCTGGGAGGAGATTGGATTTGACTTCAGTTTTGGAAGGTAGCAGTGGGAAGCTTTTCAGTAAAGGGAAAATTTCCAGCAGATGAAATCAGTTGAGAAAAAAATACCGGATAGTAAACAGCAGTACAGGGCCAGCCAGGTGGCTTCTGTCTGTAATCTCTCCTAGGTAGGAAGCAGACATAGGCTCTCATTCAAAACCAGCCTGGTGACAAAAGGTTAATGAGATCCTGTCCCAAAGAACAAGTGGGTGGTTTATATTTGCAAGACCAGGAGGAAGTGAGAGTTGGAAGTTTATGCTCTGAGGTTGGCCTGGTCAAAAATCATGACACCCTGTCTGACAAACAACTAACATGGAAAGGGCTGGGAGGCTGACTCAAATTCCTAGCATCTTGAAGCTGTGGGGTCCTGAGTTAAAAAAAATCCCAGCTGGCCTGGGAACAGTCAGTGGCTTGTTTGTAATCCCAGCTCCCCAGACATAGAAATCTAGGAGATCGAGGTTCTAGGCCAACCCCAGTAAAAAGTGACACTCTCATTTTAACAAAAAGTCAGGCATACCCCTTTGCATCTGCATTCCCAGCTAGTTAGGAGACGCAGGTCTGAGGATCACTGCTGGACCCTGGCTCTGGGCAACAGTGTGAGCCTGTGAGTCTATGAGACTCCCACCGCCAGCTAACCACTGAAAAGCCAGAAATGGAGCTATGGCTCAAGTGGTAGAATGCTATCCTTAAGCAAATAAATAAATTAAAAAAAAAGCTAAAAGGGAGAGCATGCACCCAGGCTCTAAGTTCAAGCTCCCAGATTGGTACCAACCAACCAACCAACAATCAGCCCCCGCCCCCTCCCACACACACCATGAAATTAGAAAAAGACAAAGGAAAGGGGAAAGGGAAAGGGAAAATATTCCTCCTAGCTGAGGTGCTTGGCTTTTGGAGGATCTTTGGATCTGCCAGTGTAGGGTTGGTAGGTTAGAACAGGTTCTCATTTCTGTCTTCTCCAAACAGGTGGGGGCTCTGTGTAGGCTGAACAAATTCTGCTCATTGGTTTCTTCAAGAAGCGCTGGGTCACCGTGTGTTTCCCCCCTTTGGCAGGCTGTGATCTCTGCAGAGGACTCTCAGAACGCACTCCAGCGCTGCTGCTGGCCCGTGATGAGCCTTGGTTATAGGTGGACCTAGACACACGGCAACGGTCCAAGCTCCTGTGTGGAGGGGAGTCAGACCGCCACGTTCTGTCCAAGAGGTAAGGACCCATAGGAGCTGCGGGTTTGCTTACCTTGGACCCCGGGCCCTGGAACAAGCCACATGGAAAGGGTGTAACGCCATTTCCACAGGGCTCTGTGGCAGTCTCCCAGTGAGACACTAGGGCCACATCGTCCCCAGGGACCCTTATGAGGCCTTTCCGTGTTTTCTGATCTCTCAGTGCCCCCAAATTAGCCCCTTCCCTTGAGAAAATAATTCTTATTAGAATGAGTCAATAGGACAAAAAGTTGGAATGTATTCAAGCATACACATAGTTTACTTTGATTGTGTTGACCCCATTTTTATTGCCCTTCTTTCCCCCCTCCCCGCCCCCATGGCTTCTGATAACAGCTTGTGGGGATACAGAGTGAGTTATTGAATGAATGTCTTTCTTTTTTCTCCCGAGCCAGGCTGCCATTCAGGAGGAGCCATGTTCACACCAAACCCCTACTGTGCTTTAAAGCTCCAGGAACTGTGGGACTCCTGGGGCTAGGGTGCTGGTCTGCTCTTATCCTGGGAGCCGCCTCCACTTCCCACGCTTCCCTGTGCTCCCCATCTGGTTCTCCTCACCCTGGGGAGCTGGGGCTGGGGGGGGGGACGGGGGACTGCTTCAGTCTCTCTTTGCCTTTCCTTACTGGGTGCTTTCTCCCTTTGCCGTCACACCTATTTTCTGATTTCTGGAGCTCTTCCTGTCTTTCTTGTCTGAGAATATAGTTTCTCGTTTGATACCCTGTGCAATCTCATTTTCAAATGTCTGGGGATGATACTTCTATTTCTCCATCCTATGCCATCCTGTAGCTTTTTTTTTTTCTCATTAAACTTTGTTTTAATGGGTCTCAAAATTCTGTGACAGATTTTTTGGTCATGTTGTTTCCATTATGTGATGTGTTTGGCTTCCATCCAGGGTAGAGCTGCTCTCTAAAAAGTTTGAATTTTCCCTCCTTTCTCCCCTCCCTCACATATTCTTTTCTTTCCTACTGTTCTTCTCTTCTTCCTCCTCCTCCGAATCCTCCTCCTGTTCATGTAGGAAAGCATAGCATCAGTCTTCTTCAAGTATATCTTCAGTTGGAAGTTATTTGGTTCTGGCCTTCGGTTTCTTTGGGAAGATATGTAATTATTGATTTAAAGCACTCTTACTCCTCAGTATAGTCTTGGAAGATTGTATAATTTCTTGGGATTTATCCACTTCTTACAGTTTGTCCAATCTGTTGGTACATAATTGTAATAGTAACTTACCAGTTTTTTTGGTAATTCTATGGGATAGAAATTCAATCAGTCAATGTTAAACAAGATTATATTATTTTCTGTAGCTATCAGAAATTACTAATAGTCCATTCAACCACTGTCTTCCTTTTTCCCCCAGATTCTTTTCTGACTAGTACATTTAAAAGATTTCCTTTTTAAATTTTGATTTTTTGGTGGAGGTGACAGAGATTGAGTCTGCATAGCCCTGGATGGACTGGAACTCACGCGTAGTCCAACCTTCCTGCTCCTCAAATGATTCTAGTTTCTTGCCCTATTTTTGCAAGTCTCTGACTTTCCTCCACTTACTTCATTTTTCACTCACAAATAGCCGTGCACTCTTGGGCACCTTACTTTCTTTTTCCATTCCATCATTTTATTAGGAAATGTTCTCAAACATATGGAATGGAAAAGTTGGAAATTTTACAGTTAAGCATATATGTATATAGACCTATGCCATATATATATATATATATATATATATATATATATATATGCCTTTCAAGTGGAATCTACCAGGTTGATTAACACTTTATATTTGCTTTTGTATTATCTCATGTAACTATATCTTCTACTCAGCTGCCGTTCTCCATATCAATATCTTCAGGAATCAGTATACTTTATCCTTTTTACCTTAGAATGAACATCATAAACTAATTTAATATACTTATAATTATAGTAACTCTGATATTTTAAATTATCTGTATAACTATATTTTATATAACTATAAAGCTATAAATTATTGTTATAGTTGTAAAATTATACATATGCTATATGGATATGCATAAATGTAATTCTCTTTGTGATATGTTTGCATGTACAAATCCATATATAAACGTATATATTAAATATTTGCGTGGCTACTTTAACTTCATTCCCTTCAAGGCAAGACAATAATCACATATATTTGTATCTTCAGTGGCTAGGCCAGAAGCATTTGTAGCTGATAAATAAATGCTAACTGAGTGATCTCACAGTAGAGCTAATCTACTTAATTCAGAATATAGGGCATTTCCACTAGATCATTCAATCCAAAATTGGTTTACTTTCACAAATAGACAGGGAATAGTACCAGGCCAGAAAGACTTAGCAGTTGAGTTTATAAACCAGGCAGGCTTTCTTTCTGAGCACTTTTATTGCATTTTATTACATCCCAAGAAAGAGGGAAAAATCAAATTTATTACTTGAGGAAAAAGGTATAATACTTAGTTGCTTGGATCAAAGGGTGAGCAAATGCAGCAGTGATACTCATTAGATAGTATGTTGAAAATGAACTTTACAACTCATGTGGGCAGGGAGTCAGCAAGGAAAAAAACTGGGAGAAAACAAAGGAAGAGGTGATATTGTCCAAAAAGAAATGTACTCCACTACCTGACTTCTGTAACTAACCATTCTGTACATCACCTTTACAATAACAATAAACAATAACAAAAAAGGAAGAGCATGACTGATTTAATAGTTATATTTATTTTCTGTGGTGGTTAAGACAGTCTCATTACTAGTTAGTATACAGAGAATAATCTTGAATATAGTCCCTGATGCAGATTTTTTCCCAGATTGCATTGTATCTTTGAGCTAGGTTAAACAAGTCTATATTGCATACTGCATAAAGATACCATCAAGGAAGAAAATGTTCACATTCAATCTTGTTAGGTTGAATGCATTATATATGTACTAAAGATTTTAGACATCTGTGCTGTTTTCATGGTTGTCTATAGTGCATGTTGTATTGGTGTCTTTATGTTAATAAGAAAAGTAGGATTGTGTGAAATGCCATCCTTCCCACCATAGAAATGTATAATTTATCCTTCCTTCTAAGAGAGTCTTACTTACAGAACAGATGCAAAGAAAGAAGTGTGTGTGTTGCTATGACAGGTGACACCTTTCACTGCGCTAAACAAGGAGCATGCGTGGTAACTGTGGACCTTATATAATAGAATAACACCCTTCAGACAGAAATGTGATCACAAAACCATCTGCTTCACAATTACCCAGCAAATTACATCTGATATTACTATATGGATTTCTGAACTGTTCCTAAATGATCATGAAAACATACAGTGAATGCAGACACTCTGCGGGTTGAAAAACTAGATGTCCAGATGGCTTCCCTTTAGTTTGCATGTTGGTTTCATCATAGCATTTTGCAATGAAGTTTACAGTAAGTACTGAACTGTTACCATCAACAGCACATATAAAAGAGTTTTTGAAGAACTAGGAAAACAGTGATTTTTCAGTTCAGTTTTGTAAGTTGACTATAATTTTATTCCTATTTACTTCTACCTGTTAAAATTATGAGAACCCTTATTTTAGTTGTGATGTGTATGGCATACTATTTTGGGAGAAAATATATACACACATATGTATATATGTTAAAGCACCAGTACCAACTATATACTTCATTAATTGCCTAACACTATACACCCTCCCCCCATACACTTTTTTTTTGCTCTGTTTCACCTGAATTCTATTTTCTACTTATCTAATAAAAGTTACCTTGGCGAGGAAATCAAAGTTAGTTATCAGATGGATTCCAGAATTATCTTTGGGGTATGCTTTTCTAATTTCTATTCCATCAGTTGCCTTTTTGCTGTGATTTCCTGACATATACAACATTAATCATATAATTTTATAATCACTTTTTGTTTTACCACTGTAAGAAAATATATCTTAAATCAATTTAATACAGACCTTAGCACTAAACACTCAGGGCAAAGTGGAATTAAATTCTTACTTAGTCCTTTCTGAGCCTGAAGATAATGTTTCTAATCACAACCATATTTTTTAATTTCTGTTTATTACTTCCTGTAGAATAAAGGAGTCATTATGCCATTGAGTCATATTACTAATTTGCAACAGGATAAACGGAGGTTACGGCAATATTTTTCTTATCTGTGGATGAAAGAGGTAGAGAAGGAACAGTCCTAGTATATCCAGAGTATTTCAATGATGGAAAAGCTACAATAGTATCCTGGCCAGAATTCTAATACAGAGGTCAAAGAGCGAACGCGATGGCAACACAAAACACGTGAAAGGCAAGTGACTGCCACACATGGGAAGTGGTGCCAGGGTCTGAGGTGGACAGGTTACCTCTAGCTGTTCTGTGGAGAGTGCAGGGGTGTGCGGGGAGCGCAGCAGGATGTGAAGAGGAGCTGTGGGAAAGTGGGGGAGAAGCTGGGGGGGGGTGGTGGGTGGGGGGTGCACAGTGGTGACCTGATCACATGACCTGGAGTTTGACCAAGAACTTGACTTTATTTTGTGACCTCTGGGAACTGGGAACGGAAGACATCACCAGAAAGCTGGGAGTGACCAGAGCTCCCTGGGAGTGTGCCTGGTGCATCTGGACAGAGGACAGTGGACAGTGAGAGGCTTTCCTGAAAGAGGAGGGCGGGGCTTGGAGGGAAGAGTGGCAGTGACTCCCAGGCGTTGAATTTGGATGGTCAGTCAGGCCTGTGTCAGAAAGAGTGGACACACACACACACACACACACACACACCATACACACACACCATACACACACCACACTCACCACACACACACACACACACACACAGAGCAAGTTTTTGACTATAAGCAAATGAATGTGCATTATGAATTTCAGCTACTAAATACCTACCGTTAAAGGAAAACAGCATCTAATGAGTAAGCATAAAGAGTGCATTTTTGTGACACATTTCATTTAATGGAAAGGTAGAGAAAAAGTGCCTGCAAATGTGCTTATTTTGAATGGCTTGTAAATTATCTATCCGGAAGCCACCTTCTAAAACCTTTTCTCCTTTGTTTTTGTTCTTCATACTAACGCAATAGGGTTGTTAAAGAAACTAGAAGAAATATACTGAGAAAACACAATTCTGCTTTAACTCCTGCTTTAACCCATATCCTGGTTGGCGCTTGCAGCCAGTTCTGTTCCATCAAAGGTCAGCTGGGGTGCAGGTCACTAAGCTGGCCCTTTACAGAGACATCTTTGCACACATTTATCACTGCTTTTCCCCCCCTGTTACCAGAAGCTTGATTTGCAGTCCCAATCAATTTCTGAGTATCTAATTCATTTAAAAAGAGAAGGTCAACCAATCCCAATTCTGCAGGGAAGAACTAGCCAAGTAGAACCACTACCAGGACTCCCTGAAAATTAGCTTGTATTCATTGAATACACGCAGTATGGCTAGCCAGGCCACACTTGCTTTTGATTTGTTCATTCTCAGAAGTCTTATTTTACTTGCTCATCAGTGCGGACCAAGTCAGCATGTTTACCTCAGCAGTATCCTCATTTTACCTTTCATTTGGACAGAGCTCCATGACCAAATTCTGTTATTGGAAACACTCTTTGTGATGGTATAGTACTAGTTGTTGAAATCAAGGCCCCTTTTTTGTTAGGCAGGAATCTATCAGTTAAGCCATAACTTCAGCCTTTTTAAAGTTATATTTTAGATAGGGCTTCATGCTTTTGTCTGGGAAGCCTGTGACAATAATCTTTTTATTTTCTTTTACCTGTCCTGGAGCTTAAACTGGGCCTGGATGCTGTCTCTGAGAGCTTTTGCTCAAGGCTAGTGCTCTACCACCTTGAGCCGCAGTGCTACTTCCAGTTTTCTGGTGGGTAATTAGAGTTAAGAGTCTCATGGACTTTCCTGCCAGGGCTGGCTTTGAACCACTATCCTCAGATCTTAGCCTCCTAAGTAGTTAGGATTACAGGCTTTAGCACTGGAGTCTGGCCTGATAATAAGCATTTTATGTATAACCTCTTACATAGCTGGGAACACAGGTGCATGCCACCAGACTCACTCCCAGTTTTTTTTTTTTTTAAGATGAGATCAACTATGATCCACCTTATCTCTGTGTGCTGAATATTTGAAATTATAGCTGTGTGCTGGAAGGTGGGAACACTTTTTTTCGGGATAGCATTCTAGGAAAGTCTTAAAGCTGCTTAGAAAATGTACTTGACTTTGGTCTTTGTGGATGGGAACAATCAATGGATGGTGTGAAGCAGAGGATGGTGCTATGGAAGACGCTCACCTATATCTTCCAGAAAGACATGCTGATACTAGGTTCATCTAGGAGTACCTTTTGGAGCTCACATAGGCAAGATGCATAGAGATCAGTCAGAGCTGCTTGCTGAAGCACTTAGGACTATATCTTCTGAATCTCATAAAGGAAAGGCATAGCTGCTATGATTAATGGAAAACTTGGGGTAAATTTTATACTCATAATACAAATTGAATCACCTACATATATGGGTTGACTGTAGTAGACACATGTGATCAGCTCAATAAAACAAAGCCTATGATTTTAGAGGAATAGGGTAATTTGGACAAGTTTAGGAAATGAATTGCCTAATTCATACCCCAGGTCTCTGAACTCTTACCTAAGGTACCTGTGTGCCTGGTGTTTGAGCTGAATATAATGAGCACACAACACTAGGTTGAGAATGTGCCTTTACAACAATTGAAACATTTGACAAATGTTTCCCTCCCGTGAGGTACCTCAGACAACTATGATGACACATTAAAAATGGAAAGAGTCAGCCATGAAGCCTGAAGAGCATGTGCAGATTGGGAATCTGTTGAGAGATTATTTGGCAAAGGTACAGGAGCTCCATGAATTTGCCTTTGCAAGTGGGATTGGGCAGTGGAGAAAAAGAAATGGCATATTCTGTCAACTAGAGATGAAGAAGGTAATGCAGCTGTGGATTTCCAAGCATTGGCTCTGGCCTTATTTTTCTATTTTTAATGTGATGAAGGCAGTAACTTATTTTCACGTTGAATAGTCCGTGAGAAAACGGACTAACCTAAAAACACAGGCAAGTCTTGATATAAGACTATGTCCAACTTGGTCAATTATAGTAAGGTGGTAAAATTCTAATGTTATTTGGCAATATCAATTTTCATATAAGCCAGATAACATGCTTTCTGAAATACTATCATCTTAAACGCACTAAAAATAGGTTACCCAGAATTGAAAGGCTGAAAGCATGGGGAGATTTAGCTTCCGATCTCATCCTCTGTGTCCTGGGGGAAGGCACACTGAGCAGTGTTTGCCCACTGTGCTGTTATGACCATTAGGACATAGGGCTGTGTTATTCTCAAAGCTCTCATAAGCACCTGCTCGTGTCAGCAGACAGATCAAAGTAGAAAATCTCCTGAAGAACGGATTTAACATTTCTACATTTTATTTTTAAAATGGCACACTTTAGTTGAAAACAAACAAAAAGAGGCAGGGAGGTATTTCTATGTGTTCCATTCCTTTTATGGGTGCACCTTAGTCCCAAGAGAATTTTCCTAGCCTGAAATGGAGAAAATAGCATGGCAAAGGTTCTTTATGAAGACAAACTGCTACTAAGTCTTGCCAGGCAATAGATTAGAAATGATTTTTTTTGAAAGCTCAAATAACGTTTATGGCCACAAGTGAATCATGGTGGAAGTTACCAAATAAAATATCCATCTATATGCTAATAAATGTGTGAAATCATTATCTACTTGGAAAATATACTGACTTTCATATTCTATGTCCACAACACTAAGCCTTACTTGGAAAAGACACAGCTGGTCTTCCTGCGGTGTGTATAATGAGTAGGAAGGGGGCTCACAGCACACTGCACATTCAGTCTCTGTAGTTGTGCTGGCTGAGCAAAGACACAAAATGAGACATCTGTCAGGCTTTTAGTAAAGTGTGCCCTGGAAATATATTTGTCTGTCTGTCATACACGGCGCTGAGACTCAAAGCACCCTGGTGCTGAGACTCACAGCACCCTCTCTCTCTAAGGTGCAGAAAAAACAAGAGGCTAATTTATGACCTAGCAGACATTCCTCTCCTATTGTGAATTAAGTCTAAGATGAACCTTGTTAACGGAAGGTTATTTAGTACACTATCAGTCTTTTACTCTGCTTTAAATCTTTCTATGCAGGACTATAAAGTTAACTCTCCTCCCCAAGGGGAAAAAAAGAGAAAATCCCTGCAAATCCTTTAAACTAATTGGAGACTGTAAGTTGAACAAGAGACTATGGCTCTTTTTTGCTTGTTTCTATGTTTTTTGGGGTATGAGATTAATAGGACTTCAATAGTATTTAAGTTAATATTAATAGGTACTTTTGAGGAGAAAATTATTTCCCCATTTCCTTAAATGAGGAAAAAAGATTGTTTTTTCTTTTTTGTGCCTGTCCTGAGGCTTGAACTCGGGGCCTCAGGACAGTCCCTGAGCGGTTTTCCTGGAGGCCACACTCTTATCATTTAGTCACAGTTCCACTTCTGGCTTTTTTGTGGTTAATTGGATATAAGGCTCAGGCTGGCTTCAAACTATGATCCCAGATCTCAGCCTCTTGAGTAACTAGGATCAAGGCATCAGCCACTGGCACCCTGGGAAAAGAAGATTATTTGCAAACATTTATTATTTTATTATGTTTAGGAGTTGCTCCTCAACAAAGCAGTTTATGAATACAATGCATCTCGACCAATGTCTCCTCTTTCAACATTCTCACCCATCCCTCCTTTACCTACCTCTTCCCTTAGTCTTCTTAATTTTGTAGGATACACATTGGATTGTTGTCTGCATTTTTCTTCTCTTCTCCTCTTTATTCTCCACCCCTTTCCCCTGACCCCACTTTCGAGTACCTGTGTCCTGGTGTTTCATGTTGCTGAACTTCAATTTTAGCTTTCTAAGGAATTACTGTATTTGAGGACTGCCTCGATTTTCTTATTTCCCTTAATACATTTGTATACACTTGCATACCACCCAATGTATTTATGAGTTGGTAAGCTAAATTTAGCTTCCATATAGAAGGGAACGTATGGATCTTTTGTCTCTCTGACACTGACTTCACTTAACATAATCTTTTCTAAGTCTTTCCATTTCTTGACAAATAGTACAATATCATTCTTGCTAATGGATGAGTAAAATTCCATTGTGTATAGATACCATATTTTCTTGACTCATTCATCCATTCAAGAGCATCTAGGCTGATTCCACACCTTGGCTGTGCTGCAATAAACATGGTTGTGCTGGTGGCTTCACTGTCTCCTGGTTTGTAATAGTTTGGGTAAATGCCCAGGAGTGAGATTGCAATCATAGGATTGTTCTATGCTTAGTTATTTGAGGACTCCTCCTACTGCTATCTTGAGTGGTTTACATTCCCACCAACAGCATATTAGGGTTCCCCTTTGGCCACAGCCTTGCCAGCATTTGTTATTGTTTTTCTGATAATTGGTATACTGACTACAGTGAGGTGGAATCTCAGTGTTGTTTTGCTTTGCAAAGCTTGCAACTAACCACATACTAATGAGTGATGAAGCTGTCATTTGCTCCAAGTCTTGGAGAGCCAGGCTTCTCATCACCAACATTGCCCAAGTCACCACCCATCCTTCTTCTGTATTTTCTGACCTGGAGGGATGAAATTCACATGTGCTAATTTAATTCTATGATTCTCCTGTACTGTTACAAAATACTCTTCTTATGAAAAAGCACATTCTCTAATGATACAGGCAATAACTGACTTTCAGTTTTCTTCCAGAATTTAATAAATTTTGGACTGTATTCAGCCTCTGTTATTTGCACATATTACTACTATTCTGACTCATTTCAATATTCCTGGGCATAATCCATCCCACACCTTCACTGTTAACTATTTCCTTTAAGCTCTCCAATATTAATACCTTTTATGTTGTCTCTACTTTAGCAAATTAATACCATCAAGAAATTAGCATCTCAGAAATATTAAATACTAATAGATGGATTAAATAGGCTAGTTATCTGTATCCCTTTTTTCTTCACCTTAAGGCTAAGGCTATGATCCATAGGAAACTTGGAGATTCAGGAGAAAGACGGCTGTTTTCTGCCTCTCTAATAGCTGGTCTTTGTCTGGACCGCTCCTGTGCCAGACATCCCAGCTGTCCTTTTGGACCAGGAGAAGGGAATGGTGGTCAGTGCAGAGCGGCCTATGGACAGAACAGAAGACCAGGTCGTGACTCTGAAGTACACACGGACTCTGGATGTCCATTTTACAGTTGCTTTATGTGAGAGAAGAAAAGTTTCTGTTTTATTTCAGTCAATGCTATTTTCTTTCCTCAGATTCAACAAACCTAAAATGTGACATATTATTAGCTCTCAGATCCAGTGTCGAATTACTCTGTCCCTTGCTTTTCGTAGTCAGCCTGGTAGCTTTGATCAATTTTATGGACGAGGTTCCCCTCTACAGTACCTGATACTTTTCAAGCAAAAACAGGCTTTCATGACAGCCCGAACTCAACAACCCCAAACAGCATGGACTTGTTAGTGCTAGTGGACACTCTGTATGTGAACATATTTGTTCTTGGTTCAGACTGCCAGTCTATTCTAGACTTTCTGGAAAATGCTAGTCTATTACCCATCCCTGTCTAGCAGGGTGTCAGGTCAGCACCAACCTGGAATGGAAGGATTTCTTCATTGAATGTCCGTTTCTTATTTGCACTGTCAGTCTTCCCAATCTGCGAATTTTAGTTATTTGTTTTGAAAATTGGAGAACTACATGTTTGGTATTTCTAAAATGTCAGCTAAATAGCCTGGGAGTCTAATTGATGCAAATGAAAGAAACACACACACACACACACACACACACACACACACACACACACACACACACACGTGTCTAGCATTTTTGGAAGGATGTTTGCAAAACTAGGAGCATATAGTGGGGTCTTTCCAATACTGTGTACAATACTTCCCTTTCTGTCTGGTAGAAATTGTTCCCACTTTCCCCTAAGAAACTGAACTATTTCACATGGCTTAGTAAAATATGACTGCTAATTTAAAAATGCATAGCTCCACCACTTATTTCAACTTCATCATAAACATTATGATCTAGACTATTCCTGTTTCCATCAGAAGGAAACCGCTTTTAATCTAGTTTGTGTAGCATTAAAATATATAGCACAGATTACTTTTCATCAGTTTCTCAGCCAAAGCACCCGCCATCCACTATTTATAAAACTTCTCCTGGAGAAGACTGCAAAACATGACTGTACCAGGCTCTTCCATAACTCTGTTCAAATTTCTACAGCTTTGCTTTGTATGATATCATATCAAGCTAAGTATGTGTTTCAAGAAATCGCATAAATAATGAATTTCTGCCTAACGTTAGTATACAACTGTTTCAAATATTGTCAATTTAAGAGTTTCATCAAGCCAATAAGCCAGGAACCTTAATGAAGTAATAAACCTATTTTCATAACATGTTAACATTTCAATTACTAATGTAGTTTCCCCATGAATAGTAATAGCTGGCTATTCCTACCAAAGGCCATAGAAGATTGCTAGACACAATGTTTCTTTCACTTACTACTACTCATGACTGGGGTGGTCTTAATACTCAGAAACTTTAGCGCTTAACAAAATAGGGTTTAATGTGATTCCTTTGACAGATGAGACAGTCTAAGCCACCAGGAGGTGTTGAGTAGTTTGAAGGCATAGTGCTGCTGCAAAGCGGTCACTGGATTCTGATCCTTGTGTTTCCTTATGGACAAAAGGATTTCATTCTTTGCTATTCACACTGATCAAAGTCCATAGGAAAAAACGTGAAGTAGTTCAATTGGTGAGTATTGATGGAATGACCGTGAAAATGTAGAAGGTATTTAGAAGCACCAACAATTTCTCAAAGTTAATAGTGATGCAAACAGATTTTATACTTATAAACATTCAGTTTTTGCTTAGAATAATCTTATAGTCTAATTAATGTTTTCCAGTTAGTAATTATTGACACTTTGCTAACAAAAGCCTATACTTTTTATAAAACTCTATAATTTTAATCTAATGTCTCCTGTTCATTGAGCACAGCAGTGAGAACACCATCTACACTGGCATTTTGCCTCCTTCTTCATTCCCTGTTATCATCCTGATATATGATATGATATATATTTGATATCATTATGGTGAGGCCCTGGGCAGTGAACTCAGAGTATTGTGATGGCTAGGCAGGTGTTCTGATGTAGTGTCCTCTGCTAGCGCTCTACCACTTGAGCCACAGCGCCACTTCCGGCTTTTTTCTTTTTGCTTATGTGGTGCTGAGGAATCGAACCCAGGGCCTCAGGCATGCAAAGCAAGCGCTCTACCACTGAGCCACCTTCCCAGCCTGCGTGATCTTTTATTTTTAACTCTCATAGAGTTGGGATGAAAGGTATGCGACCACACCTGACTTATTGGTTGAAATGGGGTTGTATTTTATTCAGAGTGACCAGGACTTTCCTTATCTATACCTTCTGAGGAGCTAGGATTACAGGCAGGAGCCATCATATTATTAGATTTTGTGGGGGTAGGGTGGGTAGAAGGAATTGTAGGTCCTGGGGTTTGAATTTAAGGCCTGGGTGCTGTCCCTGAGCTCTTTTGCTCAAGGCTAATGCTCTACCAGTTGAGCCATAGCCCTACTTTCTGTTTTATTGGGTGGCTAATTGGTGATAAGAGTATCAGACTTTTCTGTCTGGGCTGGTTTCAAACTGCAGGCCTCAGATGTCAGCCTCCTTAGTAGTGAGGATTACAGGCTTGAGCCACCAGCACTGGGCTTAATCCTATTATTTTTGAGAGATAATCATTGTACATCTTTATGGGTTACAGTACACATAAGCAGTATGAAATGGTCAATTCAAGTCTTCTATCATCTCCCGCAGTCACTATTTCTTTGATGAGACACTTCAAAATTCTTGGTCTTAGTTATTTTGAAATATACAATACAGAATTTATTTACTATAAAAAACATTTTGGTGTAATAGCAGACTTCTATATTGGGGCTGACTTTGAACTTTGATCCTCCAAGTCTCAGCTTCTTGGGTAGCTGGGATTACAGATGGTTGCTACCAGGGCCTGGCTTCCTTTGCCTTTTGATCTTAGCCCTTCTGACTAGAAGGAAGCATTGTTTTATTATGGTTTTAATCTGCCTAGGTCAATGTCTGGATCAGTGTTTTCTTGTAGGCTCTTCCAGGTTCAGGCTTTACATTTTATTGCTGGCTACTGCGGTTCGCTCCCGTGCGTCTTTCATCGCTCCCTCCCATCACTGTAGGGATCCTATGATCTCTGTCTCGCTTTCTGCCACCACCAGATACTCCTGACACACATGGCGGATTTCCTGCCCCAGTCCTAGAATCACTGTCCCCTGAAAAATCACTGATCACTTCATTGGAAAAGACCAGGTACTGGGCGCGCTTGTTGTTACTGAGTGGGTATTTCATTTAGGACTTCCCAATGAACAAGGGAGTATATGCTTGTATACTAACCCATGGATGAACATGCAGATTAATTCTCTTATTACGGGAAGTAATACATATTATTAGGTGCAGTACAGTAGAAAAAGAACCTCCTGGGGAAAATTGATGAATAGAACTTAACATATTTTGTATTTCTTATTCATTTTTCATCTATGAATTGATCTGTAGAGAACAGACTGTTTTCTTCTTCTCCAACTAATTATACTCTATTTCACATTGGAATTCTCAGAATAATCTAGACAGAGCTATAATCAATCATACTCAATCCCAATTTTGAGAAGAAAGGTTCTCAATATTTTCTGTTCAAGAACAATGTAGATTTTTAAAAATAGACTCTCTTTATTGAATTATTAATGAGATTTCTCCTGTTAATATGATGAGTTAGCACTGAATTAGAGTGATCAGACAATTTCATATTTAGAATATTGTTATGGTGTGTATTGATTTTCAAATGTTAAAATAACCTTGCATCCCTGAAACAAATCCAATATTTTTATGGTGATGATTCTTTTTTTCTTTTGTTGGTCATGGGGCTGGAACAGTTACTATTTTTTTATACCTTGAAAATTCAGTTTTCAAGTACACTGTTTAAGACACAGGTATCCATATTCTTGAGATATATTTGTGTAAATTTCTTTACTTAATGTGGCTTTCAGTGATTGCTACAAAAGTTAGGGCAGTGCTGGAAACCCAGATGGTCTTATTTTCTATTCTGGAAGGGTTTGTTAAAAATAGGCCTTATTTCTTAAATACCTACTCAGAATTCATAGTGCCCAACTTTTTGTTGAAAAGTGCTTAGTTGTAGGATTGGGAAGGTAACTCAGTGGTAGATAGAACATATGCTTAAAATGACCACTACCTCAGTTTTGATCCATAGCACTGGGAAAAGTGTTTATTCATATACTCAAGTATTTTGTAGACCTAGAGTAATAATTATTTTATAAAAACAAAATGCATTTTCTATATATTTGTTAACTTCACCCTTAATGAGGTTAGTAATTTCATCTAAATTATCACTTTTTGAATTAACATCTTTGGTCTGTTTACATTTTCTTATATCTAATAATGCCTCTTTAAAAATTTTAGAAATTGGTGGTACACTTAGCTTCCAATATACATTTTTACATTTTATATTTTCTGAGTCATTTCAGTTAACAAGAACAAACTGACACTGTTTTAATAGATGCTCAAACTATACTTTTACTCTACAAAGCCCTGTATTGAGTTAGGAAAGCTGAGGTTTATGATTGACGTTAATTAGAAATGAAGCAAGTAATGAATGGCATATATCTATGTGTGTGCTTATAGACATGACAGGAGAGAAAGACTACAAGGAAAGAAATGGTGGAGAGCCCTAAAGACTGGATGGGTGATTGTCTAAGAAAGTTCCTTCTCATTAGTATATCCTTTAACAACTGAACCTAGGCAACTGGGAAGAAGAAACGTAGATAGCTTTGGCAGTAATCACTCAGGTTTGGCTCCTGCCTTTTATGTAAGTGCTTCCCAAATGTGTTCCAGATAACACTAATAGCTTACTAGTCAACACTAGTACTTTCTGAAAGCAAATTCCTGGCTCTAACTCCATCTCTACACGTCAGAGTGTCCTTATGACCTATGCTCACCAGAGGACGCCTAGCCACATGGGAACTACTATTTTGGTTATATTTTGCTGGCAACTCAGCAACTTGAATACCTTATGGTCAAACATGAAAATAAGTGACATACACTTTGGTTTTTTTTTCTGATTTTTTTTTTTTTTAAAGGAGAGTCTTGTTACTGAAGTCTAGTCTTCCTAACAGAGAGAGGATATTTTAGCATGAGGAGAGATATCTACATAGTAAGTTTGTGTTACTAAGACCTCTACAGTCATTTCATTGATCCAATTACAATTGAGATTGCTTATCAAGCATCCAAACTCTTTGTTTGATTAAAGTCTTTGATTTGTGCCATGTTTTTAGATAAAGTGTAAAATGAATGAACGAATTGTACTACTCATAATGAATTAGAGCTAGACATCCAGATGTTAAAAAGGAAGTCCAACTATTATTTGTCATTCCTAGTCTCTTCTGAAACCTACTAGTTCAGAGCTGGGGAAATACACTCACTCACAGACATCTGGCATGCCTCTTCCTCCCAACTAACCAAGCCTCATCTGATCATATTTGTTTTTGAGTCATCTGTCAGTGTTTTAGTATTTTATAGTCAAGCAATAAAATACCCAATAGCAAGGGAATGCAACTCTTCTTTCTGTTTTAGCTTTTAAATGCAGTAAAGATTATTTTAAAGTATATTAGAATTTCTGGTGATAATGTTTTTTATGACAGGAATTAATACCTACTAATTTGAGTGTTGTGTATTATAAAATTCTTCCTTCCTTCCTTCCTTCCTTCCTTCCTTCCTTCTCTTTGGGTTGCCTCATATTCTCTCAAATCTTATGCCCCTTATTCACTAGGATGTAATAATGTCATGAGTTCATTATATTTATATTATCATTCAGAATCCACCTCGCTGGAACTGTTCTTGAACATTCCATGATGTGAAGTTGAAAGAGAAAAGCTTAAGTCCTGGGATTCCTTTATGTTTTATGTGAGGATGAGTTAGGAGGATTGGTTTGGTTCATGCTAATCACCTGACCTGTACTTTGTGGATTGCTCCAAACTGATTTCTCTGCATGTGGTTGAATATTTTATGTGTTTTCTATATTGGAAAAGAAAACATATCAGAAATTTAATTTAACTACCCAAGGAAAACACTTGAAGATACACATGCATACACAAAAACATGCACATATATCCATCAATCTACATATTTACTTAAATTAACATCCATCATTACAGCATTTAGCTGGTTGCTGGTGGCTCACACCTGTAATCCTAGCTACTCAGTAGGTAGGGATCTGAAGATTGTGGTTCAAAGCCAGCCCAGGCAGGAAAGTCTATGAGACCCTTAACTCCGATTAACTACAAAAAGCTGGAAGTGGTTCTAGGGCTCAGTTTGTAGAGTTCTAGCCTTGAGCACAAAAGCTCAGGGACAGAGCCCAGGCCAAGAGTTCAAGCCCCAGGACCAGCACACAAAAAAGTAAACATAAAAATACATGAATAATGAACTCTGATGACTCAAAATATGTTGCCATTCAAACAAATTATTATATATTTGTGCAGGAGTAACTGCTATGTGCAACAGCTATAGGAGATCTTTGCCTTGAGGAGCATATATGAGGTTATACTATAACTCTCTGTACACACACACACACACACACACACACACACACACACACACACACACATACACACACACACACACACATACACACACACACACACACATACACACACACACACACACACACACACACACACACACACACACACACACGGTCATACTGGGGTTTGAATTCAGTATCTCACACCTGCACAGCAGTTGACATCTTCCACTTGAGCCACTTGATTCTCCAGATCTCAGCCTTCTATGTAGCTAGGATTACAGTGTGAGGTACTGACACTGGCTTATAATTCACTAGATGTCATAAGAAATAAATGAAATTGAGCTGAGCACAGATGTCTCATGCCTTCCTAGCTCAGGAGTTTGAGACTTGGAGCATTAAGGTTCAAATCCAGCCTTGGCAGAGAATTCTTCAAAACTCCTCTCTAACTAATCAGCAAAATTCAGGATTGGAGGTGTGGTTTAAGTGGTAGAGTGCCAGCGGTGATCAAGAAAGTCAAGTCAGATTGTGAGGCTCTGAGTTCAAGCCCCAGTACCAGTCTCCAAATAAATTAAAATTTAAAAACTGGTGAAGGTACATTTTGAAGTGTTATATATCTTATTAGAGATTCTCAATTAAAATTGAATTATTTTCATAAAATTTCAGAATACCCACTTGAGAAAATACAGTAAACTGTAAAGAATATTTAAAAGCATTTTCATTAAAATAAAATTGGACTACTTTTGAAAAAGAATATTGTAGATAATTTTAGTTGTTTATCATGTGCACTGTCTTTTATATTTAAGCATTCAAAATCCAAAGGAATCTTTTTTCTATGACAGTAGATATAAACTAATGATAAATGGATATTTTAAATATGTAACTTTAACTGCTGAATACATATTTTAAATATGCGATTTTAACTACTAAACAGTCCTCCGTGATAAGTAGAGTTGTGTTGTCAATTGTTTAACACACTAAATGAAACATTATAGAATACTCCCAGTACAGAAGGCTTTGACTATTACATGAGATGACATTAAATTTTCCAAAATAGTATCCAAAGACAAAGAGGTAGCTCAGCCTAGGATGCATTCATTTTTATTTCTTTAACAGATGCCACTAAGTATGGCTCTATTTAAGTAAACACATGTTTACTTATGACTAAGAAAGCATAAGATACTTGTTCAAGGAAATAATTTAACCTAGAAAAGGATAAAATTGTTTCCCCTCTTTATTTTCATCTTCTTCAAAACTGGTTATGTCCTCAGTCACTTTTCAAAATTAGAAGAAAGAAAGGAAGACTTCAGCGTTTCATAAGCCTTTCCTCAGGTCCTTGCAAGAATATTCAGAGACAATTGCTGTACGTTGTAATCGTTTGCCGTAGTTCTGGTACCTGAGGTGTGTGTAACATTATGAATGATCTTTGTCTTTTGGGAGGTGCATGCAATTATTCTGGGCCTCTTTGGTCTTGGACATTTTGCTCAACATTTTAATGAAAATTGCCTTTGCCTTGTCTGCACAATGCACTAAAACATGGGCAGATCTCCCTGAACTTCAGAGACTCATTCCCTGCCATGCATTATTCATCGAAACTAAGGCAATGCCTTCGGGAGATGGAATTTCTTACTTATATGTTAATGATTTTAAATGGGGTGAAGTTAATTACTTATTGCCTCTACCCTATTACCTGCCAAATGGCCTTTTTTGAGGGCAGATTAGTGACAAGAAGTCATCAGAACAAAATCATAAGCAGAACTTTTTATATGAAAACTTTAATGTACCAGTGCCCCAGGCATTTGAGTTCCAGAACCTGAGTGAATAATTTAGCATCAAGTTCTTCTCAATGCATTTTACTTGAACCTCTGTCTCATAAATCAAATATTATCTCCCATGTGTCAGTGACCTTGAAAAGAAAGTCTTATTAGCAGAACTCCTGTATTCACATTGGAAACATTACAACTTTAATAAACCACCACCGTGGATTTACTCTTAGAATAATGGTAATAAAAAATATGCATAGTGGAGAAAATAGTATAGTATTTCTTTTAGTTGTCTTGAACTGTGGGCAACAAGATAGTGCAATACCTTTTCTGATTCAGAAACTGTGCTTTAAAATTTCTTCTGGATGGGTTAATGCTTGCTTTGGAATGAGCTTCATCATTACATGTAAAAATTGGAAGGAGAACCTGACCAGCTCAGTTCCAGAACGTCTGTCTGAGCGAAGACCAGGTCCACAGATGGTCTGGGAAACTGGATGGGCTGTGTGAACATAGGAACCTGTGCTCTTCACGGAGTGCTTACTTATGGGTGGTCTTCAGTGCTCCTGGAAATGTGCTCTAAATCTTCTTTCACACTGCACTACAATACTCGCACTTCGTATTGGCATAAATGCAATTGAAATGCCTTTAAAATGTTGATGGAACTGAAGCCTAGAAGTTAGAGCATTTAATCAAGGTTATAGTTTAGCATTTATGCTTTTATGTGCTAAGATATGCCTTAATTTTATAATAAATTATTTGCTGGTGACACTGATTTATTATTCCTAGAGGAGGTATATAAAACACAATTAAGCTAAAATTTCTATTTTTCTTCATTGGAATTTAGAAACGCCTTTTCACTGAGCGTAAGAATATGGCTTCAAATTTGAAAGCTGATAGCAACATATTGCTAAGTTGGTTTGGCAGAAATCTGATGTAATTTAAACAGAAATGTGAGACACATTTGTATTTTATAATTTTCATGTTGTGTGTTATTATTGAAATTGATTGGCCATTCTCAAGAGACTTTATGCTTGAGAAAAGAACTTCACCAACGATTACACTCGTTATTAAGTCTTCCATTTTTATGATGATTGATGATAACATTATTTATTTTAAATGAGAAGACGTTAAACTGTAGTCTCATTTGCCTAGCAATACAGTCATAATTTTATCAAATTAGTATTTTACATATTGTTGTTATGAAACACTTGGCAGAAGATGGAGGAAATAAAGGAAATTCAGTTCATTACTAATGAAATAAAGAGACTTGCCGGGAAATCAAGGCCACGTCCAATTTAGCAGTGAGTAAGTAGCAATTACAATTTTAGAGCTGGGGGTCCCATGGAAGGACAGATGTGCGCTGTGTCAACAGAGGACTTGACTGCACTGCGTGGTTCTCCAGATTGCATCTGGCCAGCTGTCTGCATTGCTGCCCTACCAGGAATTTTGTCATTCTTTTATTTTGTGTCAAAAGTTCTTCATCTCTGCTACGATTGCAATTTTGACTTTTTCTTTTAGAAATATTTCGATGGTCAATGGATTCTAAAAACTAGAGAACTCAACAAATTTTGGACAGTGCATGCATATCTCTAATGCATTTGGGGTCTCGGAGAATCAAGACCTGACAAATGTCTGCCGTTAAATAACTATGACAGTTCAGCAGTCGAGGCACACTCAATCATTGATACAAGGATTCAGAGTGCCCGTTTTTCTAAACCAACAACGTCTTGTTCTTGTTACCTGTTTTCCCCAGCACAGTCTCAACTCTTGCCTAGAGATTGATATTGTAAAGTTCTCGGTAGGCTGTTGCTCCCAGCTCCATGTTCCCCGTTCCCTTTCCACCTGTCCAGTGAAGGTCTCACAGTCAGTGCAGGACAGGTTTCAAACCTATCTCAACATCTTTCCCCAAACACACCTTTCTTTCCTCAGAAGCTCATTGTACCTGGTGGAATATTATTTCAAACGTCTTCCCTTTTCACAATAGCCCATGGTGAAAACAGTCCATGGTCAAACTACCTCTGAGTCCCAAATTGCAAATGTGCTTAGAAACACATCTGCTTTGATCTACCTTGCTGAGGCAGGTTGAAGGCCTTGTTCAGGGCCTCATCTTGACTGCCTAGAACAAACTGGGAAGGGTTAGAGATAACTGTTGCAAGAAGGAGGGCTTTGAAACCCATATGTCTGGAAGTTTAAATACTCGGCTTCTCATTGTATCAGCGGTTCTTTCTTAGGTAGCATATTTAGACTTGTTGATTTATAGTTTTTGTCCCTGTGTGTAACACTACTACTACTACCACTACTACTACTAATACTACTACTTTGTGCTGGTCCTGGAGCTTGAATTCAGGGCCTGGGCACTGTCCCTGAGCTTCTTTGCTCAAGGTTAATGCTCTACCACTTGAGCCTAAATTCCACTTCTGGCTTTTCGGTAGTTAATTGGAGACAAAAGTCTCACAGATTTTCATTCCTGGGCTTGCTTCAAATGATTAGCAAAGATTACAGGTGTGAGCCACTGTGGCTCAAATAATTATTATTTATGAGACATTTTTATTGTGAAAATACCGTACAGAGGGGTTACAATTTCATGGGCAATGTAATGAGTACATTTCTTATCAAGCATTGTTGCCTCCTCCTTTGTTTCATCTTCCCATTTCTTCCCATCTCCCCTTCCTTCCCCCCACTCCTCCTGTGCCAAAGTTGTAAAGTTCGTTTTTCGACATAATGTCTTGTACATCTCATTGTTGCAATGGGTCCATCTGTATCCCTGTTTAAACAATTTTTTTCCCTTCCTCTCCACAAATTATATCAACATCAAAAACAGTGAAAGCAGGGGTTATACTATGGGGGAGGGATATACAAAGCAACAAAGAAATATCTTATAAATATGTTAGAAACAATAGCAAGAAAGAAAAAAACATTTGAGTCCTTATTCTTGGGGTTCATTACGCCTAACATCAACTTATCTGACCGTTTCTGCTTGTTTCGGATATATACTAGTTATTGCAGATAAGGGAAACCATGGGACCTATGTTTCTTTGGGCCTGGCTTACTTCACTTGATATAATTTTGAGACTTTTTTTTAATTTGTGAGAATACCATACAGAGGAGTTACAATTATAAGGGCAAGATAATGAGTACATTTCTTATCAAGCATTGTTTCCTCCTCATTGTTTCCCTTTCCCATCCCTTCCCATCCTCCAACTCTCCTCCCACCCGATCCTCTCCCCACCCCCCACCAAAGTTGTTAATTTAAAGAAATGATGTAACTATGTTTTCATCATAATGTCTGATAAATCTCAGGATTTCAGTAAGGAGAAGGAGTAGGGGCAGATGAATAGTATACATGTAGTCTTTGAATGAGTCTGGCCCATACAATTTTCTTACCTGTAACTCAAATGGCCTTTACATGACTGCCTAAATTCTATTAAAATCCATGGTCTAGTTAAGTCTATTTCAAGTCCAAAACCCTTCAAAACTTCCAACAGCCTGAAACGGGATTTTGAGGCTCGCAATGGGATACCATGTTCTGTGGGTTCATTTCCCACCACTTCTGGAAGACAGGTCTACTTTTCTTCACTGGTCTTGTTTGTTTGGCTTTTCCTGTCTAAATTGCCCTGTGCCTTGTTTGTCCCGTGGTTCATTTTTGTTTTGGGCTGGAATCACCTTTCCTCATTTTCCTTCATTACAAACTTTCAGGTCTAGCTATTGTCTCTGTTTTGAAGCCGCCCTGACTCCCACTTCCTCTCAGCACATATGGAAGTAATTGCTTTCTGCTTGGGCAGTCTTTTTATTGTTTGTTCAGACAGCTAATTATCACCTGGCGTTTGTTCATTTTTGTTATGTTCTTGACATTCTTCCAATTGTTTTACATGTGTAAACTTATATACACTCCCGTCAGAAGGCAGCTGCCATTTAAGATGACCACGGTGTGGTGAAGAAACTTGGTCCAAGCTCAAATTGGTCTTGGTGAAATCCGCCTTGAGGCAGGCATTCTGATTTTGTTGCCTGTGTGGTTATTTACTCTTTTCTGCCATCTCCCAATGTACTTAACCTGGATCATTGTGTCCAGTGATATCTTTGACCTCAGCCGCATGTTGGGCATACATTAGTTTTGGCAGTAGCAAGTGCAAATAGGGGCAATTAGGTTGTGAGCTCCCTAGGACCATGTAAGTGTGTAGTTATTTGCAAATGATTCTCATTGAAATGCTTTGGAAAGGGTAATTATCCATAAAGCACAACCAACCTCTGTGACGGAGGGAGGGATTATCCATGTCTGACTTGCTCTCTGTTACTTGCCAACTTCACCCTTGCCCACACTTGGTAATTCCGATGCTCATTTAGAAGGCTCAATGGGAGAAAAAAGTGATGAAATGGAGTCATTGATTTTTCTCTTCCTTGCTATAGTAGGGAAAGATAAAACTACTGTGTAACAATACACTTGAGATTGTAAGGTGAAATTTTATGTATGTCCTAATCCCCATTATTGTCAACAATCAAAATTCTTAAAAACAATTTAAAAACCACTTTTTTTACTCCTTACTATGTATTCCTTAAAACAGCACAACTTTAGTTGCTATTTTGAGAGCCAGGAAAGTTAAAAACTTTTCATCTCTCTGTGTGTGTGTGTGTGTGTGTGTGTGTGTGTGTGTGTGTGTGTGTGTGTGTGTGTGTGTGTGTGTGTGTGTGATTGAACTCAGGGCCTTAGTTTTTTGTTTAAGGCTGGTGCTCTACCACTTGAGCCACAGCTTCACTTTTGTCTTCTTGCTGGTTAAATGAAGCTTAGAGTCTCACAGGCTTTCCTTTTTGAGTTGCCTTGGAGCCTTGATTCTCAGATCTCAGCCTCCTGAGCAGCTAGGTGGCTAGAGCACTAAAGCCTGGCTTATTTCTTGCTGTGTTTAATGATCCAATTAAAATGTCAAATGTAGAATTTTTGAAATTGTGTATTAGTTAATATAGCAGTGTATACAAATTAACTTTATAAAATTCTGAGATTGGGAAGCTTTATTTTATTTCTCGATGGAACATCCCAAGGTATATTGAACATACCGGAGAGGCCTTCCACATCTATGCGCACTTCCTAGACACCTTAGCCTCTGTCCTGTCTGTTCTCAGCTTTCCCAATGATCCTTCCTTCCTCCCTCCCTCCCTCCCTCCCTCCCTTTCTTCTTTCCTTCCTTCCTTCCTTCCTTCCTTCCTTCCTTCCTTCCTTCCTTCCTTCCTTCCTTCCTTCCTTCCTTCCTTCCTTCCTTCCTTCCTTCCTTCTTTCCTTCCTTCCCTCCCTCCCTCCTTCCTTCCTTCCCTCCCTCCCTCCCCCTTCCCTCCCTCCCTCCCTCCTCCCTTCCCTCCCTCCCTCCTCCCTTCCTTCCATCCTTTCCTCCTCCTTTCTCTCCCTCCTTCCCTCCTTCCCTTCTTCCCTCCTTCCCTCCTCTTGGTAGCACTGGGATTTAAACTCAGGGTCTCACATTTTCTAAGCAAGCATTCTACAACTTGAGCCATATTCTTAGCCCTTTTTGATTTGCTTGTTGTTTTTTTCTCAATAAACTCTCACTATATTCCTTCCAAATCAACCTATACTGTGATTTTTCTATTAAGCTTCCCACATAGCTCATATGACAGGTGTGAGCCAAGGCACCTAGCTTTTCATTGATTGAGATGAGTGTCTTCCAAACTTTTGCCTAGGCTGCTGCCAAACAGTGATTCTCCAGATTTCAGCCTCCTAAGTAGCTAGGATTACATGCACTAGTCACATGAGATTGTTTTGCTTTTTGAGCTCAATTAAGCATCACAATATCAAACAATTTCTTAAGGAACTGTCTTGTTCTCTAGTGCCTTTGTTGTGAACATTTATAGAGTTCATTACTTCTATTAATAATGCTTAGCTCTTATTTATTGTACTTTATTTTCCATTTTGTTTGCTTGCTCTGTCTCACTGTTTTGATGTGATAGTGATAATGCAAGCTGCCATTTATTAAGCAGTTTTCCAAAGTCAGACACTGTACTAAAGTTTTATCTCATTGCTTGTTTACAACAACCCTAGAAGGTAGGCAGAATAAGGGAGCTAGGCTCAGAGAGGTTAAGATATTGGCTCTAAATATTATAGTAAGAAAAATATAGAATAGAAATATAGAAAGAAAGATAGAAAATATAGAAAGAAAAATATAACCCTAGATGTCTATAAGTGATAATACTTAATTGAAAATGGGCCTGAAAATTCATTCAATTTTTCTAAAAAAATAGTATTTGAATTCTTCAGTCTTTATTCTGATTTCTATAGTGGTTGCACTAATTTAGATTCCTGTGAGCAGTATAATAGTGTTCATTTCCCCTTGTATCTTTACCAGCATTGTTGTTCATATTCTTAATTAAAAAATTGTTATTATAAAGGTGATGTTCAGAGGGTTTGAGTAAATCAGGTAGTGAGCACATTTCCTTTTGGACAGTCGCCTCTTTCCTGGCTCTCTCCTAGCTTTTCCTTCCTGGCTCCACCCACCGTTGTATAGTTCATTTTCAACATAGTGTCGAGTGAGTATCACTGCTGCATTGGTTCATGCTTTGATCCTCCATTTCTATGTCTCCCCCTTACCTCCAAGAGACAGATAAATGAATAAACAGGACAAATACCAAAGAAACAGAGACAGCAATGAAGGAAAAAAAAAACCCACTTGTTTTTATTTCCTGGAGTGCATTTAGATAAATACAAACTGACTATTATTTTATATGATGAGATGCACACAGACATTGTGTCTTGTGTTCTCTTAAGAATATCCTCCTTTGGTCTCACTGTGTCAGTGCCGAGATTCCTGCATAACTTACGCTCCAGGGTATACTAGATCTAGCTTCCCCATAGGAATGAAAACATGAACCTTTTGTCTCTCTGAGCTTGGCTTACCTCACTTCATAAGAATTCTTATCGGCCCGTCCATTATTTCCCTGCAAATGACATAACATCATTCTTTCTAATGGTGGTATAGGCACCACCTTTTATTTGATCCACTCATCTATTGTAGGGCATCTGGGCTATTTCCACAACTTGGCTATTGTGGATAGTGCAGCAGTGAACATGGGTGTGCAGGTGTCTTTACGGTATCTTGGCTGGTGATGTCCTGAGCAGATAGATGCCCAGGGGTGGTGTGCCCGGGTTGTAGGGAGGATGTATGTGTTTTTTAAGGAACCTCCAGACTGTCCAGGTGGTTATGCTAGTTCACATTCCCACCAACAGTGCAATAGGGTTCCTTTTTCCCCACATCCTTACCAACATTCGTTGTGTGAATTCATGATGTTGACTAATCTAACTGGGGTAAGATGGAATTTTAGCGTTGTTCTGATTTGCATTTCCTGTAGGACTCGACATGATGAGCATTTCCCCAGGTGTGTCTGTGCCATTCTTACCTCTTCTGTGAAGTCTCTCCTTAGCTCCTTTGCCCTTTCAGTGATTGGGTTATGACTTTTTGAGGGCTTAGTTTTTCTAAGCTTCTTGTAACATATATATAAGGAAATGAACTTTATAAAAGTGGTAAATGTTACTAAGCTGTTTTTATTTGTCAGTCATGGGGCTTGAACTCTGAGCCTGGGTGCTGTCCCTCAGCTCTTCAGCTCAAGGCTAGCGCTCTACCACTTGAGCCACAGCACCACTTCCGGTTTTCTCAGGGTTAATTGGAGATAAGAGTCTCACGGGGACTTTCTGGCCTGGGCTGGCTTTGAACCACTATCCTCAGATCTCAGCTTCCTGAGTAGCTAGGATTACAAGCATGAGCCATGGGTGCCAGCTTTACTAAGCTTTTTTTAAACTAAGTTTTTAATGTAAATTTTATGTCTGATGGAATTCAGACATTTTGCAAAAGATAGAGTGTTCTTTTAAGGTTACTTTTAGAGCTCCAAATAAAAATCTTAATGGAAGATGTATATACAGGTTTTGGGTCATCTAGTAGACCACTTATAAACCAAATACTAAAAGAAGATGTGACAGCTCACAGTTGCCATTTCCATCAGCTGATTCCCCACTGGATAACAGAACATCATTTTGGACCAGATGCTTCTTTGTATTCTTTGTATCCCTGGCTTCTATATCTTCTCATAGATCCCCTCCAAGTATTGAAATAAGAAAGTGTCACCCAGTGTGGCCAAGTGTCCTCTGAAAAGACAACTTTCCCTGAGGAGAAAAACTACACTTTATTGGTGTCAAAGAGGTTTCTTAGATGAAGTGGCACTTTCCATCAGGATAATGTGAGAACACAGGAAGAACTTAATAAACATTTGATGCCTTTCATAATAAGCACTGTTTTTGTCATGCACTGCACAGTTATCTGCTTTTAAAGCAACGTTTTAAATATTTGAGTCACTGAGTGTCACATGGAAAGCATACCACTGTGACCAGATAATAAATCTGCACAGAAGCAATAGTGATATACTTAATTTAGTTACAAGTATAATAACATGTTTATCACACTAAATTAATGTCAATTTGGACTGCATTGCTTTTTATTGTTTTGTTTTTTCTATATTACTAAATATGTTTAGTTTTAGAATTATCTTTAGTTTTAGACTTATCTAAGCTTATACTTACATAAGCTCTAATCAACAGGCCTTGTATTAGTTTTGTCTTTATTCATATTTTACAGGCATAATAAAAATACTCTATCCATACCAGAAAGCCTCAAAGAGCATTTTCTTCCCCTTAAAGGATTCAATACATTTTGGAAAACTGAGATCACTAGAAGTATTTGAGGCTAGGTATAGGAAAGGTCACAAGTCACTGGGTAGAGAACTTTGCTAAGAAATCTAAGGCAACTTCCAGACTTAACAGACTTCTGAAGCATTATTTAAAGAATTTGCCAACCATGTAAGAAATAGAACTCAGTCCTTTTGTGATTATATTAAAAATGACAGAAAGTTTTACAGATACCTTTTAACTGTCACAAGGGAAGCACAATTATCCAAAAAAGATTAAAAAAATTATCCCAAGTGAAAGAAAATAAGAACCAGGGCTATAAATAGATACATCAGCAGATGATTTTGACATTAACTGTGTCACGTTGTGCAAAGAGTAGTAGTAGTAGGGTTGGTAGGAGTCTTGATAGAGCAAGTTCTCATTAACTTGGAGGCCTAAATTGTGAAACATTTTGTTCACTGATGCCCATCAGAAGACTTCCCTGGTTCAAGGGTCCATGGGACTCTGCTGTAGAATGTAGGAGAGCGTCCTGGCCATCTGTGTCCTTCACCTTCTCATTCTTGTTTCTTGGAGTACATTTTGCAATGGTGGGAAATACAATACAGGAATTGATACTGTCTAGGAGTGGGTGTGTTTTCTCTACTCATTAAACTATCACAAGACAGGAAAATGTTTAAGGTAAACAAAGTAAGTTTATTTGTGTACTCATTACCTTACTCATGTAACTGTAACCCCTCTGTACAGTATTTTTATAGTAAAAACATAAAAAGTAAGAGAATAGCATTGTTACCATCTACTATTACTTTCCTATAATTGACAGTTAACATTGTCTGATTTTGTTTTTCTCTTTACTTGACTCACAGGATAATATATGACCCTTTATTTATCTCACTACAAAAAAAATAAAAAAGAAAGTAAAAGGAAAACCATGAAAGAAGGAATCAGAAATTCTCCATTTGGAAGAGGACCTAAGGAGGAGTCCAGTGGGGTTCTCTCTGGGAGCAGGTGTCAGGGTGTGGGGTCCTCTCTGGGAGCAGGTGTCAGGATGTGGGGTTCTCTCTGGGAGCAGGTGTTAGGGTGTAGAGTCCTCTCTGGGAGCAGGTGTCAGGGTGTGGAGATGCTCTCTGGGAGCAGGTGTCAGGGTGTGGGGTCTTCTCTGGGAGCAGGTGTCAGGGTGTGGGGTTCTCTCTGTGAGCAGGTGTCAGGGTGTGGCGATGCTCTCTGGGAGCAGGTGTCAGGGTGTGGGGTGCTCTCTGGGAACAGGTGTCAGGGTGTGGAGATGCTCTCTGGGAGCAGGTGTCAGGGTGTGGGGTTCTCTCTGGGAGCAGGTGTCAGGGTGTGGGGTCTTCTCTGGGAGCAGGTGTCAGGGTGTGGGGTTCTCTCTGTGAGCAGGTGTCAGGGTGTGGCGATGCTCTCTGGGAGCAGGTGTCAGGGTGTGGGGTTCTCTCTGGGAGCAGGTGTCAGGGTGTGGGGTCCTCTCTGGGAGCAGGTGTCAGGGTGTGGGGTTCTCTCTGTGAGCAGGTGTCAGGGTGTGGAGATGCTCTCTGGGAGCAGGTGTCAGGGTGTGGGGTGCTCTCTGGGAGCAGGTGTCAGGGTGTGGAGATGCTCTCTGGGAACAGGTGTCAGGGTGTGGAGATGCTCTCTGGGAGCAGGTGTCAGGGTGTGGGGTTCTCTCTGGGAGCAGGTGTCAGGGTGTGGAGATGCTTTCTGGGAGCAGGTGTCAGGGTGTGGAGATGCTCTCTGGGAGCAGGTGTTAGGGTGTGGGGTCCTCTCTGGGAGCAGGTGTCAGGGTGTGGAGATGCTCTCTGGGAGCAGGTGTCAGGGTGTGGAGATGCTCTCTGGGAACAGGTGTCAGGGTGTGGAGATGCTCTCTGGGAGCAGGTGTCAGGGTGTGGGGTCTTCTCTGGGAGCAGGTGTCAGGGTGTGTAGATGCTCTCTGGGAACAGGTGTCAGGGTGTGGAGATGCTCTCTGGGAGCAGGTGTCAGGGTGTGGGGTTCTCTCTGTGAGCAGGTGTCAGGGTGTGGAGATGCTCTCTGGGAGCAGGTGTCAGGGTGTGGGGTCCTCTCTGGGAGCAGGTGTCAGGGTGTGGAGATGCTCTCTGGGAACAGGTGTCAGGGTGTGGAGATGCTCTCTGGGAGCAGGTGTCAGGGTGTGGGGTTCTCTCTGGGAGCAGGTGTCAGGGTGTGGAGATGCTTTCTGGGAGCAGGTGTCAGGGTGTGGAGATGCTCTCTGGGAGCAGGTGTTAGGGTGTGGGGTCCTCTCTGGGAGCAGGTGTCAGGGTGTGGAGATGCTCTCTGGGAGCAGGTGTCAGGGTGTGGAGATGCTCTCTGGGAACAGGTGTCAGGGTGTGGAGATGCTCTCTGGGAGCAGGTGTCAGGGTGTGGGGTCTTCTCTGGGAGCAGGTGTCAGGGTGTGTAGATGCTCTCTGGGAACAGGTGTCAGGGTGTGGAGATGCTCTCTGGGAGCAGGTGTCAGGGTGTGGAGATGCTCTCTGGGAGCAGGTGTCAGGGTGTGGGGTTCTCTCTGGGAGCAGGTGTCAGGGTGTGGAGATGCTCTCTGGGAGCAGGTGTCAGGGTGTGGCGATGCTCTCTGGGAGCAGGTGTCAGGGTGTGGAGATGCTTTCTGGGAGCAGGTGTCAGGGTGTGGGGTTCTCTCTGGGAGCAGGTGTCAGGGTGTGGGGTGCTCTCTGGGAGCAGGTGTCAGGGTGTGGAGATGCTCTCTGGGAGCAGGTGTCAGGGTGTGGCGATGCTCTCTGGGAGCAGGTGTCAGGATGTGAGGTCTTCTCTGGGAGCAGGTGTCAGGGTGTGGGGTTCTCTCTGGGAGCAGGTGTCAGGGTGCGGGGTTCTCTCTGGGAGCAGGTGTCAGGGTGTGGGGTCTTCTCTGGGAGCAGGTGTCAGGGTGTGGAGATGCTCTCTGGGAGCAGGTGTCAGGGTGTGGAGATGCTCTCTGGGAACAGGTGTCAGGGTGTGGAGATGCTCTCTGGGAGCAGGTGTCAGGGTGTGGGGTCTTCTCTGGGAGCAGGTGTCAGGGTGTGTAGATGCTCTCTGGGAACAGGTGTCAGGGTGTGGAGATGCTCTCTGGGAGCAGGTGTCAGGGTGTGGGGTTCTCTCTGTGAGCAGGTGTCAGGGTGTGGAGATGCTCTCTGGGAGCAGGTGTCAGGGTGTGGGGTCCTCTCTGGGAGCAGGTGTCAGGGTGTGGAGATGCTCTCTGGGAACAGGTGTCAGGGTGTGGAGATGCTCTCTGGGAGCAGGTGTCAGGGTGTGGGGTTCTCTCTGGGAGCAGGTGTCAGGGTGTGGAGATGCTTTCTGGGAGCAGGTGTCAGGGTGTGGAGATGCTCTCTGGGAGCAGGTGTTAGGGTGTGGGGTCCTCTCTGGGAGCAGGTGTCAGGGTGTGGAGATGCTCTCTGGGAGCAGGTGTCAGGGTGTGGAGATGCTCTCTGGGAACAGGTGTCAGGGTGTGGAGATGCTCTCTGGGAGCAGGTGTCAGGGTGTGGGGTCTTCTCTGGGAGCAGGTGTCAGGGTGTGTAGATGCTCTCTGGGAACAGGTGTCAGGGTGTGGAGATGCTCTCTGGGAGCAGGTGTCAGGGTGTGGAGATGCTCTCTGGGAGCAGGTGTCAGGGTGTGGGGTTCTCTCTGGGAGCAGGTGTCAGGGTGTGGAGATGCTCTCTGGGAGCAGGTGTCAGGGTGTGGCGATGCTCTCTGGGAGCAGGTGTCAGGGTGTGGAGATGCTTTCTGGGAGCAGGTGTCAGGGTGTGGGGTTCTCTCTGGGAGCAGGTGTCAGGGTGTGGGGTGCTCTCTGGGAGCAGGTGTCAGGGTGTGGAGATGCTCTCTGGGAGCAGGTGTCAGGGTGTGGCGATGCTCTCTGGGAGCAGGTGTCAGGATGTGAGGTCTTCTCTGGGAGCAGGTGTCAGGGTGTGGGGTTCTCTCTGGGAGCAGGTGTCAGGGTGCGGGGTTCTCTCTGGGAGCAGGTGTCAGGGTGTGGGGTCTTCTCTGGGAGCAGGTGTCAGGGTGTGGAGATGCTCTCTGGGAGCAGGTGTCAGGGTGTGGGGTTCTCTCTGGGAGCAGGTGTCAGGGTGTGGAGATGCTGTCTGGGAGCAGGTGTCAGGATGTGAGGTCTTCTCTGGGAGCAGGTGTCAGGGTGTGGGGTTCTCTCTGGGAGCAGGTGTCAGGGTGTGGGGTCTTCTCTGTGAGCAGGTGTCAGGGTGTGGGGTTCTCTCTGGGAGCAGGTGTCAGGGTGTGGGGTTCTCTCTGGGAGCAGGTGTCAGGGTGTGGAGATGCTCTCTGGGAGCAGGTGTCAGGGTGTGGGGTTCTCTCTGGGAGCAGGTGTCAGGGTGTGGGGTTCTCTCTGGGAGCAGGTGTCAGGGTGTGGAGATGCTCTCTGGGAGCAGGTGTCAGGGTGTGGAGATGCTCTCTGTGAGCAGGTGTCAGGGTGTGGGGTCCTCTCTGGGAGCAGGTGTCAGGGTGTGGGGTCCTCTCTGGGAGCAGGTCTTAGGTGTGGAGGACCTCCCCTTCCTCTTCCCCGGCTTTATGGTGATGGCTTGGAGGCCTGTGCTTGCACTGCCTAAGGCATTGTGGGATAAAGAAAAGTGTGAGCCAGAAGCAGTGTTTGAGTATGAGCTTGAGGCACGAGGAACAGGACGCATCACGAGGGGAGACGTTATTGGCTGTAGGTTATGGTCTGCCCTTTTTATATCCTTATCTGCCCAAACATTTCCTCTTTCTCAGAATCCATCATCAGATCTTGTAGTTTCCATAGTTTGAGTGGGAGAACTGGAACTTTCTGTTGAGCCACGTTCTCCTCATCCACAGGATGAGGACAGGCCTGAGTGGGCTCTGCCCTGGCCCACGCGCCTAGGGAACTCCAGCTTCATGACATACACCGTCACAGAGGTAGCGACACCAGATCTGTTGTCATGGAGCTGCTGAAGAAGCATTGCTGGTTTGCAAGTCAAAGGGAAAATAATGGTGGAATAGTGTTCTGAGGAGAAAGTTTTGGAAATCTTATTATGTTCTTTTCTCAGTGAGAGCGGAGTGTTCAATTATTTTGTATGTCTCCATGGAGTTGGGGATTGTCTGCAAGTGTAAGGTCATTTTGCATTTTTCAAAAAGACACAAGAAGAAACCAAACAAGGTAGGCCAAAAATGTCATTGCATCATTAGGGTGACCCTATGCTAATTAGGATCACTCTTTTCTTCTAAAGGTTGGAAGATGTAGGTTATGTTAACCTTTTATTAGGAAGCATTCCTTTTATACTCTGTGTGGTGCAATTAATAGGCAGAGTTAGTGAAAGGAAGAGCTTCTGTGGGAGGCTTCATTTGTCATCGCACAAACTCTGCTGTACAGCGTTAAGGTTTTCAGGACCTCATAGCTGAAAAGAAGCTTCTTCAAATTGCTATGATTTTGAAATCTAGTCTCTTCTTATAAATGAACTCGCAGCATTATTTGTTAGAAAATGCGAGGCACTGCTGTATAATGTCAAACTTCAGGAACATAAGTGAAAATGTAGGTGGAGTGTCTTGCAGGATGGTTGTGTTGCAAACTGCCAACACGTTTGAGGGGCGCAACTCTTTTCTGAGCTTGTTAAAGACATAGGAAGAACCCCCAAAGAAACAGGAGTGGAAACTTCAACACAAATGCTTGTAAGCCATTAGAAATAATGCTTGGACATATTCCTGATTATCTTTGCAAAAGAGATTTTTTTTCCCCCAAAGGCCACTAATTCCAGGGGCTACATGGGTGGAGTTTCTATAGATGTTGCTGAACTGTAAATTGCCCAACTAAGTGAATCTAAAATGTGATGAAACAAAGTATCTCATTTTTGTTTCTGAGATTTGAACTCAGGGCCTGATGTTTGCTCTGCCATTTGAGTCATACACCAGTCCTTTTCACTTTGGTTACTTTTGAGCTAGAAACATTTTAACCCCAGCTGAGACCTGGAGATCCTGGTGTCTACGCCCCCAACAGAGCTGGGAACACCACACTAGCAATTTGTTGACATGGATTATTACTCTGTGCCTTTGCCAGCCTGGAATCAAGCGCCTTTCAATCTCAACCCCCAAGAAGCTGAGATTACAGTTGTGGGCAACAAGTTTCTCTTTACCATGTTATTTTTCTGTTGAGCTTGTGAATATAATATGAGGAAAGAGGCATCACACTATTTTAAAATTGCATTCTTTAATTCTGTTGCATTGTGGGTACATTTGGTTCTGTCTAGATAAAAAGCAGAAATCAAGTTAATATGTTTAAAGGCATTTTCTGTTGTAAATAGAGGCAATTTCTCAGTGGAATACCCTTCAGGTATTTGCATTAGTAGATAGCTATTCTTTATCATCAAAGAAAAAGCCTTCACAACAAAGACCAGTGTGGTAATTTAAAATGGGTATTCTAGGAATCACAAAAGAAAATATATGCTTCAAATTCTGAACTCAAATAAAGAGTTCTAGTTGGCTGCTTTCTCTTATGCATGGCAATGGAAATTCTTGGTCATAGCTTCTAATTACAAACTACATTGCCTTGCTTTTCTACTGCATTTGGACACTGGGGAACAGTACCTGAGGAATCCAGAAGACATTTCTATGGCTGAGCTTTGAGACATAGGCTTTCTTTCCTCTCTGCTCCTTTGTGTTTTTCTCACTTCTCATTGGAAAGAATCTCTTCTCCATTAATAACAGAATTTTGTGCATCCAGGAAGACATATGGTTTTGTGTATTTTAATACACTAATTTCCAGTGGAACCATTTCCCATGAATACTTCAGACATTAAACAGAGGCATAAGTCCCTTCAACTAAAGAAGGTGCTGTGTCTGTCATGCACTTGACATTCAGTCTTTGAGCAATGTGTCTACCATATGCACAACACAGTGCATGCTTCTGTCTGTCTGTTAGCCGTCACTCATGCCTTCCTGTAGGAGGAACAGTTAAGTTAGAATTGTATAGGAACTTCATAAAATCCACTTTAGAGCAAAAATTTTCCCTAGAAGATGAACAGTATTTAACTGCTATGATATAAAAGAAGAATTTTGCCACAGGAAGAATATGGAAAGAATAGTCCAAGAAGAGAGACACATGTCCTTATATGTAGAGAGGTAATATCTTTAGGAATTGGGACAAAAACATGCTAGAGAGTATGTTGTAACTAAAGGCAGTTTGGTTCTGCCTATGTGCTTTTCCTGACTAAAGAAAAGCTTTTTGATTTTTTTTTTCCCTAGACCCAGGGAAAGTCTATCATCTGCCCTGTTACTTTGGACCCAGGTTCAGTTTTTGTAGTGAACTTCAGTCCATGGACTCTCTAGTACTCTCTCCTTTCTTCCTGGGAGAATGCTCCCGTGGTCCTTGTTCGGATGGCCTCCTGCTTCAAAGAAATTCGCAGGTAAATACTGACAACCCAACATGTCAAATAATTGTCATATCATGACAACACAGTTGCTCTAGGCAAACCTAGAAACATGCCAAGTCAGCCACCTTGAACTGGGCGATTGTGGCACCTGCCTCCCTCCCATTATTCTGGCAATACTGCAGTCCTGGAAATTCCTTGAAAAAACACTGAGAAGTGATGATTTTTGTGAGCAAAGGGAATTGTGCTCCCACTCCCAGACGCATGACCACCTAGAACCTCAGAATGCAGTTTTGTATGGACATTGGCTGTTTGCATGTAAGATAAGGACATTTGGGGCTCCATTCAATATGTGCTTATTGTAGATTAAATGCTGATGTTTTTACATGAAGACCACATGAAAGATACATGCCAGGAAGTAGGCAGAGGCAGAGATTAGAGTGATGTTGATATCTCTGGAATTTGAATAGACATGGAGGAATTCTGCTTAGAGACTTCGGACAGAAGATGGGTCTTTGAATAGAGTTTCAGGCTTTTGGCCTCTTGATCGGTAGTTTTAAGCCAAATAATAATAATAATAACAATAAATGTAGCTCCTACTATTTGTTTTGCTTCCAATGTCTATTGCTCCCTGAGTGAGCATCTTGGATGGAAGCCTTGCTAACCAAGACGGGCACACACAGAGCCTTCCAAACAAACAGTAGCACTGCATGCAAAAAGAAAATCGGGTGGACGTTGGCAAGATAAACTAATGCCATGATCTCACTCAGAACGCCATCAGTGTCGGACATTACCATTGCTCCTCACTGCCCACATTGTTTGCTTCTAGTATGCAGTGAAGCTAATATCTCACACTTTCTACCTTTGTAGAAATCTTCCTTCTTTTTATTTCCTGGTTTTTTTTTTTTTGAGGATTCTCATTTACTGTTTGGTCTATCTTGGGTTACTTGCCTAACATAAGAATCCAAACAAAACACTATGTTGAAAATGAACTTTACAATTTCGGTGGGGGTGGGGGTGGAGGGTGGGGGGAGGGGGGTAGTTATGGAGGTGGGAGGGAAGGGATGGTAAGGGGGAAACAAAGGAGGAGGCAACAATGTTCAATAGGAAATGTATTCATTACCTTGCTCGTGTAACTGTAATTCTTCTGTACAGCATTTTTACAATAAAAAAGTAGAAAAAAAAAAGAATCCAAAACTTTGGTGCCAAAGAATCTCATTAAGAAAGTACATTACTATTTGTCTATCTATAATTATAAAATTACAATCAGATACTTAAACAGTAATATCTCTGAGCCTCAACATTTGAACGAGGTTAAAATTTATTACAGTAGCTTCCCCATTATTCATAGTATTGATTTCTGTGTTCTCCGTTACTCATAGCCATGGATAGGACAAATCTGTGTAATCATTACAAGCTGCTCTGAGAAGGAAACAGACATAGAGTCTACATTCTATAGTCACATAACTTGATTATATTATATTGTTATAATTAATTTATTAGTAGTATTATTAAACTCATATGTTCTTAATTTAAAAATTTAATTTTATCATAACTATGAATATACAAGGAAAAGTATTGATGTGCTTTGGTTGTAGCTGGGTCTGACGCAGTGAGGTTCTTGGGCAAGTCGCTCATGAGTATGAGGGAATTGTATAAGTACTCCTGGTCATGTCTCCTGTAGCATAAAAATCAGGACAATATATTTTTTGTGTGTATGCCATTCCCGGGGCTTGAACTCAGGGCCTTGGCACTGCTTCTGAGTTTTTTCACTTAAGGCTAGCACTCTACCACCTGAGCTACAGTTCTGTTTATTCTAGCTTTTTGGTGGTTAATTGGAGATAAGAGTCTTATGGCTTTTCCTTTCCTTGCTGGCTTTGAATGATGATTCTCAGGATTCAGCCTCCTGCTCATAGGTGTGAGCCAGTAGCACTTGGATTGAACAGAGTAATTTTAATGCCAGTTGTATCTGTGCCTGTTGTAGGTTAAAATTTTTTATAGGCATGAATTTTTAACAGGATGTTATTTTCTTCTTCTTTAAAAATTCAATGATTTTTAAAAACATTATCTTTCTTAAATAGTTACATTGTAACTATTCCAATGTTTGAAGTGCCTGGAAAGGTATTTCTAATATCTACCCCATAGTGGTCGTCGTTCTTCTCAATTTTATCAGTCCTGAATTTAGCTATTGTTTGTTTCACATGAGCAGGCTAAGTGGTGAACAGTAGAACAAGATAATATTTTAAACTTTTCAGAACAGGGATTCAGTAATTCTGTGAGGCCTCACTTATTGTCTGTGCTTCATGTTTAATTACACATTTGAAAATGTGTAAGTCAGTGAATTAAGGACAAATATAGTTGTCCAGAATGATAGACTACAATTTCTCTCAATTCAGTTCAACTCTGAGGTCAATGCCAATGAAATTCAAAATGATTGAATTTCACATCATGTAAATAAGGCATTCTGCAGAGATTCTTTCTCCTTGTGCTTCTCCATATTCATGGATTTGTTGAATCTGATGTGTGTTCCCTGTCCTGGAGGACAGTGAGCAGTTACAATGGTTGTTATTGAAAAAAAATTCAGCACAGCTAGTAAGCAAGACTGCAAAGAAAGCAACTCAGCACCACCACGTTCCATCTGATAAAAGCTCCGCCATTTTGTCTTAGCTGTTGGACTGTCATGTCAAAGTGACATTACAGAATTGTCAGGTGGTAAAGTAAAGCACAAAACAATACCGCAGACATTCCTAATTTCTCTTATTTTAACTACTACCTATAACAATAATGAATTGAGACTGTTACCTAGATTTCAATCTCCTCTGCAATATATTTCAGAAACATACCTTGAGATAAGTAATGATATTGAGCCATCTTGGGTTAAAGGATGGTACATCTATTATTGTAGGAAGATGGGAGGTGAAAAAAGGCCATTGATATTAAGTATAACAAGCTTTTATAACTCAGCTTTCTCACAAGCAGTGGAGCATTCTTAATTCAAGCTGAGCTCTATTGGTTTCACTGAAAAAAATTCTTAGCGTAAATGTCCAGGATCAGTTGTATTCAATTGAAAGCAATACATTGCTCTTAATTGTTTGCTACCAATAAAACAGTACATAATAGAATGCACTATAGATTTTTATTAAAAGGTTATTAAGTAGATTGTAAATACATAAAACTGCAATTCTTGAAAAATATCAATTTAATAAAGCAGTAAAAATGCTAATATTATAAGCTAAGTGTTCTTAATTCAAACTATATTAGGAAGTTTCTTAAAAACTCATGAGCTTTTGATAGGGGACAAAATATAGAGTTATGGTACAGAGGCATGTAAACAATAGATTTGTGGGAAGACCTTATTAGGTCTTCTTAATAAAAGGTCCATATTGGGTGCCTAGTATAGGTCCAAATTATTCTAAAGTGCTGGGGGGTAATAGTAGTAGTGGTTGTCATTGTTTTGTGACACTGGAATTTGAATTCAGGACCTAGGTAGCAGGAGCTCTATCACTTGAGCTGCACCCCCAGTAGTTTGGCTTTAGTTAGAAGACTAGGGAAAAAAATCCGATATTTTGGAAGAGAATTTGGAACTATGTCTCTCTGTGTTTTTGTTTTGCTATCTCGTTGGCACTGGGGATTAAACCCAAGGTCTTATGGATGCTAAGCAAACAGTCCAGCCCTGAATTGTTTCCCGGGTCCGATCTTTTGGATGCTAATGTGGTTAAACTAAATTTCAAGAGAAAAAAAAGACAGGCTCTCCAAGTAAGTTTAAATATAGTGTGCATAAAAATATCACACAGCTTAATCTGAAAAAAGAGATTTATACTTTACAGGAAAATAGAATTGTTTACTATAAATACTAAATTCATATTTAAAAGCTATAGATCTGATGGGATTCTATTTTATAGCCTGCTAAGGGTGTTTTGACTCTAACCAATTTATAGATGTAGATTTTAATAAAGTGTAAGTATAGCCAAGTACAGCTGTTAGTAAGATGAATGGAGAAGAACAGAAATATTCTAAGGACTAGATGAACACAAAATGAAGAAAGTCAGGAAAGGAAGAGAATGCATGAGGTGAAGGAAAATTTGGCTTTTTTTTATTAGACTGTGTGTTTAGGTAAAGCTTTTGCTTCTGGTAACGATTTGGAGTGCAATAAGTCATACATGTGGTTCATATGAGTAGCTGAGGAAAATGAAGACCTCCAGTTCTTAAATAATCAATTAGTATTTTTAGTTTTCACAGTATTACACAGTAAGAGGGAGGAGACTAAAGGGATCTCTTGGTATTTTAATGTAATAGATCTTTGCCCTGACACCTTGTGACTGTGAGCAAGTAGCTGAATAGTTGCTGAGGATGGACTCTGCGTGCTTTCTGTCCCAGGAAAGGAAGTTGCTGTTTGAAGTCAAAGGGTCTCATAACTTACTTGACTACTGGGAGGAATTGAGCATACCTTCATCTGTGTATTATGGAGTGGCTGGGGAATCAGAGCACTGGGTGCTTTGTGTCAGACTCCATTAAAGTACCATTTTAAATTTTCTTCTGAACAGATAGTATATGCTCCTCAATGCAGACAGAATTATTTCTTTTACAAATATTATGATTGGTGACAGTTTTATGCTCTGACTTACCTTTAGATTTCAAGAGATCAAATTAAATAATGTTCATTTATCATACCTATTAATAATCCACACATTTTTCTGTCAGATCTCCCTTGCTGTAGCTGTCATTATGATTAAAACACACTTCAACTTAGCATTCATTGGTGAATGAAAAACAATGAAAAACCAAGGCAACAAAAGCTCAATAAGTTACCCAAAGTACTTTCTTCCACTTGTAAGAGAGGAAATAAGAATTCCAACTCAGATCTATGACATTAAAAAAAGCATTATTAATCCTCCTTTTCTTTGAATACAATTACCTTCCCCATGTCACAGGGCTAATGTGCTGGTTAAAGTGCACTGTTAGCCACATAAAAGTGTTCTGGAAGGACACAAGCAGGGACACAGAAGACTCAGAATTCATAACATAGATAAAGCAACACAGCTGTGCCAGAGGCTAGGTATTTGAATGAGGACTGGCATCAAATCAGACCTACTTCTCCTTTCATTCCTATACTATGATAGACCTCCAAAATTAATATCTGCAAAAATTCTTTGTATAACCTTCCATTATCGCTTTTGATATAAAGAATTTACTTACTGATTTGTTCAAGATGAGTGGCCAGTTCATCATTCGGGCAGAAACTAGAACCCACCCTCCTTAGATATTGTACTGTCTCACTAATCTATGTTTCCCTTATGAAGGGAATTGCTGGAAGTAGGATCGTCTTTCTTAAGTAAATAAACAAGCAAATGAATACAGCTATTAATTTATGTTTTTCTTGGCATGATACTAGGACTTGAACTCAGGGCCTGGTTACTGTCCTTTAGCTTTTTTGCTCAAAGCTGGCACACTCCTGTTTGAGCTTCACTTCTGGCTTTTTGGTGGCTAATTGGAGATAAGAGTGTCACCATTTGCTTGTCTCAGCTGGTTTTGAACTGTGATCCTCAGATCTCAGCCTCTGAGTAGTAGGATTATAGGCATGAGCCACTGGTGTCCAGCAAGATCTTAGTACATTTTGTCGACAAAAGCAACTCAATATTTGACCTTATAACATCCAACAATAGTAAATGGGCCCTCTACACTGCACTTAAGGTGTCAGGCACTATGTAGATTACTACATGGAAATAAATCTCTACTAATAAGGATTTTATAATTCATTGAAAACAAGATTCTACTGACATGCTTTTCTAACATGGATTTTGGAAAATATGGTGGGTAATAGATGCACAGTAAGAGTTTATATGATAAAAAGTTATTCAGTCTCTTGATTTCCTAACTTTGTGTGGATGTTTTAATACAATAGGGTGAAGCTATTGATTAATTTCTGTGATATTGAAAAGACATTTTATCTTTTCCTATGTAAAGACTATCAAAGGGACACATTCCTAAATTGGATGTCCATCCACAAGATGGTGATCTAACACCAACAATCAGTAGGTTGAATTTGCAAATGGAATCTACTTGGCACAAATCAGTTTATCAGTTAAAAATGCCAAGTGAACATCCATAAAAGAATTATTTTTTGGCTTGTGGTTTATTTCAATATGTACTTGGAAAAATGTGTTGTTCAGCTCAATTCGATGAACTCTCTTTGTTATCGGTTTATATTTATTTACATGAATGCTCTAGTGGAATACTCAGTTCACTAACTTCTACTTTAGCCAAAAAAGACAGGAAATTGCTTTTTCTTGCAAATCAAAACAAAATTTCAAATGACACAGTAGCTGAACTTCAGGTGACATAACTTTTATGGATGTCAGTAGAATCAAACTTAAGAACTTAAAGATTTTCATCATATTCAAAAAAATGTCCCCAATGATTTGCTCTTGAAAAATCAGAGTAGATAAACAAGACAAAAGGAAAGGAAAACAAAGCTTTCCTTGGGAGAGTAAGTGGTGGGGTGAGAAATGCTGGGTCAAAGGGTAAACAAAGGCAGGGCTGATAATACTCACACTGATAGACCCTATGCTGAAAATGAACTACACAACTTGTGCGTGGGCATGGGAGGGAAAAACAGGAAGAGAATGAGGGAAGGGGTGACATTGCTCAAAGAGAAATGGACTCTTGATCTCATTTATATAAGCATAACCCGTCTGTACACCAACAATAAGTAAATATTCTTAAAGATAAAAATCAGAAGAGCTAATCTGGTACTGTATATGACTACATTTTACATCTGAAAATACAGTCATAATGTTCAATGTACATGAACCAGGTAAATTGAGGGGTGGGTTGGGAAAGATAGGGGGAAATGTGGAAAGGGGTGACACGGATCAAGATGCCTTGCACTCACAAGCTGACATGTTGAATTGAATCCCCTTTGTAAGCTTCTTACGGACAACAAAGCAAAATCAGAATATGGCAAGTTGCAGGTCATTTCCTGAACTGAATTTCATTGTTTTCCACTCACAAATACTACATTTAGCCCCAAGATCCTGAGAAACCTCTGCCTCTGATATTTCTTACTGGTCATTGCTGATTTATGAAACCATGTACTACTTCATAATATCCAACTGTGGGTGAAAAGAGTTAGATGCATCCTATGTTTTGTAAGAGAATCGATAAAAAGGAACTCCTTTGGGTTAATTACATAGATGAGTTATAATCTCTAGCTCCATTTTAGCTCTGGTTTAAAGAAGGCTATTGGTGCTGCAATTGCAAGTCCTGTTTTTGAGTTTGGAGAGGTGTTTTCCAGTATTGTGTTATCTCCGCTTCGGCCCATGCAATGTTTCTTCGAAGAAAAAAGGTAACTTTCCCCCTTTGTGTAATAGCACTTTTATTTATGCATTTATTCACTTTTGACAATCATGGAGTATCTTTTGTGACATACAACATTTCTTGATATTTGTGTATATAATGTAGCTAAAATCAAGCTAATCTGTTCAATACCTCCAATAATAATTGTTGTTACTAAGTGACTCAGAAATTTTTAAGAACATAATCTGTGGTTCCCGTGTACACGGTGTTTTACAACTCAGCTCTTGAACTTATTTCTCCTAATTTAAACGGACGGACACTATGTCCTGAGACCGTCCTCCCCTCCACCATCCTGCCTCCAGCTGGTGCAGCTTCCGTGCGGTTCACAGCTGTGGAGAGTTTGCTGTCCTATACCCCCATGTTTGTGAGATGATGCTGTTGTGAGTGTTTCTGTTTCTGACTCATTTCCCTTCACTAAAATCCCTAGTTCTATCAGTGTTGCCTTTAAAACTTTTAAATTTATTTTTATTTTAATTGTTAAGGTGCTGTACAGAGGGGTTGCAGTTTCATGAGGAAGGTGGTGATTACATGTCTTGTCTAACTTGTTACCCCTTCCCTCATTTTTCTCCCTCTTTCCCTCCCCCCGCTCCCCCAAATTGTACAGATCATTCCCAACATATCGCTGTTGCATTGGTCCCCCTTGTCCTTTGTCTCGCCATTTTGTTGTTCCCCTTCCCTTCCCTGGTTCAGATAAACATATGTACAATACCCAGGGAACAAAAATTGAATACAGTGACAACAGGGGGTAAACCACAGGGGGAAAAACACAAAAGAAAAAAGAAATCACATAGTCTACTGAGAACAACAACAAAGAAAAACCTCATGTGTCCAGTTCTTGGAGTTCATTTGGCTTATCATCATCTTACATGGTCATGTGTACATAGCTACTGAGCTATTCTGCTCATCTGCTAAGACTATCCTAGATGTATACTAATTATTACCAGTTAGAGAGACCATGGGACCTATGTTTCTTTGGGTCTGGCTTATTTCACTTAATACGATTTTTTCCCAAGTCTTTCCATTTCTTTATAAATGGGGCAGTGTGTGATTCTTTCTGATGGAAGCATAGTGTGTGTGTGTGCGTGTGTGTGTGTATGTGTGTATATATATATATACATATATACGTATATATGTATATATATACACATATATATGTATATATGTGTATATATATATATATATGCACCACATTTCTTGATCCATTCATCTACTGAGGGGCATCTGGGTTGGTTCCATATCTTAGCTATGTAAATAATATAAATAATGTAAATAATGGTGTGATAAACATAGTTGTGCTGGTAGCTTTAGTGTGGCCTTGTTTGTGGTGATTTGGATAAATGCCCAGAAGCAGAATTGATGCACGTCAATTAATATAATTAATTAATTAATTATAATAAATTATAATGATAATATTATAATTATATATTCATATATAAATACATATTCATGTATATTTATACATTTATTTAAATATTTATATAATTTATATAATATATTTATATAAATTATATAATATATATTATAAATATATATAATATATAATATATATAATATATTGTAAATTATATAATACATAATTTATATATTATATATTATAAATTATATAATTATATGTATTACATATTATGTATTATAAATTATATAATATGTAAATTATATATTATATAATTTATATAATTATATATTATATAATTATATCATCTTACATAATTATATTATAATTACATAATTATAATTTATTATAATTAATTAAAATTATATTATAATTAATATGAATTCTATTATAATTAATTAATATGACACCACATCAACAGGAGCTATTACAAGAACCACATGGTTATCTCAATAGATGCAGAAAAAGCACTTGACAAGATCCTACACTCCTTTATGATGAAAACTCTGGAGAAACTGGGCATCCATGGAACACTCCTCGATATAATAAAGGCTGTGTATGACAAACCTACAGCCAGCATTATACTTAATGGTGAAAAGCTAAAGCCATTTCCTCTAAATTCAGGAACGAGACAAGGATGTCTGCTCTCTCCACTCATCTTCAATTTAGCATTCGAAGACTAGCTACAGCAATAAGAGAAGATGCAAATATAAAGGGGATCCAAATAGGGAAAGATGAAGTAAAACTCTCCCTCTTTTCAGATGTCGTGATCCTGTATCTAAAGAATCCCATAGACTCCACTCCTAAGTTACTTGAGCTGATCAATATTGTCTTAAAGGACAGACATTCCTTTCTAAGAGTTAGATATGAATCCCTAATATGTATATTGTACGTATTTATATCCATGTTACAGGTATATGCACATGCACATAATGTATGTGTATACTATTCCATAGTGTGAATTTATTTATATACATGCATTTGTTCATGTGTATACACGTGTTATACATGTATGCATATTGTGTGTGTGTATGTGTGCTGGTAATCCATTCACGTAAGCTAACACCATGTGTTGGTGTTGTGAATTAATGAGAATGTTAGTATCTCTTTCATGTATGATATTTCCTCTGAGTATGTAGTATCTAGAAGTGGAGACTAGTAGATTGCTGGTATTCCTGCTCTTAGCATTTTGAGGAACCTCTAAATTGCATCTTTTCCTTTTCAATCCTTTTCTTTTCCCACAACTGTGCATCTGGGCTCCCTTTCTCTAGGTCCTTGTCAACACTTTAAACTTTTTGATCATGACCATTCTCACTGCTATTAGGTAAAGTCTCATTGTGGTTTTAATTTGCATTTCCATTGATTAGTGATGTGGAAATTTAAACTATTTAAATAAGTGGCAAATATGTGTCAATACTACAGATTCAGCCAGATGTGGTGAAGGGGTTACAAGGGTACCGCCCTGTAATCTCAGCACTCTGGTGAGTGGGTAAGGAGGAGGATCACAAATTTGAGGCTACACAGTGCATATCAGGCTAACCTACCGTATCTAGCAAGACCCTGTCTCAACAAAGAGAAGAGAAACTATGCAAGTGGGATGGGAGTAGGAACATGATGGAAATTCATTGTATTTTACTTGGAAATACCTCCTTCTGAAACCTTTCTTGACCCAGATTCCAGGATTATCCTTACTTGCCAAATGTATCATATATTTGTTGAAAATGTTATAAAGTGTTCAATCAAGAACTTAAAGCTGTTGTTTGAAAGACTCCTGAGCTTAAAGATTTTACTTTATAAAGAATGAATTGTTGACGAAGGCAGTTACATGATACTGCACACTTATTGCTGCATTTTGGTAATAGTAACTTTATCCACACCAAAGGCTGAACTTGAAGACAGAACTGTTACAGGCAAGGATGCTGACAGTACACTGTGTCTGAACGACTCTCTACATACAGAGACTGTACATACAGTTTTGTGGTCTGATTCATTCCCTGAACAGGTCTCAAATGGAGGCATTTATTAGGCCCTGGAGACCAGAAACGCAAGGTGTAGTGGTTCAGAGATTTGTAAGATAGATGAGCACTCAAGTAGGCAGTCAGGGTGATAAGTACTCAGGGGAACTCAAATGACTAGCCAAACACAAATGAGAAGAGGACAAGTTGGGGGCATCAAAGAGAATTTCTTGACTTGAGGGATGAATAGTAAGATCAAACACCAGAAAGTCACAAGGGTACCCAGAGGGAAGTATCAATAGTTGCGAGGGCTGCCTTGGAGACTGTCAATGGTGTGGGCGGGAATGCGCATCTGGATGACAGGAAATCACCTTGAAGAATGAGAGGAGAGAGCATCATCATCATCGGAGTCTGATGGGAAACACAGCCAGAGGAGACAATCTGGGGATCATATAACATGGGAACTATTTACACAGACAGAAAAGGGACACGAGTTGGACATTTACATAGGGCTTCAGCAGGAAGCATGCTGGGGGAAGGTGGGGGACGGGGGAGGATGAGTCCCAGTGACAGAGGAGCAACTTGGAGGTAGATACCTTCCAGGAGCCACCCCTACTGTAGATGGATGGGCCAAACCTGAGGCCGTCTAAGGGGGGGGAAGAATAGATTTACCCATGGGGGAGGGTAAATCTATCCTAAGTTATTCTTCAAACATATCGTGTTTATCTGTAAAGAAAACTGTGAACCAGACGTCAAGTGTTATCATCAATGATGGATAGACTCTCCTGAATTCATGCTGATAGAGGATAAACTAAAAGACTTTCAATTATTTTGTGTGGATACTGCTCAACGATTACATTATTTTTTGTACTACTGTGCCTCTAGAAGTGTGAATACCTTCTGTGTTCCAACAGAATACTAACAAGACATTAAACCCAAATCCTGCTTAAATATGTAATATCTTTAATGTCAATTCAATTGACAATACATCTAACAAGAATTTTTATCATTATGTTCTATTAACGACTACAATTGAGTTTATAAATCATATTGTTAAGATTAGCATATAGTGCACTTTTGTGGTGGAAAAGAATTATGCTTTATCCAATTCATCATATGAGAAACTCTATATGGATTTGATTTTGAATTCTTCTGTAAGGAATTACATGGCAGAAATATCAGAGTTAGAATCAAACCCCAGGATTTGAGTGTTTTTTAAAAAAAAAAATCAATGATATGGAAATAACACTTAAATAATAAGGCTATCGTAAGAATAGTTAAATTAATGTATGCAAAGGCATTTCTTAAATTTCATAGTAGAATGCTGTTATAAATTATGATTAAACTTTAATATTTTCATTTTCTTGCATTCACAATCAATTACATCCAATATTACTTCTTTAATAACAGGAATGTTTATTTCAATTGTGGATAGGCTTGATCTATCCAGAATAATTTTATTAACATAAAAATCAGTTAGCTTTTTATTTTTTATTTATTTATTTTTTTTTTGGGGGGGGTGGTCCGCTTATGGGGCCTGAACTCTGGGCCTGGGCACTGTCCCTCAGCTCTTCAGCTCAAGGCTAGCGCTCTACCACTTGAGCCACAGCGCCACTTCCGGTTTTTCTCTTTTTGCTTATGTAGTGCTGAGGAATCGAACCCAGGGCCTCAGGCATGCAAGGCAAGCACTCTACCACTGAGCCAACTTCCCAGCCCTCAGTTTGCTTTTTAATGTAGTAACTGACTGTACACTCTTTATTTTGAATAATATAAAAATACATGTATAGGGCTGGGAAGGTGGCTCAGTGGTAGAGTGCTTGCCTCATGAGGCCCTGGGTTCAATTCCTCAGCACCACATAAACAGAAAAAAGCCAGAAGTGGCGCTGTAGCTCAAGTGATAGAGTGCTTGCTTTGAGCTAAAGAGCTGAGGGACAGCACCCAGGCTCAGAGTTCAAGCCCCACGGACTGACAATAAAACAAAACATAACAAAAAACATGTATATAAAATGAATTTTCAAGTTGAAACAATGCACTTAATGAATAATTTTAAAAAATCACAATTGTTTTGTGACCTTTAAAAATGTGACCTGTCAGAACATTTAACAATCTTTTATTGTTGGTTAGACCTGTAAAGCTTATTGAAAAAGTAGTAAAACTATTTAGTGCAGTGTAGTTGGAACATTTTAAAAACTGATAAAATGGTGATTTACTTAAAAATCAAGGACATTCATTTTTGTGATTTCTATCATCTATATCAGAATCAGCAAACATACTCTGCGAGGCCCTAAGTAATAAGTAACTTCAGTTTTGTGGGCATAATATTCTGTTGCAGATCCTCAACTCTTCATTTTCTACTGCCAACAAGCTAAATATGGTATGTGAAAACAATGAAAGAAACTAAGTTGCAATAAAATTTTATTTACAAAACAGACAGTAGACTGGATTTGATTTAAGGGCTATAGCTTGGTGATCAGTGATCTAGATGTAGATTAATTCCCAAATTTCAACTGAACTTTTTTTTGGGGGGGGGGGGGCTCCGGTCGTGGAGCCTGAACTCTGGGCCTGGGCGCTGTCCCTCAGCTCTTCAGCTCAAGGCTAGCGCTCTACCACTTGAGCCACAGCGCCACTTCTGGCTTTTTTCTTTCTGCTTATGTGGTGCTGAGGAATCGAACGCAGGGCCTCATGCATGCAAGGCAAGCGCTCTACCACTGAGCCACCTTCCCAGCCCCATCAACTGCATTTTCTTTTTTCATTAGGCTTGACCTCAGGGCCTGGTTGCTGTCCCTGAGTTCTTTCTGTTCAAGTCTAGTGGGGTACCACTTTGAGCCACAGTGCTACTTCCTCAACTGCGTTTTCTAATGCTACATTTCAATTTTGCAAAAAAAAAAAAAGAAAGAAAAGTGAAGAGCAATCTGAATAATGCTCATTAGAATCTAATTTGGCATGTGAAATCACCATCTTTTAGAATCATGGTGAATGGTTATATTCCTTCCTAAATTTGGATGGGTACACAAAATTATTTCTCTCAGGGATTTATTCATCCTTTTTTTTTTTGTTTTGTCTTGTTTTTTGGGGTCCGGTCATGGGGCCTGAACTCTGGGCCTGGGCACTGTCCCTCAGCTCTTCAGCTCAAGGCTAGCGCTCTACCACTTGAGCCACAGCGCCACTTCTGGCTTTTTTTCTTTTTGCTTATGTGGTGCTGAGGAATCGAACCCAGGGCCTCATGTATGCAAGGTAAGCGCTCTGCAACTGAGCCACCTTCCCAGCCCAATTTATTCATCCTTTTGATTATAACTGCTCATTTAAATTGACAAGTGCTTAGGATGTCATGTGTTGCTTCTCTAGCATTTTTGGTTTTCATTTGTTTTCTGCACTTTATCTTTTCATTAATTCAGCTTTCAGATTGTCCTTTTATTTTTTTGTCGGTCATGGGGCTTGCACTCTGGGCCTGGGTGCTGTCCCTCAGCTCTTCAGCTCAAGACTAGCACTCTACCACTTGAGCCACAGTGCCACTTCTGGTTTTCTGTGGTTTATTGGAGATAAGAGTCTCACAGGCTTTTCTGCCCGGACTGGCTTTGAACCGTGATCCTCAGATCTCAGCCTCCTGAGTAGCTAGGATTACAGGCGTGAGCCACCGGTGTCCAGCTCAGCTTGTTCTATTTTATACAGCTCTCCATGGGTTTCTTAATGGGAAATCAAGAGATAACACTACATGGTTCACTACTGGGGATATGCCAAGTAACAGTGGAAAGGTGACCAATTACCAGCAGATCTAGACAGAAGTGCCATAATTGTCTCCACACCTGCTTGTTAGTGATTTGTACATCAAGAGCAGCAGACTTACTCTTACTGGAACTTACTACTAGCAATTATACTGTGGTTAATGTTGAAGTTTAAAATATGTTGTTAGGATGTTATTTAACTAAACCATATTACCAGAACTTATCCAACATGGAGAGATGCAATGTAAAGACTAATATGTAATCAGTAGTGAAGTAAAGATAGAAAAAATAATGTTGGGATAGTCCTTAGATTGGGAGAAAAGCAATATGAGTCCGCTTCTTGTTACTCTTCCATTAGCTGGATTGTGCTTCATTCAAAGGTAAAACTCAGGGCTGGGAAGGTGGCTCAGTGGTAGAGTGCTTGCCTTGCATGCATGAGGCCCTGGGTTCGATTCCTCAGCACCACATAAGCAAAAAAAAGAAAAGAGCTGGAAGTGGTGCTGTGGCTCAAGTGGTAGAGTGCAAGCCTTGAGCTGAAGAGCTGAGGGACAGCACCCAGGCCCAGAGTTAAGGCCCACAACCGGACCCAAAAAAAAAAAAAAAAAGATCAAAGGTAAAACTCTTAATGGTTAAGTTGAAAAGGAGATAAAAAGGAGTAAGGAGATAGCTCAAAACCAGTGCAGGCTTATTAGAAAAAAAAAACCTGCAAGGGGTGAGCCTCCAAGCAAAATTAGAGTCTTGCTCCTTGTTTACAATCTGAAGTATTTATAGTGAGTCTGAAAGAATGCTAACGTTGTCTAGCAGAGGTGGTTTGAAGGTAGCTAGTGGGGGAACACATTGTGGGAAATGAAGTCCATCTGTAAAGAGAGGGAGCTGAGGAAGGGTATGTGCTCAAGGCGGAAACTAGGAGCAAGTTCTGGTTTGCTGCCTGCCCCATGAGCTAGCCCAGGCAGAACTGTTAGTGACCCAAGGTACTGTGCGGGAGGCGTCTGGCTATCTGGACCTAACAATAACCTGACGGATGGTATGTTTCCTGTTTAGGAATGAGTAAGAGTAACAGCAGCTGTTTAAACTTGTTCTTGGTATTTTATTATTTCGAATAGATGAAAATTAAAGTAGCTAAATTCCAGCGATCACTAAAGGCTTATCACTTAGGTAATGTGCACATATCAAGTGGAAACAATATCCACATTCTTTCTCTCCTTTTACACAGGGACTCTAAGCATCTAATATTTACTAAGTATTGGCTCTGCACCAGACAGTGTGCTGAACTTTACACGCATTATCATGCAAACTCAGGTAGGTAATCATAGCAGTAGAAAAAAATTAATCTTTGAAATTAACTTTTATTTCCCAAATAACAGCTGCAGGGCAGCTATTCTGATCTTGATGTTTTGTCTTTGCCCAGGGAAATGCTTTCTAGGCTAGACCACACTGCCTAGGACCTGTGTCTATGTCACGCAACAGCACTTAGTCTGACAGGCCTTTCGTGGTGCTAGAAATTCCTTTTGCTATTTCATCCTATGAAAATTTGGTGCCGAGGGGATTTGAGAGAGCTTAAGGTGTCTGCAGAAACCTCAGATAGTTCTCTCGGGAGAATGCTGGCCACTGTGTGCACCAGGAAGCCAGCCAGCTGGCTTGGAAGGAGCCCAAGCCTAAGTGTCTGCTTGTAGGCTGTTCTCTGGAATTGCCATGCAAGCTCTCCTTATTGGACATTGGAGTTCCAGCTGATAATCAGCACATACGTAACACACACACACACACACACACACACACACACACACACACACATTAACATACATGTTCACTAACAGAATCTCAAAAAAATTTTACATTAGAATAAGATGGTTGTTGGTGCCCCTGGTTTATGCCTGTAATCCTAACTACTCCAGAGGCTGGGACCTGAGGATCTGAAGTCAGCCCAGGCAGGAAAGTCCATGAGACTCTTATCTCCAATTGAAAATGCCAAGAAGCTAGAAGTGGAGCTGTGGCTAAAGTGATAGAGAACTAGCCTTGAGTCAAAGAAATTCAGGGACAATGACCAGGCCCAGAGTTCAAGCCTCAGGCCTGGTACAGAACACGATAAAAGTAAAAAGAAATATACTTAGGTGAGATGACAACATACCCCAAGGCCGGTGCACTTGCTGGTTTCATATACTCATGGCTGCTGGGCACTTGGTGCTTAACAGTCCCTTGTAAGCAGAGATAGTACACTTGCCAGTTTGGCTAACAAGTGTGTGTATTTTCTAGATGTGTAGAAGTGTAGGAGGAGAATCCCGGGAAGGAGGCTGTCTTGTTCCCTCTTCTCTGCTGTGCCTTCCGCTTTCTTACTGTACCTGTTACCTTGAAGGGGTGGAAAGCTTGAAGTTAAAGTTCAAATTTTAAAAGTCAAGTCACTCACACACACACACACACACACACATTCTCATAGTTCATCTCTGCCCTAGAATGTCTTAGCACGCAGACTAATTGCCTCGCTAAGGATCTTCTAGCCTCTTAAGGGAACATCACAAAACCTAATGGACAATTTGATGTGAAAGATGATAGCTGTGAAAACTTTGGCAAGGATGGTGCTAGGAGTGGTGTCCTCCATTATGATCTGTAGGACTTAATGTCGTTTCTTTCTGCATACTGCATTTTTGTTTAGAAATCTACCCTCAGTTTGGTTCAATTCCAACTACATATATTTTCTATTTGAAAATTCTAGACTTTGAGGCATAAGAATGCCTTATTTTCTGTTGTAAAATAACATTCCTTTTTTGATTATATTTACAAGTGGCATAATTTCTACATAGGGATAACCAATTTCTATGTAAATCATTTTATTAAATTTATTTAGAAATCTGAGGTTAGCCAATGTAAGCATCCTCAATTACCCTCCTCTCATGTTACAGTCTCCACTGTTTCTTCTTTGTTTGTGCGTTGTGAGGACACATTCAGGTTATCCTTGAGTTAGTTCTTTATCTTGTGCCCCTTTCTCTTCAGAAGCATACCTTCTTACTCATGTCCCAAGTGCTCACTGGCTTATTTCCTTGCCTGACTGCATACATATCCTTTCTCCCACTGTCTTGTGCCTTTAAGTATCACAAAAGCAAAACCTTCCTGCAAGAGCTTTTTGTACTATTATTTGACTTCATTGTTAACGTTCAATGGCGTGTGATCTTCACTCCTAGCGGCGTAGTCTGTCAGGGGCTTCGGGCTGCCAGCTCCGATGGCCTTCCAGCTCATTGTCCACAACCTCGAAGACCAGCTTATTTTTATGTTTGCCTTCATGTTTTTAGGTTCCTCTTCTGAATCTTTTCCATATCCCCTAAATGTAGAATTTTTCCATTTTCTAAGTGCCTATATTTGAGTCCTTCTCTCTCTGTATTGCCATTTTGCTATTAATTCAACCTTATTTATCTCCACATAAATAACTTCTACACTGACTTCTCTGATACTAACTTTGTGAAAAGTCCAGATGAAGGACTTCCAGCTAACTTGTATTTCAATCATTCACTTGATCATTCATTCATTCATTGTTTTCATTGTAAATATAGCAAGGAATAGTTACTCCTTGAGAGCTATGCAATGGCTATGAACAAACAAAGGCCTTAAGTTCTTGTGAGAGAAGAAGGCATAATAAAACAAAAAAAGTGTCATGTGGTAGAAAGTGCCACAGAGAAGAGGAAATCAAGTAAACAGGAAACAGATTAGAACACATAACTAGTGAAGTCCCTGCATATGACAATCAGCAATCTGAAGGTCTGAGGGTAAACTATGTTCATGTTCAAAAGCAAAGAGTTCCTCATGGGAAAAACAGGCCTTGAGATACAGGGAGCAAATGTGTGTGGAGTATAGTAAATGAAAGGCATTCTCTCCTTCCTTCTTATTCTGCTTTTTCATCTCTCTCATTCATTATAGAGAGATAATATAGGCTGCTCCAACACTGAGATTCATCTTGAACAAATCTCAGACCACAGATAGCCTTGTGAGGTATGGAATCTTACCCTTCCTTTTCCTCCCAAATTTGAAGAGAAACTACAAAAGAGTTTTGAACAGAGAAATAATAACAGCTGACATATACAAATTATTGTATATACACAGTAGCCTCTTAATCTCCATGGGTGTATGGTTCAAAGGAGATTGTCATTGAGGAAAAATCACAAATGTTCAGGAAAACTCTAGAATTATAATGCATAGAGTTTATTACTCAGTAATTGAAATTATTCAATTTTACCTAAACTGTATTTACAGTAGGGCTGAGCATCCATAATTTGAAACCACATGGAATAGGTCATATTATTGTCACAAAATTACTGTTGCCCACATTAATACTGCTAAAAATAATCTTATTTCATGCTCTTATCTCAAATACTGTGGATGCTTGTTTCATTTGTCCATAATGTCATTGAACTCTACTACTTGAACCACACCACTGTATCTAGCTTTTTGGTGGTTAACTGGAGATGAATTTTATGGATTTGTCTGTCCAGGATGGCTTCAAACTTGATATTCTCAGCTCTCAACTTCCTGAATAGTGCCTGCTTAGAAGCAGAAGATTGGGTTTAGCAGGTGATCCAACTAAGGGCTTGGTGTTCAACTGTTAAATATAAGATATATTTCAGTATGTGAGTTGAGTTCAATAATGACATTAAACAAACTACATAAGAGTGTCTAGTTTGGATAGATCTTTAGAAAACAAGGGTAGGAAGCCTAGATGGAAGGGAGCTCTGAGCTCTAAAGGCATTAGATGCTTAAAGGCCAAGGAGATGTTTGAAGGGATTAGAATGAGAAAATGTGATAAGGAAGAGTATTTTATGAGGACTTAAAAGTACTACTACTTAGTTGTTTAAGAGCAAGATTGAGAAATGCGTTTTTAAACCTTGAAGCCATAGATGATCTTGACAGAGGATAAAAGCACAGGTAATTGACAGGATGAGAGAAATGAAGATGGAAAGTAGACTTTTTCAGGAAGGTATGTTAGAAAAGATAAGTAGAGGTGGTGGCTTGGTATGTACTGCAAGTTTTCCATTATTCGCTAAAGATGAAGAGAAATAACACAATGCCTGCTTTGCAACCAACCGATAGAGAAGGCACAATTGATTCAAGAAAGAGGATTATTACAAGTACTCTCATGTTCTTGTGGGAAGATTGGGGTGCAGGTATTGTGAGAGGTCAGTTTGAGGAGGTGACATAGATGCTTTCATCATTATGGCAGAACAAAAGATATGACAAGTGAATACAGATGTAAGCATATGATTAATCCAATACAGACAAATGTGAGATTCTCCCACCATGACTTCTAATTTCTTAGTGAAATAAGAGGATTATCAACTAACAGTAGGGAAAGGAAATTTGGTTTTGAGCAGAAAGTAGACAAAAATAATTTCCTAAGACTGAATGCTTTTGACAACATAGAATATGAAATATCACAGCCAGGTACCAGTGGCTCATACTTATAATCTTAGGAATTCAGGGGGACAAGACCTAGAAAATTATGATTTGGAGACAGTCCTGGGATAAAAGTATTGAATATTCCATTTTCAATTAACCCAGAAAATGCCAAACTGGATAAGTGGATCAGATGGTTTTAAAAAGACTGGTATTCATGAGAACACACACACACACACACACACACACACACACACACACACACGGCACAACTTTCAGTTACTTTAAAATTCTATTTTATTCTTAAAAGGTAGCTGGTGACTCATTGAAATTTTGATGACATACAATGGGTTATAGTCTGCTGTTTGAAAAACATTTAGAAATATTGAAGAGGATATTTTCTAACGGCTCTTAGGGGAGTAATCCAAAGGTGTAACTCCTCTCCAAAATAAAAATACTATATATCAAAATGAATTCCAGAAAATGGAAACAATGGTTTTTATTGTTGTTGTTGTTGGTGTTTGTTTTTGCTTTGAGATTTTTTTTGTCTTTTTAGGGAGACAAAGGGGGCACAGACAGGGAGGGAGGAAGGGTGAACAAATGAAATCATGGTACAAAGTATGCACTTCGTAGATAATGAACTATGCAACTTGTGGGCAGGGACAGGAAGGGGAAACTGAGGGAAAGCAAAAGAAGTGGTGACACTGTCCAAAAAAAGAAATGTACTCAATGCCTGAATTGTGAAATGGTAACCCCTCTGTGTAACACCTTAAGAGCAATAAAATTACATTAAATAATAATATATGATGGAATCTGTCACATCATGATGTTTGACAAAATTGTATTTAATAGCAGCTTCAGTGTCATTCTCCATGTGACGCTTTAATCTAAAAATGTGTTAGATTTATGTGATGCTGTGCATATACTATTCAGCTCTTGGGCTGCTGGGAACATAATTTAAAAACAGTCCCTGTTGCTGTGCTCTGAAACGGATTCATTAGTTCATTGCCAGTCTATATTCTCTATAGTTTCCTCTGTGGGCCATTTCTGGGAGACCGGGGACTCCGCTGCTTTTTATCAGCTGGAGATCTGGATAGCCTTGCATGACTTTCCTTCTTCCTTCCCTGGGGACCAGACTTACACAAAGTGTGAAGACCGCACCTTATTTCTTTCAACTCCTTTCTCATTTTCTCTCAGAGCCTTTTGCTTCTGATTTCTTGTACAGTGAATTCTATCTTGGCATCGGTGTCTCAGACAGTCCCCCCCCCCCAAAAAAAAGAAAAACCAACCAAAGACAATCAGGTGCTTTTCAGGTTATTCTTCTACACAACCATTTTTAAGCTTCTGACTGTCTAGTGTTAGCAGTCTTCTGTGGAGGGCACTGCCCGGCTATCCACTGTACTTGCCCATTTTCCCAACTTCCAATCTAATCTGGCCCAGTGCCTGTTCTTTCTCCAAGTGTTTTCCCACTTACCTCACCCTTACTCTTGGCCAAAGAAAGCATGTACTCAGCAGATGCTTTCTTGGTTCTGGACCCATGGTTGAGTTTTTCCACTCCAAGTTCTTTCCCCTCTATTCTGAGGACCACGTAGAAGTGTTTTATGCAGTGTGTTCATCCCCTGGGGTGTGTTCAAAGGAGGTTATGTAGCCCAGTGGCCACCTATGGAGCATGGGGCCAAACAGCTCGCTTTGCCATGGTTTCTTAGAGGCAAAGAGCTGAGATTGCAAATGCTCGGGGGGACTCTGAGCTACACACCAACCACTCAAGCCTCTTGGCGTTTCTGGTTTTAATAGCAACAATTCTCAGATCCCTTCCCATTCGAATATACACTGACTTTCCAAGGCCAGCATTTGGCACACTGACGAACGGATTGCTGCGGATACACTTCTCAGAAAGCAGGCCATCCTCAGACGGTTCTACCGGGAAAGCGCAGGCGCGCGGTCGCGGCCTCCTCGTGGGCGGCTTCCGGCCACACCACGTGTGTTCTCGGCGGGGTGGGGGGGGGGACAGGATCTTGAAACCAGCGTGGGGCTGGCGGGGGCGGGATTTCGGGGCCTGGTCGCGGTCGGAGGAAGGGTCTGGGGACGGAGGAGGTGTCCGACAGCGCTGCTTTCCAGGGCTTTTCCTGCAGGCCCGGTAGTGTCATGGTCGCCTGGTCTGTCTGTCCGTCCGTCCGGCGGGGAGAGAATCGTGCGCGGTCTGTCGGGGCGCCGGGCGGGCTCAGTGCTGCGCGCCCTCCGGCCCCAGGGTGTGCTTGTCGAACAGGTACTCGGCCAGGCCCGAGGCGGGGGCGCCCAGGGCCGCCAGGTTGTGCACGTGGTCGGCCAGCTCCTTGATGGCCCGCACCTGCTCGCCCAGGTAGTGCGTCTCCAGGAAGTCGCACAGGTGCGGGTCGCCCTTCTCCGCGGCCAGCGCGTGCAGGTCCAGCAGCGCCTGGTTGACGTCGCGCTCCAGGAGCAGCGCGCGCCGCATGGCCTGCAGGCCGCCCTGCCAGTCGTCCAGCGCCGGCCGGGGGATGTCGCGCAGGCGCAGACGGCCGCCGCGCTGCGTCTGCAGCCGCATCAGGCGCTCGGCGTGCTCGCGCTCCTCGCCGGACTGGCGCCGGAAGTAGCGGGAGAAGTTGTCCAGCGCCACGTCGTCTCGCGAGAAGTAGTGGGCCATGGACAGGTAGACGTAGGAGGCGTGCAGCTCCAGGTTGATCTGCTGGTTGACGGCGGCCTCGCAGTCCGGGTGGTAGTTCTGGCGCACCGGGGAGACCGGCGCGGCGTCCCGGGCGTCGGCGGCCAGCGGGCGGCGGGCGGCGGCGGCGGGCGGCGCGGCCGGGCCGGGGCGGCGGCGGCGGCGGGCGGCCCCGGGCCCCGGCGCCCCGAAGCTGCCCCGCGCGCGGCGCAGGGTGTCCAGCGAGGGGCGGGTGCGCTCGGCCAGGAGCCGGATGCAGGACAGCATGGCTGCGGCCGGTCCGAGGGAGGCCGCGGCGCGGAGCCCTGCCTGCGTGCGGCCGAGGGGCGAATGGCGCGCGGGGGCCGGCGGGCGGCGGCGGGGCGCGGGCGGCGGCGTCACAAGGCCCTGCGGCCCACGGGGGGGGGGCCGGGCCGCGCGCCGCCCCCCCCCCCCCCCCCCGGTTCCCCGTCCCCTGTTTCTGTTCCAGGATCTGAACGCGTCCCCAGCCCGGGTCTCGCCCCCTTTGCTCGGCTGCCCCTGCCTCGCCAGGTAGCTGGGGTTGGAAACTTGGGCTAGAACCGTCAGAAGAAGATTCGCATCACTGTAGGGTACTCAAAGGAGGTGAAGCCGCTCCCAGAAGAAAGTTCCAGACAGCTCTGGTGGATTGTTTTTCCTCCCAGAGACATTGATTGCTGACGGACGTGCTGATGATTCGCACTGATTCAAAAGGTGACGAGGAATAGATACCCCCGACACATTCTTGTGTGCAGTATACATTGCAGGAGCTTCACAACGGAATCATGGAAATGGAACAACTTGCAGGTCCACAGGACAGTTGGATAGTTTGACACGTGTACATCTGTGGCTCATCATCTGAATCCAGGTAACTAGGGTATTGATCACCCCAAAGTCTTCCCCCTGCGCCTTTTACCTTGCAACACCTCTCCTGCCTCTCCCCACCTCAACACAGCCCAGACAACCGCAGATCTACTCTACCTCACCAAATAACACAGCCCAGACAACCCCGGATCTGTTCTACCTCACCAAATAACAGAGCCCAGACAAACCCGGATCTGCTGTACCTCACCAACTAACACAGCCCAGACAACCGCAGATCTGCTGTACCTCACCAAATAACAGCCCAGACAACCGCAGATCTGCTGTACCTCACCAACTAACACAGCCCAGACTACCCCGGATCTGTTCTACCTCACCAAATAACACAGCCCAGACAACCCCGGATCTGCTCTACCTCACCAAATAACAGAGTCCAGACAACCCCAGATCTGCTGTACCTCACCAAATAACACAGCCCAGACAGCCGCAGATCTACTCTACCTCACCAAATAACACAGCCCAGACAAACCCGGATCTGTTCTACCTCACCAAATAACACAGCCCAGACGACTCCGGATCTGCTCTACCTCACCAACTAACAGAGTCCAGACAACCCTGGATCTGCTCTACCTCACCAAATAACACAGCCCAGACAACCCCGGATCTGCTGTACCTCACCAAATAACACAGCCCAGACAACCCTGGATCTGCTCTACCTCACCATGTAACACAGTCTAGACAACCCTGGATCTGCTGTATGTCACCAAATAACAGCCCAGACAACCACGGATGTGTTCTACCTCATCAAATAACACAGCCCAGACAACCCCGGATCTGCTCTACCTCATCAAATAACAGTCCAGACAAACCTGGATCTGCTGTACCTCACCAAATAACACAGCCCAGATGACCACAGATCTGCTCTACCTCACCAAATAACACAGCCCAGACAACCCCGGATCTGTTCTACCTCACCAAATAACACAGCCCAGACAACCACGGATCTGTTCTACCTCATCAAATAACACAGCCCAGACAACCCTGGATCTGCTCTACCTCACCAAATAACACAGCCCAGATAACCACAGATCTGCTCTACCTCACCAAATAACACAGCCCAGACAAACACGGATCTGCTCTATTTCACCAAATAACACAGCCCAGACAACCCTGATCTGCTGTATCTCACCAAATAAGACAGCCCAGACAACCCTGATCTGCTGTATCTCACCAAATAACACAGCCCAGACAACCCTGATCTGCTGTATCTCACCAAATAACACAGCCCACACAACCATGGATCTGCTGTATCTCACCAAATAACAGCCCAGATAATCACAGATCTCTACCTCACCAAATACATTACCTTTTCTAAAATTCTAGCATAGTCATAGCACTGTTATGTTCTTCAGGTATGATGGCTTGATGTTATGATTCTAACACAATATTCTGTAAAGTGTAAGTCCAGGAACCTGGATTTATTGTGTTAGAGAACAAGTAATGCAGAAACAGGACTATGACTATACTGCTGCTTAGGGGAATGTGGAATGTCTCAGATAATCTTTCCTGACAGATAATAAAAGTAATATGCACTAGGATCAGAATCCACATACTGTGAGACTATGAGCTAGGTACTTTGAGTTTTTAATAAAGCTATCATACCCAGAACATCAGATGCAATTGGGACTACTTCTTGCATAAGTGCATCTATACTGTAATTCTCTTGATATTTTTTTTCCTGAGTAAATTAGTAAATTGGGCGGAAATAGAATGGTGTAATCACCCTGCCTAATTTAAGTCTGAAGATGACACCGACCTCTGTCATTCCAATCAGGATGTGGCATTTTTTGGCTTCACGAATATCAGTGGGAGACAAGTTTAGTAACATGACATTTTTTTTCTTTTCTAGGACCTTGTATTTATATTGCTTTTTTTTATTGTGAAAATACTGTACAGAAGGGTTATAATTACATGGGCAAGATAATGAGTACATTTCTTATCAAGCATTGTAGCCTCCTCCTTTGTTTCCCCTTCCCATCCTCCTCCCCACCCCCCAACTCTCCTCCCCCCCCACCAAAGTTGTAAAGTTTGTTTTTGACATATGACTTGTACATCTCATTGTTACAGTGGGTCCACCTGTATCCTTATTTAAACGATTTGTTTTTTCCCTCCCCCCTCACAATTTATAACAACATCAAATACAGTGAAAGCAGGGGTTATACTGTGGGGGAGGGACATACAAAGCAACAAAGAAAAATTTTTAAATGGTTTATGCTACATAATATAATGAAGCAACATAAGAGTTTTGAGACCTGCTAAGAATGCATATTCCATTTGCATTTCCATTAAGAAGCCGAGATAATGACAGCCACATAGATGAGCTGAACCAACAATGGGACAATTCAGGATCATGGCTTCCTTTTGTTATACGAGTTCTACATTTACTTACTGTGATGGCGGGCCATGGTACTCTATCTGCATATTGGCATGAACTGGACTGGACCCCCCCCAAAAAAAAAGAAAAAAAGAGTGTGAACATTATTCTTTCACTAGTTTGTGATTGACCACTCAAGCCATCAGCTATAAGTCCTTGACAAATACCCATGCAAAACATCTTTAGAAAGGAAGGATTTATTTTGGATTGCAATTTCAGAGCTTTTAGTTCATCTCAGTGGGGAGAGCATGCTGGAATGGAGCAGCTCATAGGGGATAGGAAGGAGACAGAGACAGACACATAGACACACACACAAAGAAGAGGAAGGGGAAGAGGGAGAGAAGAGAGAGAAAAAGAGTCCAAGAGACTACCTATAGTAGTTAGCTGTGTCTTTTCCCCCCTTTTATTACTTCAGGACCTAGTCTTTGGGATGGATGGTGCTGCCCACATGTACAGCGAGTCTTCATGCCTTAGTTGTGTGTGTGTGTGGGGGGGCGGTTGTGGGGCCTGAACTCGGCCTGGGTGCTGTCCCTCAGCCCTTCAGTTCAAGGCTAGTGCACTTGAGCCACAGCACCATTTCTAGCTTTTTCTGCTTATGTGGTGCTGATGAATCAAACCCAGGACCTTATGCATGCAAGGCAAGCACTCTACCACTGAGCCACCTTCCAGCTCGTGCCTTAGTTTTACATCTCTGGAAATGCCTGCATAGATACACCTAGAGTGTGCTTTACTAATCTCCCAGACAAGTATGACTACAAGTTACCAATCAGGATTAATCATCACAGTCCCTCTGGAAAAGGAAAGACAGAATTGAAATTGTGTATACTTGCTTTGGACTTCGAAGACCCTTCTACAAGAGGGAAAATTTTCTCTTGCACATGACGGGTTTGGGTGTAAAAATTGCTATGTGTGTGGGAACTGAACAACTGGTAATAATTTTCCATTGGGCAGATGACAGTATCCCTGTTGTTTTGTGTTACGTGGATCAGAGTGGTCAGTCATTTGTATTTCCTGTAGTGGTAATGTCAGTAGACATTATCTTCAGTCTCTAGGTCAGTGATCATAGTTGTCAATTAGATCTTGCTTTCCTTATGGTAAGTTCTTTCCTCTTACAGTTTTATGCTATTGCTGTTCTAGGATCTTGTCATATTCATTGATAATATTAAAGCCCTTTTTATCTGTAAAATCAGTGCTAGCTAGCTTTCATTTTTGCTCTTTTGAATACTGTTGATGACTGTCTCATGGTCTCATTTTTTTTTTTTCTGCCTGTGGAAACACTGTCCTGTTTGTCTAGAATGTATTCAGGTGGTGAATGCTAGCGTCTTATTTCATATGTCTATTCTAGCATGCTCTTTTTGAAATTGTCCTCACCTTAAAATTGAGAAACAGGTCAGGCTCACTTTTTCTGCAGAAAGGTCTGTTATTTATTCCTCATTAACACAGTGTCAGTTTTTATTAAGATTTAAAAGAGCCATTCCCAGCAGTGTGTTAATATAGCTGTGGCTTACCTTGTCAGGGCATTAAATATGGAGTCATTGAAAAGAGTCTCCCACTATGGAAAATGCACAACCCTATACTGGAATCGTTTGTATTCACCCCAGCATGCCACCCTCAGGATCCGCTCCAAATACACTCTCCCAGGTCATGTCTAAGCAGCACAGCCAGGTTTTGCAGCTCCTTCGGTATATAATTCTTAGCAAACTCAATATTTCCCTAACTGGGCCTTGTTCATTTAAATGTACTCTCTGATTGCTTTCATGTCACAACAGCAAAACTAAGTTTAGCCCTAAATCTGTGGTTTGCTCATCTCAGAGATGACAGCCTCTTTCGATACTTCCAAGAGTATTTCTGATGTGTAGACCATGAAGCTCGCAATCAACTCTATAGAGCCTGTCCCATCCTTGTTTAACAAATTAGTTGAACTGAGTAAAACCCAACCAATTCCACATCCCCATCACAACCTCGGCTGAGAGAGTATTTCACACCCTGGACAGCTCCTGTCTCTAGGTGCAGTGACCAAGGTGCGGACATTAGTAACTGCCACGCTGCTCTGTTCCAGGACCTGCCCCTCTCTCTCATCATGGGAGCCTTGGGGCACGGCGGGCTCTCATTACCTGGGAGCAAGTCACCCAGGTTCTGAGTCTCACTTTAGATTTATGTCTTGGAAACACTTACCGGAGAGTCTATTTTTAGTTGCATTCTCAAAGCAAGCCTTGAGAAAAACTCATTTACAAGTGATTTATGAAAGGTGTGCTTTCTGGAAAAAAACCAATAAGAATTTAGAGGAAGCAGGAGAAGGGGAAGCAATAAAAGGGCACAATTTCTACAAAGTCCACACAGACAAGGCCTGCGTCACAGACAAGGTATAGTTGTGCATGGCATCCGGTCTGCACGCAACGGGCCTGCACTTGGTGTCATTTTTAACAAGTTTATCTTCAAACTTGTAAATCCTAGGTGATGTCTGATGGGACGGGCTTGTACAGAAGCTGTGTGTGTGTGTGTGTGTGTGTGCGCCTCATTCGAAGGTAGCAGTGAAAATACCCATGACCACAGTTGGTTGGCAGCTAAATATGTTTGAGGCACTCAAAGCTAGCGCATAGTCAGCTTGTTAGTACATGGAGTACCAACAGGCTGGCAAGCCAGGCTTTCCCTTCAAAGCAGAACTTGCTTGAAATGCAGGAAGACGCCAGTGGCATTCAAAGAGACACACGACAAAAGAAATAGCTTGGTCTTTTATTACTAGTGCTGCTTATTCACTTAAAATCATGACGTTGGGGGAGGAGGGGAGAGGATTACAACAGTCCATAGCTCATTTGCTTTTTGGAATTTTCTTAGTATTATGTCAGAGGCAGAGTTGGTAGAACATGCATAGATTAAAAATAGATAGTAAAACACTTCATTTGTTTCTGTTCTTGGTATGACTGAAATCCATGTGCATGTTTGTTACAAAGTGCCAGTTATTTTGAAAGGAGTTAATTGTGCTTTATGTGTGTATTTAGTCGTCGCACAGTCTATTAGCTGCTGAAGTGTTCTCTTACACAGTTTTAAAACTTAGAATGACAGTAGGTAGCACATAGGAAGTAGGCAAATGTCTTACCATTTAGTCACTTCAGTAGTACTCCCTCCTCTTCGGAGGGGAGTAGCACGGCTTTTCACTTCCTCCTAGGCCCCGTGGACAGCATACCTCCAGTTGACCCCCGATACACAGGACTCACAGGTTTGCCTTAGCCATGGTTCAAAGGAGAGCAGAGCCTGCATTGTCACACACATGCGCCAGCCGGGCATAGTCCTCGGGCCACGCTAGAAAATGCACACAGCTCTGCTCTGTGCCTAGCTCTGCCTTGCCAAAGCAGCTCCGGGTGTCTGAGGGCTGCCTTTCTATTAGCTTTACAGGGTCTCTTGTTAGAATCTTGTAAGAAAGAGTAGTAGGTGCACACAGTAATAAAAAGTTTCCAAAGGATTGCTTTTTGCAGAATGTGACCACAAACATTTCCTGGTTTCATGTGTTACTACGATTAGCAAAGGGCACAACAGAAAACACAGGACACAGCCAAATTGAAATACTTGTAGAAAGGGTTAATAAAATGATTACATATATATGTATGGGCAGGAAAGCGAGAAGAGATAGGTTTGCACCCTGGAGCTAGTGTCAGAGGAGCCCACCAGAGGCCAGGTGTTGAGAAAGATCGAGCTGGAGTTGGTGAAGGAGTCCCTGGTTGAGGGAAAAGGCCAACACCAGGAATCCTCAAAGGGAAGAATCCAGCAAGAAATACCTTGGGAACTTAAGGAGACTGGTTCCAGAACCCCTTTGTGCCATCAAAATATATACGCTTACTTATCAAATGAAGTGTAACTGCCTTGTAATTGCTGTATCCTGCATTGTTCAGGAAATAACAAGAAAAAAGTCTGCACAGGAAAGAAAGACAGTTTTTATTTTGTCCCCAGTTTCCTGTGGAATGCTCTGAAACAGGATTATTACATAGTTTTCAGTAGATATCTAGTGCAAACATTTTTTTCATATTCTTTAACTGCTTTTGGTAATACCTAGGAGCTAGGAGCAGTTGTGGTTTGCAGAAACAATGCCAGAACTGCTAAACAGATAATACTTCCAGCAGATATTTTGTAAAGAAAAGAGAAGCAGAACATTTATATACCAGTCTTCCAATTCCTCTGTTTGATGGCAAGTCTAGTTAACCTTGACATCCTTGGATGCCTCTATTCTGCTTTGTCTTAAATTCTTTAAATTCTAAATCTGGAGAAACTAATAAATGTGGTAATGAAGTAATAACAAAAAGAATTTCAGAAGGACTCCTGGAAGTTGTAATACTTCGAAAAAATACGTATGATATGGAAAGTGACAAATGGAGAAAATGGAAGTTCACAAATAGATTTTCTGTTCTGACAACTGGCAAATGTAAAAACCTCATGGTTTTGTGCCTCCAAGGGCAGACTCTCAAAGAAAGGAAGAAAGAAGCTTGGTAACTTTGTGTCAGATCTTCAAGTTTGTTGGTTTTACTTTCTATGAATATTGAAAGAGCAATGCTTGCCTGTTCTTTTCTCCACCAAACTTTGATAACAGTATCTTCTTGGGGCAAGTAAAATATTTCCTGTACATTAAATACATTTCATGTTAAATGTAATTTCAGAATACACACAATAAACTCAAACTTGATGCAGCTATTTCTATTCTAACCGTTTCTTCTCCTTGTTCTTTTGGAAAAGATTTTAATACGAGGATATACATTGAAAAAAAACTTGATGTCCAAGTCCTTACTCCATCTAATTTTTATCTGTGAGCCTTTACTCAAGGCATTTAGGTTCTCAGAGCAAATGCATTCTCCCTGTTTGTTATGCAAGTTAATAATGAATGGGTTGCAGCTGGGCGTCAGTGAAAGCCCAACCAAAGAGTTTCCCTGCAGCAAGACCAGATGACCAGGAGTGCGTGCTCACTTGTCCTAGGTGATGAGACTTAAATGTCCTTACTCAGCTCAAAAAAAAATGTTGCAAAGGAATCTGATGGCAGATATCACTTTTCTGGCAAACTTGGGGTCGGTCAACATTTTTTACAAGGGGGTGTAGACTAAGCCTGACTCTGCAAAATACCTACTTCTGGGGGGGCCAATCTAAAAGCAGGCTTACTCTGTTCTTTCCTGGAAGCATTCTTTGGTAAAAGTATCACTTGGGCCCTTGTGGCTCCTTTTTCCTTGATGACAACTCAGTTATGGTAAGTAGACATAGGCCAAGAGAAGAAACATACTCAAGTGGCTGTTAGCCCAGCTCAAAACCCTGCATCAATTTGGTGCAAATTGAATTTAAAAATATATAGGTGGTCTGAAACTGACTGATTCTTTGGCGCTCTTTACCTAGAAAGATTTGGCCATCATTTGAAGATTTTATTTTAGAGTGTTGAGAGACAGGTCATAATCTCACATGAGTCTTTAGAAAACTTGACCCTCATTAAAATAATCCTGCATAGCATCCTCCTGTCATTTAAAATTGCTTGTGGCAACAATTATAGTCACTTATTCTTACATTTGCTTATATTTACTGTATACTTTTCCATAAAAATTGTATTCAGTTTATTTTCCATCTTATTTTTTCGCATCATATTTTACTCTCAAATATAATTATTGTCCAGACAGAAGATAACGTTTCAAATGTGAGATTTTAATTTGTTAACTTCTCCTACATTTTGAGTCAATCATTCTGTGTCAGCATGATCTCTAGCAAGACAGCATGCAAGAAGCATGGTCTCATATTAAGAAAGTTTGAGGCAGCTCCTAAGGTTCAGTTCTGACAGTGCCATCCTCCTCTAAGTGGCTGATGCTGTGTTAATGCCCAACCCATGATAACCTGCACTTGGTAGAATCCTGCTCCCCTGGCCGCTTGGAGAGTGACTAGCATATGTGAGCATTTGCTTTGCTTTTTATTCCTAAACTGGGTTAATCTAGTTTTACTTCTTAGGTACTTCCTACGTGCTATCTTGTGAACTTAAATGTCTATAGAAAATGGCAGTATTCTCTTTTTCACTTCTTCAAAAAGAGTAGCAGCTGTGAAAAATAGAAAAATGTGTCCTCAGGAAAAACATTCATACCCATTTCCAGAAGCTTCCTCCTGCTGGAAGAATCTTCAGGTCACATGCAAATCTCCTCTCAGGAGCTTCCTGTTCCCTGCAGAGTGCAGCAGGGCGTGTCTTTCTCCCGCGAGTGTGCTAGCTCTTCCTTCTCCTCACCTGTCTCCTCGTTCTCTCTGAATCGTTGACAGGCTGAGGGTAACCGCCAGGCCGTCTGTGGCAGCTGCGCAGATGTGTGGAGTACGTGTTCTCCCTGGGAAGCTCGTGAGTCTGGACAGACGCTTCAGCCGCTGTCAGGCTGTCAGGCCCAGCTGTCCTGTATCCTGTGGCGGTTGGAATGCTGAGCGCTGAAGCACCGTGACTCTATGCAGTACGTGTGGGAACCATGACGCACCTGCCATCAGCATCTCCTCTTGGTTCAGGATTACCTTTTAATCGCTGTTTCTGTGACTTTACCTCAAACTCACCTTGCCCACCGGCTCCCTTCAGAAAGCTCTGTGGTCATCTGCAGGAACATCATTTTGGCTCCCCAGGGGTGCTGCAGCCTTTCTCCAGTCCTGGGAGCACGCTTGTCTTACAGAGACAGACAGACAGCTGCTGGCTGTGTGTTCACATCCTGGGACAGTCTCGGGTAAGGAGGGGTAGGAGTTGATGGAAGTACGCAGCATCCTTATGCCACGGGGCCATTCCGAGAGGGCATTCTAGACCATCTCTCGAGAGATTTCCAGTAAGAGCAGCACCGCAGTGATTCACTTCCTCCTTTTCTGTCTTACATGCCCCCAGCCTTCCCATGCCCTCTACACTATGAACTCCCTCTCTTGGGCTCTGAAGAAGGGACTGCTGTTGAGTACGTTCTCTTGCTGCTAGAACAGCACCGCTGGTTTGCGCGTGTAAGTTATCACAACCTCAACGTCAGCCCCGCTGCTCTTTTCTCAAGGCTTACTAGGTCATTTACACAGGTGGTATTCATGGGAGAGACAGTGCTGGTGCTCATGTTCTTCCTTCTGCTTGGGGTAGAGATGGCTGAGTGGATAGATAAGTAGGTAGATAGTACAGAGACATTTTAGAGAGGGAGACAGAGACTCAGGGAGGAGGGAGGAAAGGGGGGAGAGAGATAGAAACAATATTTTGACTGTTAGAAGTCACACATCACTTTCTTCCCCCTGGGTGTGTTAGAAAGTTTTCCTTAGAGTGATTCTTTAAGGCCAATTCTTTTCAAGAGTAAGAAAATCGAACTCAATTTTCTGATGAGAGAAATAGCTGAGCATTTGTGGGCACATTTTGAAATGACCATAGTAGTATACTAATTAAATTCTTGGAAATATTGGGGCAACTCCAAATCTCTTAGAACATTTGGCATGTAAAGAGGAGGCAAAAGTGATGTAAATCCTTTTCCCTTATCAAGGAAATAACGTGCTACAGCCTGTGAAGTATCACATAATAAACAGTCTATGCCATTTTGTGACTTACTCTCAATCTCATTTAGCTGGTACGCAAGGATATCACCTCCATCCTTGTCTGTTTAGAAAAGATGTTCATTTTCAGGGCCATTTACAATAGGCAAACTGTGACAGCCACCCAGGTGCCCCACAACAGCGGATCAAGGAAAGGAGGTATACCTGCACAATGCCATAAAAAGAATAAACTACATAGATGCCAGGAAATGGACAGAAATGGACACATCATGGTAAGTGAAGTAAGCCAGGTTCAGAAGGATGGAGGCTGCACATTTCTCTCATATGTGGGTGATAGATTTAGAGGATGATAAGACACACACATAATCCTGTAGAAGGCATATTCATCCTTTTTTTTTTTTTTTGCAGACTATAAAAAGAACTTAAATGCCATCTGTTTCAATACAGTTACAGGGGATAGGCTGTCATTATAAGAATGAAGACAATTAGAAGTTAGGTACTGGGAGACCATCAACTAGGCTCTGGGGAGAAATGAGAAGTCTGGCTGCAAGAGTACAATTCAGAGCCAACCATGCCTGTCAGGAGAGGCGACCATAGCTCTAACTTATATTATGAACTGTGGGGCTGAACATTTTCTGAGTGGCTCTCTAGTGTCACCTCTACTTTCTGTGAACTCACTCTCTCTCTCTCTCTCTCTCTCTCTCTCTCTCTCTCTCTGGTGCTAGGGATGAGAGACAATGTTGTCAGTGTCCTAGTCACTGGGCTGAGGACGCTCCTTCACCTTCCCATAGGAAACTAGCTAGCAGTGCCGAGCAGATGATCAGCAGAGGCTCAGGCAAATCTACCAGGAGGAGTTTCCTTAGAAAATTGCTTATCAGGTGAGGAATCTATCCTCTTGTTGGACAAAAAGTGGGCGAGGAAATGTGGGAGGCCTCAAGTACCTGAGGAACACCCAAAGCTGGAATGAGGACAGGGCCCTGCCTAAGACGGCATGGAGGTCAGGCGTCCGTCTACAATGAGCAGCAGTGTGGCCAGAGTGTATCAATATGATTCAGGAGAGAAGACCAGGAAGACAGCAGGGCAGACAGCACACACATGTTATTAGGAAGGGAGGGTGGTGTGTTATCCTTTTTCTTTAACTCTGGAAGGAGACCCATTTTTGGGTCTACTTGAGGTTTGTGCATTGACAGACAGACATTGTTGGCTATTAGCCTAGACCCAAACAAGTGAGTTGAGCATTATTTAAATTATGATGGTGTCAAGTCATCCAAAGAGTGAACAAGACAAATGCACAAATGCTTTTTCTATCTTTGCCAGTACCATAATGGTTCAAAGCAATTCACATAACCTTTATGTATATGCATATATACATTTGTATGTATATAAATGCCACTAAATATAGGTATATAAACACATGTGCACACACACACACATATAAACACAATTATGTATATTTCAGTGTTAATGTGAGAACTGGGGAATAATAGTCATTTGATAATCTGCCAATCCTGGAACTATTTTCTGTTATTACAATCTGAAGTCCACGGTCTTGTATATTAATCAACCAATACTAGAATTCACAAGGAAAGTAGACTTGTCTACTTTTGTATTTACTCGGACAAACTTTAATTCTACCTTTTGTAAATGTGAAAATTATATGTTCTGAATACAATAATAAGCAGTTACGCAATTAATTTCTTCAGACCTACTGTGCTATTGATCATTAATAATACTCTCCTTGCATATTATTGAGATTTTTCTCTTTGATTAATATCTGAAATATATGCCCCAAAGCAGGCAAAGCATATACATAAACACTTAGGTCAACTGTTATACATATTTACTTTGTAGTTCATGTAGTAAATAATGGTATGTTTTCTCAAGCACTCTTAACTCCCTTCCTTCTGATTTATCTTGTTGAATTATTGAGACTGAAAACTTAAAATTGAATTTCGCACATACTTTACAACATTATTCACATTACTTCATGTCCACCAGGCTGGTTTACTGTTGGGTTTTGAGAGGCAGAAGTAAGTTACAGTAGATGCGGCTGAATGGATGGGGAGAACAATTTGTAGAGCAGGTGACCAAAGACATACTGTCTTTTTGCAAAGAACTAATTGCAAACATCTGGAAATGTAGGTCTTAGCAGAGCAAGAATTCCAATTCTTTGTTGTTGTTTTAATGCACTATGTGAAGTTATTTCTTTTTGCTTTCTTGTTTTTCTTCTTTTTTTCCCTTACAGTTTATCCCTTCCTTGTCACTGTATTTGATTTTGGCACACTCTGTAATATATATATATATATATATATATATATATATATATATGTATGTATATATATATATGTGTGTGTGTGTGTGTGTGTGTGTGTATGTATATATATATATAAATAAATTAGGGAAGGGAAAGGGAACAATAAAATGGTGAGACAAAGGACAAAGGGTGAATCAATATAACAGCAATACTCACAAAACAATACTTTGGAAATGAACTTTACAACTGCAGGGGGGGAGATTCGGTGGAGGGAAAGAAGGAAAAACAAGAGAGGGGGTAACAATGTTCGACAAGAAATGTACTCACTACCTTACATATGAACTCTAACTCCTCTGTACATCACCTCTACAATAAAATTAAAAAGAAAAGAAAAAGAATCCCAACCTAGCAGCACCAGACCCATCTGAAAGGGAATAGGAAATGGGTAAGGTTCATGGGATCTAGATGCAGGGAGAGTCTCGAAAGTAAAATTTCCCGGTGAAGAATCGTACAGCTTGAAATAACTTAAGGAGAGATCTAAATGAATAAATCTCATAGTCTTTCTCCAGTCATTTCCAATATCCCACCAGTCTACTCAAAGAGAAGCCATAGGAGTCAATAACCTATTAATGGAATTGGATGGACAGCATCACGGGCAGAATAGAAAATGGCAGAGAATAGATAGATCCCTGTTCAGGTTCCTGGCAGCTGTCAAAAACTTGACCCCTGAGGTTTACTGTGGCAGCATGTGGCAGCCACGTAGAGGTTGTAGTAGCGCAATAGCAGAGTCCCATCTGGCTGCATTTACCCAGCTGTCTAGCACCTAAGTATGTTTCTTTGGCTGAGACAGAATTTCTTAAACTACCCTCATGCTCTTAATATATTACCTTCTGCTTGGAAGGGGTTCTGTAGTTGGAAACAAAGATAGCTACAGCAGATGTGTGGAAATTGTAGATGTGTGAAAAGAAATTCTTAAGGGAATGCACAGGCAAATATATGAGAAAACTGTTTGGTCATTAACTTTTAAAGACTTCTAAGAATAATGTTCTGTAGGTTGCTTACCTACTATAAATAACTAAAATGTATGCTTATATACTTAGACCAACCAATCTTTTTTTAAATCTATTTATACATAGGCATTCTCTTTGCAGAAAAAAATCCACCCCTTTAAAATTTCAGTTTATGGGCTTCCTAAAGGGTGTCTATGAACTAACAGTTAACAATTCTTGTATAAGTGGATTGAAAAAAACAAGGTAATTAGAGAAGTGATGTTTGAGGTTTCATAAAGTGATATAATGTTCCAAGCCAGCATCTAGTCACTGAAATACTGAGCACATATGCCCCTTTGTCTAAAGCACAAGTACTGACAGTTTAGTCATAAACTAAAAAATATAAATCCACCCAAAATGGATTTGCAAAAGGAACCAAATATCTAGAAAGCTCAGCAATCAGAATGGTGGGATGATTGAAATTGTTTAGTCTGTGAAAGAGATCAATTAGAGAATGACAGGATTGCTGCTTTCAAATTAATTGGAAGTCTATAGGCTAAAATGGTATTGTACTTTCAAATGATAAAATCCCTAGTGCTATCTGGGCGCTGGTTGCTCATTCCTATAATTCTAGCTTATGCAGGAGGCTGATTTCTGGAGGATTAAGGTTCAAGGCCAGACAAAACAGAAAGCAGAAATATCTTTGAGACTTCATCTCCACAATAACCAACAAAAAGTTAAGCTGAAGGTGCAGCTCAAATAGCAGAGTGCCAGGAGAATAAGCAAACTGAGTAAGCCTAAGGCCCCGAGTTCAAAGCCAGGTACTAACTAATAATAATAATAGCAATAAAAAGAAGTAAAATATCTAATGGTGCAATTAGAAGGTATGATTGTATATAAGGATGCAGGCTTCTTGAGATTGATCAGTGGCTCCTAAATTGTTCCGAGTCATCAACCTAATGGAAGATGTATATTTCAATATGCATACTAACATTTGCTCAGGATTTCAAACCCATAGATTAAAAAGCTAAGTGGTAGAAAGTTCATGAACCTCAGATTAAAGATCTTTAGAGTAGAACAAAAATTGTTCTGAAGGCTGGAAGTGGAGCAATGGTGGTACACTTTGTAAGCCACACTTTCAGGAGGTTGAAGGAGGAGGATCACAAATTTGAAACCAGTCAAGGATACATACCAAGACTGTCATGAAAAAATGCAGAGACAAGGAAGGAAGAAGTGAGTGAGACAGAAAGAGAGAAAGAGAGAGTTCTAACATGGAATTGATGAGAAATGAGGCAGACAGCCTCAAGAATTCTGGGATGAATACATGATCACTTGTCTTGGGTTTCTTTCTTGCAAAAAGAACTGTTTATTAATCAATTATGTATTTTTTCTATCAGTCCTTTTTGTTTTTAGATGAATGCAATAAATATTAATATAATACAGATATATAATAAATATATAGTATAATGTAAAATAAATATGTAGAATTATAAGAACTCAGAATACTTCTTGAGGGTGGTCCTTGGAAGAATGGAAGCTGTAGATGAGTGCATGTACAAAAAGTACTAGAAATGAACCAAGCATCAGTGACAATGCTTCCAACACTTCTGGAAATATTGTGGTGTTCTGCACGCTGCCTTTCTCAGCAGTGGAAACAACACAGAGGTGTTGAATGTTGTGCATAATGCACAACGTGTGTTACTTAATCTTGAACAAGAGTTAATAAGATACTCATACATAAGCTCTATTTTATTTACTAGATGCTTTAGGAGAGCAAGATTGGTTGCAGAATGATTTTGTATATGTGTGACATAGTGGCAGATAAGTTTCAGAACTCCCAGAAGAAATGCAGTTTTCTCAAGTGCAATGCTAAAACCAACCATTTATTTGCAACTTTAAATAACAGCACTGATAATCTAGTGTTCTGATAGTAACTTCTGTCAAATCATTTGATGTGCTTTCTCTAAACAGCAGAAAATCCCATCAATTTATTCCTTAACGTTAAAGTGTGATCCTTGCGTGAGGAACCTTAGCATTAGCTGATACATGAACTTGTTACAAACCCAAGTTCTTGAAGAACAATCACCTCAACATGTCAGTCAAAATGTCACTCTCTGGGAGCCAGATACTGCTTGAATAGCTGTCAAGGAAATTCTGATTATGCTGAAGTCACACTAGTAAGTATAACTGACATGAGATAGGAGTTGGAGGCCTCACAAATCTATTCTTCAACCCTTTCTTCCCTATTTAATAATTCTATGAGCTATTATTTGTGTTTCAGTTTCTACAACTCTCCTGCAGAGTAATAAAAAGTGCTTAAAATCTTTAGTAAGATATAAAAAGTACTTGAATGTACCCAGAATTTAATAGTTACATAATACATAGCAGTTTTTAATATTGTAGTAGTGATTGCATATTTGAGCATTTTCTTGGAACCTTTGTAACCACGTTACATGTATTAGCTCATTAAATTCTCATAACAACCTTATCAATTTTAAAGAGGAAGAAATTGAAGTGCAGGATAAAGAATTTTGAGCTACATGAACCAAAACTACTGAAGATTATCAGTAGAGATGACTCTAGTGGTAAATATGAGGCTTGTATTTGCTATTTTTAATTAAAGCATTGTAACTGCCAATGGTACCTGGTCTTGCAACTTAAACACCAACAATCCAATAAAATATTTGTTATTGAGTGGTGATCCCTGATTATTGTATTTTACTGTATCATTTACCCATTGATTTATTCAATGGATTACTCATAGCTAATGATACTCTGAATTAAAATATCAGAAGCCTCTTTAGTATAATTTAATCATTTTTAACAATTGTCATTAGAACAAGGAATTCTTTGTTGTGTCACGTAGATTGAGCCTAGATTAATAACATTTACACTCCACTAATCTCTAACAGCTTCTAGCTTATTTCTTTATTATTATACTAAAGATCTATTTTTTGAGAAGGATATTCTGAAATCATGTTTGTGTCATGGAAAAAGAGTTTAAGTTGAGCGCAGGGTGAGTGATTTTGGGTGTCAAACACATGGTGGGCTTCAGAGAAAGATGTGCTCACAGGTTAGTGTGTGAACTGAGATCTAGCGCCCCCGCTGGGCAGGAGTGGTAGTTTTCCTTATTGCTGAGCTTTCCTCCCTCCTGCTTCTCTGTTAGCTGATGGAGGAGAGGGGAGCTTATAAACATAGTCTCATTTTGCTCGCTCTAATGCTGACAGCATGCAATAACGTTAAGTTGGAGAGAGTTCGCACTAAGGTATCTTTTGAAGGTAATTAAGAGCTGGATGAACAAAAGAACAAAAGAATCCCATTCTTTGAATGGAATGACAATGAAGTTGAAGCAAATGTTTAGAGCAAAACCACTTCATAATCCAGTGTTTAAAATGAGCAGATTTGTTTTCTTCTATTCTTGATTGAAACAACTAACAGAAAGGACTCCATTGCTAAAGTGAAAATTAACATCCTTTTGCCGATTTAATACTTGACATTCATTAATTCTTACTGAATATAATTTTGTTTACTCTTTGCTTAATCTTTGAGTAATCTATTTTCATATGCAATTTCAATTTTTATTATTAAGACAGCATTTGTTATTAATGATTTATTCAAATATATCAATCACTGTTATTTATACATGAAACTTTTCTTTTTTTTTTTTTGGTCTGGTCGTGGGGCCTTAACTCTGGGCCTGGGCACTGTCCCTCAGCTCTTCAGCTTAAGGCTAGCACTCTACCACTTGAGCCACAGCGCCACTTCCAGCTTTTTACTTTTTGCTTATGTGGTGCTGGGGAATTGAACCCAGGGCCTCAGGCATGCAAGGCAAGCGCTCTACCACTGAGCCACCTTCCCAGCCCACATGAAACGTTTTTTCACTGCTGGGCTTATTATATATTTGGCTTTTGCAAGGATGACAGCTGCTGGATTTCTGAGGGTCTCACTACGGTAATGATTTCTTTCATGCTTATTTTCCCATAACTTATTTTTGTTACTGACATTTGAGGCAGAAGTGTTTTATATAGCTGTTTTTAAGGGTCTATTTTAACTGATATACAGGTGGATGTCTGTTAATTTTGGAAACAGGAAAGGGAGAAGGAAAAGCCAAAGAGCAAGGGGGAAATAGGGGCAAATAGAAAACCATAGCTCAGAGGCTAGCAGTGTTGCTCAGACGCGGAGGGGCTGCTTAGCTAGTGCAGTCCTTCCTTCTCCCCCGGTACGGGGGCTGGAGGGGGGGGAGAGACAGAGAGACACAGAGAGAGACAGACAGACAGAGAGACAGACAGCAGCTTGGTAATTATTTGAACATATTCTCCAGTAGTGAACTTGTGTCCTTACTTTACCCTCCTCCATTACGGCCTAGTCATTTTCACACTTTCAGGTAATGGAGATGTTAAAATATGAAACACTGGAGCTGAAGCCTCCTCAGATGTCATGGCCTGGGGGCTCGTTCTCCCGGCCAGTGAAGAATCCCTCTACCTTGCTGGTAGAAGCTGTGATATAGCAAACCATGTGTTTGGTTCTTACCTGCCTGGGTGGTCACACACCTGTAATCCATCCCATCTATCCAGGAGGAGAAGCAGAAGGATGAGAATTCTCAGGCCAACCTGGGGACAATTTACTGAAATCCTATTAGAAAATAAAAGTTCTTGAAAAGATCTAGAATGTAACTCGGTGGTAAAGCTCTTGCATAACACCTACAAGGCCCGGGGTTCAATCCTTAGTACTAAAAACTAAAAAAAAAAAAAAGAAAGAAAAAAAAGTTCTTGCTGCTTGATAAAATCAATTATGGTTTCTTATTTCAAGGAATAATTTGCACCACATTTCTGACCTCAGTTTTGGTATATAAAAATATTTCACTGTATAGTATATTTTAAAGCAAACTCGAGGAGTAAATTGATGTTTTCCCACTGGTGAACTTAGTTTTACTTGTCTATTAGCTCATTCATAAAAAGGACTTTGAATTGGGTCTGGTGACTCACACCTATAATCCTAACTATTCTGAAGACTGGGATCTGAGGATTGCGGTTTGAAGCCAACTTAGGTAGACAAATCTGAGATCTTATATCCAGTCAAAAGAGAAGATCTTATATCCAGTAAAAAGAAGCCCGAAGTGGGGGTACGGCTCATGTTGGAAGGGTTTCAACTCTAAAGTGGGAATTTCCTGAGTGGGAAAATGGTAAGCAAGTACGTGAGACCCTGAGTTCAAGCCCGACCCACAACACAAACAGCACAAATAGAAACATACCATGAAAGGTTACTGGGCAGCATTGCTTTTGTCTTTTGTTACTGCCTTTCAGGAAAAATGCACGTTGAGAGAGTAACTGTAGTTTGGGACACTAGAGAAGCATATTACTAATGAAAATCGTAAATGAAATAAAAATAAAAAAATATAAACCAACTCAAATACGATTTAGAAGGCCTATGCAATTGCACCATTTGGTGAGCAGAAAGAGAGTCAGCCTCACCAACATTGAGGGTTCCTAGTGTCATAGTTCACTGTCAGAAGCGAGGCAAATAAGTAAAACAAACAAAAGAAACGTTTCAGCATCGAAATGTAACTCACAGCAACATAATATTAAGTTGCATGTAATGCAAGAATGCATGAGATAACACAAAAGCACAGCTGGGTGGTTATTTGTGCTCTCACATTGAATTCAGAGGAAGGAAATGTATCTGTGAATTGGAACAGTTCAAGGAAGCTCACTCCAAACAAGTCAGTGCTGTGCCTCCGCGTTCAGTCCGCCATAGACAATGGCTTTCTCCATCCACACCCTCTTCAGTGATGGCTCGCTGGTGTGAACGTGCTACCCTACCCAGCCTTTCCCACTGCAGGGAGTCCACAGACACCAGGCTCCCCGGCCGGAGAACTCACTACACTGCAAAGAGCACCGTGAAGAAAGACAAGGCACATCTAGAGACTGCCACTGTGCCTGCTTTTGTTTAGTTTAAAAACTTCTTGAGAAATGAGTCTATAACCTTTGATCTATAGACGGGTCAGAATTTTACTATTGATTCTAGTATATATGGCAGACTAGTTAATGAGCTTATCCATGGTTAGATTTCAATCTACTGGAGAGTCTTCTGTGTTAATTAGATGAATCCTAGCTGATTAATAGGTCAGGCAGTATCAGTTGTTTAATTTCTACATTCTTTACACCCTGTGTAATTTCCCCACATATTATGAAGGGATGTCTTTCAAGTTTTTGTTCTCAGAATTAATCCAGACGCAAAGATCTGCTGCTTTTTAATCATTGAGTTGCAATAAAACTTTTCAAGCAGTTATTAGGCCAATGTTTTTTCTCTAGACAAATATTCTATTCCTTTTCCTACTCTTCATATGTCTTGTGATAGTTGCAGCTTGGTTTTTCAAGTTAGCTTAAAGAACTGTGAATGTTCTGTTGCTGATTGCAGTAGGAGTATAGGACACAAACCAGTGTACTGTTTAACCATGTAGTACATGCCAGTGTCCACACACGTCACATTCTAGTAGACAAAAAAAAAACCTTACAACAAGTAAGATTAAAATGTATGAAGCACTGCAGGTAAAATTTTCACATCTTTTTGATTTATCCATTATCCTTAATCCAGGTTTGAATTCCCCTATAGTTGATAATATCTAGAATTTTCCATGAATAGCATTCCTCCTTCTCATTCAAAACCTGAAAACATCACTAAAATTCCTCAACTAAATATATCTTTAAAACAATATTTTCTATCCTAACAGGTTTGGATTTCTATGTTCTCTAAAATATTTCCATTTTTTCTTTTCCTTTATTGTCATTTAAAATGTTATTCAGGAATATTCATAAAGTGATGAATTCATTATATAATTAAATGATAGTAGTTTCACAAAAATGTAAAGTTACAGAAGAGAAAAATATCTCATTATTCAATTTACGCAGCCATACTTTTCTAAGGAAAATAAACCCTCTAAATGTTCGTTTCTGGAATACTTCATCATTTCTCATCTGGCTTGAAAACATCTCACAGGGTGAGTGTGTTAGACAGTAAAGTAAAAGGAGAAGAAAGACATGATGAAGATTCTATGGTATGTTCTCAGATTTCCTTCTTTCCAAAAACAGAATTATGATGTCTATCCATTATGTTACATTATGATTTCTACCATGAGAAGTAGAGATTTCTACACTATCAATACCAGGCTTTTGTTAATATCATGTGATAACTTAGACACAAACATCCAGTCAGAAATCTTTAATATTATTTCTATTTCTCCTAACTTACTCTGATTTTTTACTGTGAGAATAGTAAGTTCTGGGTAAGTGGCTTTTCTTCAGCCTAGAACTTTTTTAAAAATTAAAAAAAATATCATAAAGATGATGAATGGGGGGAGGGAGGCTACAGTTACATAAGTAAGAGAATGAATATATTTCTTTTTAAACACAGTTAGCCCTTCCCTCCTTTTCTCCCTCTTACCATTCAGGACCAGTGGAAGAGAGACAGCTGTCAATGCAAAACACCAGTGGAAAATAAAGCTGTGATACTGGAAGCTATTGGAAATGCATGAGTTGTTATTTACATTATTGACATATTAATTACCAACAAATACAATTGGTGGTTCTGTTTTTCTCTCCTGAGAATTGAAAATGAGTAACCGTAGTGCAATAATAAAGACAAGAAAATGGTTAGAGAAATGGGATTAATTTCATTTCAAAACTATTATCTTTTAAACATTAATTCAACCATTATAATTACGACTTTCACTTTATGAATATAATGAAAAGTCCATTATTTGGAACCTTGTTATGTTGTGATATGAAAAAAGAGTTACTGCTTTTACAATGGTAATTTCTTTCCAGTGAAAATGGCAAACACTGTCGAGTGTAAGTGTTTTCAGAGTCAATTTGAGGGGCCCAGCAGGAACACGCAGGCATGCTCTCAGTCAATACGCCACAGCTTCTCAACAGCTGGATCTCTGTTTCTATACCTGAAAGCTTCAAGCTTGAAACGTTTTCAGATCATTGACAGGCTAAGCAACCCTTACCTGGGCATTATCCTTTCCTGTTGTTTTAGGTTGTAGATTTCTCTGTCTAAATCGTCTGACCTTGTACTTTCATGTGCACTCTGTCCCCACAAAAATTACCTTCACTCATGGCATATTTTCTACTGTTAGAGTTACGGTCTTTTATCATGTTCAGTGCATTTTTACTGCCATTTTGCTGTGATTTGGAGAAGCAATAAAATAAAATACTTTAAATTCATCTCTTGATGGTTCCTAGTAGGTGTTTTTAAATATAGTATTACTTTGGGTGAATGTGATCTAATCCTGTTTAACAGTATATTTATTTGCTCATCAATCATGCTACACAAGCTTTGATTATTCAGCAATAAGCATGCATTTTCTTATGTGAAGCACTGCTTTAGGCAGTTATGCAGAGACAAGAGAGACAGAGCCAGGCCAGAAGGTGCCTCTAACCGCAGAATCTGTCTCAAAACAGAACAGGGGGTGGGAGAAGGAGGAGAGTTGTGGAGGGAGAGGCAATGGGGAGAAGGAGAGGAAGGGAAAGGGAGAAGGTGGGGTGAGATGAGAGTCTTGTGTCTGTTCTAGTAGGGAAGTTATGAATTATTAATGTTTGATTATAGTTCTAATAGCTTCTACAAGAAGACTGGAATGATAGCAACAACCTAATCTTCAGAAATGAGGGGCTGATGGGAATTTCTACTGGCATTTAACTTTGCAGAATAATTCAACAAGAGCTTACAGCGGTGCCCCATGCTCATTATAGAATTATGTGAAATAGTGAAAGCCCTAGAAAGAGCCTTAATTACAATGACATACATAATGATTAGATAAATTATGTTATACCAACTTGTTAAAAAATTATTCAGCTATTACAATTAGTATCTCTGAAAACCATTTAGAAGCATGGAAAATTATATTCTAAAAGTAACATAAAGCAGCAGATGACAAATTTGCTTACAACAGAAATGATAGTCATGCCACATCTTTTGTGTTATGCAGAGTCATAAATGAAGTTTACAGAAGTGGAAAGTGTTGTGTTCACATAGTAGCTTTCATAGTTATTTCCACTTATTCAGAAGATTCCTTAGTAATGAAAATCCATAGGAGAAAACATGGCAGTAGAGCTATAAAATACTTGCTTCTTCTGATCTGTCTTCTGAGGCTTTAGAAAGCCAAACTTGTCAAGATCCTTGACTGAGTTCAAGCAATTCTGAGATCTTCATGGACAACATAATTCTCCTGTTCTAAATGCAGAAGATAATGCCAAGTGCGAGAAGATAGCTACATGTTCCTGTGCATGTGTCAAATCCAGTTGTCTGAGAATCATTCCTTTAGGTCTTAAACTATTTATCATTAATAGATTTCTACTAAAATGTGGAGAGTAACTTCTTAGGGCATTGTTGACTAACCTTTTTGCTGAGTATTGGCTGAATCTGTATTTCTATGACAAAAAGATAGGAGAGACTCAGATGCAAATGGAAAAAAAGAAAAAGCAAGGAAGTGGGGAAAAGTGAGGGGAGGAAGTGTGCTGAATCTAAGAAAAGGCCCAAGAGCAGCTAGGGTTTGTGCCACATTTCTGGGTATTTTATTTTGTTTTATTTTTCCAGGCCTGGGGCTTGGACTCAGGGCCTGGGCACTGTACTTGAGCTTCTTTGGCTCAAGGCTAGAGCTCTACCACTTGAGCCACAGCACTACTTCTGGCCCTTTCTGTATATGTGGTACTGAGGAATCAAATCCAGGGCTTCATGCATGCTAGGCAAGCACTCTACCACTAAGCCACATTCCCTGCCCCTGTTTCTGGGATTTTTAATGAATAAAAATATCTATCTGCCAATTAAGCTGTTACAGAGCAATTATCTAGTTTCTTTTCAGAACAATATCCTTTAAAGGCACAATAGACATATTATATTTGAGTAGAAATCTACATTATAATCAGAAAAAAACACGTTACTAGAAAGTCAAGCTTCCATAGGAACCCTCCACCCCCCATTGTATTTGGCTGTTGTACTTGTCAACTTTCAGTAAATAATTTAAAATGTTGACAAAGAAAACTCCCATGATTATGGAAATTACATGGACTAGCAAACATGTTATAGTTTCTAGAAAAACAGCATGTGTTTTAATGTGAAAGTAAAATATAACTTGTTCCCAGGCAGAGTACTAATATTAGTGTTTTCTCAGGGCACACTAATTTCACACAGAGTGATGACTACATGCAATGCAGTTTGTACAGTGGGAGGGTTTTTCATTGCTACCATCTCCTAAGCCATCTCTGACAGGTAGATCGTACAACTGCTGTCCTTTTTTTAAATTTAAAATTTATTGTAAAGGTGAGGTACAGAGGGAGTACAGTTACATAAGTAAGGTAACGAGTACATTTCTTTTTGAACAGTGTTACCCTCTCCCTCATTTTCTCCCACTTTTCCCCCTCCTGACCACACTGCCCCCAAGCTGGAAAGTTCATTTCCAACACAGTGTCTAGTGAGTATTGCTGTTGAATTGGTTTACTCTTTGTCCTATTGTTTCTGTGATTCTCCTTCCCTTCCCCAAATCAGATAAATTTATATATAAGACAGAAGACTAAAATAAAAAACAGTGACATCAAGGAATAAACAAAAATATGAAAAAAGAAAGAAAAAAATAACTGCAAATAGTACAATTTAAAAAAACCCTCTTATTTCCATTTCTTGGAATTCATTTTGATAAATATATGATCCTATGCACAAAGCTATTAAGCCTTTGTGATCCTCTCCTAAGAATATCCTCCTTTGTCTCCATGTGCAAATGCTTTAAACAACATTGAGATTCTATCTCACCACTAGAATGGCCATTATCAAGAAAACTAATAATAACAGATGCTGGTGGATATGTGGCCAAAAGGGAACTTGCTACACTGTTGGTGGGAATGTAAACTTGTTCAACCACTCTGGAAAGCAGTATGGAGGTTCCTCAAGAGACTAAACAGAGCTTCCCTATGACCCAGCAATCCCACTCCTGGGCATTTACCCAAAGGGCTACAAATAAGGCCACATTAAAGCCCCCAGCACAACCATGTTCATCACAGCATTATTTACCACAGCTAACATATATAATCAAACCAGATACCCCTCAGTAGATGAATGGATCAAGAAAATGTTATCTATGCTTCCATCAGAATGACAATGCCCATTCCTAAGGAAATGGGAAGACTTGGAAAAAATTATATTAAGCCAGACCCAAAGAAATAGACTGCATGGTTTCCCTCATTTGTAATCACTAGAATATGTTTATAAATTGCAAGTTATCCAATGGAGAATAAAAAAATCATACTTGGACATGATTAATTAAACTGCTGTCCATTTATTACTTGCATCATACACGGAGCCATTTTGGTCATGCTTAGGGTAATTGGTCCATCTGAACCTTTGCTGCATCCAGCATGGCAGAATGGTCAGGTTCCTAGAAGGGGATAACATGGTAAGAGAAAGAAAGACACAAAGACAATCTCAACAGTCAAAACCAGGAAACCATGGGGCAGTCCATCTTGCAGGACGAAGGCCCCCAGTTCATCTCCCAGACAGGTTTAATTATCCACGATGACACAGTTTGAAAGGAAGTGATTTTGTATATAACTAGTGAAGTGTCGTGAATTTCTCTATTAATCACAATGTATACATCATACTAGTAGAAAAATAACCTCAAGCTGAACATAATCTTCTCAAGCTAACATTCTTGAGTAGCCCAGCTATTTTCTTATTTTTGATCTTGAATATGGGTCAGGGGTAAGAGCCAGGGACACAGTTTTCCTGCATGTGTCTCTGCACCTCGCCTAAGTGAGCCTTGTCAGGTAAGCATTCTTGGCATTGTGCCTTTGCACTCAGCCAAGTGTGCATTCAGCCTTGCTTGGGGGAATACTGGTCCCCACCAAACCTTGGTTATTGCTAATAATTCAGGGTTGCTAGATGACATTGAAAACACTGGTTAGGCACCTGACACCCAACTCCATGAGTTCCACCTGTCAGGTTCACCTGTCAGGTCCCAAATAAAGAGGCACAATAAAGGGGTAGTAAAGGATTTATTACAATGAAAGGAAGATGACAATTGAGCACATCTTTACCCATCTTACCTCTTTAGACCTGAGCCTTAAGTTTTATAGACAAAGAACGAGGGGTCGGGGACAGAGAGGGATTTAATAGTCTCGGTCACACCCCGATTGGCCATTATCTCAGGTTTTTTTTGGGGGGGGGGATGGAGGGAAGGAGAAACTCCTGCCTTCATCACTGAAGGGAGCAGGAAAAGTCAGTCGCAGATGCCTGCGTGGTCTGTCCTGAGCTTTGGCTGTTCACTTCCTTTGTAGCACTTTCACCTATTGCCATGAGACAGTAAGAGGCGAGGCCTCTATACAGAACAGTTTGCCTTGTATCACTGTGACTTATTGGTGCAACCTGTCCTTCCTAGAGCCAAAAGTGATCGCAAAGTAACTGCAGGAGAGAATGTGAAGATTAAAGGACCCAAGTGCAAAGTGGGGACTGGGTGTGTTTAGCTTTCATACTGCTTTTATTTCAAGGGCCCAAGTGTCAATATTTCTTGGCAAAAAGCAGTTGAAGTACCTCTTTAAAAAAGCCACACAGTAATCCTCCATCTCAGCAAACACAAAGACCCCAGACGAGAGCCTGCCAGCCTCTTCATTTCTGCTTCCCGTGTGGGAAACTGGAATTCTTTTCCTCAGACTTTATCTTTTTCTCTCTACTTCTTCCTTTTATATCAAAATAGATCCTAGCTTGAACTTCTTTTTCTGATACAACTTGAAATGATTTTCCCTGCGGATCTTAAGTGACTATGATTTGTACGGAAACTGAGAAAGTGAAGTCTGCTGATCCTCGTCTTCTGCTGCTGTTCATGTGACAATGGGCATTGCCTAAGCGAGAGGCAGTGGAACAGTAACGTGGAGATCTGGGCCACGTGCTGATGCACTTGGTTTACAGTGCCTGTTTCTGCCTGTGCTAGATCCAGGATTTACCATTTCTATTTGATGTTTTGACTCTTTGGGCCTGGAAATATCAGACATCGTTGAGTGCCTCAGGAGCAGGCTGCCTATCTAGGAGTTGTATGTAGAAGGTTAATAATTTCAGCTACAGGTTGTATGGCATTTCTCAAGACTTCTAGCAGATTTTGTTGTGTGATTCTTCCATTGCAGTTTACTGAGTTCTATGTCTATCTTTCCCATGACCTACACCTCATATCCCAGCCTGCCAAATGGCAGGCGAAGTCTTATACTTCAGTGCTTGAGTTTATGTAAAATTTCTAGGGTTTCATTCTTTCGCAAATGGGACTCTTTTTGTTGTTTAATTATTTTGCAGTCTGGGATTTGAATGCAAGGTCTTGAACTTGCTAGGTAGGTGCTTTACCACTTGAGCCGTACCCTCAGCTCTTTTGGCATTATTTTTTAATAAAGTCCCAAATGTTTGGGTGTGGCCGGGCTTGGACCACCATACTCATATCTATAGCCACTCTTACCTCCAATTAACCACCAGAAAACCAGAAGTCATGCTGTGGCTCAAGTGGTAGAGCACTTGCCTTGAGCTGAAGAGCTTAGGGACAGTGTCCAGGCCCAGAGTTCAAGCCCCATGGCTGACCAAAAAAAAACAAAAACATTCGATCCTCTTGATCTCTATTTTACTGGTAGCTTGTGTTAGAGGCTTGGATTACTACCATGTCTGGTCCCACGGTACTCTGATACTAACAGACTAGATCTGTGCTTGTTGAGAGTTTAACTCTTTTCAGTGTTAGATACTTGAAAGTTTCAAATCGGAGATCTGGTCTATAGCTCTTTCTTCTCTATGCAGAGATAAATGGGTCATTGTGAGCTACCAGGAAACACTTTGGGCTTCATATTTAACTATCAACTGTGAGCTCATGGCTTTCAGCTCCAACTTTTTGGGTTTTTTTGGCTGCATTTATGTTAAATTATTTGGGTAGTTGTACAAAGGGTTCCCATTTGGCATGTCAGCTTATGAGTGAAATGCATCGTGATCGGTGCCACCCCTTTCATGATTCTTCCCTTCCCTCCCCTCCCGACTCCTTTCCCGGCTTCATTTTCGCATATGTGCCTTGGATGTGATGACCGCACCCTCCTTCTGTCTCTGTTTCTTCATCTACCTCACTCCTTTTGGCCCCCACCCCTATAAATCTCAGTACCAGCTTCCTGGTATTTTTTTTGGTTAGACTGTGAGTTAGTTTGTCTAAAGAGTTGCACTATTTTAATTTTCATCTGCATATGCCACTCTTGGGTTAATGTTTGCGTACACTTGCATATGCTACATATGTGTTTACTTGCATATTTATAAATTAGATCTAACTTCCAAATATGAGAAAAAACATGTTCATTTTGTCTCTGAGCCTGACTTATTTCACTTAACATATTTTTCCAAGTCTGTCCATTTATTTGCAAATTATTTAATATCACTCTTTCTAATGCATGAGTAAAATTTCTTTGTGTGTACATACCACATTTTCTTGATCCATTTGCCCACTCAGGGGCACCTGGGCTGTTTTTATACTTTGGCTATGGTCAATAGTGCTGCCATGAGCATGTGCAAGCAGCTTTACTGTATCCTGATGTGTAGTCTTTTGAATAAATGTCCAATAGTGGTATTGCTGGATCATAGGGTAGTTCTATGTTGAGTCTTGTGAGGATCTCCAAACTGCTTCCAGAGTGCTTGTTTACATTCTCCCCAACAGTGTATTACGGTTCTTGCCTGCTCCCTCCCCCAATTTGCCCACACGTTGTTAGTATTCCTGATGATGGCCATTCTGACTGGCCATTCCCTTCATGTCTCTATTGGCCGCTTTCACTTCTTCTGAGACATCTCTTTTTTTTTAACCACCGGTTGTTCTTCATAAGACCCCCTCTCCAATTTTATTGTCCTTACAGGTACATTTTGGCTCTTATTTCAAAGCGTATAAACATAAACTTACTTTCGCTTGCATACATCTTAGTTAACTGTGGTGAGTGAGAATCATAGCAATTGCATTATCACTATCCTAGGGTGTAAAGTGCCATGTTTGCTAGTGAAACCAGAGGTCCTTATTGCTGACAAGTGTAGAGAATCTGTTCTAAATATTTAAATGCCTTTGTTTTTGGATCACTCCCTCTATCAATTGTCCCAGCCCAATTCTGTTCTGTAAGAAGCATACTCTGATTTATAGTTTGCTAAACTCTCCTTGTACCCATGTTTTGGCCTCTCTCATTTGTGAATACCTGTGTCCTGACTTCAACTTTATGTGCTCTGTGGTGAATACCTTCACCACAGGGAACTCCTAGATTACTGTGCAGAAATTCCAGGAAAATCTTCAATTCAATGCATTATAATAAAAACAATTTTTTTTTTGCCGGTTATGGGGCTTGAACTCTGGGCCAGGGTGCTATCTCTCAGCTCTTCAGCTCAAGGCTAGTGCTCTACCACTTGAGCCACAGCACCACTTCTGGGTTTGTCTGCTTATGTGGTGCCGAGGAATTGAACCCAGGGCCTCATGCATGTGAGGCAAGCACTCTACCACTGAGCCACCTTCCCAGCCCCCAAATTAGTTAATTAAAAGAACAAATTCTGTCATCCCAAAGTTCTACAAGACTACATTCCTAAACACAGATTGCCAGAAATATTTACCTGAACGTGACTGCCAAATATATGGTAATTAGAAGCACAGATATAGGCTTTCATCATAAATACTTCATAGAAACTCTCTTATCATTATACCCACTGGGCCTTATTACATAATTGTATAGGCAATGTGGTTGAGTCTTGGTTCTATTTATGGTTTAGAGAACTATGTTTTAAGTAATTTAAAACAAAGAGTGAACAATTGAACAAAAAAAAATTATGTCCTTGCCCAGCCTTATTAATCCTTTTACTGATTAATCTCATCTTTAAGAACTCACTCCTTAGAGCATGATTAAAATGTTCTATAATGTTAGAAATCAAAACTATAGGCTTAAATTAAATTAAAAATGGTTAATCAAGAGTTGAAAATGCATTACATTGATACTTTCTGTAGGACTGAGACTCACAAATCTACAGGTAATCCAGAATGATATAGAAAATACAGAAACAGTTAACCAGAACCGAATGTATCACCCAAATCTGATGCCAAATACTGATTTGATAGAGGTACACTTTGCCTTGCATAGTTCTAGTCCCTTTCTTTATACTCATTTCTTTTTCTAAGGGTTAGTACACACTTTCAATAGATTTATTATTATACAAAAACACAACTGAGGGCAAAATGTGATCATAACCATCCTACATTAGCTTCATGGTTTCCTTTTCTTTCTTTTCTTTTTATTTATTGTCATACTCTAGTCCAATAGCCTTGGCCATTCCGTATTCTCCTTTTTTTTTTTCTTTTTTGGGTCCGGTCGTGGGGCCTAAAAGGTGTTCCATAAAAATGACAACTTTTTCCATGTACAGTCTTACTTACTGAGTAGCAACCAGCATCTTGTTCCAACGGACAAATGTGGAGTCCTTTTTGATCCCTTCATTTGTGTATCCAGCAGATCCCTAAGCGGTCCAGTCAGTTCTCCCCAACTCAAACGTGCCCACTTCTCACCGTATTTTAATCTACCAGAGCACTTTTTCTCTAGAAGGGTTCCACAACTTTCACAGGGTGTCCTAGTTTTCACTTAAGTCTTCCCAAGCTGTTCTTCATATACCAGGCAATTAGTCAGCCAAAGCACAAGCAGCCTTACCTGAACCCTTCAGTATGTTTTGCTGCATCTAGAATAACATCTATAATGTTGTGTGTGTGTGATTCTCATTTGTTCTCTGCTTGGGTAACTACCATATCTTGCTCCAATGTTCCTTTAAATCACTCTATTTCAGCTCAGATGGGATTTCTGTCAGATATTCTAATGGATTATACTTTCTCAAATAAGCCTTCACCCTAAACAATACTGGGAAAACACAATGTCAAAACCTAAAATATATCTCCACTTTTCCTTGCTTTTCCTTTTTGTGGTGAGATATGAATTAAAGGGTCCCAAAGCACTTTCCTACTGGACTATATAAATTATTGTGTAAAATGTAAGTCTTAATGCAAGGAATTTTCCATCCCTTAGTTCCCATCAATTTGAAGATATATTGCTTTTCCACACTTGAAGAGCAGAGCTACTAAGAGAAAGTTCTGGATTCTGACCTTAAAAAAAAACCCCAAATACCTCTTTTAAGTATTTGTATGGACGAAGTGTCGCATAGACCAAGTGTTGCATAGCACCTCCTTTCTTGAGTATCAACTCCATTATACAACTACTTAAAGGTAAAAATGAAACAAAAAAAGAAAAATATAAGAATGTTTACCCTTATCAAGTCAAGTGTTTGTTTTTCCCCTTGTCTTTGTTTTTGTGCCAGTCCTGGGTCTGGCGCTGTCCCTGGGCTCTTGCGTTCAAGGTTAGCACTCTACTGCTTGTACCACAGCTCCTCTCTACTTTTTGGTGGGTATTTGGAGATAGAGTCTCATGGCCTTTCCTGCCCAGCTGGCTTCAAACCACCACCCTTAAGTCTCAGCCTCTTGAGTAGCTCAGCTTGTAGGTATTAGCCACCCAGGCTTGAAACAAAAGGTTTAAGGGAAAAAATCACTTTGTCTCTCCTTGCTATGCAACTATTTTTCCTTTTGTGTCTCTTCTCCTCAGTCACCTTGAGGCGTCAGGAAAAACAAACACGATGGGTATTACTTTCTGTTGAAAAAGCCAAAACCAGAAGAAAACAGCAGAGCTTTCTTATTAATGAGGAGACACCCACCATTGATCATGGGATAAGGATTTTCGTATTTTTTTTTGCCTATACTTCGGCTTGAACTCAGGGTATCATTGAACCCTAGCTCCTCCCCAGCCTTTTGCTGGTGAATTGGAAATGGAGTCTTATGGAATTATTTCTCCCTGGACTGGCTTCAAACCATGATTCTCTACGTCTCAGCCTCAGTTACAAGTATGAGCTACTGGTGTCCAGCTAACTTAGCCCATCACTGACCATGATGACCTACTTACACATGTCAATGTGTCCGCTGTATTGCAGCCATCTTGGGATCTGGGAAGGACCAGAGTACCTCAGGGCACCACCTACTCTTATTGTGACCAGACCTCCTAGGAGCAATCCTGAGACAGTGAGCTATTGGACCAGCTGTGGGTCTGTCCCCGCCCCCACCTCATGAATACATCTGTGCCTGGGACTGAGTAACAAACAGAATAACATCTACTAAAGCATGTTCTACATCATAATCGCATGGCATCGTTATTCAGTGCAATGGTTTCTTGATCAAAGAAAGCATGCGACTATGCATGGTCTATTGCCTTTTCTATCCAATAGGTGCTTGAGCACATCTTACGTTTTGAGAAGGTTTGTAGTTTAAAAAAATCTGTTAATCTGACTCAAACAAGTTTTTTTTTTTCCTGTAACATCTATTCACATATCACAGGAAAAAGTTCCACAGAATATGCTTAGGACAATTGTGTAGTAGACTTTTAAAGGCCCTTATTTATTGACTGACCGAAATATTATGAGAACAGAAATTAATTTTAAAGGAACCTATGATAAATCCTAAGGACTTTTCCTCATCATTGTACAAAGGTAAATAAATTGTTTACACACAACGTTTTTATTCTGACTGTTCATTTCCTCCTGTGGCAGCTGTGCTCTCTGGTTCTTATGAAACACCACAGTTACCATTAGTAAATTGCACATACATAATTGAAGTATTTTTTGCTTTGGCAAAGATGACAGTCCTGTTCCTATAGAAATTGTTTAAAAATACCATCTAGTGACCAAGTGTTTTTTTCCTCATTTATTACAATAATGCTAGGAAAGGAAAGTGTGGGCAAAAAGGCCGCCGCTACAAGTTGTGGAACATTTACTACCATACCAACTACTGTAGCAATACCAAGAAGCAAAAGGTTTTTTTTTTATTTTTCTGGTTTTATTTTTTGATTAGAAAATTCATTTTCTTTCACTTAGATCTGGCAATCAAGTGAAAAGTTGCTTTAGTTTTAATGTATTCCTGTTGAACTTAATGATATGTCTACTTAACTGTAACTATGTTTGTTGCCTGTATCTTGGGCCATGCTATGGTTTTTTCCAGCAGTCTTGAATCCTCTGGGTAAAAGGTTTTTTAAATGTGAGACTGAAACACAGCATCGGAGTAATCATCATTTCTTTCTATACGACAAAGTCGATAACAATTAAAGTTTCCCCTCTAGTTACTTTTTCTTCTATGCTTCCTGCATTTCATTATTCTCAACTCTCCCTTTGTTGCAGATTTTATTGGAATAACCATCACATTATCTTTATATTGGCTTTCCATCTCTTTCCCTGGCTCCCCAAATACATACTTCTTGAAGTTCCTTATGTGGGCTGTGTGAAGGACAGTCTTCCTTATTACATGCAGGTGAACAGAGTTTTGTGTTTGAGCTCCCCTCATTCCTATCTACCTTGTTAGTTCTCAGCTGCTGCACCTGTGCCTGGTGGCTGTCACTCAAAAATCATATTGGGAGAGGATTATGCTTCTCGATGTGTTTTCTATTCATGAGACTGTCAGTCTCTTTGCCTTTTTCCACTTAGGAAAAACCTGCTAATATTAAGTTGGCTTTAGGTGAGTAGCAGACAGCATGGCTTATTGATTTAAATAAAAGTCAATTGGAAATATTCAGTTATTGGAAGAACAGTGGAGGTTTTCTAAGGTGAGGCAAATGACTTTAGCTTGAAGTTATTTTCCCTATAATGAAACACTTTTAGTTCCTAAGCAGAAAATCACATTAACTATTGAGGCAAAAGTCATCACGGGGGATTCTATATTGGCATGTTTAGTAGATAGGTAGAATTTTACCAAAGAGAGTAGTTACCAGTGGAAGGTTGAGGAGGTGAAAATCTCAGATTCATGCTATCTCCAACGAAGAATTGATTGAATGCACACACACACACACACACACACACACACACACACACACACACACGCAAAGTGGCAAAGCTAAAAGTTTAGTGACAAAGGAGATAGTCACCCTTAAAAATTGATGGACCAGAGCTAGGTGGCTCAAGAACAAAATGGTAGTTTTCTAGGGCTCAGGGAAGAGTGAATAGTAATGATAATAGTTCATAGTAATGATAGTAATGATAATAATGATTAAGCTAATTTTAGGGAAAGGAGGGATAGTGATCTGACAGTGTTTTGGAAGGGATCTGTACACAGAAAAGGCTGCCATCCCATAGTTTTAAGTCTATGTATGAAATGCAACACATGTGCATGAAGCCTTATGTAGGAGTTGGTTGAGGCTAAAGACCTATGAAGAGTTCATTTGGTTAGAACCGGTCTGGAGTCTTTCTACACTGTGGAGTAGTTCTGTCATCAGAATAGTCATTAAGACTCTCCAGGAGGTGTGGCAATGGGAGGTACTAGGGAGGAGACAGAACTCTCGGGTCTCCTGGGGTGGAACTGGGGAGGGGGTTCACGCCAGCGTTCTTTCCTTCTGGCTAACCTGCCTCAGTGCACATGAAGGGTACAACTTTCATATTTCTAGAGACATCTGGTGGATGGAAAGCTGCTGAGAATTCACAATGCACAGAAATAGTTACTGCTGGCTGGAACCTACGGAGGCAGCAGGATTGTGAGCGGCCATCCAACCTGGACTGCATACTGAGACTCTGTCTCAGATAATAATAATAATAATCAACACATCGAGAGAGAGAAAAGGGAATCGCTAGCTAGATGGAGAGGAAAGCAGGTGACCCATAACCTGTGCCCCCTCAGGGCAGTTCTTGTTTCCACCCCTGGCTTCTGCTCAAATGCTCCTTTTCCCCCAGGATGCCATAGGTGCCCACTTCACCAGTGACAGGAGCCACCGTGGTGCACCTGCCAGCCTGTGCAGTCGCCCTCCCGGAGGACTCCACTGTACCCCCTGTGGCCCCACTCCTGATGGACAGCTTTGCGACTGTCCTTCACAGCTTTCATTTCATTTTTCGAATAAACGTACTCTGTTTACCTTAAACACTCTCCTGCCTCTTAATTCTATAATGGGTAGAGAAAAATGAATCTCTTCTCCAGCATGGCATCAGCAGTTTACAATTACTCTATTTCAGGGCGTGTACAGATTATAAAATTGCCATTTGGGCACAATTTGTTGTCAATACTCAGTATTATTCAGTTATATCAAAGAGTTACATACACATGTGTTCCAACTGCTCCCAAGTCACTTTGTTGAGGCACAGTAATCTTGAAAGCAGGTAATAACAGTCTAAATTATGAACTAGACACAGGGTGCATAATCAGGATATTGACACTTCCATCACCTCAAACTCTGTGTTCTTGAATTATTTTCTGTTGATCCCTGATCCTCATAAACACTAATCAGCCCTTCCAAATTTTCAGGACAATCAACCGATGAGATGTCACTGTTAGCAATAACATAACATTTAATAAGGAACTTCACTGGGGAGAAGGTAGGTAATGAAGTGTATATAACACAACCCAAGCAAACTCTGAAAAATTATACTACTCTTCTCTACAGGATTTACTTCTTTTCTTTCTCTATGTATATGTTGTTTTGGCTTATTCCTATTGGTTTTTTTCTTTAAGATTTTTCCCTCCAATACTTTTCTATCATTTTTCTTCCTTTATAAATCTCTGTTCCATGCTATGTCATAGATCTACTTTTATTTTCTTCACAGTACTCAGCCAAACTGATGTTTCTACCACCTGTGGTAACTGTACTGCTTACAAATGGTACAAGAAATAGAAACTCAAATGTTATTTGCAATTAAAATTGTTCTTAATTAACCATTGTATTATAGCACAGGGTATATACGCTGATCCTTGGGGATTAGTTTCTCATTATGACGAATCCCAAATACAAATTCATTCCTTTCTGCCTGGAAGAACTGGTGGTTAAAAGTGCAGATAATTATAACTATGTGTTCCTACAGAGCAATAACTTGGAAAATAGTAGTACCAATGAACATTATAAAATCAATTGATAGTTGGCATTAATTTATCCTATTGTTTGTTTTCACATTCTATTTCTTAATCTGGTTTGTATGTCTGTTTGAATATTTAATATACGAGCATAGAGAGAAGGACTCAAGGTTGCACTTACAATTCCTATTATTACTCTGAATGAACTGAAATAGCTCAAATCAAACAGGCTTGTATCAATGTATTTTTGTAAGGAAATAACTAAGAACGTAATGAAACCCATTTTGAAAATTGGATTCACACTTTGGTACTTGATCTGATTGGATTGTGAAACAATCCAAATGGATATTCTGTTAGTTTTCCATCATGGACACAAAGAGCTTCAGAAATTCAAGTTGAGGGAGGAGAGATTTATTTTGGCTCATGGTTTTGGAGTTGTCAGCCCATGATCTCAGATTGTATTGTTTCTGAGCTTGTAGTAAGGCAGGGGTGTGTAATAGAAATAGAAGAGGCTACTTACCTCAATGTGATCAAGAAGCAGAAGGAGAGAGAGAGAGAGAGAGACAGACAGACAGACAGACAGACAGGCAGACAGGCAGGCAGACAGAGACAGAGAGGCACCAAAAAGAACAAAGAACCCTCCAAGCACATACATACCTAGTGGTCTACTTCCTTCAAGTAGGCTGAACCCACCAAAGTTTCTAACACTTCTTTATTAATTCACTAATGATTTTGTAACATTCATGATTCAGTTTTATCTGAAGACCCCACAGACCCTGAAGACCCCTCCTCTGAACACAGATGCTTTGGAGACTAAACCTTCAACACGTTAAGCCTATTACATGTATATATTTGCCCTGACATAGCACAACTGAGTAAACCAAACCCTGCTCAGCCTAGGTGTTTAAATGTGGTAGTTGTTAGGTCTGCCAGGAAGAACAGCCCCTCCCTGCTTCCTCTTCACAGATGAAATTAAATTTTAAGGATATAATTATTATATAAAGTTTTATAATATTATTCCTATTTTGAAATAGGATCATACTTCACAGTTGGAATCAGAGGAAAAAACGACTTCTTCCAGAGGCTTAGGAGTGCTGACAGCTGCTATTAAAGTCACTGATATTTCCTCATCTACTTTTGGTGCTTACAGTGAATTCAGTCATTTTACTCCCTTAAGTTTCAATAATACTCTTTTTCATTTTGACTGTCTTTTATTCACACAAATCTTAAAATTATTGATCTACCAAATTATGTTTGATAGTACACATAAAGTTGTGGTTCTGAATAATGACCAGCAAATTTGTATGAATAGTAATTAGCAATTAGTATCATGGTCAGAAAAGACACGTGATATTTTTTCAACTTTTAAAATTTTATCGACATTTGTTTTGCAATCTATCATATTGTCCATCCTAGAGAACATTCTATGTTCTGAGGAGAAGAGTGTCTATCCTGTAGCTGTAGGATGGAATGTTCTCAGTTGAAAAATACATATCATACTTGAAATATTATATATATATATATATATATATATATACAAACATACATGCACACATATCCAACTAACAAATAAATCAACATTCCAGTCCAGATGCCCTACTATAGATGAATGGATAAAAAAATGAGGTGTTTCTACAAAATGGAATTTTACACAGCCATTAGAAAGAATATTATTATGTCATTTACAGGGAAATGAATGGAACAAGAACAAATCATATTAAGTGAGATAAGCCAAGTTCAGAGAGACCAATGGTGCATGCTTTTCCCTCCACTCATATTAAGAAGCTAGATCTAGAATACACCGGGACATGCTAAATTATACATGATTCTAGGCATTCATAGACAGTGAGACAAAAGGAAGATACTATTAGGGGAGGAACACAAAGGCGCAAATGCTTCTGAGCTTCTGATCATATGAAATAATATTTATTTAAATGAATTCCTGGAAATGGAAACAAGAGCTTTTCGGTCTTATATGTTCATTTATCTGTCTTGTGTGTGTGTGGGGGGGTGTAAGGCAGGAAAACAAATCAAGGGACAAAAGGTAAAGAAATATAGCAGTGTACCAGACACCATGTTGAAAACAAACTATACAACTTGTGGTGGGGACAGGAGGGAAAAACTGGGGGAAAGTGAGGGAAGGGGTGACATTGTCCAAAAAGAAATGTGCTATAAATAACAAGTAAACACCTTGGATGGAAAAAGAAAAAAATGCACTGAGACATGATAAATTATACAGGTCTCTAGGCATTCACACACAGTGAGACCGAAGGAGGATATTCTTAGGAGAGGATCACATAGGCACAATAACTGTGCACATCATAGAAAGTTATATTTATCGAAATGAACTACAGAAAATGAAAGCAAGATGTGTTTTTCTTTGTTGCTGTTTTTGTGTTCTTTTTATCTTCTTTGTTCATTTATCTGTCTTTGGGAGGGTAAGGGGGACACAGAACTGGAGAGACAAAGGGTGAACAAATGCAACAGTTGTACTCACTAGACACTAGGTTGAATATGAACTATACAACTTGTGGGTGGGGATGGGAGGGAAACACTGGGGGAGAGCAAGGGAAGGGGTGACAGTGTTCATAAAGAAATGTACTCATTGTCTGCCTTGAGTAACTGTAACCTCTCTGTACATCACTTTTATAACAAAAATAAAAATAAAAGTACACAATTATAAAAGACATTCCAAGTCTTATAACTAATTATGTTACAATGTCACATAACTACATAACCACCCAACTACCTATAGTGATGTTGATGATCATGTAAATTAATGAACACTTAAATACTGCGGATAGTGAAAATTCATAGAAATAATTCATAAAACTGGGTTATTTAAAAATTGTTTTATATGTTTTTTATTGTAGAAATACTGTACAGAGGGGTTACAGTTACATAAGTAAGGTAATGAGCACATTTCCTATTGAGGATTTTCACCTCCTTTGTTATAAAACTGGATTATTAAATATGATTCCCACAAATACATCATACACCATGACTCCAGCATCCTACGCCCAGCAGAACCTCCTATAGGGGTGAACACTGATGCTCACCAACATTTATATAAGAATTTTCATCAAAGCAAGAGTTGTAATGGTACCAAGCTTGAAGCCACTCAAGAATTCGTCAACAGTTTGAAAAGGCTGAATCAAAGAAGTCAGGCAAAGAGTTTCTGTGCTGTGCAGTTTACTCATATGAAATGCAAACAACAAATCAATTGAAGCTGCTGGAAGACAGAACACAGTAGTTAGGGGAGCCCCCAAAGGCCTGCGGCCATCTTCTAGGCTATTGGTAATGGTGTGCTTCATCATTTGAGTATGGGTAGTGCTGATGTATGCAACTTGTAGAAATTCATAGGCCTGTATACCATGTATCCTTTAAAATATGTATATTTTACTTCATGATGAAGTGCTCAATCAAGCCAGGTGCTGGTGGAGCATGCCTATAATCGTAGCAACTCAGGAGGCTGAGATCTTAGGGTTGTAGTTTTCAACCTGGCAGGAGAGTTCATGAGACTCTTATAGCCATTAACCACACACACACACACACACACACACACACACACACACCACGCACAGCACTCACACATAGCACACACACACACACCACACTACACACACACCATACCACACACACAAAAGCTGGAAGTAGATCTGTGGCTCAAGTGGTAGAGTGCTAGTTTTGAACACAAAATCTGGGAGACACTGTCTAGGCCTTGAGCTTAGACTTCAGGATTGGCACCGAAAAAGAAAAAAGAAAAGTACTGAATCCAGATGATCAAATCCTATAAAGTAAAGGGTATAAATCATTTGCCAAATTGTACTTTGCTATCTGTGGACCAAGAATAAATGTGCTCTATCACTTTATTGTGACCTTCCTTCTCACAGTGGAATAAGCTGTGATGATCTATCAGAAGGGAAGTTTCCCAGGACAGACTTATGTAATGATGTGTGCTTCTGAAAAATGTATTATTTGCTGAAATAAACACTTCAGCTGCTCTGAGGATTTGGAGAAACTGTTCATTAAGCTGCAAGGGGAACAACACGAGAATTCACTGCCTAGAAAATAAATAGCCTGGCTCTGTGGCATTTCTCTCTCAGATAGATAACTTGGAGATTAATGAGATTAGATTGGTGAAAATTGCTCTGTTCTTCCCATCCAAACCAACTATAAACAAACTAATTGAAAAATATATCATATCTGCCACGTTCCAAAGACTTCTTTATTCTAGGAAGAAAGTAAGTTTATAGTCCTTAGGAAACTAGTTGGTGCTCAGAGCGAAGTAGCTATCGAGAGATAACTAACTTTAAGGGATAAACTCAGTTTAACAATTTCTAGGACATGAGCGTCATTGCGCTGTGAGGACCACCCCACAAAGCCTTTCACCACGTGATCTCCCACCAGATGCTGCATGTGTGTGCTGCTGTCTGTTGGACATGACCGCAGTGCTTGCGTCTATGTGATATAGCTCCTCCTGTGTAAATTTAACTATGATCTTGCTTTTCCTTTCCATGCCTGTTAATCCATGAGGTTTAGGCAGCTATTAAAGGCAGAAAGGATACAATCAACAGCTAAATGTTTCAAGGAAGCAGCTCATGAGAAGAGTTAGGCTTGTTATTTTGGACTAAATACTTGAGCAGTCCATTCAAAGGGGTTACAGATAGGGAATGACATATGCACCCAGGTCTGAATGGTAAGAGATCAGTTAAAAATAGCATTTGGACATTTTCTCCAAGACACTGGGAAAGAATTCCATTTTGACTCTTTGATGTTCTATAACATGTTGCATATAAAAGCAGCAAACTATTGATTTTATGAACATTTTCCCTAAGAAACCTGCAGAGTGTTCCTTTTCACCTTTTAAAATGTCATCAGATGACAAGCTACTAAAAATAATAATTACTGGTACTTGAGGCAAATATTCGGAAGCAAAGGGAAAGCAGAACTAATGAATAAACCATAGAAAAGAAATATGACCGGGCAGGAACACGCTCCCAGCCTCTTCCTGGGCGCTGACCCAGGCACAACCTTGTTTCCGAGGAACTTTGAGGTCTAGGAATGAAGAGATCTTCGTCACCCAGTGCCCTGCTAATAAATGAGTCTCAGGAAATCTGTATTGATTTTCTAAGGCTGCTGTAACAAATGACTAGAAATTGGGAGGTGATTTGCTCTTCCACAATTCTGGAGGTCAGACTTTGGATCAAGGTATGAGCAGGGTTGTCTTCCTTCTTGAGGTTCTAGAACATTCCTGGCATCTTCCTTCCTCTGAGAGCTACAGGAATTCAGCCATTAGAACTCCTGGCTTAACTGACTGTCTTCCAATACCAGCCTCTGTGTCACATTGCCCCTTCTCTCCTGTGTGTCCTCCTGGATGTATCAGACGCCCTCTGTCTCCTCTGTGTGATTGTGCTCGGAGTCCACCTGGATAATCCGGAAGCTCTTCTGAAAGAGCCTTGACTCACATCCGTATCTTATTTTCCAAATAAGAGAACACACAGAGATTCTAGGTATTAGAATGTGTTCAGTAAAATAAGCTTAGTATACTAGCCAACACTTATCAAAAGAATACCTTCGAACTTAGAATCCCAATGAGCTGGTCATTTCTTTGAGCTTCTATTAGTACCAAATGTTTTAAAGCATTTGTTGTTTTGGAATAATCAGCCACAGGTTTATAGACTAGAAGAGGCCCATAAACCAGAAGTCCATCAAACCATAAGCCAACGATGCTTAGTCAACCACTCGGCACTGTCACTAATCAAGATATTACCTACAAACTAGTTTAAGTTGTGTGTGTGTGTGTGTGTGTGTGTGTAATGAAAACCCAGGCTTCCTCATGTAAGACAAATGCTCTACTACCCAAGACTTTAAGTAACTCATTTTTGAAATTTATTCAGTAAAGTTTTTTTTTAAAAAATTTGTCAATTGAATTTACTTAAATCAGGTACTTTTATCTTAATAAGCTGACAATGAAAAATTAAAACATTTAAATATAAAAATAATAGTCATATGGACAGCATTGAATGGCATTATAAATGAAATTATATCACTATACTCTCTCTAAAATGGGGAATATATGAAACAAAGTCTTTTTACGTCTATGTTTGCTGCTTTTCATGTTGTTTTCTTATCTATTCAACCATTCATATATAACTTCAAATGATGACACTACTTTGAAGAAGAAATGCTTAGTCTTTGTCTTAACTCCTTGTAAGGGCTATACTAGTTGCAAAAGAGTACCGACATGAACCATATTCCCAGGATAGCATTGCTGAGAGAAACTATAAATAACTGAACACTTCATACATTTTTATAATGGCAAACTATGTCATTTATGTTCAGAATTATAGGAATAGGTGGCTCTACATGAAAGCATGTGGTGATCTTTCTTCATCATGAATAACTTCTTTGAAAATGGAGACAAAGGAAATGGAAGTAGAAGTAAGCCCTCTCTATATGTGGGAAGATTCTTTATTTTATAAGGTAGAAACAGAGAATCCAATTTGAAAAAATAACCAGACAAGGTATGGATCAGGGAAGGAAGGCAGAAGGAAAACCGAAGCATGCCTGTCCAGGCAATGATGGAAGAGAGTCTGCAAGGAGGGAGAAATGTCCATGCATCTTCAATTTTCAGGAAAGAGGAAGCTGCTGAAAAGCACATTAATTCACACAGTCTCTCTCTATTTTATTATTCAGTGCTCATATTCAAATCATATGTGTTTATTACTCAAAGGAGGCTTTACATGATATTTTTGTATCTACGTATCATTTGTGTTAAAGGTGATCTCCTGTGGTGAAGTTGATGATAAATCTGGGAGTACCCTTCTCACACCATTCCCCACAGCATCCAATAACTGAGGTCAGAGGAGTGGTTGGTCTTCTAGTATGAAAATTACTTAACGCTATGACTGTTAGGAAAACAACACCTGAAAAGGTTACGTTTTTTTCCCAAGCTGGTAAGATCTGATACAACCTGCCTGAACTGGCATTTTATTGAGATTGCATCAATTTGAAGGAGTTTTAGAGATAAATCACCTGAAACATGTACAATGAAGAGTGAGAAAACAAATAGTTTCAGCACTCAGCATCCTCAAAGAAAACACGCATTCTACAAGCCCGAATATTTCAGGTCTACTGTTTGATAGGGTCACAAACTGATTTATATTGAGAAGCAGAGGGAAATAGGGCTTTTCAAAACTTTACTGGTTGGATATGTTATGAAACTATGTACTGCTGAGTCACTTGTCTGTATATGGAAAGGCAACTAAAGATTTGTCTAGTTGTTCAGATGAGAGAAGGTGTTATCAGCACTTTCCTGGTGATGGAGGACAGAAAAGGTTTCAGGTTTCCGGGCACCGTTTGGAGTCTTTCTCCCAGGTGCTGGCTGTGGCTGGTGGGTTGTACTGCTTCACTGAGGACAGCTGGATCTCCCTATGTAAGGTAAAGTTATTTGTGGCTTTCTCAGCTGCGCAGACTGCCAAAGGCAACATCAATCCCCTGGCTTACTTTGGTTTCCCCCTTGGTTTTCCTGCCTTTGCTACATTTGCCCCCCACCCCCCACCACAGGCGCATGCCTCGATTCTCAACTCCTCCTATGTTTCTGGCCTTCAGACAGGCGGAGGCTTTGGCTTTGTAAACCATGCTGTGTGGAAACCAAGGAAGACTTGAGCTGTACCTTAGTTTATCTCAGTGAGTTATTTTTTTAAAACCTGGTAGCTTCTAGTTTTATTTTAGGGTAAACTTATAGCTATATATCTTATCTACTACATCTTATCTATAACTATGTCATAGTTATAAGAGTTAATTAACTTCTAGAATCCCCGGTTTTCTTCATTTTTAACACCTTCTTTCTGTGAATCTGACAATGAGAAAAGGCATCAAGGTACAAGGTTGAGTATTTTCTTCTGTCCAGACTGAAACTCACTACACCTCTGTTTCCCATTGGGCAAGTGACTCTAAAAGACAGATTTCCTTTCTCAAAGCCACTTTACCTCCAGAATGGGAGCTAAGTGAATTTATAGTACTGCTTTTCTATTCACAAAGCTAGGCTTTCTAACGGAATGTCTTATTGCAGAGAGAACTGGTTACCTCTACTTTCCCTTTATATTCTTGTGGTGGCAAGCTGTTAATCTCCTCCATGTCTCTCATTTAGGCAGCCAGAAGCCTCAGAAATAATGCCACATGGACAGGGATGCAAAAGAAAAACACACTCAAACAGCATCTCCCTTCTCGCAATGGTTTAGAACATGCCGCTGAGATCATTTGTCATGAGTTCCAGAGACAGGATAGGAGAAGACTCTTTGCCTACTCAATAAATTACTTTTTAGCCCTGCTGTATTTTATATGCAGTTTCAGTATGAATTACATTTCTTCTGATAACTTTAACGAGTTTGATATGCCTGTTCTTTGAAGTATTTTTAAAGCAGAATTGTTCCTAGACATGCAATTGGGTTGTGTTTTCAGTGTCTCGGTGGGAGGTTTAGTGATGGGGGACTAATTTTATGTTATATGTTTCTTTTTCTTTTTTTTTTTTATTTTAATTTAATTTTATTTGTGAACATACTGTACAGAGGAGTTACAGTTACATGGGCAGGATAATGTGTACATTTCTTACCAAGCATTGCAGCCTCCTCCTTTGTTTACCCTTCACATCCCTTCCCAGCCTCCCCCCTCCCTCCCAATCCCAATCCTTCTCCTTCCTCCCCCCCAGCCCCCCCCCCCCCCCCTGCACCAACGTTGTAAAGTTCGTTTTGGACATGACAACTTGTACTTCTCATTGTTGCAACAGGTCCACCTGTATCCTTAAACAACTGGTTTTTCCCCATCTCCTCCACAAGTTATACTGACATCAAATATAGTGAAAGCAAGGGTTATACTGTGGGGGAGGGACATACAAAGCAACAAAGAGATAATCTTATAAATGTGTTAGAAACACATGCATGAAAGAAAAAAACATTAAAATACACATCTAAGGGTTCATTTTCCTGACATCACATTATCTGACCTTTTCCGCTTGACTCATACATATACTAGATATTACAAATAAGGGAAACCATGGGACCTATGTTTCTTTGGGCCTGGCTTACTTCAATTAATATAATTTTTTCCAAGTTTTTCCATTTCCTAACAAATGGGGCAATGTCATTCTTTCTGATGGAGGCATAGAATTCCATTGTGTATATATACCACATTTTCTTGATCCATTCATCTACTGAGGGGCATCTGGGTTGGTTCCATATCTTAGCTATGGTAAATAATGCTGCAATAAATATAGTTGTGCTGGTAGCTTTAGTGTGGTCTTGTTTGTAAACATTAGGGTAAATGCCCAAAAGTGGGATTGCTGGGTCATAGGGGAGCTCTATGTGGAGTCTTTTGAGGAACCTCCATACTGCTTTCCAAAGTGGTTGAACAAGTTTACATTCCCACCAACAATGAAGTAAGGTTCCTTTCTGTCCACATCCCCTCCAGCATCTGTTGTTGTTAGAGTTCTTGATTTTTGCCGTTCTAACTGGAGTGAGGTGATATCTCAATGTTGTTTTGATTTGCATTTCTTTTATGGCTAGGGATGTTGAACATTTCTTCATGTGTCTATTGGCCATCCTTCTTTCTTCTTCAGAGAAGTTTCTCTTTAAGTCTTTCGCCCACTTATTTATTGGGCAGTTGTTTCTTTGAGGATTTGTTGTTGGGGGGTTTAATTTTTTGAGTTCCAAGTATATTTTAGATATGAGACCCTTGTCCGTTGTATGGCTAGTAAAGATCTTCTCCCAATGCGTGGGCTTTCTATTGATCTTGCTAGCTATGTCATTTGCCCTGCAGAAGCTCTGCAACCTTATACAATCCCATTTGTCCAACCTTTCTTTGATTTGTTGTGTTTCCGGGTCTCTATTCAGAAAATTTCGGCCTGAGCCAAGGAGACCCAGGGTTTCTCCTATTCCATCCTGTAATGTTTTCAGTGTGTCTGCTTTGAGTTCAATGTCTTTGATCCATTTGGAGTTGATTCTGTTGCCGGGTGATATATAAGGATCTAGCTTAAGTTTTCTACATGTAGTTAACCAATTTTGCCAGCACCATTTACTGAAGAGGTTGTCTTTCTTCCATTCTATTGTTTTAGCTCCCTTATCGAAGATTAGATGGCTATAGGTCTGTGGGTTCATTTCTGGGTTTTCAATTCTATTCCATTGGTCCTGAGGTCTGTTCTTATGCCAATACCAAGCTGTTTTGATTACTATGGCTTTATAGTAGAGTTTGAAGTTTGGTATTGATATTCCTCCAGCAGTGTTCTTTCCATTCAGGAGTGTTTTTGCTATTCGGGGTCTTTTATTGTTCCATATGAATTTTTGGATTGCCTCTTCTATTTCCTTGAAGAATGAGGGTGGAATTTTGATAGGTATTGCGTTGAATTTGTAGATAGCCTTGGGAAGTATTGTATGGCTTCTTTTTCTAAACACTAAGTCCCTTACAAGATTTTAGATAATAAACACGATATTGGAATTGTGCCTTTCGGCAAAAATTACCTAATTTGATGTTGGTATGACTGTCCTGTACTTCCCAAGTTAACTTTTACTCGGGACTTCTTCCATGGTGCTCTGATTTCTGTTCCTCCAAAGGTGATCAGAATGTGAGGGATATACCAGGAGGGCCATGAAGGCTGGCCAACTTCTCAACATGATTTTCATGGGTCCCATTTTGAGGATAAGTATGGGGCCTCAACTCATGCAAAGTCAGTCTCTCTCTCTTTCTCCCCCTCTCTCTTTCTGTCTCTCTCCCTCTTTCTGTCTCCCTCTCCCTCTCTCTCACTCTCACTGTCTCTCTCCCTCTCTTTCTCCTTCTCTTCCTCCCTCTCTCTCTCTCTCCCTCTGTCTCTCTCCCTGTCTCTGTCTGTCTCTATCTCCAATTAAATTCTTTGCTTTGTAAAAAATAAAGTGTAGAAAATTGTTCTAAACTCCTAATCAGCGAAAATAGGATTATGCTTGGGTGGTAACCCCTGTCTCCTCTCTTGGATTTATTTCTGCAAGATTTGTATTCATAGACACTTCTTTAGGCCATGTTAGCCTTTTCTGCTCAGCAATACATAAAAGGTTATTTTCCCTTGTCTTCACATTGAACTTTCTTTAATATTAAGTGGCTTTGAAAGCATTCCCTTATGCTAAAACTTTATTAATACTACTTTATGGGTCATATCCTCCTTTGGGTAAACAGTAGAGTAGAACTCAGAGGATGTGCACTATTGAATTTTACCTGAGCTTCATGTTCTGGGCATAATTTGGGATTAAGAAATAGCCTATCATTTTATATTCTGGGAGATGGAGTGGGGCAAAGAAACATCCTCCTAGAACTCAGATAAGACTCAAGGATTCTCTTGTTTAAGACAAAGAAGGGACAATGATTATCTGAACTACTTGTTACTGCAGATCACTTGGAAACAATTCTTGTCAACATGCCTCTCCTTTTCCAAGGCTCTCAAACTCGTTTACTCCCAGATTGGGCCAACATTAAGCCCCTTCTTAACAGTGCTCTCCTTAAAGGAGGGGCACCGGACAACATTGTGGCCTAATCCGATGCTACTAGAACCTCTCCATCCCCTCCCCTGCCACTTTCTTATGCTTGGCTTTTTCTGGAGTTCTGTCTGTGAGGTACTCACAGTTCTTAGGTTGGACTTTATTTTTCCCACTGCAATGTTTCCTCTTCACTTAATTGCAGAAAACCTTTTGAGTGGGCTGGGAAGGTGGCTCAGTGGTAGAGCGCTTGCCTTGCATGCTTGAGGCCCTGGGTTCGATTCCTCAGCACCACATAAGCAAAAAGAAAAAAGCCGGAAGTGGTGCTGTGGCTCAAGTGGTAGAGCACTAGTCTTGAGCTGAAGAGCTGAGGGACAGTGCCCAAGCCCAGAGTTCAGGCCCCATGACTGGACCCAAAAAAAAAAAAAAAAGAAAAGAAAACCTTTTGAGTAATTTCTCTTAGTCTGAATTTGCTCTTTACTTTCCAAGCCTACAATGATAAATCATTTTCATATTGCTTGGAAACCCAATATGTGGACCAAGTAATGTAATATGTGGACTTAAATTACCTTTTTTGGCTCTTTTGTAAACCAAAAAATAAGTAAATGAAGGGACTGGTAGCTGACACCTGTAATCAGAGCTATTCAGGAGGCTGAGATCTAAGGAACATGGAGTAAAGCCAGACCAAGTGGAAAATCCCTTGAGTGCTATCCTTGAACTGAAGAGCTGAGGGACAGCACCCAGGCCCAGGGTTCAAGCCCCATGACCTATAAAAAAATGGAGAAAAAGAAAAATGAAGATAAAGGGTTACCTTCTGTTTTCCATAATTTCAAAATTTGGTAGATACCACTGGCCACTGAAGATATATGGACTTGAATTTTAGAACACATTCATTTTTGTGATTGCTTCAAATAAGTATTATATACTGAAAATATAACGGAGGACTTATGGGAAAAAAGTCCTTTGGCTTGTTATTAACTATTGATGGAATACTGATAGCATTATTTGAGTAATTGAAATTTGCCAAAACAAAATATTATTAAAAGGTGGCTGATTTTCTCTCCCTCTTCTAATATTAAGAAGTTTTATTTTAATTTCTTAGTTTGGTATTTCCCAGTCTTGCTGTTTTGTACTCTTTTCTTCTTGGTTGGTTGCCTATAAATGATGCATTATCAGTTTATTTCATAGCACGTTATTTTTATCTTACCCATTAATTAAATGGAATGGCAGCGTGGAGTAGAAGGCTTGCTCTTTTTTCTTTTGATTTCAAGCTGAAAGACTGCGTGTGGTGGCAGAGCACAGCTGCACAACACAAGGGATGCTTCTCTGTCATCTTTGCAGCCAGGAGTGACCTGTGGCTAAGTCAGGCCCAGTGTCTATGAGCTCACTGCAGCTTGTGAGGATCTTAATGTACTATGGCCAATTTCCACTTTGCTTTGAAATCCTTTCTTCCCTGCTGGATGTACATGAATTCCACCCTGGAGATCTAACTCTCTGTTTCACCCCAGATGACCTAGAAAGAGTCAAGAGGAATCTTGGTGGACAAAGCGCCAACTAACAGAGAAGAGACAGCATGCCCTCTGAACTGGAAAAAAAATTCAGTTTGCTTTAACCAATGTTATTTTAGATGTTCTTTACTCTCAGGTGATTCTAACTCTAATATTTACCATTTTATATATGCTGAATTATGAACATCCAGATAGATATTTGTATCAGACCCTTAATTAAAGGGTCACAGATAGACGATTATTTCTTCATGAAATAATCTTATTTCACTGGGCATTGAATATTCGTAATAGAAGTGTGAGGTTTCCCAGGCACAGGAGTGGGAGAGGGAGATGCCCGTCAGAGAGACAGACGGGACAGCAGCAGCTCTGGCTCTCCCAGGCCCGTCCTCAGCCAGCCCTGCAATGGAGAACAGTGCTTTTGCCTCCAATGCTGTTTTACACACTGCAGATTTTCACTAATCATTCAGTTATTCGTGTTGACTTACATAATTCTTGAACTGCATTGAGTGAGTTGGTGGTTTTATGAATGAATGGGTAATTGGAAATCGATTTGTTCTGAGTTCAGGCAAAACACAGGATTATGTGTTAATCCTGTGACCAGGTCGGAAGGGTGTTAATTCAATTAAATCTCTGAAGCGCTCCTAGCCCCATTTCTAAATGGTAGTTTTCCTTCAGTGTGACAATCACTTGCACTCCTGTGCTTAAGCTATGTTTGAATATATTTCAGTATTGTGTGGACTCAGCGGTGCCTTTCTATCATTTTATTTCATTTTATTTATTCGTTTTCAGCAATACTGGGATTTGAATTCAGGGCATCAAGCCTTTCCTGCTTTCTTGCTGAAGACTGGTTCTCCATCACTTAAGGCCACCCTCCAGCCCTTACTTGTTTATTGTAGATGGAGTCTCTCAGATTTTTCAGATCTCAGCCTCCAGAGTAGCTAAGATTACAGGCATTAAGGACCACTGTCTAGACCAGTCCCTATTTAAAGTGTGAGCAAATACTTAAACAGTAATCAACTATTTGTTGAAAATATAAAACAAAAGACAACTGGCCTTAACCAAGATTCCAGTGGCTCACACCTGTAATCCTAGCTACTCAGGAGGCTGAGATCTGAAGATTGTGGTTCAAGGCCAGATTGGGCAGGAAAGTCTGTGAGACTCTTATCTCCAAAACAGAGTTCTGGCTCAGATGGCAGAGTGCTAGCTTCAAGCAGGGAAAGTGCATAGGCCCTGAGTTCAAGCCTGAGAATGGCACAAACAAACAAAAAAGACATTGGCCTGAAACACAATACTAAGGCTTAGCTATGTTGCAATCTCGAACACATGTTATTATCCTTGTTTTTATTTCCATCGCTCCTGATTGCATAAGAATGATTTTCTCTGGAAGTGAGGTCACATTATTTATAGTCTTCAAAGAGCAGTACTATGCACGGTGATATACTTCACAAGCTTTCCACTACTGAGATATACCCTTGGCCCTAAAATTTTGGGAAAGGCTTGCTATGTTGCCAGGCTGTCCTCAAACTGGTAGTTTTCTAGCCTCCACCTCTGGAGTATTGAGATTGAAGGTGTGTGCTAGCACACCTTATTATTTATGATATTGTAAATGGTCCTAAGTAATTGTATATACAGTACTCCCTTAGTGTTTGTGAGGAAGAGATGCTAGAATCCACTATATATAGTAATATCCAAGAATGATCAAGTTGACAACCAAGGTAATGAAACACAAAAAGTCCATTCATATCTCCTGTATACTTTAAAATCAGCTCTAGATTTCTTGTGGTACTTATCACGATGTAAGTAGATGTTTGCATTCTTTAAGGAATAAAAAGGTATATGTTCAGTATAAGGTGTATTTTTTGAAGGAGTATTTTGAATACAAGTTTGGCTGGGAAAGATGCTATTGATGAACATGAAGATACGGACCTACTTGTATTTATTTCTATTGCTTGCAATGTTATTACCTATATAATTCAATGAAGAACAATTTCAAAGGAACATATAAACCAAAATTATTTGACAATGTAAAGAATGATTAAAATGTATAAGTATTTATGGTATTAGAAAAAAATATGGTTATTTTTCTACATCGTTTGATCCTGAAACTTTAAGAATGCTTGTGCTGATGTGATACAGATGGTTGGAAATAAACTGTAATCTTTGTACAGATTTTTTTAAGTAGTTACAATTTAAAAGGTGTCTTTTTTCCTATTGTACAGACTTTGAAAATAAGCCCTTTCTTTTACTGTAAATCAGTCCTGGTTTGAGGGTTCACTTCGGTAAACATTTTTCTATGTAGCTGTTAGTAAGAAATTTCTAGAACACAGACATAGGCAGCTTCCATTATTAACAACTTTCAAACTCCTTTCTTTTTGTGCCAGTACTGGAGTTTGAAATCAGGGCCTAGCTGAAGGCTAGTTCCTACCACTTGAGCTACACTCTTCTTCTAGCTTTTTAGGTGATTAATTGGATACAAAAATCTCATGGACTTTCTTACCTGGGCTGGCTTTGAACCTCAATCTTCAGATCTCAGCCTTCTGAGAAGCTAGCACCTGGCTTCTAATTCCTTTTTGAGAAGAAAGATAACGGCACTAGTAACTGATGTCTGCAATTCTACTCAAGAGATAGGTCTAGATGATTATGATGTAAAGTGAGGCAGGGCAGAAAAGTTCACCAGAATCAACCTCCAAACAACCAACAAAAATTTGGACTGGAGGCATAGCTCAAGTAGTAGGGCACCAGCTCTGATTAAGAAAGCTTAGCTAGCGTGAGATCTTTGACTCAGAATAAAGTAGAGCGAGAGAGGAAAAAGAACAAGGAGGGGCAGAAGAGGAGGAGGAGGAGGAGGAGGAGGTAGAAGACGATGAAGGAGGAACAGGAGGAAGAATAAAAAGAAGGAGGGGGAGGAGGTGGAAGAAGAGAAAGAGGAGGAAGAGGAGGAGGAGGAGAAGGAGAAAGGTAAGGGAAGAACAAAATAGATCTCTTTTGTCCTTCTGTTCTACCGTATTTGACTGAGCTTTCACATGAGGTTTAGTGAATGCATTTAATGAGATCAATGTTGTAACTTGTCTTAAAAAATGCTTCATTCAACATCATGTAGATTCCTTTTACATGAATTTACACAAAAATGTGTAAATTTTCTTGGCCTGGTCACTTCTGGTGTCTGTGAAACAGCCGCTTCATGTCCACATGAGAGGAAGAGTTATCTGAGCCAGCGTGGTAGTCTTGCTGCAGTGTGACTTCTCTATGTACGGTCACAGAAGGGTTCCCTTTCTAGTCATGCAGCTTTCTCCTCTGCAAGGAAAGCTTCGGCACCTTTCATTTTTCACAGTGAATCTTTCGCATTTACCCACTGCAGGGCTTTTTCATGAATGTCTGTTGACTGTATCCAGTAGAAACAAATGCCTCACTACTCCTTGGTCCTTGGCCCCCTGCAAATGCTAAGATGGTGCAGCTGCTGTAGATCATGATCTTCCAGTGCCCCCTGAAATTCTGTAGTGGTGGAAACTGCTTGTCATGCTTAGACATAGACTTAAGGTAGCAAACACAGAATACATATTAAAACATTCATTAATAAGAATGGATGAAGACATGCCATACAACAAGTAAACTGAGTCAACTAAATCTACATCAAAATAAAATTTGAAAAGATAAAAACGTTGAGGAAAAAGTTAAGTTATGAAGAAAAATGTACAGAATGCTCCCATTGGTGAACAATGTGAACATATAGAACAGTACTCTTTATTTTGGGGGATAATTATTTTTTGTGTATCAAAGATGTAATAGAAATATATATGATAGAAATATATATGATAGAAATATCATATATATAATAGCATTATATATGACAGAAATATAGCAACAAAACCAGAAAAATTATACTGGTGCATTAAAAAGATAAAGGAACCCACATCTTGAAAAATTTTGTATCTACTCTGAAAGCTGAGATCTAAGGATAACAGAAGCCAGCTGAAGTGGGAAAATCCAGGAAACTCTTATCTCCAATTTACTAGCAAAATGTCAGAAGTGAAGCTGTAGCTCAAGTGGTAGAGCACCCGCACCAGCGAAAACTGGAAACAGTGCAAGGCCCTGGTTTCAAGCTCCAATAGTGGCATTAAAAAAATCTGTGGGACCAGTCACCTCTGCTAGAATCTTCCCATTTGAAGGATAGCTTTTTTTTTTCTTCCAGTTGTAGGGTTTGAACTCTGGGCCTGGGCGCTGTTCCTAGCTCTTCAGCTCAAGGCCAGTGCTCTACCACTTGAGCCACAGCATCACTTCAGTTTTCTGGTGGTTAATTGGAGATAAGAGTTTCATGGATTTTCCTGCCCAGGCTGGCTTTGAACCATGATCCTCAGATCTCAACCTCCTGAGTAGCTAGGATTACAGGGATGGATCTTTCTGAAGAGCTATGAAATGCCTCTGAGTGGGATAAGAATATAATTAAATGTTTATGAGTTCTCAAAATGACTCACAAGGGTTTTTATAACCTTTCTTTTCCCCTGTGAAGCTCTGTGGAAAATCTGCTCATGTTCATGTAGTCTCTGCACATAGGTTTTATAGACAGCACTTTCCATGTAGGTTTCATCCCCTCAGGCTCTCTCAGGAAGAATTTTTTTTGTTTTCCTCTATTGCCAAACATTATTGGTGTTATTAGTATAACTCTTAATACAGCAGATCACATTGTTGTATCACTTTGCAACATCCTGTTTAATAATGACATTGGCTATCTTTTGTACTGATATACTAAAAATTGTATTTCTTTTTTGTGAATTGTATGCTTATGATCTGTTAATTTTCCTATATATATGTTTGTATTTTTAATCGAATTTTAGATGGAGAGGGTGAGAGAATGTGAATATGGTCAAAATAATTTATTTATATGAGTGAAAACACAACAATGAAACTTGCTGAAGTTCTTTTAGAAAACAGGAGGGAGAAGTTAGAGTGATGGAAGGGATGAATGAGATTAAGGTACATTGTATGTAGCTGGGCACTACCAGCTCACACCTGTGGTCCTAACTATTCACAACACTGAGATCTGAAAACCGCAGTTCAAAGTCAGCTCACTGAGGAAAATTCCTGAGACTTTTATCTTCAATCAACAAGCAAAAAACAAGAAGGGAAGCTGTGGCCCAATTAGAAGAGTGCCAACCTTGAATGCAAAAGTTAAGGGACAGCATGAAGGCCATGAGTTCAAGCCAAGTACCAAAAATAAAATAAAAAGGTATAATATATGCATATATGGATATGTCAAAATTGATCTCCCTTGTATAACTAAGTGATGCTAATGAAAAATGTGGCAAAAAGAATTTTATGGGATTTGGGTGTTTGCAAGAGTTGTTTTAGGCTCTGAATATTACTTTTACTAGCACACTTCATTGTAACCTGTAAACATCAAAAACACTTGAATTAATTACATGTCAGCATACACAACAACAACAACTAAATACTTTTGGTTTATGGATTTTTGCTACATTCACATACAATAGAATGTTAAATTTAAGTGTATCTTTGATGAGTTTCAACAAATTTCCACACTTGGGCAGCACAAGCATCAAGAGACTTAGGACACTATCCTCATTCCAGGCCTCCCCATACTCTCCTACTCTCCTACATACAACAATTTATTTAAATTTTTTTCTCTATAGATCATTTTGCCTATTTTAGCGCTTAATACAAGTGGAATCATATACCATATTCTTTCTTGTGAAAGGTTTCTTTCTGTTTTTGATACGTGCTCATGTAGGTAATAATTACTCAGTGTCAATCTTTTGAATGGATAGATCACAAATTTATCATTTTTCTATTGATAGATACTTGGACTGTTCCCAACTCATTTTGGGGGGGAGGGGTAAGAGGTACTAGAATTTGATTTAAGGACCTCATACTTCATAGGAAAGAGCTCTTACTTGAGCCATGGTCTCAGTCTCAGTTTCCAGCTTTTAGTTATTATCATTAAAATGGTTAAAATGTTTGTGAATGGTATTTGTGAGGATGCAGTTTTATGTATTTAGAAGTGGAGTCACTAGGGCAAGGAGAAGGCATCTTTTTTGTTATATAAAAACATACCTGTTTTCCCCAACTGACTATTATTTTCCATTTCTGTCATCAGTGAATGGAAGTTCCAGTTTCCTGTGGTCTGCTGACACATGGTGTTCTCATTCTTGAACTTTTGGTAGTAGCCTCACATTATAATTTGGATCTTGATTCTGTGATGTCTAATGATGGGGATAATTTTTAATCAAACATATCCCTTTGTATTTATTAGCTTCTTTTTATTATGAACAATAGAGATTCTTTCTTTGATTTGGATGCCAGCTCTCTATTTGGAAATATTGTCTCACCTTCTGTCAGATGGCTTGCTTATTTATTTTCTCAATAATACCTTTTGATGAGCAGTGTTTTTCAGTTTGAAGACAATATTACATTTTTCCTTTCTGCTACTACTTTTCATGTTACAAAACTATACCCAAGTTATGAGAATTAGTTTAGCTTGCTTGCTTGGCTTGCTGCCAGTGAGCCATGCCTATCCAGGCTGACATATTGCTAGTTATTTTGGACTTTTCTCTCCTGGCTGGCCTTAAGCCAGGTTCCTCCAGATCTCAGCCTCAGGAATAGCTAGGATTAGAGGTATAAGCCACTGGTGCCTTGCTTTCCTATTTGTTTCTAACAACTCTGTGGCTATTACCATTGAATTAAACTTTATAATATATAGTTCAATTTGAGTGAGATATGATACAGATCTTAAGATCAATTCTTTTTCAGTTGCGGGAGCTTGGACTCAGAGCCTTGAATGTTGATTTTGTGGCTAGCACTCTATCACTTAAGCAAGGCCTCCACTTTGGGGTTTATGCTGGCTCTTTGGAGGTGACTAAAGTATCTCGTTTGTCCTCCTGGCCTAGCCATGAACCTTGGTTCTCAGAACTCAGCTTCCTGAGTTGCTAGGATTACAGGCTTGAGCCATTGGCTCCTAGCTTCAACTGTTTTAGTTCGACAAGCTGTTTCAACAAACGTTATTTAGTGAGGCATGTCATTTGCCCACGGTGTTGGCTTGCTGGTTGTGTGCAGGCCATCTTTATGGTATCTGTATCCCTCCGTCGACCCGTCCGTCTCTCTCCATGTCGGATCACACGAACTCGATGCCATCCTTGAAACTACCCACGAGAAGCCCTTCCATTTGCTTCCCGCTTTTGAAGATCGCGATGCAGAGTCTCGGTCCTTGCATGTGCTGTGTTTTAAAATGAGCATCTGAATGCTCTGAGGGGGACTGTGGTGAGCACGCGAGGGGCAGGAAGGCCTGCGGAAGTCCCGCCCCCGCTGACATCACTGCCGCGCACGCTGAGGGGCGGGGGTGGGGCGTCCAAGGGCAGCTGGGAGGCGGAGCACCCGGATGTATACAGGCCGGGTGCTCTTACATCCGGGTGCTCTTGGGAGGGGAGGGGGAGGAGGCGCCTGCCAGAGGCAGCGGGGCGGGCGGAGAGGCCTGAGGAGAGGCCTGCAGTGAGCGGAGAGGCCGGTGGAGAGCCAAGGGGCCGGGAGAGCGGAGAGCAGAGAGGCCTGTGGGAGGGGCCGGAAGAGCGGAGAGGCCGGAAGAGCGGAGGGGCCGGAAGAGCGGAGAGGCCTGTGGGAAGGAGGGGCCGGAAGAGCGGAGAGGCCTGTGGGAAGGAGGGGCCGGAAGAGCGGAGAGGCCTGTGGGAGGGGCCGGAAGAGCGGAGAGGCCTGTGGGAGGGGCCGGAAGAGCGGAGAGGCCTGTGGGAGGGGCCGGAAGAGCGGAGAGGCCTGTGGGAGGGGCCGGAAGAGCGGAGAGGCCTGTGGGAGGGGCCGGAAGAGCGGAGAGGCCTGTGGGAGGGGCCGGAAGAGCGGAGAGGCCGCAGGAAGGAGGGAGAGGGAGACCCACGGCACCGGGGAGGCTGCAGCCGCGGCTCCTGCTGAGGTGGCCCGGATGGGCCGCCGAGCCGCCGAGCCGCTGAGGCAGCCCTGCGTCCGGGTCCGGGCCGGAGGAGGCCCGCCGCGGCCGGGGCCTTCGGACCCGCGTCGCCGAGCCGCCCTCCGGGAGCGTCGCACACTTGTTAGACGGAGACCCCGTCTTAAGGAGTGAGTGCGGTGTGGTTTGTGCCTTGCACAGGATGATGCGCAGGTGCCTCTACTCCCCCGTGTTCCTGCTGGTGTGAAAGGCCTGGGGGGTTTGGAAGCGAGTCTTGAATTCTGACACCGTTAGACACAGTATATATATCTCAGGCTATACATATTATGTGATAATATATGTCAGCATATTGCATATTAGATATAATATATACACATAAATCAGAGAGAGAGATACTGGGGCTTGAACTCAGGACCAGTGTTATCTCCCTTAGCTTTTTGTGCTTAAGGCTGGCACTCGATCCCTAAAATCACAGCTTCACTTCCAGGTATTTGGTGGATAGAGAGAAAAATCTCACAGACTTTTTTACCCAAGCTGGTTTTAAAATGCTATCCTCAAACTCAGCCTCCAGATTAGCCAGGATTATAGGCACAAAACCACCGGCATCCTGTGACGTGTGTCTCTTAATTATTTTAATATGTGGAATTTGGTTACTGAGTTTAGAATGCTTATCTGTAATCTTGGGTTGAATCTTACTCAGTCACAACGTATTCTGTTTCTTACGTATTGATAAACTCAGCTTGCTAACGCTTTGTTATTTTTTCTCTCTTGCACGAGAACAATGACAATCTCTAACTTTCTTCATTGTTGCTTTCATTGTCTGTTTTGGGGATTGTGCTGAGCCAATCTCTTATTAAAAGAGATTATTCTTCAAGATAACAGAAATTATACTATTTCCTCCTAAATATTTGGTAGAATTCACCAGAGGTTCTAGATAAGCATTACAATTTTGTGATGTTTTAAATAATAAAGTCTACTTAAATTATTTTAAGAAACTACCACTATGAAAGAAAAATTTCCATTTTATCTAGATTGTTGAATCTATAAACATAGTGTTGCTCATTACACTCACAAGTTTTATGTAAGGATCTAATTCTAGTAGAGGTTGAGCATTGTTTTCCTGTCAAGGCACATCATGAAGTTGTCATTTTCCAGAGTTAACTAACCCATTTCAAAAGATAATTTTTCTTTGTATATCTCTCTCATTTTTGTCCAGAGATAGTCATTATTAGACATATAATATAAAATGATTGTACTCTGTTATTCCAGATGGAATGATTAGTATTTCCAAAGATACTGAATGAGATTCTAGGAGCACTGGGGGTACTGATGGTATATACAGAGCAAAATTTAAATAATGGCCCTGACTGGTGAAGAAAAGAGAGAAATCCCTGAAATAATGAATTTAAACAGGCTTGGACTTTAATCTGCAGGTTTTCGGGAAAGATATTAAGAACTTTCAGCAGACAAAAGAGCAGAAAGTTTATGTGGAAGAAGAATGGCATTGATTTTACAACGCAGAATTGATGAGTTCAGCTGGAAATTGAGAAGCAAACTTAACAGTGAGTATCTAACAACTGATATTAGTTTTCCTACCAGCAAATGAAAGAGAATTTTTCTGTATAAAACTCATAATCATTGTGTAACATGAAGGTGTGCAATATGCAGGTAGAGCAGCAATATCATTCTCAAGTTATAGCAGTTTTGCTTTTGGTGCTTCATACAACAACAATATACATAACTCAAGACTACAAAGATTCTTAACTTTTATCTGAATGGTTGTATGTAGATAATATTTTAGCTATATTTAGGTTTTTAATGCTATGGTCTATTTTGAGCTAATATTTTGTTATGGTGCAAGACAAGGTGTGTATTTGTCTGGTGGTCCAACTAATTTATTGAAAAATCTTTTTCTCCTTTGAATTGCACATTTCTTGAAAGCTACACAAATATTAGTATGTGTCGGGCTCTTTTGCTAGAGTCTATATTCTACTCCATGCATCAATCAAACCATTTATCTTTCCTAATCTATGTAATATGTGTTACTGTTGCTTTGAGTTTTGTATTAAGACCAAGTGTCATAAATTCAATTTCTTTGTTCTTCTGCTTTTTTTTTTGAGTTTCCATGGATGGCATACTGTATGCAGTGAGGTATATCTAACACTAAATATGCAAATGCAACCAATTATTAAAGTGTGTCACATTCTCAATGAGTTTTCTTCACTGTGATATTGTTCCTTGGCCATGAAGCCACAGAACAATCAGAAAAAATTTTACAACAAATACTGCAGTTGGGAGTACATTGTCCCCTAAAGATTCATATATTAGAAGTTTAGCTCTCAGTGTGGCAGTATTGGAAGAAATGGAATATACTATAAAGTAATTGGGCAGTTGGTGAGCATTGATCTCAGGATTTGATGTGGTTCTTGGGAGTCCCTGGTTGGCTTTCACGAGATGGCTGGTATATTAAACATACCCCATCCTGATCGCTCTCTGGGTCTCCTATCTTACCATACTATGACAAAGACTCCTCTCTGGCCATGCTGAGATGCAATGATGGCAAACTGGGTATGGCTCCTGTAATAACCAGCACCATAGTGTTTGAGCTTTCAGCCTTGAAATAAATTGTTAGCTAGTAAACTTCTTCATAAGGTACTCAGACTCAGGTATCTGACTACAACAATGGAAAGGAAATGAAATCTCACATTCCTGCATAAAACACTACAGTTTTAGAAATGTTTTCCCAGATTCTTCAAAGTTGGGATTCTGCTTACTTAATTGCTCAACCAAATGTCTTGCTAGACAGTTTCTTAAAGCTCTGTAAGAACTTGAGATCTTTCAAAGTACATTGCTTGGTTTTTCTCTCTTCCCTTATTTTTGGTCTTGAAATTCCTATTTCTTCCTCAGGGCTCATCTAGTACTGCTGTTAGAGATATCTGACCCATGTAAACCAGGTTAGGGGTCCTCTTGATGCTCCTTTAAATAACCCATCACCTTTCTTTTGGAAGTTTGATCATTTCTGATAGAAAATAGGCATTTGGATTTTTAAAAGCTAATGTTCCAAATACTCCTATGACATATATTACCTGTCATCTATTCAATGCATATATAGTGACCAATGAATATATACACAACGGTGGTGTCATCTAATTAGTCATATGACATTTGGGTATTGTGTTTTGGTCTTTTTAAAAATAAATAGCATGGTATTATTTCCACAGACTTGAAGGTTTTTCTAAAAATGACTTTTAAACAATTAGAGTTTTATACTTAAAAAAATCTTTGTGATGGAATCAATTCTCATTAAATTTGGAGCTGCTTAAAGATAAGAAAGAAGGGAACATAAAAAGTTAATTAAGGAAATAAGAATTCCTGGAAATGTTTTGTCATCCTTGAAATTACAAATACAACTGGAAATACTCTATTTCAAGTGACTTGTTGTTATATGTTCTTTTCACTGCCCATAGTATTCCATTAAACTGTCCTCACTCAGCCCAGGCTCATATTTCCGTAGCACAAGCTGGGACAGCTTTATGGGGAACATCCAGAATGGAATGAGAGCCTCTCACATTTCTATCCACTGGCAGTAAGAATTCAGAAGTATACTTTAATTATGTACCAGTACTAGATAAGGTAGAATGCAAACTTATACTGAAAAATACGTTCTGGTGAGAAATCATTAAAAAACTAAGTAAATGTGAACTTTTAACCATGTTTTCTTCTAAGAATAAAGTTTCACTACAGAAACAATTGTTTTTGTAGGAAATTAATGATCACTACCTTCAAGCCACACATTCATGGAGAATGTGAAATGTGAGATCGTTCAATTACAATGTCCTCTAAGTGTAAAAATACATAAAGCATTCTAGGAAATTGGTTTTAAAAGAATATTAATTATCTTGATAACTTTATTTATTTATTGAAATGTTTTGGATATACTAGATTAAATGAAAATAAACTACTAAAATTAAACATTTTAATTCCAGAGAGTAGGAAATGCTAAGTTTTATATATATATATATGTATACACACATATATACACACATATATATGCCTTATTGTATTTCTTTTATTTCTTTTTTCCATTTATCTTTTATTTTTTGTTGTTGTTGATTTTATTGCCACCATTTTTTTTTTTGCTGATACCAAAGCTTGATCTATGGGCATCATGATGTCATTTGGCTTTCTTGCTCATGGATGGTGTTCTACTACTTGAGCCTTGCTTTCAGTCCAGCATTTTGGTGATTAATTGGAGATGGAGTCACAGAATTTCCTACCTAGGTGATACTCCAGGTCTCAGCCTCTCAAGTAGTTAAGATTACGGGTATAAGCCAGTAGAGCTAACTCTTACATTATGTCTCTACTGAACATTTTGTACTCTGTAACTCCATTTGTCATTTCTATTCACACAAATTCCTCAGATAATCTTAATTAAAATAGTCTTAATAAGCCAGATACCAATGGCTTAGGACTGTAATCCTAGCTTCTCAGGAGGCTGAGATCTCAGGATTGTGGTTCAAAGCTAGCCCAGGAAGAATGTCTGTGACACTCTTATCTCTAATTAACCACCAGAAAAGCTGAAAGTGGCACTGTGCCTCAGAGTAGTAGAACACTGCCTTGAGATAGCTCAGTGATAGTGCCTAGGCCCCGAGTTCAAGCCCAATGATTCAAGGCCCATGATTGAGCCAAAAATAAAAACAAAAACCATCCAAGCACTACTAACAAAACTAGTGTAATGTATTGACTCTGTGTACATAATAATTCATGGGTAGTACATGAATATTTTTTTCTATTAGAGCAATAAGTATGCAGTTTGGGGCAGATGCAGGTTCTGTTTGCAATAGCACTTGGTCATCAGTGCCTGGTTCCCTCTCTTTCTCCTGGGCTGGAAATCAGGTTTGACGCTGGTACCCAGGGACTTTGTGTGTAGAAGAAACCTGTCTGGTATGGGCAGTGTACAAAGTATGTCATACTGGAGATGCAACAGGCATTAGGAAGCTGAAAACACATTTCAGCTCCCTGCTATTCATTTTGTTAAACGGTTCATTAATTGCCAGAGTAGTTGCACCATTGGGATTATCCTGAGTATGCCATACTCTCGTCAATTTGTGTTTGTGTATATATGTATAGAACTTGAATATGTTTTCCTATTTGTTTATAATTTGTATTTAACTTTTACATAGAAGAGGGAGTGTGCACCATTTGTGTCTCTGAGACTGACTTAATTCACTTAACATAATTTTTCCAGGTCCATCTATTTCCTGCAAATGACATCATATTACTCTTTTTGATAGATTAGTGAAATTATATGCTATATATGTATCATGCAATTTTTTGATCTGTTTGTCCATTATTGTCAAGCAGATGGCTGTTTATGGCACACCAGGGGCAAGGGCTGTTGAATTCTTAGGACACGAGCCTATTTCAGACAGCCAATTTTGAGCACATTGTAAAATAAAATTCTATTTAGTACAGAAAACAGTGAATGTAATTTGTGGACTGTGCCAAGCCATTATACTATATTATAAAATCAAACAGAGTTTTATATAATAAAAAGCTAAAAATCATGCCCCTAAGGAAAAAGTCAAATATGATTATTTGGCTGAAATTTTTTAGCTAAGCTCTATTGTATGTTTGCTTTTCATTTTGGCAAATGTCAGCCCTCTTGATTCATGTGTACTTGATAGATTTTTTTCTAAAATAGGTAATAAACAATTTATTATTTAATTGTTTTCTAGTGGAGAAGCACTTCCACAATCATGTAGACAACAAAACAATAGCAGTTTTTTTTCTTTTTCTTTTCCTTTTTTTTTTGTTGATCATGGGGCTTGAACTCTGGGCTTGGGCACTGTCTCTCAGTTCTTCAGATCAAGGCTAGTGTTCTACCACTTGAGCCACAGCACCACTTCTGGCTTTTTCTGCTTATGTGGTGCTGAGGAATCGAACCCAGTGTCTCATGTATGCAAGGCAAGCACTGTACTCTGAGCCACCTTCCCAGCCCTTTTTTTAAATTTTATTTTGAACATACCCTTCTTAAAGAACTGTCTTATCTCTTTGTGCAAGGTATATTTTTTCTTCTTGGTGGCTATAATAAGAATGCTACCACATTATCTGTATTATCTCTGAGAGGATAAAATAGTTCACGGCTGGAGATCTATTGAGTGCAAGAAGAAGAGTGGGTTGCAATCTGAAGTGAGCATTTGAAGGAGCCATGTTGGAAGGAGAAAGTCTGAAGCCCTCAAACTATATGTTTGGAATTTTAAGAGAGACTTTCTTGATGCAGAGTTTTTTGTTGCTTTGATTTTTTTGCTGGTCTCTGTTTTTCCTGCACTACAAAATCTTATCTCTCCAGGTTTTCCTTAGGCTTATAGTTCCTCACTGTAATGTGTTTAAACTATCACTACCAAGTACACTGGCAGGTGTGACACAAGGACTCAACTCAAGATCAACTTTTGTGTCTGTAGCCCTTGAGGGAGAGGACAGACAGGAATTATAGAATATAAATTTGAGAATAAAATAACAATTTGGTTAGAATATGAATTTCGACCTTCCCTATTTAGTTAAAAATCATCTCTATGAAAATGGAGTTTTCTGTCTTTCTGAGTAGCTCCTTAGGTAGTTAGGATCATGAGATTGAATTTTTTAGAAAGCAGTGGCAGAAATGGGTGATAGACTAACATTATTAAAGTCATATTCAGGAGAATTCCATATATAGTCTAATAGAAACTAGAATGAGAACCTAATACACTCATCAAATTTTTGTATACACAGAAATATCATGACACATAACTACTTTCAGTGAAATTTCTACTTTCAAAGCATATATCACAAACAAGCTTTATAAAATTAAGGTTGTCTCAAAGACTGTCAGAACCTTATGCTGACAGATTTATCAGTTCTATGTATTACATTTTTTCTCCAGTGAAAAAGTGGTAGACAGTTAATCATGGTATGACAATTTCTCAGTTCTATCAAAGCATTAGTATACTATGCAGAAACACTGTCCTGATTAGAGATTGTTTTTCATTGTGTTGATCTCATTATCAAAAGAAGTATTACAAAGGGAAGAGGACTTGATGGATTCAATAAACTCTGGCATAGCAAAACATGAAATTGGAGAATTAAAGTGTAACTGATGACAGAAGAATAGCAAATGCAGGAGGCAAATGAAAGAGCTTCATTCATTATGTAAACAGTCAAGAAAAAGTGCTGTTACTAAGACTGAAGATATTCCACAATGGAGGATCCATGAATTTTACATGTCTGCTAATATTCTATGCTATAATTGGGGGATTTTAGCCAATCAGTTGCAATGATTTGCAGCTTTAATTGGCTAGTTGAGGGGGAAAAAAGAGTAAACACTTGTTTTCTTTTCTCCATCTTTCCAAATATTCTACCAATGCTACCATAGAAACAGGCTAACCATTTGGAGTTAGCAATAGTTAAGATGGCAGAGTGGGTTAAAAGGATTCTTAGGCAAAACAATTGGGCATAGAAGGAAATGTATGCCCTCTCTTGAAAATGTTCATTAACCCTGGACTTCCACAATTCTCATTTGGAATGTGGACTTTTTACTAGAATTAACCTCATACTGATTTTAACCAATTTATCAATGTGAAGTTACATTGCCACATAGTGACAAGAATTCCTCCAGTTAATAACATGTTGGCATTATTACTATGGCCATTTTATATTATTTTGCTTAAAGTGTGTGAACAAATGTAGGCATTATTTCTTTTAAACTCGGCACCTGGTCTAGGTCCCTGAGCTTTTCTACACAAGGATAGTGCTCTACCACTTGAGCCACAAATATACTTCCCAGTTTCTGGTGGTAAATTGGAGATAAGAGCCTTAGACTGTCCTGCCCAGACTGGTTTCAAACCAGCCTCCTGAGTGGATAGGGTTATAGGCATGAGGCACCAGCACACAGCACAAGTTCATTTTTATTTCAGATTTGCTTTAGACTTTAGTTCTGAAGTGTTTGTTTTAAAATAACATGACAAGCTCAGAGGTAGAGTATTCCTGCCTAGCAAGTGTAAGTAACTGAGTTTAAGCACTAGTACTACTAAAATAACAACAACAATAACAATAAACATTTTTTTTTTCTTTTTTGCTTATGTGGTGCTGAGGAATCAAACCCAGGTCCTCAGGCATGCAAGGCAAGGGCTCTACCACTGAACCACCTTCCCAGCCCTAAACATTCTGTTCTGTTCTCTTGTCTTCAGTTCTGTAAATTTCTGAAATATATCCTGCATTTAAGTGCAATTCTTTGGAGCTAGCCTTGCTGTAAGTATTCTTTTCAAATATTCTACCCAGTCAGCAGATTCTGTGGCTACTCTCTTTTACACATGTGACTTGTGTAAACATATTTATCCACTTAACAGCTTTCTTAGGAACATTAAAATCTTAGTTGAATCAGGCCCATTGGGCTCCTACCTGTAAGCACAGCTACTCATGATACTGAGATCTGGGAGGCTTGAAGCCAGCACATAGAGAAAAATCAAAGCAACTCTGTTATCTAACCAAGCTGAAAGTGAAAGTGTGGTTCAAGTGGTAGAGCACCAGCATTATGCAAAAAAGCTAAACAAGAGCAAAAAGTCCTGGGTTTAAGCCCATTACTAGCCCCCCCCCCCCCCATACATAGCAAAGGCATCTTTGTTCCATTATTGCTTCAATAGTAGTCCTTTAAAATACTAACTAGGACACATCAGCTCCTGCTTAAAAATATCGAATGACTTCATGAGTCAGTTAGGGCCTTTATTTTCAAACAGCAAAACCATTCTTAGTAATTCTATCAGCCAGTGTTCAAGACAACCCTCACCTATATCTCCTTTACCTTTCTGCAGTACATTTCCATACAAGAGCTATATGGCCCATAAAGTATTATTGATTTAATTGGATATGACTTTGGAGGCTAGATCATAGAAAACAGTGCAGTCTCTCTCCTGTTGTTGGGTTCCTGGCTTTGGAGAAAGCCAGTTGTCATGCCATGAGGACCCTGGCAACAGAGTCAGGGAGAAACTTTATGACAAGGAACAGGGCCTGTGAACAGTACGCTTTGGAGACTGATCTTCCAGCTTCTGTCACATCTTCAAATAACTTTCCAGGAAGCAAATCGCTGGCTAACATCAGGAACACAGTTGAGCTGTTTTCCAATTCCTTTTGAACAGAACTCTGCAAGATAATAGATATTCACTGTGGTTTGAAGTTAGTAAGGTTAAGAATAATTCAATATGAGCTAATATATTAGTAAAAGTAGAAAAATACTAATAATTCAAAGAATTTGGGATTATAGATTTCAAATTCATTCCAGTATTGCTTATCTTAGAGGGATATCACAATGACACTGCAGAACTTCTTACCTGGGGATGTTATCTTGGCCTTTGCGCTCAGTGATTGATTGGCATTTACTCCAGGAGACTGATTTGCCATCAACCTTGCTCTCCCTCAGGAATTCCGTCTCCCTATGACCCTTGTCACTGATGGAGAGATACTTCCTTCAAAGAATGTTTTCTATCCTTCTCTAAAGTTCATAGAGTATTAAGTCTTCCTGGTAAAAATGGCTCCTTCTCTTTATTTTCCCTCTGCACACATGTGGCCCCTTCCCTAGAAGTCCCTTCCCACCATTTGTAGCCTAGGTAACTGGGCCAGGGAAAGGTTCTCAGTCTCTGTGGCTACCCCTCCTCCTACCCTCTCCCTATATAATCAGTCTCCATGATGAGTTCCCTTCCTTCCTTCCCTCCCCTTTCTCTGCACCTCTCCATGTCTCTTATCTCATGTGGGCTGGGCAGGTTTGGTTCTTAGGATAAACTTTCTCCTCTGCCCGAACAACCATGTGGAGGTCTGCTTTCCAAGAACCTTCCATAGAGAAATTATTTCCCCATATAAATTATGTTAGATACTAGGCAGGTAGAATTAGCATTAATCTTCCCAATCCTAGGAGCATCAGAGGTTTTTCTATTTCCTTAGATCTACTTTAATTTCCTTTTTCGGGTTTTAAATAATCTAAGGCAGGTACACGTCTTTCACACTAGAGTAGTTGATATTTCCATTTCCTTAAACATTTTGTCATATTTTGGTTAAATATTTTATATATATTTATATAATACAGTGTGATGTATTAATCAGCATAATTATCATTTCTATATTTTATCATTATTCTCTGTCTAGACCTTTTGAGTTCAAGATTGCTTAGCAATTTTGTGGTACTCCACAACTATGTAAAACTAAAATAAAAACAAAGATTTGAATAAATTAAGAAATAAGTGAATAAGAGTAATATTGCCTACTCTTTCCATTATCTTTAAATATATCCTGATGATGAAAATGTAATTCTAATTTGTATATATTATTCCTTCTTGAAAAAAATCCCTTTGAGAAATAAGCTCTTTAAGGTAGCCTCTGGTTGCCAGTACTATATTTACTTCACAGAAGTATTTGCTCTAAAGAGAATACATACTGTATAAACCTGACATTCTACCACACAAGACACATCTCTAGCATATTTTTGATTTATTTGTAGAGTCTAAAGTTTCTGCCCTGGCGGCCCTGAGACCACAATACTCTTTCCTGTACTTCCTACTAACTGAGATGCAGGTAGACTATCTTACCCAGCCTCCATTTTCCTTTCTTAATAAAACTTCATATTCTCCAGCCATGTGATTTGAGTGGAAATGATTCACTTAACTAAATCAGAACATCACATTACTCAGATCACAGAGGCAGACAAATTGGCTTGGTTTAACAAAATGAAAAGTTCTGGGTTTTGTAACTGAAAACACAGGGCCATGTGGAGTTGGGTATAATTCATGCTGTGTCATAGTGGAAAGTCATTGCACAATTGATGACTTACTAACATTTCTGGTCAAAACAATCTTTCAATTACCAGACTCTAATATTTTCAAAGGAGAGCTATTTTTCTGACCCAATGTTAGAGACTAAATTCCTTGCTTGTCCAAAGGCCTTATGAGGATTAGCTTTGCGTACTATATACATTTAATCAAATTGGACCAGATTTCCTGTTTATTAGTATATAGTTATTTCTCCTCCTGGGTTAGAATGAACCTTCAGGAACTAACAAGGATAAATGTGAAATAACCTAAAAATGAGAAGTAATTTTACAGCTAAACAAGGGAATAACCTAGCTTTTTCTATGAAGCTAGAGACAATTTCAGTGAATAATGGTGGTTTTATGTCCATAGTATAATGCAAATGTGGTTTTATTGTTTAATTGTGATATGCCATTTTCATCTCTTTTTGCTGAACCCCTGGAATTCTGTTCAGAATGTTTAGCCTATACCAATAAGTTCTAGCATTTCCCCTACTCCATCCTATAATAGTTTCAAGATTTCAGGTATTTTCTCACCATCAAGACTTGTCCAGAAATTCTTATTTTGCGACCAAAGTCAAGGACTCTAAGTGAAGAGTCTGCTTTTAAAGGGAGCTTGACAGCCCTCCCCTGTGTACAGTGATAGTAGGTAATAGATTCCAGTTAGATAGGAGCAAGAAGATTGGTGTACTGTGTACATTAAGGTGACTATAATAATAGTGTATTTTCCCTTTTCAAAAAGTTACGAGAGAGGATTTTGAAATATTTTACCACATAGAAACAATGAATGTTCAAGAAGATGATTTTATTTAACATGACTTAACCATTGCACAGAGGTACATATTTGGAAACACTACATGGTCACCTCTGTATTGTTTGGGTTTTTGTGTATCAGTTAAAGTAAATTTGAAACACTTAAAATAATACAAGGAATAAACAATATCTGGAGAAATGTTTGTTAATGAGATGCATTCTTATACCAAAAGTTTTGACAAAGTAATAGTGTTCTGACATATGTCAAAAATGATGAATCAGTATTTCTGATGTATACCATCTTGTGATAATTTTTTTCTTTCTTTGCCAGTCCTGGGGTTTGAACTTTGGGCCTGGGCACTGTCCTTGAGCTTCTTTTGCTCAAGGCTAGTGTTCTACTACTTCAGCCACAGTGCCATTTCTGCCTTTTTCTGAGTAGATTATTGGAGATAAGACTCTCTTGGATTTTCTCTCCCAGGCTGGCTTTGAATTGTGATCTTCAGTTCTCAGCCTCTTGAGTAGCTAGGATTATAGGCTGAGCCACTGGTTCCTGATATGGGATACTTTTCTGAGATGTATATATGTATCATCCAGTATGTATTTTGTCATCTTGTATTACTTTTCCATTTATGTTCTAGTAGTCTAGATAGATGAGCTACATGAATCCATCCCATTGACTGTAGACCCAGTTCACCAATAAGGTTTTTTGTCTTTTTGTTTTGTTTTTAGTAATGTTTAATGCTGATCTCTCCTCCAGATAACATTATCTCAGCTGTTCTGTTACTGCTCAGTCCTCCTGAGTATGATAACTGAGTATTGTAACCATGTATTGGAACCATGAAAATGGATTATATACACAGAAATTTGTATATGCATTTTATACATATATTTGTGGATTTATGCATTATATATTATACATTATATATAAATATATATATATGGTCATACTCAAAGATTTTTTCCTTCTGAAGAGAATGACACTGCTGGTCCTTAAAGATACATAATAATTTATAGTAGCTAAAATTATTGAAAATTTTAAACATTACACAAACCTGAGTTGGTTAGTATCTTTGAAGATTATATACACAATTAAAGAAATTCAGTGCAAGTGGTGAAATGCCTCTTCTACCCTCAATTCTCTATTCTTCACTATTCAAAGGTGACCAGAGTTTATTGTATACATCTTTCCGTAAATGAATCTATGTCTTTTCCCCTATGCCAGAGTTCAACTATGTACACATAAATTGGGTAAAATTTGTAGTGGAAATTTTAGCCCAGGGAAAGTGGCATTCCACTGCAGTGATTTGAAGAACAGAAGTTCAGTGCTGACTCAACTGAGGTCTCTGCATGACCCAGATTAATGACGCAGCCAGGAGCTGGAACAGTGTCCTGGGAGATTAATGTATGAAGCTCACCCTCATTCATTGCAGAGTCTGTATATGTGATTCATGTACCCACTACCATTTTCACTGCTTCACAATCAATATCCACTGTACTTTCACGTCACTCTCAGCTATGCATGGAGCATGAACCAGCACACATTCTCACTGAGGTCAGACAAGCTGATGCTCTGCCTTTCCTGTCATATTTCCTGCAGTAAACAGGCATCTTTTTCTCGCTCTATTTCATGTCACATTTTCACACCTTCTGGATTTTGTGTTGGAGATTTTTCATTTTAAATGGCCTAATGTGTAGTGCTAGAGCAATATGTAATGTTGCTAAGTCCAGGATGACTGTTAGATGGTTTGCAGAGAAAATGCATGCACCAGACAACCTTTGTTCAGGCCTGAACTTTGCTGCTGTTGACTATTACTTCAGTGTTAATGAATTAATAATAACACTTATCCAGAAAAAAAGACATGGAGATTTGGCAATCTGTTTAGGAAGCTTCTTCAGATAATGCTAAAGAAGTATCTATTGTATTAGGATCTAAATTATATAGTAACATCGAAATATATACAAGGTGTGAAATTGAGTGACTTCTAATGATTGTGGATTGTGTGTTTGTCAGTTTAAATATTGGAGAAATTTACAAATACATGCCCTATTTTGGAGACATGCTAAATCTTTCTTGGCTCCTGTTATACTAATCCTAGCTTCTCAGGAGGGTAAAATCTGAGGATCAAGGTTTGAAAATCCATCAGAGTCTTTATCTTCAACTAACTACCAAAAAAGCCAAAGTGAAACTATGGCTCAAGGCTTAAGCAGAAAAAACTCAGGGATAGTGCCTTAGTTCAAGCCCCAGGACTGGCACTAAAAGAAAAGGAAAAAAAATGTACTCATGTAAGTGTAAGAGTTGTATTTCCTTGACTGTCTCCTCCCCAGAACCTGTACTCTGCCTCTTGCTAGGACAGATTCTGGCTTTTACATTGCCCAGTGTGTTTCAGTACCAGTTCTTAGTGTCAGCAGATTCCACGGGATGAGTGAGAGCCAGGAGAAGCTCCTTTATTTGGACTCCAGGGGTATTCAGGTTTTTGCTGCCTCAGGGCATTGGTACGAGTTTACTGACAAGCCCTTCTAAGGAAATCTGAGATGCTTCAGTTTTACCTTTTTAATATTTGGTTTACTAACCTCCATAGGATCCAAGGACCATTTTCATTTTCCTTCTCAGAGGAACTTACAAGTTCCATGGGCTCAATGGTTGCACCTGCTCAATGGTTCACAGCCTTTGTGCTTTCAGCCAAACACAAGGTGTAAAATTCTTAATTTTTAATGAATTCTTTGAGACAGTGCTAGCCTTCCAAGATATGTGTGTGTGTGTGTGTGTGTGTGTGTGCGTGTGTGTGTGTCTGTCTGTCTGTCTGTGTGTTTCTGTGCCTGTCCTTGGGCTTGAACTCAGGGCCTAGGTTCTATCTCTGAGCTTTTGTGTTCAAGGCTACTTCTCTACTACTTGAGCATAGCCTTACTCTGAGCTCTTTTTCATGCTTGGATTGGGATAGTTTCATAGACTTGCCTACTTGGGCTGGCTTTGAATCATGATCCTCAGATCTAACCCTCTGGAGTAACTAGGATAATAGGCGTGAATCACCAGCACCTGGATTCCAATTTTTTAAAATGGAATTACAGTGTTAAAGTGAAGATTTCTGTATTTCCCACTTGTATAGATTTAATTTCAGGTTGTTTATTCCTGCTAACTTTTATAAGCTTTCAGGTTTACTCTGTTCTGACAAACCTGAGAAATTAAAAAAATGTAAGTTAAAGGCCATTCTAAAGATTCTAAAAAGATAAGCATTGGATTTGTGTGTTCATCTGAAAAGTCATAATTAGAGTTGAACAGAAACTTGGCCAAAAGATTTTCCCCAAATCCTACAGTTAACTGAAAAAAATCTATTTTTCCATACAATTGAGCTATTTCCTGACAAAGGCCAGGCCCATTGCTCTAATGATTATTTCAACTTGTGGTTCCTACCTCAAGTCCTTTGTAGCATCAACATTCTTGTTCTCTCTCTCTAGGCTATCTTTAGTAGTTTATACTCTCTTTCTTTCTTTTGCTCCCTCTTTTCCTTTTTCCCTTTCTCTCATTCATTTTTTTTGGTTCTTACATACATAGATAAACATGGAAAATTGTAAAAAATAAGTGCAATGATTAAAAAGCTCTTGTCACTTTCAGAATTGCTTTGACTGTCTTGTTAGTGGGTTAATTACCAACCACATTAATATGTTAGTGCATAGGTGGAGGTAAATATAGTGATTAGTAAAGATAAGAGAAAAAAAACTTGTCAGGGACCAATGGCTTGAGTCTGTAATCCTAGCTACTCAGGAGGCTGAGATCTGAGGATTGTGGTTCGAAGTCAGCCTGGGCAGGAAAGTCTGAGACTCATATCTCCAATAAACTGCTCAGAAAAAGTTGAAGGTGAAGTGGTGCTGTGGCTCAAGTGTTAGAGCATCAGTCTTGAGTACAGAGAGGCTGGGGACAGCACACAGGTCCAGAACTGGGAGTGTGTGAGTCTGTGTGTGTGTGTGTGTGTGTGTGTGTGTGTGTGTGTGTGTGTGTGTGTGTGTGAGAGAGAGAGAGAGAGAGAGAGAGAGAGAGAGAGAGACTCTTGATTTTTGTAATGGAGTCGATTATCATTCAGTTTGGGTGAGACATTTTTCTACATAGAAATTAGCAAGTTTGAATTCGACTGCTTTTATTGAAGCTTTTCTAGGCTACAGAATCCTGTGCAGTGCACTGCTAGTCAGTGAGGGTGGGCAGGAGCACAGTTCTGAAGCTGTTTCTGGAGTATGTGAATGAGTCTGACAGCTCTTCACTGTCAGCTGGCTCTTCTGCTCTGCACAGTGGATGAACATTGCAAACTGATTTTCTGTATGTAAGCTGCATGAGTTTTGCTTTGTTTGCCAAACGGTCATCGATTTCTATATTTCCTCCATTTCTAGCAATCTTCTGCCAGTAATGGCTTCTCACAGCCTGGGGAATGTGGACACAAACTCTTTTCAACCTGAAAACTTCTTTCCAGGCCAATGGAAGGCAACTTAAAAACAGGATGTTGGAATTTATGGATTTCCCTCCCCTTTCCCCAAACGACTTCCCAAATTCCTGTCTAGTCATTCAAGATGTGTGACAGGAGGCAGCTTCTCTGACACAAAACTTGCAGTGACATTTATTATTTTTATCATTCCCACATGAGTGAAGGGAGGAAGACTTGAACACTTGGTACGCTTACAGGGAAAGTAACATTTTTTTCACAAATTACATAAATTCATTCTTAATTTTTTTTTTTTTTTGTCAGTCGTGGGGCTTGAACTCTGGGCCTGAGTGCTGTCCCTCAGCTCTTCAGCTCAAGGCTAGCATTCTACCACTTGAGCCACAGAGCCACTTCCGGTTTTCTGGTGGTTTATTGGAGATAAAGAGTTTCATGGACTTTCCTGCCCAGGCTGGCTTTGAACCTCAATCCTCAGCTCTCAGCCTCCTGTGCAGCTAGGATTACAGGCGTGAGCCACTGGTGCCCGGCTTAAATTCATTCTTATACAACACTTGGTCCTAGATCTTAGGAGTTGCTTTTAAAAATGCCCGTAAACATCCAAGAAGTATCTTAGAGCACAGTTAGTATTCAGAAAGAACCATATTGTGTTATTTATCAAGGATCTATATGCTAGCACACACAGTTCTAGGAAGTTTGTGGGAGAAGGAATGTGTTTGCAAGTTAGAAGCCATGACAGTGGATGTTTAGTGTTCTACTTTGTGTGTGTGTATCAGTCCTGGGGATTTAACTCAAGCCTGGGCACTGTCCTTGAGCTTTTTAAAAAGGCTCAAGGCTAGCACTCTACTTCTTCAGCTACAACTCTACTTCTTCATGTTTTGGTAGTTAACTGAAGATAAGTGTCTCATGTATTTATGGCTCAGGCTTTAAATGCTGGTCCTCTGATCTCAGCCTTTTGAGTAGCTAGGAGTACAGGTATTAGCCACCAGTACCCAGCTAATTTTTTTAAAAAGTACCTTCCACTTTGGGGCAGTGTACCTTCCTGTTGCTAATATAGGTTAATTTTTTAGCAATGAGAATGGACATCTTATAAAACACAAAGCTTAAAACGTGCCAAAACTAGTTTTGGCTTAGAATTTCATTCCTGGTACACCAAATACTGCCCATCAACACAAGATCATTTCCTCTGTGGGGCTCTTAGAATCTTGTTTCAATATAAACCAGACACAAATCTTCCAGGGGCTGGGAAAGGGCTATGCTGGCAGGTGTGTTATTGTCCAGTCAGCCCAGGAAGGTCCTAGCAGGACAGGGCGAGAGAAGGGAGGAGTGTTGAGACAGAACCGTGTTCTATTGTCACTGTTTTTGCTGTAGAGAAGAGTAGAAGCTAGTAAGATACTTGGGTAATCAATTAGCAGTGATTGACTCTAGAGCAGTTTTCCTTGTTCTAAGATGACAGAGAGGATTTCTGGGTAACTCTAAAGCTGAAGAGACTCTAAAACTGCTCTAGATATATTTTGTTGTGTATGTATAGACATGTGTATGTATGTGTTCATGCATACAATACACAATACACCTAGAGCAGAGGGAAGTGGAGAATGGTTACAATAGTGTCACTGCTACAATTTTGTAATTGACATCTCTTTCTACTAGATATGTAGTTGTGACATGAAATTTATGTGTATATATTATTATGCACGTATATATGTATGCATGCATGAATATATATCTACCTGTCTGTCAGTAAACTTGGTTGAAACCAGGAAAAATAGTAGAGGTTTTAAACACTGCAGGGCTAGGGTAAAAGAACAGGACTGTTGTGAGAAGACTGGTCAGTGTAATTAGACCACCTATGTGGTGCTAATTAATGCTTCTGGAATTTAGGCATCTACCTTCCCACAAAGACTACTCACGCTGACTTATTTGATGATGATATTTTGCATGGAGTATCCAGGCCTTTGAGATCCATACTCCTGAGTTGAAAACTAGCCAGAGGTGGGGAGATTTACATTTCAAAGGAGAAGAGAATTAATGATTACAAGTTCTCCAAAGTAAATGGCCTAATAAAAATAAATCAGCAGCCTCTCATCAATATATCTGTCCAAATTTTAGTGCAGCTGAAGGGAACATTAGAACACCTTGGTAAATATCTGAAGTAAATTTTGTGAGTTATGTTGTTTGTTTCCAGCGAGTGGATGAACCCCACACATGACTAACATACGATGCATTTTCTTGTTCTTATACTGAGCAGTCAACACTTTGGAAAATAAACCTTGGTTGAAATTTTAAAAAGTAAAAGGAAGAAGAAAGATTTTACACAAGAAGAACACGTGGACGCATGACTTGGTGAATGGCAGTGGAAGATAAAGCTTCTTAGACAGCACTGGCACCTTTCCGACGACACGAGCCCGTGAAGCTTTCCTACCAGCAGTGGGAGTGAACCAGAGTCATGCAAACACACTGAAATGCTGCGCAACGGACATTTCTCTGGGTAGTCAATAAGTTTAGTATTGAGTATACCAATCATATTTGTTGTCATGTACTACTACAGAGCTGACTACAAATTTCATGGAAACATATTTAGTGTAGTAGAAGAAAAATAAAACTTACCTCTAACTTAAGGAACAAGATAATTTCCTTTGTGATTGTCTTTGATATTTCTTGAGAAAGACTTTACCTTTAATCTCAAAGGTATAATATGTTTATGAGACTAAGTAGCAGTCCTTGGATCTTGAGGTTTGGACCTTCTATTATTATTCTCATGTTTCCAAGAAGACACTAAGAAGGGGAGGGTGGAAAATGTCTCCTCCCTTTTTGTTAAACAGAGAAAGTTTAGTCTTTGTGTACTGATGACATGATTGCCAGATGCTCCAACTTTTACAAAAGGAGGAGAGAGCAGGAAGGGAGAAGGTGGAGGCATCACAGAAGAAGGAGGGATGAGGAATGCCCCAAAAATCTGTAGGTAAAATTTGGATTGTGAGTCCTTCTATGACTCTAGGTAAATCTTCCAAAAAGGAAAAACACAAATTATATCCAGAGATTCTTGTCCAAATCTGATTTTTATTTTTTTATTTTAAGTAACTCTTACATGAATTCAATAACATAGATGAATATTCAGCATCACCTCAGATTTAATTATAACAATTATGATTATTACTGTTAAATTTGTGAAAAACGAAAAGCAACCAGCAACAACGATAAAAAGATCATATGCTCATTGTTACAAAAGATGAATGAAATGGAGATATATTTCTTAGTAAATGTTTTACATGTTTACACCTTCCCAGCCAAAAAAGTGAATCCTATTTCTTATCCTTGTTTCTCTAGGTACCCTAAATTGAAGGCTGTTTTGATAAAAATTTTCTAAAGACTTTCTTATACTTGGGATCCAAGCCATGTACTTTTCTTTCATTAGTTCTTTTTATTTCTTTTTCAGCCTGGTCTAACCTGGTTAGACTTTCATTGGAAAAGAGTTTTTATTTAATTACAGTCATTTTGGCGGGGCGGGGGGGGGGGGGCGGGGTATCCAGTCGTGTGGCCTGAACTCTGGGCCTGGGTGCTGTCCCTCAGCTCTTCAGCTCAAGGCTAGTGCTCTACCACTTGAGCCACAGCACCACTTCCAGCTTTTTTTTTTTCTGTTTATGTAGTGCTGAGGAATCGAACCCAGGGCCTCATGCATGCAAGGCAAGCACTCTACCACTGAGCCACCTTCCCAGCCCCTAATTACAGTCATTTTAACGGGTGCTGGTAGCTTATACCTGTAATCCTGGCTATTCAGAAGACTAAGATCTAAGGACAGGAAAGCCCATGATGGCTGAGATCTAAGGACAGGAAAGCTCATGATACTCTTGATTGCCAATTAACCAACAAAAAGCTGGAAGTGGAGCTATGACTCAAGTAGGAAGCTGCAAAAAATGTTAAGGGACCACACCCAGGCCCTCAGTTCAAGACCTTAGACTGTTGTGGGACGTGCACATGAACACATACACACACAACGCACATACACATACATACATATACACATGCACATACACACAAACACACAATTGAAGTTACTTCTAAAACACTAATTTTAAACAACTCTGTCAAGATTTGCAAATTTATTTTGCAATTACTACATTTAATTTCAATTTTACTGTTTTTTATTTAGAATACTGAGCTATTTATATGAGAATTCCTGATAAATATGTCAATAAGATCAGATTAGGTATTAATTAGAAGCCCCAGGATGATTTAGTGGATATTAAGTATTTACAAGTAATGAGCTAATTGGTTCATGTTCTCCATTCTGCAACTGCAATCTTGCTTAATGAGTGTCCATGGCATTGCAATCTCAGAGTTTAGAACACTCTATCAGGATGCGAAAGCTATTTGGTACAGCAAGGACAGTTAAGCAAGTGCTATAAACACAAGTCTACCAGTGCCAGGGAGAAAAGTTTATTGGGCTACTACTGCTTTGTATTGGGGACTATGCGTTGAATTCACTTGTAAAGGCTGACAGCTCCCATTACTGCTACTCTAGGCTCTTTCAAGTGCTTTCTTTAGTTTTAAATAATGGTTAGTTAGCAAACCAAAATACTGATTTCAGCATGAAAAGGAAATAATGATGGTTAATTTTCCAACACTTTTTTTTGACAAAATGTGCATTATTAGATAATCTTCCTTCAATAATAATAGTGAACATGAAATGACATTACATCCTCATCTTGATGGTGCAGCTGATGGCCATTAGGTCAGGTTTGGTAGCATATACCTGTAATCTCAATACTCAGGAGGCTGAGGCAGGAGGATTTAGAGTTCACTGCCAATCTGGGCTACATAGCAGTACACTATTTGAATTAAAAAAATCAACAACACAAAATAAAAACAGATGAACCACATAACACCCTCCCCCCCAAAAAAAACCCAACTAATTCAAAATCCACACACACTAAAAGCAAATACCCCAAGTAAGCAAAACCAAAAAAAACAACAAAAGTTCACTTGATGCTGGATTTTATTTGTGTTTTACAATATGAGACATCTACACATGTAATTCTAGCTACTTAAGAGGCTGAGATCTGAGGATTGTGACTGGAAGCCAGTCTGGTCAGGAAAGTCTGTGACATGATTATTTTCAAGTAACTATCAAAAAAAATTGGAAGTGAAGCTGTGGCTTAAGCAGTAGTTTGTTAACCCTGAGCAAATAAGCCCAGGGACCTTGCCCAGGCCCTGAATTCAAACCCCTGGATCAGCTCAAAGGAAACAAAAATGAGACCTCTGTTAATTGTCTTAAATTTATTTTCTCTCTCTTTTTTAATCTAGCCATCTGCTGTTTCTATAAAATAGAAATGATGTTGTTTATGGAGGAAGAAAAAGTCACAGTGACCATGAAATTCTGCTATTAAGCTTTTATTAACACATGAAATTTCTAAGCAGTATTTTCCAAAATGAACTTGGCTCCAAGGACTTGAGTCATGGCTGCCACCCCTTTTCTCCTGAGGTTGCCGCACTGAGGATTCTTGGCTTCACCACATCATGTTTCTGGAGCATAAAAAGAAGGAGGTTGACACGCTGCTGTGCTCTCTTCCTCTGCTTGTATATGTAACTTGTGGAACCTTCGGAGGACAGGTCTTAAAGTAGGACATCTTTGTTTAGGAATGGCTGGCGCATTTTAATCAAGTTTCTAAAAGATTGAGTCATCTTCCTTTCTGTTCCAGCTGCAGTTTCTGCTGGTTATCTTGAACTAGTCTGTCAGAGGACATTGACATTATCCAGTATGAACTACCATATGCAGCTGGATCTTCATCCAGCAGCATCAAAAGATACTTCTATTTATACTTGCTCCTTCACTGGAAGTGTCCCCTCTCTGTTCAAGGTCTAAATCTCTATAGGCATCCACATATGGACTTCATCGCTATTTCTCCTGTCTTTAGTAACTTCTGCTTTTTATTTTCTATGGGCTCCTAGCCTCTTGCCTAAACTAAACTGCAAAGAATATGCACAAGACTTTAGGTTGGATCTCTAACAACACACAAGTACACAAACACACACAGACGATAATGCAAATAATTCTCTCATTAAAAAAACATCAACTGGATATGGTGTCTGTAATCCCATCACTTAGGAGGCTAAGGCAGTAGGATTATGAGTTTGAAGCCAGCCTGGCTGTAGAACTAGATTCTGTCTGAAAGAAAACATTTAAAACATTTTGCTTTAACCAAACAAAGCACAAAAAGAAGGTCGAACTCTTATACATCATATTTTCAATTAAGAAGCACTTATTTGTTATTTTTTTCTGGTGAGTCTAGGGTTTGAAGTCAGCATCTTGTGCTTGATTGGTCGGTACTGTTATGTGAGCCATGCTTTCAGCCCAGCTGAAGGCAGACGTTTATGCTCAAGCTGGCTTTGACCCGTGATCTTTCCAGCCTCTTGAATAGCTAGCATAACAGGTATACAGCCCCAGTACTCAACCAGAAGTACCTATTTAAATGCCAGTTGAGGTTTGCTTTGATGTTTGGGCTATCCTAGGTTTCTGTTTCCCTTCTTAGCTTAAAAATTGATAAACCTGATCTAACCTGATGTAACAAAAATTGATGAACCTGATCTAACCTGAATTCATTGTACCATAACATATATCCAGACTCTACCGTGCTAATCAGAGTTGTAGTTTTTAGGTATCTTTCTTTTCAACATGTTTTCTTTTTGTGGTAGAATTAGGCAGGACTTTTTGCTTATTCTGACTACTTTCTTTTTTATTTTTACTATATATCGATTTTGCTTCCATTCAATTACTCTTAAGATTCTTTTCTTCAAGGATTTCTCCTTGGATCTAAACATAAGCATTCCTTAACACTCCATCTTTGACCATTGCATCTTGGTATTTGATAGGATTTTTTAAATCCCTGTTTCTGTGAGTTTCAAATGTTCCTCTTACATGTGATCTCTGTCCTTTGGTTGCCATATTTTTCCTTGTTTATCTAATCTACTTTGTGGACATGGTTTCTATTAGTCATGTAATTTAACTATATCTAAGTCTTAGCAGATGCAAATGCTAACACTAATAATGTGCATTGCTCAAGACATCACCTTCCTTCTGGGGATTTCAGAGATTCCCTGAGCATCTCCCATCGACTCACCTGCTGTTCTACATGATTTTTCTGCTGCATCCTTGTAGTTGTGCCGTGTTCAAAAAGCACTTGCAGATATATACTTTGGAACTGTGTTCTTTTCAGCACTCTTTATCACACTTGCATCAAACCCAGACATCCAACATGTGGTCTTGTGTCCCATGCTGACACAGTCCCACATGCAACGAAGGTCAGCCTGTGGGCATTTATCTCTAAGAAAGTGTACATTTGGTACACAATGTGATCATCAAAACAAATGTCAATAATGGAAACAAACAGAACTATTTAAGTGCAAATGTTAAACTTAATGTACGTTCTAAATAAAAGTGGCTGAAGTCATTATTCACATTTACATTCATGATGTGCATTCTCTTGCACTGTTTTTCAGCTTCTGATATTGCAGAAATTGCCTACAAAACCCTTTTGGTTCCATAGCTCAAACCTGGGAATCACTAGACCAGAACTAGGACTCTGTTTTTCCATAGTCATACTTGATTTGACCATTTTTAAATTAAGTTTATAATCTCCAGTGCTACCCCTCCACAATGGGCTTTCTTCTTATATGTGCTTTTGCTAAAACATTTGAAAGCATTCCTTTCTATCTTCATTCTGTTGTGTCTCATATTCCATCTACCAGCAAAATCTGTTACTGGGCCCTCAAATTTTATTTCCAGATCTATGCTCTCAAGCTGTATTGCTGATGCTCTGATCTATCATTTACTGCTGCTGCTCCATTAAGACTTTCTGTGTGGCAGACACTTAGACATTACTAGATCCATAACTAAGACGAGGTGCAGTAAGAACATTTAGTTATTCTCCCCATATACTGAAGTCAGGTCAGGAAAAATGGGATTGATTAAAAATAAATTAAGGAGTAGATATCCATTACAGTCTAAATAAAAATGTCTGGATTTTCTCAAGGGCAGAGAAATGTGCAGTGGTCTAAGCAATGTGAGAGGAAGGACAGACTATCTGCTTCAAACTCCTGGAAAATTTAGGCTACTACATTTTTTGCCCATTTCCAGTTTTGTATTGTTGAATCACATCTAGTTATTGTTACTTTTTTTTTAATCATTAATCTACAGTACTAACACCCTTCCCTAGCTCCATAAAAATTATCTTCACAGATTCTGACACAAGGCACAGCCAGATGAGAATTCCAACTCATGAAGACTCAGTGTTCAAATCATATTAGTAAAGAAGTGTCTGGAAAGTAGCTTCCCAAACCCTCATAAAATAAATAAGTAGAATTTGAAATCTGATTGTAAAAATTAATTGCTGCTTAGTCAGTTCTGTTTTATAACAAACCCAAGAGCATTTTTTTTACTTTTTATACTTTAAAAATTGTGATTGTAAAGGTGATGTACAGAGGGGTTACAGTTACATAAGTCAGGTAATGAGCATATTTCTTTTTGAACAGTGTCACCTCTTCCTTCATTTTCTCCCAGTTTTTCCCTCCCAATCCTCCTTCCAAGAGAATTTTTAAGCAGAAAGACATTCTTCGTTACCTGCAATTCTAGTTGAGGGCTTGAGGAAAAAAAAACTAATATAACTTCAAGAGAAATACCATATCATCAGCCAAGATGACTGGAAAAATATGAAAATACAGGGATTACAGGGACTTCAATTATAGACATCTTGTGTTGAAAATAGGAATATGTTTTGGTGATTACTGATATTTCCTCTGCATGGTAATTTGTCCAGCCTTTCTCAACTCTGATTACAAGGTTTGCAGAAAGAGAGAGAAATTTTATTCATGTGGAAAGCAGAAAGGTGCTCCAACTCACCCTGAATGTTGAAAGGAATTCTGTCTGAAAACTAAGTGTAGAAGTTAACTAATGATCAATAGATATTGTAAACATAGGGAGCAAAGAAAAGAGCATCATGAGATGCAGCTGCAAATACATGGAGATTCTGTAACTGTACTATGAGCTTAGTAATGCCCAGTCGAGCTCCAAGTATTATGCAACAGGCAAGACAATGTCACGTGTTCTACCTAGCCCAGAATCCACCAGCATTAAAAAGTGGCCATCATTTTACATACTGAGTTTGGTTGTATGCTGTTCAGCACCATAAACTGGAACCCTGGATTATTACCATTTACTTTTAGTTCCCTATAGTTTTGTAACTCCCTAGCTTAATAATTCTGTCATCTGATCAAAGTTTTCATTCATCCTGGTGCAGTCAAAACTGCTACTTTTAAACTTTTAATCTCCAGAAACACGATGTAAGGCCCTTGCCTCTAGAAGAGGAGGCGTTACCTTCAGCCACGTACTAATTACATCTGCAGATTCAGTAAACTGTAAAAGAACCGTCCATGAGGTATGGTTAATGAGCAGCGGGGTAGGCCCTGTCTGGCTGTGCGGATACCATCCTTCTCTATCAAGATTTCCAACAACATTGCAGACAGAGTAGCTTTTAGGGAGGACTGACATAGCTAATGACTAAGACAGAAACAGTCTGAGTCTTTTTTATTTTTTTGCCACTGAAGTAATTTACTTTTTTGAGTTTTGTTTCTTCTTTTTCGAGATTGAGTCTCAGTCTCAGTAGATAGTGGAGTCTGGCCTTGGATTCATAATCCTGCTGCCTCCACCTCTTTGAGTTTTTTTTTAATCTTCCCAAAAGACTTGTCTCCAGGGTAGACCTATTATCAAATTTCACTTTAGACAGATCATCAACCACTGTAATAATGAGAACAATCACGGTTCTTTATTTGTTTATATATTTTTAGTTGTGATCTATCTCCTCAAAAAAAAAATCAGTTACTCAGTTCTTCACCTGGAATTCATTAAAAACGTTCTGTGTCTCGTTCTAACTCTGGCTTTGTGAAACTTGCTTCTGAAGAGGCTTTCCAGGGCCGAACCAGTAGGGCAGTCTGAAGGCTGTCCCCTACTCCATGTCCCATTTCCTCTTACAGATGCTACTGCCCACTTATGTTTAGCTCCATTTTAGATGCTACTTCCAAAGGATCCAGAATTATACATGTGCCCTTCCAAACCTTATGTATCTAGTCACTTATTTCTATTAAATATAAGAAAGAAGTTTTGATAATTGTGCCCTGGTAGAGGGATATGAAAGGGAAGTGCTGTGTGCTGGTGGTTTACAGCTATAATCCTAGTTACTCAAGAGTCTGGGATCTGAATATCAAAGCCATCTCCGGCAGAGAGATGGCCTCTATGAGACTTCTATCTGCAGTTAACCAGGTGTGGTTCAAGTGACAGAGTCCAGCATGAACAACAAAAAAAGCCAAGTGAGAGTGACAGGACCTGAATTCAAGTTACCGGTATGACACTGAAGAAAGGAGGGATATGTTCTCTGTCCTTTATCTGTTATTAGAGATAGAAATCATTTTTTTGTAAGGGAACTAGTAGTTGAATTGGACATTCTGCTAACTAAACTCTATCAGGTCATTATGAGCAAATCTTCAGTCATCTACTTGTATAGGAGATGAGTACTGATGGCTCAGTTAGGAATGGTACAAAAAATGAATAAATAAAATTATCAAAGTCTTTTTCCCCCCTTTACGAACAGCACAATCAGTTTTTCCCTTGAGGAATTAAAGTTACCCATTCTGGAGACTGCTAACATTTTTTTGCCAGGGAACCATTATTTTAACCTGTTTTTCAGGGCTGGAGACTTGAGACTTTCCCACGTTGGAATTCAAGGCTTTCTACTTGGTTTACTGTCTCGCTTGTTTATTGAACATTCAGGGACTTGGGTAGTCTAAAAGGACCTTGGACTTGTTCCTCTGTTGACATTACTTACCACAGCAGTGGTCCCTGTCGTACCTAAGGGAAGTGAAGCATTTCATTACTTGCCTTCTCAGCAAATAAACATCCTCTCAGCTGAGGCCAGTTTCCCTTGGGTAATGACTCTACTGCCATAGATATTTAATTGAAGATTTATGTTAAAAGAGAAGAAACACAACAACAAAAATGCATTATTGTGATGTGATACTTAGAGCACTGCATTGCTCAGTGATTTCAGTGGTGGTGTGTCAATTGTCAAGATATACTGAAGGAAAAACGTGAACAAAGACGATGCTTAGATTTCTGAATACTGTTTACTAGCCATAATTCTTGAATTGTTGGAAAACATTATTAATCACTCTGCCAATAAATTTTGAAAGCTGTTACTCCCCTTAGCTGTAGAAATACTTATTCTCCGCTTTAAAAATTGAAATTCAAAAGAATAAAGTAACTCTGAAGGCTTCAATTCAGAGTTGATTTTTCCAAAGGAGATGAATTCTTGAATATGTGGTTCTTTTATTATATACATTTATGGTTGGAATGTAGGTATTCATTAGTTTTACACTTTGCTTTTTATAGAAGAAGTACATGCTACATTTTAAAACTTCTTGAAGTATACAATGCTAGTAGAAAGCTATGTAATATAGCACATGGTCTCCCTGATATGTGGATGTTAGATTCAAAACACAATAAGGTATGACAAAGTAAATAGGACTCAAGAAAGCTATACAACAGTTGTCTAGGGATATATTTCACATATACCCAAAGCTGTGATCTGCATAATGAGGAAAGGCAGAGAAGAGCCCATAGTAGAGACTGAGAGCATGTATCTTGGGGTGTGTAGCCTCTTTAAGCTTGATGGAAACTATGCTGCTACAAAGGCCTCAAAATCAAGATTTAAAATCCTTGACTCTGTTCCGTATATTAAATTGAAAAATGGGCTACAGCTTGTTCTAAATTGCCTGTTACAAATAAATTCCTACTTTCAAATACCTAGGATTATTTCTTCTCCTGATAGTGACTTAAAAAGATTCCTTTTGCCACAAACACCTAAAGCCACATCATTTGTTTCACGATTGTGCAGAACTTTTCGGCTGAGTGTTATAAGAGATAGAGCTTTCTCCACCCAGCACCCTCATTCATTCTGGTAAACACAGGATCATACACAAGAAGCCAAAGACACAGGTATCTTAGAGGACCAAGTCAGAGGATCTAGTTGTTTTGTTTCTTGTAGTATATCTCATGGTTTTCCTGGAGGATGTGGCAATATTTGGGAGGAGAAAGAAGAAGTGAAGAAGTGGGTGGAGCCTGGTATGACTGGGAGGGCGGAGCTAGCATGGAGAGTGCATGGATGTGGCTCCAAGGGCAGGAGGAACCTCTGTGACCCTGGGAGGTCGAGCTGCTGTGAGACCCAAGGGCGCCTTTCACGAATCTGTAGCCTCTGTAATGGGCTAGCTTTTATAGCTTTTTGTTTCATATACCGTATTCTCACACTTTACTTATTTAAACATTGTAAGCATGCATACTACGTATTCTATATGAGAGTTCTAGGGTCTCATTCTCATTTAGCTTTTTCACTCAAGGTTGCCACTTTACTACTTGACCAACACCACCATTCCAGGTTTTGCTGATGAACTGATTTGTTGACCCAGGCTGGCATTGAGCCTTTCCCCTTCCTTTTTCCTTCCTGTTGGTCCTGGGGCTTGAACTCTGGGCCTGGGCACCGTCCCTTAGCTCTTCAGCTCAAGGTGAGTGCTCTAACACTTGAGCCACAGCACCACTTTTTTCTGGTGGTTAATTGGAGATAAGAGTCCCCCGGACTTTCCTGCCCGGACTGGCTTTGAACTGCCATCCTCAGATCTCAGCCTCTTGAGTAGCTAGGATTATAGGTGTGAGCCACAGGTGCCTGGCTTTCCACTTCCTCTTTTTTATTTGGCGGTTTGCATGTTTTATTGGAATGTACCTTAGTTGATTGAGTGAGGCTAGAATGAGGTCAGGCTGGCTGCTCTCCCAGTCTGGGACACTGATTGAAATTTCTGGTTGGATATCTTTAATATTACTTTCCTTCAGAGCGTATATAATACTTATGATGTAGAACTTATTATCTTACCGGAGTCAGTATCAGTCTCACGTTATCATGATTTGACACGTGTTGAGGCAGTGAGAACTAATAACCTTCTTAGAACCATAGGCACTTTAAAGTCATTAGGCTTTGTTGCTATTGTTATTGTTATTGTTAGCCTGCCTGTAACCCTAGCTCCTCAGAGGCTGAGATCTGAGGATTGCCATTGGAAGCCAGCCTAGGCAGGAAACCCTGTGAGACTTTTATTGCCAGTTAACCAGCAAGAACAAAAGGAGAAGGAGGAAAACATCCCCACAAAGTCATTTAGCTAATAGTGGTAAAGTCAAAATTTGAATAAGGTCTGGGTGTCTTCACTTAATCACTACTTTGCTCTAAAGCAATTGTTTTGGAAGCTAATTTGTATTTTCTGCTCTTATTGATGAAGTACTTGTCACTTACCCCATTTCTCAATGATTGGTCTGAAAAATACTTGGACTTAAAAAGATTTCTTGATTGTCTAAACGAATTTTTACTTATTTATATCTTTATTGATATCACTGGAGTTTGAACTCAGGACCTAACGTTTGTTAAGTGGTAAGTTGGTGCTCTATCACTTGAGCTACACTGCCAGGCCTAAGTGAGTGTACGGTCTATACTAAGAGTAGGGGTTGACACTGGGATCTAGAGGGGACTTGGAGGATGACCTGGGACCGCGTTCTCACCAAGACCTTCTGGAATCTCACCATAGGTTATCTGGTATCGTGGCTCTGAATCAACACCTCTCAGAATGCGTTTACAAACACAGTCATAATGTGTCCCCTCTGTGCCACAGCGTTTTAGAGAAGGTTGTTAATTACAGGTCTTTAACTTCCTTTTGCATACAGAATTTACCCAATAAAACTTTCAGCAGTAAATTCTATCTCTTATTCTTTGAGATATAAATCTAATCCCAGCCTCTTGCTTGGATTTAAAGGCCTAGACTGTGTTTCTCTAGATGCTGGGAGCCTTTCCTTTTAGGTGAAATCATTAACATAGTAAGCCTCTGTCTTGTAGCTTTTCTCAGAATGTAGGAGTCAATTAGCAAATATCGATAGCTTCATCAAATCTATACACCCTCACCCCTCTATAGGTCTATATCTTCCTGATTTTTACTCAGTCTTCATTCCTGTTACAACTGTCTTGAATGAAGTCTTTTCAGTACATTTTATCTTTTCCCCATTTCCTTTCCTTTCCTTGACTTGCCTTTCTCTTTTTTCCTTTCTGTTCCTTTCCTTTTTCTTTCTTTCCTTTCTTGCCTTTTTTCTTTTCCTTCTTTTCTTCCCTTCCTTTTTTCTCCCTTTATCCCCTCTCCTTCCCTCTTTCATTCTGCCCTCTCCTTCTTCCTTCCTTCCCTTTCACCTTTCCTCTCCTCTCCCCTTTCCTTTCTTCATTTCTTCCCTCCCTCCCTCCCTCCCTCCCTCCCTCCCTCCTTCTTTCTCTCCCTCCCTCCCTCCCTCCCTCCCTCCCTTCCTTCCTTCCTTCCTTCCTTCCTCTGTCTTTCTTTCTCTTTCTACTTTCCATATCTTTGGAACAGTGGACATTTATTTTAAAGAATATATTAATCATTGACATCCAGGTTTTCTGTTTTTTAAAATTTCTACTTAAGCCTAGCTAGTGTGATAGCAGTTAGTGGAAAAGTAGACAGCAAAGTGTAGCTTATAGAATTTATGGATCCCAGGATGAGCTGATAAAATCAAACCTGCCTGACATCAAAGGAGAGCTACAAAAGAATGAGGAAGTAAGGAATGTTCAATGATGAAACCTTACTGGAAACAGAAAGGAGACCCCAGTGAGGTGGTGAAGCAGCCTTCAGGGACTCCAGTTCTCTCTGTTTAACCTAAGGCCATGCTCAGTAACAAAGATGATGGAGCAAGATGGCTGACATGGATTGAAGTCTTGTCTTCTCATGGCCACATGTATGCATGTGATCTCTGTCCATCACATTTCTTCACTAATAAACTATCCAATCACCTTTACGGTGTTCACACTCCTGCCGGCCACAGGGACCAAGATTGTTCAGCTGCCCTACGTTTCTGGTGCCCTGAATGTCTGATGCTGTGTCCCGGCGGCTTGGGATTGAGAATGCCTTTCTCTGGCTTAAACTCATACAAAGGGCACATATTCTGGTGAAGTAACACAGATATGGCTGTTCAAATGGCAATACTAATACGGTTTGATCATTTTCCTTTAGTAAAACTCAGTCTATGGACACTCAGAGGTAAAATGTGAAGTCATGCCGAACACAGTGATGGGAAGCTGCTTTATTCTCAGAATGCAGTATTGCGCCTCTGGCTTGGCCCACTGACTCCCCTCCCCTCAGCCCAGTCTCCAGCCCGGAATCCTCATCTACAGAGGAAACCACTCCCCTCCTTCTCAGGTGATAGGTGACGGAGAGACTGGGCAGGAGACTTGGCTCCAACAGTAAGGCTCCAAGAGCCAGATCTGTACCAAACCTGGAGAAACTCTTTGAACCCTCCAGCTACCTGGCCTCCACCCATTACTCCCACTTAAATCCCTCCACCCCTCACCCCATTAGGCCACACCTCCTGTCTCCGACTCCCCTCTGGTCACATGGCTTCCCTGTTTAACGTTCCCTTTAAGTTGGTCTGGTCTGTTTCTTTATTCGAATCCCTCGTGACTCAGTTTCCTAACACGCAGTAAACCAAAAATTGTTTCTCACCGGAAGGAATCTATTTTATTTTTTCCAATGTAAATCATAATGCTTACATTTATAAATATCCCATGTGGAGTCTGAGGGCGGAGCCTGCACTCCTGGCGCGAGCTTCTCTTTAAGCACGCTCCCTGGCCTTCGTTTTTTATCAGCATAAGCTAATGAGAAAGGCTGAAATTAATTGGTTTTCAGGAAGACAGTCTGTTTTGGGGAGAAGTTCTATGCAAAAACAACTTAGTTCTATAAGCTTTAAATTAAATCTTGTTGCCAAACAGGAAGGTTATATAGCTTATTGATTTTCTTAGCCATTAATCTACCTTAAGCATTACTTCAGTCTCAGTAGCACTTAGCTCTTTTAACTTACTTATAAAAGCTCACGATAATCAGCTTCCTTTGCCCGTTCACTGGGTAAATCAGAGTAATTTTCTCCAACAAATTGTATTGCAAAGATACAACTGGGCTTAAACAAACCACATAAACAATTCTTCTAGTGAAATCTCCAGTTTTATAGGGTGGTCATTGTGAATAAAAGCATTGCTCTAAACTTGGTAATACCGTTAGCATCTATTGTTTTTGGTTTGATTTTAGGTATGCTCTACTTACACATAGAAATCCAAACCCCCTTTTCAGACTTAAGCTCAACCCCTTTCATATTTCAGTGTTTATTCTTTCTTAAACTTTGAGCATTTGGGCATTTTGCTTGTTTATCTAGACATACATGCCTTATTTTTCTTGCTGTACATGAATTTTGATTGCATTTTGTTTGGAACAGAGAATTTTTTTTTTTTTTGGGTCGGTCGTGGGGGTTGAACTCTGGGCCTGGGCACTGTCCCTCAACTCTTCAGCTCAAGGCTAGCGCTCTACCACTTGAGCCACAGTGCCACTTCTGGCTTTTTTTTCTTTTTGCTTATGTGGTGCTGAGGAATCGAACCCAGGGCCTCAAGCATGCAAGGCAAGCGCTCTACCACTGAGCCACCTTCCCAGCCCAAGGAACAGAGAATTTTTTTAAATTATACAATCACAGAAATCTAAACACTAGATGGAACAAAGAAATATTTTTATTTTTTAAAATGTGATTGTTATTATGTGTTGACACAGGCTTTTAACTCAAGTTGATAACTTGATATGCAGACACAAATCAGTCCACTTAGACTTGAGCCCCCTCAAGTGTGAGTCCTGTTGTGTTACAATATTTAGATGATATATAGATGGATAGATAGCTAATAGGATAGACAATAGATAGAGCAACAGGGAAAGTAAAAATGTTAGATTCAGAAATAGAAACTGAAGAGTAAAGACTGGAAAAACAAATCAGATGCTAAGTTAAAAGGAGACAAGTCAGGAGCTATTAGTGGCTCATACCTGTAATTCTAGCTACTCAAGAAGCTTAGAGCTGAGGATCTGTTTGAAGCCAGCTTGCCATGCCAGAAAATCCTGTGTTTGAGATTCTTATCTCCAATTAATCAACAATAAGCTGGAGGTAGAAGTGTGGTTCAAGCCATCTTTGAGTGACATCTTTGAGTGGAAAAAACCAAGGTGGAGCTGTGTTTGATATTCTTATCTCCAATTAATCAACAGTAAGCTGGAGGTTGAAGTATGGCTCAAGCCATCTTTGAGTGACATCTTTGAGTGGAAAAAGCCAAGGTGGAGATCAATACCCAGTTCAAGACCCAGTTCTGGCATAAATTAAGAAAAAAGGAATGAGACATAAAGGATTCTAAATTTTCCTTCTTCTTTGAGATACTAAAAATAAAAATAGCCAAGTGCTGGTGGCTCATGCCTGTAATCCTAGCTAATCAGAAGGCTGAGATCTGAGTATTGTGGTTCATCACCAGTCTTGGCAGGAAAGTCTGTAAGGCTCTTTTCTCCAGTAAACCACTAGAAAACCAGAAGTGGTATTATGGCTCAAAGTGATGGAGTACTAACCTTGATCAAAACAGCAAAAGAGCTCAGCAATAGATCCTAGGCCTCACAACTAACCCTCACCCCCCAAAAAACTCAGAAAATTGTGCGTAGAGAATTGAGAAATTGGATGACATGTCTGATATAATCCTGAAACTCACCTTGCATTTTGAATAATCTTAGATCACATCTTCAAGTTTTGAAGAGTGAGCATTCATTTGTCAAATTTCAGGTCTGAGGATAGCCTAGAGCTCATGGTCTAATGACCAGAGGTTGCTGGGACCTCATGGCCACAGGAATTTTTCCCCAGCTGAGAAAATACAAAATACTCCTATTGCTTTCCAGAGTAAGAGCTTTTTCTCCTATGGCTCCTTTTTCGTATTTCTCCCTAATCTGTTCAACTCGAAACTGGCAAGCTAAGGTAATCTCTTCCTCTCCTCAGCTAGGAGTCACATTGGATATAACATGAAAACATTTTTCCTATGTAAGCAATAGTTATATAACTTTGGAAATACATTCATATTATATTGTTTTGTCTTTGAGGTACATTGAGCATGTGGTGACATTTCATGAAGTGTCATCTAGTGAGATGGCCACATACAGCTTCAAGCCTAAAACAGACAAAATCAACCTCACTGCTTTTCTCCTATTATAGAAATCGAGGCTAGACACTTCTGTTGCCTTTCTGTACTCGTCCTTAATCTGTTAGAATGTTATCTTTTTTGATTGAGATGAATATTAAATCTGTACCCTTTATAGGTATGTAAAATCCACTTTTTCTGGAACCTGCTATCCCTTACTTGGGCCCATGAATGAACTAAAGAAAGAGAAGAGCTAGGCATATCAGCTTCTTTTTATATCTATAGAGTTTGCTCTCATCTCCCTCTCTTTTGTAATCACCTTGGATTTCAAAAAGGACTTGATTAACTCTTCACATCTTTACACTGGGAGCTACCTCTGAAAAAAAAAGAACAGCAGTTTTCCTAGACGATGGACCATGTGGGGCTAAGTAATAATTATTCCTCCCTCCTAGCACCAGTTCTTTCCCTATTTAAACCTAGGACACATGTCTATACAAGGAAGTTGGGATAAAGCACATGCCTTGCTCCTTCCAATGGCATGATGTCCGAGTTAACTAATTTTCTTTATCTGGTCTTTCCATTACTTGTTATTTTATTTGGCATATTGCGGTGATTATCCGGAATCCTTATAGTTGGGCTTTCCTTTGCATACTGAGTATGCTGTAGCTGGGTACCTCCAAACTTTATATTTGGGCTCTGTCTTGCACGTCTTACTTTTCTATCCTTTACTCTATCCCAATACGGGCTTTTTCTTGACTTCAGTCAAAATTGCCTTTTAATTTTGTCCTAATATGAAATGTTTCCCAAGCACAGCAATGCTAGAGATAGGGCTTTGGGAAGTAATTGGATCCATAGGTTCTGCTATCACCATGGACTCATCCCTTGCTGGGTTGGGTCTAGATATGATAGGTTATTGAGATGTGGTATAACTTCAGGAAGTGGTACCTAACCGAAGAGATTGGGTCTTAGGAGACGGTCCCGAGTATTCTTTCTAGCCTCTCTGTCTCTCTGCTTCCCAGACACCACTCAGAGTTTGGACAGCTTTATTACTTCATTGCGTGCTCCCTGCCAGGCTATGACATTCTCCCTCAGCACAGAGTCCACGACCGACTGAAATCTCTGACACCAAGCAAACCTTTCAACTTTGAAATGGTTTTGTCACAGTCAGAAAGTGGCTGCCTTCCTTTCTTCTTGTCTTTAGCAGTAACTCAAAGCTGGAGTCTCATCCCTCCTTCTCATTCCTTTTAAGACTAAAATACACTGAAGGTTTCCCAAAATTCATGGGTTGAAACTCAACCACTGATGTGACAATACCATGAAATCAACCTTGTAAAGGCACTTGAGTGGAGCTTATCAAAGCAGGGGACTAGTAACCACTGCTTTCATTTCTGCCTTCTTCTATCTTCTTTGTGAAGACCCAGCCACAGGACAACATCCTGGAAGTAGAAACAGATGTTTAACTGGATACCAAATCTGCTGGAATCTTGATCTTAGACTTCCCACCCTGTGGAACTGGAGAAAATTCATTTATCATTTCTGTAAGTCCTTCTGTCTCAGAGATTTTACCATAGCAGCACTAATGAAAAACTAGGACATGATCTAAACTGAAGACATTTCCAGACCGTAATTTCTGAATTATAGATTAGCTCTGTATTTCCTTTCTTGTATCTGTCTTGTTCAATTTACTATAAATACTCTTCTTTCCTTTGTAGTACAATACTGAATTATATGTTAGAAAGCTAGATAGTAGATTGTTTGAGGCATTTGAGAAATACAGTTCCCCTCTACTTTTTTCCTTGTACCTGAACTTCTGGGATTGGGTAAGCCTGTATAAGTTATCTACAGATTTTTCCTGCAGCACATGAAGGGAACTTTGTAATGATTTATTTTGCACTATAGTAAATGGATAATTTTATTCAGAATAGCAATTTACCTCAAGCCTCAGACATAAGCATTATGACAGGCTGGGGGGGGGGGGGTCTACTGAGACATGTAATCCAAAACAATTTGAATTATAGTCACAATATCAATGAAGTGGGTTTTTTGGTGCTACTGGAATTTGAACTCAGGGCCCATGCTTACTAGGTAGCCACACTAAGAACCCAAGCTCTGCTCCCCGTCATTTTTCTAATTTTTAAATTTTTAAATTATTTTTCAGATAGGTTCTCACATGCTTGCCTGGGTCCGAGCTTAGAATGCATTACCTAATGTCTCCCAAATAGCTGGGACCACAGGCATGTAGCACAAGCTCAACTTATTCACTGAAAGGAAGATCTCACTCACTTTTTATCTGGACTGGTTTTTAACTCTGTGTCTCAATGGCTTAGATCACAAGGGTTAACCATGTCTGGCTTGTTTTTCTTTCCTAGGTTGAATAATAATTTTTGAATGAGTATGATGCTCACATCTGACTAGTGCAAAAATCATAAAGAACTTTGTGGAAGTTCCTTCAGAAAGTATAAGTGGATCCACTACATAAGCAAGCTATCCCATATCTGGGACTATAGTAGAAGAAAATAAAACCAGTATCCCAAAGAGATACTTGCAAGATCGTGTTCATTTGAAGTACTAATAACAGCATTGACTCATGCCTATCAATGAATTAATGAGTGAAAAATGCCATGGAAAATTATTATTATGATAATCTATTTTATTATTTATATTTTATTTTATATTATTGTAGAAGAATCAAATTCTATTATCAGGGGCAAGATAGATAGAAATGGAGAAAATTATGTTACATAAATTAACCAGCATACAAATATTGCATGTTCTCTTTCTTTTATATGTGACAGTTTAAAAATTTTGAAAAAGTCTACCTGAATGTAGAACAATTATTAATAGTGACAGGAGAGGGATAGGATGGATAAAGGCATGCTGGATTTGATCATTTCTTGCTGAATATAGATATATGGAAATATCATTAACCCCATGAATATGTGTAATTATTATGCAAATTTAAAGTAGTTTGCAGAGATGACAAATTTCAGTAATCTAAGCCACTTACTCTTTTTTAAGTGAATAAAATGAAAACTTATGTTAATGACAAGTGTCACAAAGAATGAGGTTGGTGAATCATCACAAGATTAACTTCACTTATGTTCACTCAAAGAATGAGCTCGGTGAATCATCACAAGACTAACTTCTCTTGTGTTCACTTGAAGTTCCGGATTTGGGGATTGAAGCTACTTTGAGAAATGTCCCCCAGTTGTATGCAGAGAATCATTAGTAAGCTCTTTTTTTAATTAGGAAGCCTTTAATAAAGAATGTGGGATTATTTTTATATACATTTAATTTGAACGCAGTTACTTTCCTCAATTATGTTCCTTTCCCTAATAACATTTCTGTGGTATGAGTAACATAACATTAGACATTTTAGCTGTTTAACGTGTGCAATTCAGTAGCCTGTTGTGTAATTTTCATCACTGTCAAGGTTCAGAGCATGTCCATCCCCCGCAGGAAGCCAAATATCCACTCAGCAGTTCTCCTATTTCTTCCTCACTAATCTTCCACTCCTAATTTGCCTTTTATCCCCATCAACTCACCTCTCTGGATGTTCCAAATCAATATGATGTGTGTCTTTTGTCTCTGGTTTATTTCACATAGCATAATATTTTAAAGTTTACACAGGTGGTGTACATTTTAATACTTCATTTTTTTTTATGGATGCTTGTATTCTATTGTTTGGTTATCTCATGCTTTTGTTTATCTTTCTATATAATAAGGAAATTTTTAGTTCTGCTCTTCTTGACTCTTGGGAATAATGCTCCTGTGAACATTTGTTCATAAGCATTGTTTGGACCATTGGTTTTTTATTCTTTTGGGGTATGTATCTAGGAGTAAAATTGCTGGGCCATATGGCCAGTTTACACTGAATTTTATGAGGCAGAATCAGAATTTTCCTTAGTGGTGTATTTCACCTTCCCACAAAATAAATAATTAGGTTGATTGTAATTTTAAAGTTTATTTAAAGTTTCTTTTTCCTAAAGTCAGAATTAAAGTATTTGATTACGTACTGTTCTTGTCAAGCTTTTGGCCACTTAGAGGATGGTGTGTACCGCATGCATATACCCAGTGCACTCACTTTCCATCAGCTGTACCTCAGCTACCTCAATACATGGGAAATAGATTCCACTGTGGTTTTATTTCTCCATTTCTCCATAGTGCCCAATGATAATGAATGTTTTTAATTCACATTTGTTGGTTATCATGTTTCTATTGTTTTAACTTGTACTATGATTTTAGTACTTTTGATCCATAGTATAAATCACTATCCCTCCACTAATGCTAACTTTAAAAAAAAGAGTAGTTAGCCTAGTGATGGTGGCTCATGCCTTTAATCCTAGCTAATCAGGAGGCTGATCTGAGGACTGAAATTTGAAGCCAGCTCTAGCTGGAAAGTTTGTGAGATTCTTAACTAACCCACAGAAAGTGGGAAGTGTGTGGCTCTAGTGGTAGAGTGCTAGCCTTGAGCAAACATGCTAAGGGATAGAACCAAGACACCAAGTTCAAACCTTTGTACTGGCACAGACACACAAAAAACTAAGATTTTAGAGGAATTGTGCAGTTTAATAAACTTTTCATTACTTGCATCTAAATATTTCCATTAATAAAGAAAACAATATTTTTACATTGCTGGAGTTCAAACCCAGGGCTACATCCTAACCCTTACAGTAGTAAATTTTTGTTCTTTAAATGGCATGGGATAAGAGACCAAAATATTTTCTTCAAAAATTATTCATTAACTAAAATACGGTTTGTGTTTTGCCATTTCTCTCTCCCTCCTCTTTTTGGGAAAAACTTTTTACTAAGTTCAGCAAATCATTGGGGAGTTGGTGCTGGTGTTCTGAGAAAACAGTCTTAGAGTTTAATACTCCTATTTTACTTCTGGAGTTTCTTCTTCTATTTTCTCATTCTATTTTCCTATCAGTCATATTATCTGTCATATTTTCCTATCTGTAAGTAGCAGTTCAAATTACTCACGATGGTGAATATTTTTTCATGTGTATGTTGCCCAATATACTAATATGTTAAATTTGCAGTATCATTTCAATATCATAATTTTATATAATTTAATATTGTAAATTTATACCATAATACTATAATTTTGATCCATAACATAAATTAGTTCAACATCTCTCCTTCCAACATTTATCCCTAGACTAACACTGAAGGATTGTTTTGGTGCTGGTACTGGGATCTGAACTTGGCAGTGCAATCTTACTTGGCTTTTTGCGCAAGGCATACATTCTACCACTTGAGCCACACCTATATTTTTGGCTTATTTCCCCTGTTCATTGGAAATAAGACCAGGGACAGCTTCACACCTGGATCCTCAGATCTCAGCCTCCTGAAAGATAACTTTAAAAAATGTTTTCTTTTTATTTTTTTTATTGTGAGAATACCGTACAGAGGAGTTACAATTACATGGCAAGATAATGAGTACATTTCTTATCAAGCATTGTTGCCTCCTTTGTTTCCCCTTCCCATCCCTTCCTATACTCCTCCCCTCCCCCCACTAGAACCTCCCCCCACCCCCCACTAGAACCTCCCCCCACCCCCCACTAAAGTTGTTAAGTTTGTTTTTCCACATAACGACTTGTACATTTCATTGTTGCAATGGGTCCACCTGTATCCCTAGTTAAACGATTTGTTTTTTTCCCCTTCCCCTCCACAAATTATACCAACATCTAAAACAAAAAGTATGGGTTATACTGTGAGGGAGGGACATACAAAGCAACATAGAAATCATCTTATAAATATGATAGAAACAATTGCATGAAAGGAAAACAAAAAACAAAAAACATTTGAGTACTTATCTTGGGGTTCATTCCCCTAACATCAACTTATCTGACCTTTTCTGCTTGACTCAGACATATACTAGTTTTGCAAATAAGGAAAACCATGGGACCTAGTTTCTTTGGGCCTGGCTTACTTCACCTAATATAATTTTTTCCAAGTCTTTCCATTTCCTAACAAATGGGGCAATGTCATTCTTTCTGATGGAGGCATAGAATTCCATTGTGTATAAGAGCTCCCCTATGACCTGGCAATCCCACTTTTGGGCATTTACCCAAATGATCACAAACAAGACCACACTAAAGCTACCAGCATGACTATGTTTATTATTTCATCATTATTTACCATAGCTAAGACATGGAACCAACCCAGATGCCCCTCAGTAGATGAATGGATCAAGAAAAAATGTTTTAAACTAAGATTTCAAAAGTTTGTTTAGAAAGGCAAGGCAAACTGTTTCTATGTGCCAGCTCTTTCTTTGATCTCTGGCTTCTCTTTCTAGGTGCTTTTCTCCTTCCTAACCCTAACCCTAACCCTCCGTATATTAGGATGAGCTGGGTATATAAGCCTATGAGTAGGTAGTGATACAAACTCATTATACTAGTTCATTTTTGCAGCCCAAATGTGGTGATCCATGGAGAGTCAGTAAGGTTTTTTATTTTTTTTATTTTTTATTTTTTGCCAGTCATGGTGCCCGAACTCTGGGCCTGGGCACTGTCCCTCAGCTCTTCAGCTCAAGGCTAGTGCTCTACCACTTGAGCCACAGCACTACTTCCAGCTTTTTCTGCTTATGTGGTGCTGAGGAATCGAACCCAGGGCGTTATGCATGCAAGGCAAGCACTCTACCACTGAGCCACCTTCCCAGCCCCTGGAGAGTCAGTAAGGGAACCCCAGTTTTGGTAGTGGCATTGAAGGGTACATTGTGAGTGTTCTGCTGGAAGTGGAGGAGCATTGCTTCAGCCTCCATGATGTCCTCCAAGGTTCTCTTAAAAGGACAGAGGAGCAGCCTGATTGGTTTGTACTGCCTGTCCTAGCATGTCTTTGGTTTGCAGCAGAGTTTTGTATTATTGTTTAAAAGTGTTCACTACTTGAAAAGAAAAGATGATTGTTTCTCAGAGAATTCCTCTCTTGCTCCTGTGACCCAGAAGATATTCATAACAGTCTATCATGGTGTGTTTACTGAATATAGCATACCTGCATGGATAAAACCATGAAGCAGGTTTCATTTGTGATACCAAAACACATCTAATTGCAGATAATTACTTCAGTTAATTAACTGGGGTTGCAATAGAATACTTTAGTAATCAATTAGCCACTTTACTGTCATATAAGAGGAGACAAAACAAAAAAGCTAAGGGACAGCACCCAGGCCCTTAGTTCAAGCCCCAGTACCAGGAAAACAAAAACAATAAAAACTAATGGGAATAGATTGTCCAATAAAAATACTGTCCAAAAATACTGCTTAATCAGCCCTTTATGCATTATGATTATGTATCTACTTTGAGATAAAATCATTTTGCATTCATTATGTCTAATTTTTTTATTAATTTAAATGTGCACTATATTCTTTTTTTTCTTTTTTACCTAAACAAGATACTGAACAGGACCTGAAGTAAGAGCCCATCTGTTCAGCTGTTTATCCATGCAATTCCTTTGTCTATGCATCCACTTGTCCATTACTTATGTTGCTATTTTTTTTTAGCTTCTCAAATGTGTGAAACCCTAAGAAAAAATGGCAGTGGGCCAAAATCTCTTCACTGTTTAAATGTATTAAGTTGAAATATGTCTTCTACTACACGAACTAAGCTATGAAGTTAAATATTATATAAGAATGTCTGAATTAACAAAAGGTCTTTATTGCATTATACATCCATCTATTAAGTATATGTTTAAATGTACATATGCATAAAAAAGATCACAAATGTAATTGTTTTAAGTAACATTAACTGAGAGACTACTAGTTAATGAATCTTTTCAATTGATCCAAGAATTAAAAATTACCAACTGTAATATAAACTTAAGACATAAATTCTCCAGGGCAAGACAACTTAATAATTATATACCTGTATCTTCTGCTACTCCATTAACCTGATCAATAGATCTCAAAATAAATTTCTGAGCTAGGTCTTTGAAAGATATGTTATTGCATTCCAAGTCTCCTTTTAAAATAATTACTACTTATAATTTATTCCACACAGGCACTCAAACTAGTCAATGTTTGAACAAATGTTTGATTTTATTAACATAAAGAATGTAAAATTTATTAGGTGCATAAATAAAATATCCTCAATTTGTATGATGACTATATAAGGCAAATTTATCTAATGGTTTTAGGCAATTCACTAATAAATATTTAACTATTAGTGTTAATATCTATTCTCAATTTCTCAATGTCATGATATCATTATTTCTGTGATTATTATAAGCTTGCCTAGATTTCTATTTTTCTGTCTCTTTTTACTTCCTTTGAAAGGATGGAGACATTTCAGTAAAATCTTAAATAATTAAAAAATTTCCCAAGAGTAAGTAAAACTCTTGAATTATTAAAATTCTCAGATATTACAGAAATTAAATTTTTACTTCATGAAAAGTCACAATTCCTTTAAATTGGATATAATAACACTAAGGTAAACTACACATTTTAAAATACATACTTTATAACTGCTACCCATTTCCCTTTCTACAAAAATCAAAGGTTCATTTTATGTAAGGTAGAGAATCTTCCTGAATTGTTCCTAATCCAAAGACGATCTGTGAGATTATACAATACAAAGAATGTTTCATTTCCAGGCCAAACAAATACATTGTTATGAACTGTTTTTCTTGTGATTGATTAATCTGTGCTGACTGTTGACAGTAATTTTGCTAAGCCTGTAGTTTCCTTGGATTAGACAAACTTTTCAGTTTGATTCAATGGAAGACAGTTGGCATTTCTGTTTGGCTTTTCAGTTAGTCTGTAGATACACAGGACTGAAGAGGGTCCACAGGAGCTATATTTTTAGGAAGACATCCTGCCATCTAACCATAGATGCTGAAACTGCTCCTCTGAGTCAAGCGAAACTAGGTGAGAGGGAGGGATAGGCAGAGGAAGAGAGACAGTGCAGACGTAACTGTGAATCTCAGGATTTGACTAGAGTTATCCACCAAAGGGATGATGTGCAGGGAGCCAGAGGGATTTAGAAAGGAGATTATGGGAACTAGAAAAAAGTTGTCCTTACTTTCAGTGTTTGTTTATGTGAAGTTATATGAGGTTTAATTATAGTTTGCAGTTAAGCATTCCTTTTTAGCCTTGTCAGCTTAATTATGACCAACTTATAAATATGTATAAATAAACTATTTTAAATGTTATTTGCAATTGAATCTGTGCTTTTCAACCAATTGATTAAGACAGTTTAATAACAGTTATTGAGAGCACATGATGTGTCACGCATTTCATTAGCGTGGGGTAAATGGAATCAGGGAAGCCCTATAGTTTCCATGGAAAGACAGAGGTGTAGACTGCTCAGTACAATGGCTGCAAGAGCTATCACTGAGGCACACAGTGATACAAATATCAACATGTAGCACCAACCTTCTTTGTTAATTCTGACCAGTTCTTGCTTGAAATCTTTTTTTCCCCTCAGTACAATGGCCGGAAGAGCTATCACTGAGGCACACAGTGATACAAATATCAACATGTAGCACCAACCTTCTTTGTTAATTCTGACCAGTTCTTGCTTGGAATCTTTTTTTACCCCACAGATTTGAATATAGCTTAGTACTGCTTGTTTTGTAATTCCATGTTTTTTTTTCACCCAGTCAGGTGGGATTCTTACAAGTAGAAAATTGTCAGTTGTTTAAATCCAATCTTCTCAGCTGCATCTTCTAGTTGGAGAATGACCATTTATATTCAGGAATGTTAATGAAATGTGTGTAGTAGTTCCTATCATTTTGTTGTCTTTCTTCTGGTTGTTTTCAGTAACACATATTGATTCTTTCTCTCTATTTATGGTATATTTATTTAAATTAAATTAAATTTAAATTATTTAAGTAAAACTGTGATTCTTAATTCTCCTTTTAATATTTTCCCATGTGGTACATCTAAACATGGTCATTTTTCAAATCACTTCTGATCACTTCAGGATCTTTGGATTCAGGTAAAAATTAGGAACATTTGAAACAGTCATGCTTTTTGTGTCTATTTTGAGGTTTGTGCATCTGTTGGGATAGATGTCTCTGACTTTAAAATTTTTTTTAAATTAGCATATATTAGTTGTACAAAAGTGTTTCATTATGATATTTCCATACATGTATGTCAATCATAATCATTTTTAAATTATCCTTTCTAATCTTCCATTAACTTCTTCCAAAGCTTTTCCTGCTTCATTGATATAATACAATGTTTATGGTTTTATATGCTGTATTGTTTATTGATTTGAGTAAGTCTAGCCTTGCATGCTTAGTGAAACTAATTAGTGAAACTAATTCATTGTTGAAGACAGTTCATAAATAATTCAGTTTTTTACAGCTGTGTTCAGTAAGGAAATTATTCTATATTGTCTTTTTATGTTCTGTCTTTACACTGGTTTGCTATCATGATGATAGTGCCTCCATAGAATGAGTTTGGTGGTATTTTTGTTAATACTTTTAAATCAGCCAGAGTTTTGTCAACTGCGTGACATTTCAAAGAGCTGTTTTTGTTTTTTCAGTTGTACTGTTCATTTTTGTTCTCAGCTTTATTATTTTTCTTCTACTTTCCTTCTGTTTACTATATTGATTTTTGTATCTTAAACTGTTAAGTCAAATGGTCAAATAACAGCTTAAGCATTTCTCTTTTGAATGAAATAATATAATTTTCCTGTAATTTTTGTACTTGCTACATTGTACCTATATATATATATATATATATATTATTTTCAACATCAATGAGTTTAAAACATTTGTAATTCTTACATAATTTCTTTTTCCACTATTGAGTTAATTAACATCAGACTAGTTACTAGTTAACTTAGGTAAAATATGGAGAAATTTTGCTGTTTTTTTCCTGCTGCTGCTTTTTCAAATCCAATCTAGTAAGAGAAAATGTTATATAAATTTTCATGTCTATGAAATTTGTTGAGACTTGTTTTTAGCTTATGCTTCTTGATATAATGGTGCTCTCTTTTCCCCCTCATCTAGTCATGATCTCTGTAGTCATTCTAAAGAAGATCCTCTCTCCATTCTGTAAGGTTTTAGGTGAGGAAAGCACGCACCCAGGAGGAGGTAAAGGTGAAGAAAGGAAAAGTTTATTGGGATGTAAGGAGAGAAGAAGGAAGTTAGCCTCACAAAATCCAAGAGTGTGTTGGAATGTACCAATTCCTCTGTGGGCCAGTATGGCACTTGAGTTTTTTTTAATATTACTTCTGCTTTTAAGTTATTAGGGTGCAGGGACTCTTAATGACATGCAATATTTTGTGGGGCATGGATATTCACTATTTGTGAGTTACTGGTATGGCTTAGTTTATCTCACCTGTTGTGGAACAAAATGAAGTAGACAAATCAGGACTTGTATGCAAGCAAGATGAAGAAACATTTTGATTGTAATAAAGCGATATTTGGATAGAGACAAGGTGACAGACACAGTTTCTGTCTTCTGGAAAGAGATAGAAGCTAATACAGACAGAAAAAGTCATGTTTAGTGAGCACCTCTTAGAAACTTTAAAACTATTGAGCAATTTAGTCTTTACAACAGTTCTAAAAGTAGGTATTGATTTATCTTTATTTCGAAGATATTCAGAACTTATAGAGACTTCCTAAGATCTTCAAAGACTGTTTCAGATAAGCAAGAATCTAGGATCTGAAAAGTGGTCAGAAACTTGTCCATTGCCTTTGAAAAATAGCACAGGTACCCCATCATTCTCAAGAGTTTATACTTCAAATTAACATACTAAAAGCAAGAGACATTGCATGAGGAAAATTATTCAGTTTCCTTTAACTTCCTTTAACTTGTCTACTGCGTACCAAATTGATTTGACCATATCATGTCTTTTTTATTCTGGAATCTATTATTTCCAGCTGAATCATGCTGAGAATAGTTACCTTGCAATGAAGGGTGTTATAATTGACAAAGCGTGTTTAATCGAGGAGTAGACACATTTCAGCCATTGTAGGGTATTCTAATTGACTAAATAGGCACCCCTTAAATTGTTCCAGGAGGACAAAGACTATTCCTGAGGTAATTTCCACCTTGCTTTCCTAAAGTCATCTTGTCCTGGTGGTAAACATAATAAATACGTATAATTCCATAATTTAAAAACAATATTTAAAAGACAAGAGAGACTATAAATTTAGTTTTAGGGGGCTGGGAAGTGGCTCAGTGGTAGAATGCTTGCCTCGTATGCATGAGGCCTTGGGTTCAATTCCTCAGCACTACATAAACAGAAAAAGCTGAAGTGGTGCTGTGCTCAAGTGGTAGAGTGCTAGCCTTGAGCTGTCGAGCTGAGGGTCAGTACCCAAGCCCAGAGTTAAGCCCTACGACTGACCAAAAAAAAAATTAAATTAAATTACTTTTCGATCTGAAATGCCTGAAATGGCTTTTTTTGGGGGGGTCCGGTCATGGGGCTTGAACTCTGGGCCTGGGTGCTGTCCCTCAGCTCTTCAACTCAAGGCTAGCGCTCTACCACTTGAGCCACACAGTGCCACTTCCGGCTTTTATCTTATGTGATGCTGAGGAATTGAACCCAGGGCCTTGAGAATGCAAGGCAAGTGCTCTACTACTGAGCCACCTTCCCAGCCCTGAAATGGCTATTTCTGATGGAATTATGATTATTAGCATTCAGGTTATAATTTTGGATGAGTGTTAGGTGGCATTATGTAGTATTGTGCATAATCTAATAATAACAAATAACACTTAGCTAAAATCTCATACCAGGGATGAAGGTGAGTTAGCCTTATAAAATAGATAAAGTGGGGACTTGACTTATTTTGGAGGGAATATGTTGTTATTCCCAGAGTTCTAGCAAATAAAAATCAATTCCTTGAATTATCTAAATACAATTTAACTGCAACCAGATAATGCAATGAAATGTTTGGTGAGCTGTGGCTAACTCCTTCTTATATCCAGTTGAGTTTTGACCATGATCAGTGTAAAGAATTGTAGGGCTTCTTGGGCTGGGAAGGTGGCTCAGTGGTAGAGCGCTTGCCTTGCATGTCTGAGGCCCTGGGTTCGATTCCTCAGGACCACATAAGCAAAAAGAAAAAAGCCGGAAGTGGCGCTGTGGCTCAAGTGGTAGAGTGCTAGGATTTGGCAGAAGAGCTGAGGGACAGCGCCCAGGCCCAGAGTTCAGGCCCCACGACTGGGCCAAAAAAAAAAAAAAGAATTGTAGGGCTTTTTGAGATATTTGGGACAAGGAGAAGTAGCATAACCTCATATAATTGCACATGGTGTCACTTACTATCTTTAATGTGACTTTGTTCCACTCACATATTTCCAATGTTCTATTATTCTCACTTCCCCCAAACAAATGCAATCTTGAATAGTGTGCTTAATATCAAGAGAGGAAAGAAGATTAAAAATTATCTTTATGAAAAGGAAACTACTAAGAATATGTTAAATAGGTTAGCAGAACAAGTAAACACTTGAAATTTACAGTAACTTGGAAGAGCTTAGGGAAGTTGTATGTGTAATTATGAAATTCCAACAGAGTACTAAGAATATGGTCTTAAGCACCATAAACTCTGCATAAAAAATTAAATAATTAAATACTGTGAAGCATTATTGCTTTTATATATATAAATACTAAAATTTTCCTACTACTTAAATGTTAAAATTCATTACATGGACAGTTTTAGTTGGTCAATTTTTTAAATTTATTTTTTAAAATTTTATTGTGAGTTTGAGGGATTACAGTTATGTAAGTAAGGTGATGAGTACATTACAGTTACATAAGTAAGGTAATGAGTACATTTCTTTTTCTTATTGCAGATTATTTTGTTTTTATTTTAATGTAAAGATGCTGTACAGAGGGGTTACAGTTACATGAGTAAGGTAATGAATACATATCTTATCAAACATTGTTACCCACTCCTTTGTTTTTTTTTCCTTCTTGTTGAACATTATTACCCTCTCCCTCTTTCTCCTACTTTCCCACCCCCTGACTGCCCTCCCCCTAAGTTGTAAAGTTCATTTCCAACATAGTATCTTGTGAGTATTGTTACATTGGTTCACCTTTTACCCTTTCTCTCACCATTTTGTTATTCCTGTTCCCTTTCCCAAATCAGACAAACCTATATACAAGACACAAGGTGCCAAAATCACAAACAGTGACAACAGGAGAAAAACCAAAGGGTAAAAGAAAAGAAAAAGAAAGAATTTCATACAATACATTAAGCAACAACATCATCAATAATAGCAAAAATAACAAAAATAAAACCTCTTGTTTTCGTATCTTGGAGTTCATTTCAATTAACATTATTTTATATTGTGAACATAGCTATTGAGCTATTATGATCCTCTGCTAGAACTATCCTATACAGATACTAATTATTACAAATGAGGGAAACCATGGGGCCTGTGTTTCTTTGGGTCTGGGTTACTGTGCTAAATATGATTTTTCCAGCTTTTCCCATTTCCTTATGAATGGGGTGATGTTATTCTTTCTGATGGAAGCATAGAATTCCATTGTGTATATATACCAGGTTTTTTTGATCCAATCATATACTGAGGGGCAGCTGGGTTGGTTCCATATCTTAGCTATGGTAAATAATGCTGCAATGAACATAGTTGTGCTGGTAGCTTTAGTGTAGACTTGTTTGTGTTTGGGTAAATGCCCAGGAGTTGAATTTTTGCATCATGTTTTCCAGAGTGGTTGAAGCAGTTTACATTCTTAGTGGGTCACATTTTTAATTATGTTTTATAAGAGGAAGAAAAACCTTTCTATATTCATTCTTTTTAATTGTTATTGCAAAGGTGATGTGCAGAGGGGTTACAAGTACATAAGTCAGGTAAAGAGAATATTTCTTTTTGAACAAAGTCACCCCTTCCATCCCTCTCTACCAGTTTTTCCTTCCCATCCCCACCCACAAGTTTTATAGTGCATTTTCAACATAGTGTCTAGTCAGTATCACTGGTGCATTTGTTCATCCTTTGTCCCAACATTTCTGTGGGACAGCCTACCAAAGACGAGCCAACTACATAAAAGGAAAAGAAGACAAAAACTGCAACAAAAAGGAAACCTCTTGCTTCCATTGGCTGGAGTCCACTTTGATAAGTATTATTTTATGTGATGAGATGCACCATAGCTACTGCACTTTTGTAACCCTTTCCTAAGAATATCCTCTTTTGGAGGATATTTTTAAAGGGTTATTTTTCTAAAAAGTATTGAAGCCGACGTCAGTGGTTCATGTCTGAAATCTTAGTTACTCAGGAGTCTAAGCTCTGAGAATAGCGGTTTCAAGCCACTATTTTCTCATATAGGAAAGTGTATGAGGCTCTTTTCTTTTTAATTTAATTTTATTGTAAAGGTGTTGTACAAAGGAGTTACAGTTCCATAAGTAAGGTAGGGAATGCAAATGTGTTACCCCTCCCTTGTTTTCTCCTACTTTCCCTATTCCTTGGAGTCCCTCCTTTGCCCCCTGCCAAGTTGTAAAATGTAAAGTTCATTTCCCTAGTGAGTGTCGCTGTTGCATTGGTTCACCCATCATTTCTGGGATTCCTCTTCTATATGAGACCCTTACATTCCGAAAAGCGAGAAGTAAGAGCTGTGACTCATGTGTAGAGCTTCAACATTGGGTGATAAAGTTAAGAGACAGCACTCCAGGTTCTGAGTTCAAATTCCTGTAACTCCATTAAAAAAAGTAAATAAAAAAGAAGGTATTATTGAGGATTAGAAACTAAAGAAGGAAACATTTCTAATGAGCAGGGTTAATACAGAGCTTGAAAAATTCAGATTATTTTGGAGCATTTCTGAGATTGGAACAGAAGATTTCATAGTTAAATAGAAACATGGGTAAAGGTGAAACTGGCTTCTCTCTTTGGCTGTAATCCATTTGATAACAGCAGTATAGCTTGTTTTGATGTGTGCAGTGAAATATGGATGAACTCATAGTCTTAGCATAGGCATTATAGATCATGTTCCCTCGACTGATGATTTGATGCCGATATTAAGGGAACAAGTTCAATAAGAAATGTTCTCACTTCCTTACTTATGTAACTGTAACCCTTCTTATATCACCTTGACAATAAAATTAAAATAATTAAAAAATAAAAGATTAATCATGATTCTTCTCTAAAGATAGAACATGGACTTTACCGCTACATGAGACCATTTTTATGTAGCTCTTCAACATGAAACAGCCTGTTTGCTATGCTATAGTGGCCTTTAAAATTCAATATTTCAATGCACTGTAATTCTTATTTATGCACAAATGAGTTATAACATTATTCTTTGGTTGCAATGCAATTTGCCAAGTTTTGAACATGACTTAGCATCTATATGGCTCATTACTGTAGAAATGAAAGCAAAACATTATTTTATGCATATTGTAGTTTAATAAGAAAGAGCAACGTAATAGAATACGAGCCTGGGAAAACTATTGATATATGCTTTGATTTCTATACATGTGTGGAATCATTTTTTCAATAAACAAATCAATAGAATAATATTTGAAAGCAAGTTAGCCATAAACCACTCCCTCTTAGCTCAAATATCAAGCCTCACAAGTGATTCTTCATGAAATGCCTTTATTTCTTCCCTCTCAAAAAATATGGTATACATTAGTGTCTGGGAATTGGCTGTTGATATTGTAAGGCATCCTTGCAAAATAATCACACAGCTACACTGTGCCTAAAATAGGTGTACATGACCAGCCCACTGTAAGAGACTTGTCCATTGTCCCATAATAAGCAGATTTTAAATCTGATAACAAGATTCTTTACAGGTTTTGCTTCTTTAATGGATAACAAGCAGGGTGTATAAGGTCTAGTTTTGAGGCCTGGCACCTGTGACCATGCACTCCTTGCAATGACTAAAACTCTTGAAATATACTATGAATTGTTTCAGTGAACACATAGGGTGATTAACACATAATAATACAGACCTTATACCATTCCTGGCTGAGGTTCTTAGTTATGTTAGTAGACTAGTAGATGACAGGAGAATTGTAGTATTTAAAGATGCATCTTGTTAAGAAAATAAGGAGATGGCATGGATTAATTAGGTTTTTCCCCTGATATTTCCAGAAGTAAGAAAACAGCTTTCCCTTAAGAAATTTCCTGAAGTATTGAGTTCTGTTATTAAATATATAAGTGAAGTAAGCCAGGCCCAAAGAAACATAGGTCCCATGGTTTCCCTTATTTGCAATAACTAGTAAATGTCTAGGACAAGCAGAAAAGCTCAAAACTATGTACATATGATCATATAAGATAATGTTAGGTGAAATGAACCCTAAGATAGGGACACAAGTGGTGTTTTGATTTCTTGCTATTGTTTTTGATGTATTTATAATATACTATGTGATTTTTTTGTTTCTTTTGTATGTTCTTCCCCCATGGTATAACCCCTGTTTTCAATGTATTTGATGTTGGTGCCCTGCATCTTGTGTATACATTTTTATAATTTGGGAAGGTGAAGGGAAATAACAAAATACTTAAATAAGGATACAAGTTGACACATTGTAACAATGAGATGCACAAGATACTATGTTGAAATGAACTTTACAACTTCAAGGTGGACAGAAGGGAAGAGTTGAGGGAGGAGGGAGGAGTTGGGGAGTTGGGGAGGGAAGGGATGGTAGGGGAAAACAAAGGAGGAGGTAACTGCTCCATAGGAGGAAATGTACTCATTATCTTACTCATGTAACTGTAACTCCTCTGTACCGTATTTTTACAATAAAAATATATATTAGAAAATCAAAACAGAACTTTAGAAAGTGGCAAAAACTCCCATGCTCCTGGATTGGAAAGATAAACATTGTGAAAATGGCAATACTTCCCAAGGCTATCTATAAACTCAATGCGATACCTATCAATATTTCATCCTCATTCTTCAAGGAAATAGAAGAGGCAACCCAAAAATTCATATGGAACAATAAAAGACCCCGAATAGCTAAAACAATCCTCAACAGAAAGAACACTGCTGGAGGAATATCAATACCAAATTTCAAACTCTACTACAAAGCCATAGTAATCAAAACAGCTTGGTACTGGCACAAGAACAGATCTCAGGACCAATGGAATAGAATTGAAAACCCAGAAATGAACCTACAGACCTATAGCCATCTAATCTTCGATAAGGAAGCTAAAAAAATAGAATGGAAAAAAGACAGCCTCTTCAGTAAATGGTGCTGGCAAAATTGGTTAACTACTTGCAGAGAACTAAAGCTAAATCCTTATATATCACCCTGCACCAGAATCAACTCCAAATGGATCAAAGACCTCGGAGTCAAAGCAGTCACTCTGAAAACATTACAGGATGGAATAGCAGAAACCTTAGGACTCCTTGGCCGAAATTTTCTTAATAGAGACCCAGAAACACAACAAATCAAAGAAAGGTTGGACAAATGGAATTGCATGAAGTTGCAGAGCTTCTGCATGGCAGAGGACATAGCTAGCAAGAGCAATAGAAAGCCCACAGATTGGGAGAAGATCTTCACTAGCAATACAACAGACAAGGGTCTCATATCTAAAATATACCTGGAACTCAAAAAATTAAATCCCCCAACAACAAATTTTCAAAGAAACAACTGCCCAATAAATAAGTGGACTAAAGACTTAAAGAGAAACTTCTCTGAAGAGGAAAGAAGGATGGCCAATAGACACATGAAGAAATGCTCAACCTCTCTAGCCATAAAAGAAATGCAAATCAAAACAACTTTGAGATACCACCTCACCCCAGTTAGAATGGCTATAATCAAGAACTCTAATAACAACAGATGCTGAAGGGGATGTGGACAGAAGAGAACCTTACTGCATTGTTAGTGGGAGTGTAAACTTGTTCAACCACTTTGGAAAGCAGTATAGAGGTTCCTCAAAAGACTCCACATAGAGCTCCCCTATGACCCAGCAATCCCACTTTTGGACATTTACCCAAATGTTCACAAACAAGACCACACTAAAGCTACCAGCATGACTATGTTTATTGCAGCATTATTTACCATAGCTAAGATATGGAACCAGCCCAGATGCCCCTCAGTAGATGAATGGATCAAGAAAATGTGGCATATAAATACAATGGAATTCTATGCCTCTATCAGAAAGAATGACATTGTCCCATTGGTTAGGAAATGGAAAGACTTGGAAAAAATTATATTAAGTGAAGTAAGCCAGGCCCAAGAAACAAAGGTCCCATGGTTTCCCTTATTTGCAATAACTAGTATATGTCTGAGTCAAGCAGAAAAGATCAGATAAGTTGATGTTAGGGAAATGAACCCTAAGATATGTATTCAAATTTTTTTTCTTTCAGGTGATTGTTTCTAACACATTTATAAGATTATTTCTTTGTTGCTTTGTATATCCCTCCCCCATGGTATAAACCCTGCCTTCACTGTATTTGAGGTTGGTATAATTTGTGGAGGGGAAGGGAAAAAACAAATCGTTTAAATAGGGATACAGGTGGACCCATACAAGTTGTTATGTGGAAAAACGAACTTTACAACTTTGATGGGGGGGGGGTGCAGGAGGATTGGGTAGGGGGGGCGGGAAGGGGATGGGAAGGGGAAACAAAGGAGGAGGCTACAATGCTTGATAAGAAATGTACTCATTATCTTGCCCGTAATTGTAACCCCTCTGTACAGTATTTTCACAATTAAAAAAACCAAAAAAATATATATATTAGAAAAAGAAAAAAATATAAAACATGTAAAAATCATGAGGAATAAAAATAGTGTAGATTGTGGGAGCAGCACATAGAATTATTTTTAATTATTTTTATTGTTTGTAAAGAGTACAATTACATGAAAGAGTGTACATTGGTATTACTTTATACTTGTCTATACTTTTATATACTATTTGAATCATAAAAATTTTAGTGTTCATATAAATTGTATATAGATTTTAGTCAGATAGTATATCAGTACTATCCATTTATCTTTCTGTACATGTGAAAAATTTGCACTCTTATTTCAGACGCTTTGGGAATATGATGTATATATATATAATTTCCCATCGTAACTGAACATTAGTATGTTTTTGATAAATATAAATAACATCTGCATGCATAATTAGTGAAATAAAGTATCAATGTGTTAGAATTTAAACATACAAAGAAATACTATGATATTTAAAGTCAATAGCAAGTGAATAAGTACTTTATTTGCTAAAATATAATTATGTTGAATATAAGCAGTTAAATACTTAGTGATGATTTTTTTCTTTTTTCTTTTGTTTTTTGCCGGTCATGGGGCCTGCACTCTGGGCCGGGTGCTGTCCCTCAGCTCTTCAGCTCAAGGCTAGCCCTCTACCACCAGAGCCACTGGGCCACTTCCGGCTTTTTCTGCTTATGTGGTGCTGAGGAATCGAACCCAGGGCCTCATGCATGGGAGGCAAGCACTCTACCACTGAGCCACCTTCCCAATCCTTAGTGATGAATTTTTACATACAAAATTTTAGGAACTAAAAATTTCTGTTAATACAGTTCATTAACAGACTTTCACTTTCATTACTAAGCTTATACACAGTGAACTCATTCAAGTTTCCGTGACTATTAGCCAAGCAGTCTGTGCATGACAGATAAATCTAAGTAATCACCTTACAACAGCAATTTAAGATTTTTAGACATTTCGTGGGCACTGTCTTCTTTTGACAGACAGCAGTTCTCCTCTACAGTCACTCATACATGATGAGAAATAAAGCAGTAGCTTCAAGCTCTCATTACAACTGAATAAGGGATTCTGAAAAAAAGTGTAAAACTGAAAGAAGAGTCAAGAGAAAAATGAAATATGGTCATTGCTTACTGTTTACTCCTTCTTGAACTGGTTTGTTGCTCACGGCAACTGGGAACAATACAATGATGGTGTACAGGCCAAAGAACTGAGCATGCTAGAGCTTTGTTGAGATGGTGTTGTAATATCTCAGCTCTTTCCTGGTCCGACAGCTCAGCTCCACAGTTCCTCACAGTTCCCCTTTTTCTGTTACTTGAGACAGAATGATTCTCATTTCTGCTTGAGCTGACAGGCTGAATGCTCGAGGACAAACTCTGGAAGAGACAGCCAACAGGAAGAGCCCTATGACAGAAGCTATAAACCCCCAAAGGGTCGTCGCCAAGGCAGCAGTTTTGGGAGCCCCCAGTCATTACTAAGTTCCTTTTTGAGCTCTTCTAACTGGTTTTGAAGTTTTTGAGAATTGTCAGTTATATTAAAGAAACATAATTCACATGCTAAATGATTTTTTAACAGCAAATAATCTATAGCAGCTCAATTTTGTAAAATCCCTGTTCTCAACTCCTTCATTTCCTGATTTATTTCTTCCAGAATTATAGCCATGACACCTGTCACTTTGTTGAAAATACAAGCTAGCTGACTAAGTTCTTTTTGGACACCTGCTACAAGTCTGGGGACAGGCCGAATAAAGGCTAAAGCCACAACTGCATCAGCAGTACTTAACAATACAAGGTTGTCACCACAATTTTGGAGGAGATTGCATCTTATGCGTCCCTTATTCTGATGGTCAAATTACTAAGTAATAGAGCACCATTCTCCCAACACAACAGAGTCCTGAATTATTTCTCTTAGAGCACGATATGCCTTTCTTCCACAAAAGAAAGCCCAGCCAATGCCAAGGTTTTTTTTTTTTTTCCTTTAGTCAAATCTAATCTTGTTACAGAAGAACAGTTACTAAGGTCATCTACACAGTTGAAACATAAACACTCATGATGGGTTATAAATTCAAGGTCCATAGTTAATTTATTCTCTAAGATTCCATCTTTTTGCTGACTAATTTCATTGTGAGTTATAGTCTTGTACCCTTCTAAACTGATAGCAAGTCAGGCTAAATTCTGCAATAGGATATTTTGTGCAGAATGGCTTTTCTTGGTGCAAAAGGAAGTTTTATTCAAGGTGTTAATGGCCAATTGAAGCTATAAGTTTGAGGAACTGGTGAATTCTGACTCAGGGGCAAAATGTATGAGACATTTTATTCTCACAAGAACACTCTCTTGTGGGTAGCCTTTCTATATTTTGGAACAATTATATTTTCCTTCATCCTAGGAGGATGAAATTTGACTATATCAAACTGAATATTATCTCTCTTAGACTGATGGGGTATGTTTATTCAGGGCCTTCCCTGACTAAATATTTCAACTCTATCTTTATATCAGTAGACACATCTCATTTCTGAGCCAGTCATATATCACAATACAATTTAAGTACAATGGTTTACCTAACATCAGAATCCCCCCAAAAGAGGCTTGCACTGTGCAAGAGGCATTGACAGTAAAAATAAGTGCCATCATCATTGCAAATATAGACATTGAATTAATTTCCTGTCCATTGTCCCTTAAGTGTCTCAGCTTCTTGAGAAAGCCTCTTTATTTGTCCCCAGGTGGGAATGGTTGCTGTTCTGGTTTGTATCATTCTTCTGGTGCCTTCAGTTATCCTCATCCTCTTGAAGGATTCCTACAGAGTTTCTTGATGTTAGATAATCTTCTCCTCGTTCTTTGGTTTCAGTTTCTGGGCTGGTAGCCAAACATCTGTAGACCCTCTGGGGACACAAGCATAACCACAGCCCCATGCTCTGACAGCTCCAGATTTCCAGTTCTCATCAGTGTCTCCCTTCCACCATAAGGCTGACGTGAGGACTGCCAAGCCTTCAGATCCTCCCAATGTTTATCTGCTGCTGATGGAAAAGTGATTTTCAAAGTGACGGGCATGTATGGCCATTGCTATCTGTTCTTTTGGGGTCCAGTAACCTGAGATCTGACTGTTGTGGATAACAGACAGCCTGGAAAACAAGGTCTGTTAGACTCCTCTCCAGCGAACCAACAGGAAGCTGGGCTAGAGCCGTGCTGCAATGCTAGAGCACAAACCACAAATGAAAATATGACGAGTGAACTCGAGGCCCTGAATTTAAGTCCTGGTAGCAGGGGGAAAAATATAATTCCTATTTGCTGCACATGTAATTTACCAGTGAAAACTTTTACAATTATTTTGGTGTAGAATGAATGTTACTGGTCAAACAGAGAAGGTAATAGACATAGCATCATTTATATAGGTTTATACCTTTTTTCCCTTTTAGCCAAAAACGACAATAGCCATATAAAAATGACTTGGTACTGGTTAGGCAGCTGGTTAGAGAGAGGTGTTGCTCTGAAATAGGCACTGAATTTCCTCTAAGTTTCTGTTCTGATGACTTGAGATAGAAAAATGATTTTATCATATCTCAACTGGATGATATAAGGCTAAGAAACTGGGTGACTCTGGGCTCTGGGGCTCCCTTTTCAGAAGTCCTCTTTTTCTAATTGTTGCTGCCTTGATTGTGGATCAAAGGATCCACTAAAATTTCTTTTTGAGATAATTACTTATGTTCTTGGCATTGCTTTCCTTTATTTTTTTCACATAGGAGACATTCTGCTTTAGTTGCAGATATTTATATAACTAAATTATCTGTGTCAGTAGTAAATCTAAAAACTACATATTGCTAATGTTGATTTTTCAATACTAACAGTGTTTGTCTTGTGTAACAGTGATGATAAAGTAATAATTTATATAGAAATTTAGGACTATATTCACATTTTGCCACACACACACACACACACACACACACACACACACACACACGTGAGTACAAGCACTATTTTCTAATAAGAATCTTGATGTCTTGAGAAAAATCCAAAGGCTGAAGTTTTCTTCTACCTTCAAGTACATAAGACCAAAGCACGGGTTGGATATCAACTTTACTAAGAACGATGGTGGTGATTGGAGCCTTAGTTTCACTTTTATTTCTTAGTGATTAGTTTTATTTCTTAGTGCTTAGTTGTAGAAAAAATGAGCTCTGAATCATTTCAAGTAACTATCATGTTCCTCATGTTATTTTCGATTATACCCCTTCTATTATGCTGAACTTTTAGGTAGGAAACCTTGAGTGCTTTCTTATTCCATAGAAGGAAAAATAGTAAAAGACTTAAATTAACATATCAATAGCCTTAAGATTTAGATTTGCTTTCCCACCAGAAGTGAGACACATGCACTCTCTAGTCATGCACATGTTTGTGCACAGTTGAACTTCTTGTTGTTATTGTTGTTGGTTTTGGGACTTGGAACTCTGGGCCTGGATGCTGTCCCTCAGCTCTTCAGCTCAAGGCTAGCGCTTTTGAGCCACAGCACCACTTCCAGTTTTCTGAGTGGTTTATTGGTGATAAGAGTCCTCTGGATTTTCCTGGCCGGGCTGGCTTTGAACTGTGATCCTCAGATCTCAGCCTCCTGAGTAGCTAGGATTATAGGCGTGAGCCACTGGCACCCAGCACAGTTGAACTTTTTATTAACTTAGACCTTAGCACTAAGCAGCAAATGCATTAAGATAGGAATTATAAAACCACAAAAGATTTCAGTGATTTTAATGGAAGCTTACTAGCTTTAAAGACAGGGAAGATAAAAGTAACAATGTTTTGTTGAACCTTCCAAGTTTTTCTGATTTTCTTTCAGAACAGCCATTTCTTCAAAAATACTCACATTTGATTTATTTTAAATAATTCTTAAGCAGTAACTGCAATTTTACTGGAAAAGAAATGTGTAGCTAGATTGATAGGAAATGTATTTTAATAAATTATATCCCATTTGATTTCTAATGTCTTCTGTTTTTACAAGTTCTTGGAATTCTCCACCTTCTTGGTTGAAATATTTATACAGTGATATAATTAAAATAAGTCTATCACCAGTGTGAGGCATGTTAGTTCTGAGAATACACAGGTAAAAAATTAATTTTCCATAATCCTTTCTTCATCTTCCTGCTTATTGGTCAGGCTATCTATTTTCTGGGTATTGACTTCTACTTTATAAGGGGAATGGAGGAGACTTGTTTCTATGAATACATTGCCTCTGTTTTTCTCACTAAGTATCTTCCCTGGGGTCTTACCTTTGTTGAATCTACAGGGTTGTTTTGCTTCTCCCCACTACTGTTCTAATTTATGCGAATGAGCATTCACACTGTGCTGGGACTACATGTGTTTTTATATTTATTACTTTAAAATGCACTCACAGTAATTGCCTTTGTGACAAATCTATGTGACAACCAGAGAATTTCCCAGAAACAAGATGCCTGTTCAAAGAAGTTGGTATTAAATCGGGAGAAATATTTTTATATGTGTACCAGAAAAAAATCCCATAAGTATAAGTGGAGGAAAGTGTTTTCAATCGAAGTGGCAGTTTTATTATCCTTTTAGGGATGCAATTCTTTTGATCTGCATTAAAAATTTTTAATTCTTTGCAGATATTCAAAAATTTTACTCAATTTCTAGGACACTTTTTCAATTAAGTAGTTGTGATTCCAATTTTAGCTGTGAAGTATAATGTTTGCTTTGTTTCTATACTGTACTATTATCAAGCAAAATTTTCTTTCATATGTTTATGGTCCACAAAAATATAGTCCATTAAAAATAATTGCACCTATCTCCTTGGTTTTCCCTATATCTGATGACTGTTGATGTTTACTTCAGTTTAAAATTTTAATTTTGAGAGGATCTTCTTAAACATGTTCAGTTACATCCATTTAAATTACTTTCCAAACTGTATTTTTATGTATAGACATATGTTATATGTTAATCATAAACTGCATGGTGTAGCTATATATTCCCAGTTCAGAGGAGGATAAGAAGGGAGGCCAGTCTGAGCTATGTAGACTTCATTAAAAATAAAATCAAGGGCTGGGAGTATAGCTGAGTGGCTGTGCACTTTCCGACCATTTATAAGGCCCTGGCATCTATCATTAGCACTACAGAGAAAACATATTACTACAAGATGAATTGTCAAAATAGGCTTTGCATTTCATTCATAGGTTGATTGTTTTTTAGCTCTTCATTACTAACATATCATAGCATGTTACATTCTATCCGCGTAGCTCTGTAATGAACAAATGTTTGCTAAGCATCTACTTCATGCACTTATCCTATTTCCTTACTTGTAGAAAACAGTGTTTTCTTAACTCACTTCCTCCTCAAAACTAGCCAAAAATAGCCACAAAAGGCAGAAAAAACTTAAAATTTTTCTTTATGAAACATAGCTTTAAAGAGAAGGAGTTTTCTCCGGTTTTTCATCTCTCTCTGAAATCAACAAATTCAGTAATCTTTGGAGGAAGCAGAATGTTTGGAAACAATCCACACTGTGTTGGAAAGTGAAGATCTGTTATGAATGAAAGAGAAAAATCAAATCGAGCTGGAAAGAGAAAAACTGTCTGTACAATCAATCAGTCGCAAGGCACAGATGTGGCCAACTTCATAGTCCTCAGGAGACACTGCTTTACCTGAAGATAGCTTGCTTGTGTTGCAGCTACAGAATGCCAAAGCATTCCCTTCTTGAGTGTTTATTGTTTTGTTACCAGTGAAGGCTACCAAATTTGCTTTTCTTTCTCCATCTATTTCTAGGGATATTTAGTTACTAAGCTGCTACTACCACATGATGGTGTTCAAGCCTTAGTTTATCTCTACATACCTCATCTCAACAGAGAGGCTCAACCAATCCAACACCAATTTGTTCTTTCTGTAGCTCCTTCTCCAGATTATACAGCATGAGCGCCACACTTAAAAAGTGTCCCTCTTCTCTCTTGCCAGGTACATCCTGGTGCTCCATTGGAGTGCACAGCAGAGCTAGGAAAGTCCACACAGGGAATTATAAAAGTTCGAGAGAGTCTAATGTCTGGGTGCAGAGATGTCCATCTGTTATCTCAGCTTTGGTGAAAAACACAATGGCTGGGAGCAGTGTACGCCTGCCATGCCCTGAGATGAGTTGAAGCTTAAGTAGGAGTATCACAGTGCAGCCCAGCCCGGGAATAAGGCAAAAAGGGGATGGAGGGATGGCTCAAGGACAGACTGCCTGTCTGGCAAGCATGAGGCCCTGAATCCAATCTCCAGTACAACCAAAAATACCCTAAACCTACCCTTTCTGGGGAATATAAACTCCACGAAAACAGAAGGAATTCAAAGGCTATTTAAAAACAAAAAATAAGCAGTTAAGTAGCCACTGTCAAAAAAAACTGGAGGGGAAAATAAACCTCAGAAGAGCTGAAGAACAGAAACATTGCTGAAGCCATAGAAAGGTGTGAGAAGTACTCTGAGGTTAAATAGAAAGAATGGAAGTCTACACATTTTGAAAGAACTCATAGCTATGGATGTCAACCACAACTTGCCACTGGTCTGTGGCTCTGATAAGAAACAAAAAGGAAAATCATTTAAATTTATCTATTTTTGATTCCTATAAATATTGGAATATGGATTTACATTCTTGCTGTGTACGTATATGTAAACTGTAGTGCAAAAGAGTACAAGTACAGTTTAGATAAGCTGAATCAAGTATATGTGAATACAAATAATGATCCATTATATTAATTGAAATGAATGCTGAAGTCTCCATGGGAAAAGAATATAATCTAAGAACTATGTCTTTAGAAAGGAAAAAAAATCTCATTTTATAGAAATCCTTCATTACTTGATGAGGAAAGAGAGAAAGAGAAGACTTGGTAATAAAGTGCTCATTTACTTCTGACCTGGTGAAAAGAATAGAAAATTGGAATCGCTTGGGATCCAGCAGTTCTGACTGGATTTCTGTTCTGTCTTGTGTCTTCAAAACAACATATTGCAATAAATAATAATAATGATAATAGTGATCAATAGATAATTAGTGCAGTATCTACAGCAAGATGAGAGAGGATGAGCCCCAGTTCAACACGATTGCTATTCTGGTAAGTAAGGGAATGGGGGGACAGAGACTCAGAGAACACTTGTATTTTTATTAAAATCTCCTTTCTGTTAGACAATTTTCCTCATTACTCCCTGAGGCTCTTTGGTCAACTACTTGATCAAACAGGACTCTGACTTTCCATTCCATGGACTTGGACTGGCGACACAGTTAGGCCCATCGTTTTGGGTGAGATGTCAGTTCCTCCTCTTACTTCCCTCTGTTTGCTTGGAAATAATCTAATGTTAGTGAAGACTGCAGGATCACTGTGTTTTCATAGTTGTCATAAAAAGGAGAAAAACACAGAGATACAACTTTCCCAGTTTCTGGGATGTGGAACCAACCACAGATTCTCATTTCCTGTTTTGAAAGTCAGTTTTTTTGAAGGAAGAAAGTAATAATAAGGCCAGTGCATCTAAATAAATTAAAAGACATGTTCTTTAAACCAATCTGAGGGTATTCTCTAGACCCTTTACCTGGCAGCAGAATAGGAAAAGAACAAGTATATAACTTGTGCAAGCAAGCAGAACACCTTGCTTTGAGGTTTGGTTTATCTCTATAACTGAATTCCTTTGTAGTAATCCCAGCATACTGTCAGGTCAGAAAAATTCCTAAAATGATGCACTCTAATGGCAACTTATGTAATCCTGTAAGCATGTATCTCGTTACATTCAAAAATCTTACGAAGCATTCTTTTCAACATATTGCATTTTATCTGAGCAGTCATTTCTCTTACAAACCGAACAAATTCTGGCATTAGCAAACTAAACTTTGCTTTCCCTCTTACTAAATTTGTTCTGAGCCATTATTGCTGTGTATGTTCCTGAGCTAATGTTGCTCAGATTTCCAAGCTGTATATTTCTGGGAATAGTAAGTGATAAACCAAATAGATGGGCTAAATATTTGTTCATGCGCATTCACAAAGACATTATCAGGCACACTGAGGTATAGCCTAAGGATATTTCAACCAGTAGGAAGCCCTTGAAAGCCTGGAGCTAAATTTCTGTTGTCTAATCACAGCTTGGTATATTCAAATATGAGAAATATCCAGTCTTCGCAATCAGGTGTAGTAGAATATCAGAGTGTATGAATTTCAGGTACCAATGGAGACAACATTTGTTTTTTTGTTTTTATTTCTTGTTTTGTTTTTAATGATTTACTGCTAGCATGCTACAGTGGATTGAGAATTGGTTTCAACAAAATCAAAGTTTTAGACTGAAAATAAAGATACTTCAGATTTATTTAAACAGATACAAAGAAAATAGCCTTTTTCTCACTTTATAATATTTTTTTATTTTTATTTTATTACTAATTAAATGTCTAGAATTCACAATTTTTATTTTAAAATTGTACTAATTCAATAAGAAATGTATTCACTACCTTATGTAACACTAACCCTTCTGCATATCACCTTGACAATAAAGTTAAACATTTTAAAAACTGCACTATTTTTGTGATTTTTAAGCATATGAATATTTGTAAGCATTTTCTGAAGAGAATTAAGGGCTATGTGCAACAGTCCCTATGAAAAACATTAATACCATTGCTAACGTCATTTTTCTGGTTGTTCTTGTAATTATTTACTACCGGCAGCACCACTATGATTATCAGGAGGCCTTTACAAATGTAACATCTTTGAAGAGGCAGAGTTCTTGGTGACAGAAGAGAACAAATGACAGAACAGAGTCAGCAGAGCAACACCCACAACTGTTAGCAATTCAAGCAAATACATAGCAGTCACTTGATGACTGAACTTTCCTTGTGTTTGTATAAAATACACACTAAAACTCCATCTTGGCTTGTACAATAGTAATTGTCTCCTCACCAAACTTCCCCTTGCTCCAGAAGCTTGTGGCTTGTGGTGTGTGTGTGTGTGTGTGTGTGTGTGTGTGTGTGTGTGTGTGTGTGTGTGTGTGTGTGTGTGTGTGTGTGTGTGTGTGTGCGCGCGCGCGCGCGCGCGTGTGTGTGTGTGTGTGTGTGTGTGTACATACGAGTATTGAGGCTTGAACTCAGGGCCTTGTACTCTCAATACTGGTCCTTTACCACTTGAGCCACAGCTTCTCTTCCAGATTTTTGTTGGTTAATTGGAGAAAAGAGTCTCACAGACTTTTCTTCCAAGCTGGCTTCAAACCACAGTCCTCAGGTCTCTGCCTCCTGAGTAGCTGGACTACAGCTGGGAGCCCGCAATGCCATCTCAGAGCTTGTCCTTTGACCCTCAAGCTCTGAGATCTTGCTCAGGCAAGCCCTCCCTGTGGAAGGACTCCTGGTACCTGCAGTTCCAGTATTCCACTCTGCAGTGCTGGCAGAGACTCTGCTCCGTCCTGCTGGCAATCTGTTTCTGTGTCTATTATGGCTTCTTCTAATAGTTTTATTTAGTTTTCATGGATTAATAGTGCCCCTTGTCTTACTTTCTTCCAATTTCCATGTTGTTATAGTTTCCATCTGACAGTTAAATAGCTTTTTAGATAATTAAATCATCTTTTGATTGCCAAATTCATTCCTTAAGTCTAGTTTTTATATTGATAAATGAAAAACAACTGTTTTTTTTAAATCCATGGCCTTTCATCTTCTATTTTGTCCTAATATGTTCAATAGTATAAATGGTTAGGAATTTCCTTTGCATTCTTTGTTGTTGTTGTTGTTGTTTTGTCTTTTCTGTCTGTATAGTTTTTTTTATTGTCCACCTTTCTCTAGCTATAAGATCTCCTAGATAGGGTCAGTGGATATATTGGATCAGATTTGCTTAATGAAGGGGTTTGACAATTCTCAGTCTCACAAGCATCCAGTATTAAAATATCCCCCTTTCTGTGGATATTTCTGTGGAGCTGTAAGCCCTCATGTATCTGCCGAGGGATCTTGGATAAGATCCTGAGTGTTTGCAGTAAAGAATTGGGCCTAGAAAACCAAAATGACCACAAACCAGCCTGCACTAATGTCATCAGCTCAGCCATGTCCATTGAAGCTTTATTTACCATAGCTAAGATATGAAATCAACCCAGATGCCCCTCAGTGGATGAGTGGATCAAGAAAATGTGTTATACATGCACAATGAAATCCTATGCTTCCGTCAGAAAAAGAGACTTTCCAGTTGGAAGTGGAAAGACTTGGAAAAGTTATAATAAAGTATTCAAGGCCCCCAAAACATAGGCTACATGGTTGCCCTCATTTGTTATAACTGGAATATGTCTATAAATCTGCAGGTGAATACAATGGATAGTAAAAGATTGAATAATTACATTGGGACATGATTAATTAAACAGCACTCTAAGCATTGCACAGTGAGAACAAAGGAGCATATTCTCAGGAGAGAATCTCAATGGCTCAATAACTATGCGCATATGACCATACAAATGATGCTTATCAAAATGAACTCCAAGAAATGGAAACAAAGTTTTTTATTGTACCATTTCAATTGTTTCTTTTTCTTTTGTTTGTTTCCTTTGGTTTATTTTCTGTTGTTACTGTTTTTGATTTCTGTACCCTTTGTTTAGTATATAAGTTGAAATGATTTAGGGATGAGAAGGGCAATCACAGCAATGGTGGGACAAAGGGTGAACCAATTCAACAGTAATACTCAGGAGATGCTATGTTGGAAGTGAACTTTCTAACTTGTGGGAGAAATGAACTTTCCCATTAGTAGGGTAAAGAGGGAGAAAATGAGGGAGGGGGTGACACTTCAGAAAGACATGCAGTCATTACCTTATGGAAGTATAACCCCTGTGTAAATCACCTTTACAATAGAATTTAAATTGAAGCAAAACAAAACCAAACACAGGATGAGTAGGTTGGTGGTGGATCATCCCAGTAATCCTAGCTCCTCATGGAGCTGAGACCGGGGTGATCGTGGTTTGAAGCTAGCCCAGCCCAAAATGCCCACACAAGATTCCATGTCAATTAACCAAGAAAATGCCAGACTGGAGGCATAGTGCACTACTCAAACAAACAGAGCAAGTGCGAGACCCTGACTTCTAACATTCGTACTGTCAGAGAGAGAGGAAACAGTAAAAGGATGAAAGAAAGAAAAGTGGCAGTAGAGCTGTGAATAAGGACCAAATCCTACAGGTTGAAGTAGAAAGGAAAGCCATACCTTCCTTTTCAATATTTAACCTTCTTTATGAAAAACAGTAAGACAAATTATTTATATCCTTTCTTTTTCTTCATTTTGACTTTGTTCCTCAGAATATTTTTGGCCTTCTCCTCTTGTGAATTCTGCATGTTAGAAGTCTTTATTTAATACATAAATATCTGAAATATCATTTTATATTTCTTTGGTTTTCTGAAAGGCTGACTTAACATAGTGGCAAGGTTTTCCTCTCTGGTAATTGTTTCTGAGCCTTTGTTTTGGCCAGAAGACCAGGGAAGCACATTTCAAAATGTGACAACTCATTCTCAGTAATGTTTTAAAAAACAAACTAACCACCTTTTTTTCTAAAAAGTCTATTTTTATTTAATTGTACAGTTTGTTTTTAAAAATTATTTACTTCAAATTAATTTTTTGAAAATTAACTTGCTTAGGATCAAATATTTGATAATCATAGCTAGTCAGAAAGTGCTTCATAAGGCTGAAGGTTAAGTCTTACTATCGTAGAAAAATCTCAATTCTTTAATTAACCCACTTATATTTTAATGATCACAATAGCCTCTTTAATTTTAGGACAATGCTATCCCTAAATATTTCCAAGTATTCTCAGCTAATAAATAAGAATGTTATTTTAATAAGTTTCTGAAAACAATATTACCTCCACATATTTCGTCAGGTTCTTTTAAAAATTAAAAGTCTTTAAAAGACATTTTGAAATACTTGTAACTAGTATAAAGATATCAGAACATTTTTAGTAAAGTTGATAAATAACTTCTCAACTACAATTATGCTTAGAAAATATAATAAAGGTATTTATAATTCTCCCCTCTTTCATAGTTTTCTTCTTTTCTAAACAGGAATTTTGGTTTTTATCCTACTGCTATGCTGTTGTGTGAAGTACATTCCAGCAACTCCCGGGTGGCCTAATCTTTTTCATAATACCATTGTACTATGCCATTCCTAAGAGATTGATGCCAGAATGTTACTTACTATTATTAATAATTTTACTTTTATTTCATTGGATTTTCCATTTGCTCTTAGAGGTTGTTCCCATGTCAAAGAATTATGGTACTATAAAAACTGAAATCTGAGAATCAAGATTCATAGTCAGACTAAGCAGACAAATCCATGGGATGTATCTACCATTAACCAGCAGAAACACCCTAAAATGTAGGTGTTTAAGTGGTAGAGCACTAGCCTTGAGTGAAAAAGCTGAGTTCAAGCCCTGAAACTGGCACAAAAGATAAAACAAAACAGAACTTGAAAATGCCATGATAAGGCCCCTGTCTCATGTGCTTTTCCATTTGGAAGTAGAATAAACTTTTTAAAACTCACATTGAGAAGATGTAGTTGTTGTAAAGCCTACAGTTTCACTTTACTAAACGTTGACAAAAATCTTGCAAAATACATTCTCCACACAGCTATGGTCATTTGCATGTTTAGTATGAATTCAGGGAGGAGGAAGACAAATCAACATTAGATATAATAAACACATACTGGATCTATGCAGATGCTTTACGTAATAGGCATTTATTATTTACAGTAGAAATATTTTATTTTTTGCCAAACCATTAAGATAGATCCATATTATTTTTACTTCAATGTTCATCTGCTTTCAAGTATCAACTGATTCTCCTGACATTCATTCACTTCTTTCTTGTATTTTTATTACCTTTCTTGGAATATGTAGGTTTTAGTTTTATAGAAACAGTCAATAAAACAATCAATAATGCCTTGCCAAAAGCCTTGAATTTCCTAGCTGCCTATAAATTCCTGTTTAGTGTAAAATTTCAGAGAAGATTAAAATATACTCTAAAAGTTAGAACTTCAACTTGTATTCATGTTAGCATAAAATGATCTTAATATGTATTCATTGATACATAGCTTTACACTCTGAAGTTCTAAACACTGCAAGGAGAGTAGTGAAGTACTAGACGAGTGCATAACTCAACTTGACTACAGCTGGTACTGGTGAGGAAATGATTTCCCCACCTACAGCTAGGACAAGTGATAATGTCCTTCCTCAAATCTCTTGATTTCTGTCTATTTCACAGAACCATTAAAGAGATCCATAAAGGCTTCTAAGCAGAAAAAAGAGACATGGTCCAAAAGAACTAAAGAATGTATATATAATTCACTTCTATGATTTAATTCATTTGTACTTTATGTTATGTCAAAAGCTCTTCTACTAGGACAAATAAATACTAATGACTATAAACCTGTTTTACCCAGAGACTACATTTATAACAATGATTCCTTATAGTCAAACGGGCTTATTACTGGAAATATACAAGGGAAGTAGCCATCACAGTGTTATTAATACCAATATTTTGTTTTGTTTTGTTTTTGCTTTTGAATTCTGGGCCTGGGCACTGTCCCTGAGCTCTTTTTGCTCAAGTCTAGCACTCTACCACTTGGGTCACAACACCACTTCCAGATTTTTCTGTGATTATTGAAGATAAGAGACTTTCCTGTCTGGGCTGGCTCTGAATTGCGATCCCTCAGATCTCCCTCAGATCAGCCTGGTAAGTAGCTATGATTAGAGTCATGAGACACCAGGTCCTGATTCTGACAGGTTTTGTTAGAGAAACATTCTTGAATCTTATATCCAAGTGAGCAAATTTTCAAATAAAATAACAAACAGAAACATGGTGAATTTTCATCATATTCTGGCTTTAAAACATCTCAAATTCTTTTTTTGTATTTAGTGGTAGAGAAGCAAATTTTAGTCATTTCTTGCCTTCATATCATATGAATAGTTAATGGGCAAATGAGCAGGTTTTCTGTATAAAATCATCTAAATAATTGTTCTATTGTTTTTATTCTTTCTGTCAATTAATGTATGCAAGGCACTGTAAATGATGAAAGTGGTTTGGGCATCTTGTTCGGTCTCCTGAATCAACTCAAGAAAATCAAAGGAGGTTTAGAGCACATAGTCTTCAATTTTGCGTTATGTTTTAATGATTGCCACTAGTTGCCTTTCTTTTTTTATGTGTACTTTATATAATCATCAATTTTACTAGAACCTTTATTTCATAGTCATGAAAAACAATTATTTTCTTTACATGTGTTTTACCCATGTAATTATTAATTTTTCTTTCTATGATTTAAAATTTGTCTCTTCAAGATCTATAATCCATTTGTTTGCATTTTCAACGTGATTTCGCTTAGCGGTTGAGAGGAGTCCTTCAGTTGTTCCTATAGTTAGCAATACGATTGGGCTTTGTGCTTACTATTCAGGTGTCCTGTCATTTGTTCCATATCTTCAGTCTGACATTTTTCTGGATAATTGGAGATGGAGTCCACGGGATTCCATCTGATCCTCTAAATCTCAGCATCTTGGGGAACTAAGATTACAGGTCTGAGCCACAGATACCTTGCAACATGCCAGTTTTAATCAACTCAGAATACCACTTTTTTGAAAAATAAATTTTCTTCAAATTCCAGCGCTAGAAACAAACTTTAGATATTTTTTCCATTTAGCATTAGGTCTTCAAAGTTTGTCCTATTGCATCGCTTATTATGCCAAATAATGTTTCATTGAGTATACATATAAATATGTCTATACATGATTGGTCATCTGTCTATCAGTTGTTGGACAACTGGACTATTTCCAACTGTATGAGTAATGCTGTGGTTATAATCGCGTGTATAATTTATATGTACATGTCTTTGTTTCTTGTGCATATAATGTGAAGAGTTAAATTGGTAAGTCATTGAGTAATTCACTTTGTTATCTTTCCAGAAGTAAACTTGCCTCCAAAGAGAGGAGAGAAGATTCTGCAGGCAGAACTTTTGTCAGTTTTAGAGTTATCATCCATATGGTAGGAGCCCTCTGAAGAATGCAAATTATTTGTTAATTTGAAAGGTGATGTCATTATTGTCCCCAGTAATGAAATTATTTTCCCTATTTATGGAATTAAATAAATTAGAAATGAAGATACTATTCTAATAAATTATATTCATTTTTATTTTAAATCTTGATACTATGGAAAAATCAAAACAATAATTAGCTGAACTATTTCTCAATAAATAATATCAGAAGCATAACTTAATTTTTTTCCTTTTTTCTTGAAGCTTTCATACATTGAGAGCTACTACATTGATATTGATATTACATGGTTCTCCCAAAAACTATACTTCACAGGCTTTTTTTACACCATGTTTTCAGTTCTGCATTTAAATGAGAGCATAGAGCAATCAAAAATTCATGAGAGCACTGGAGAGAGTTTAGTGAAGATTTAGAAGGAAATGATTAAAGAACCTTGAGAGTTGGTTTTATGTCAGGATAAAAATGTTCAATATGTATGCTCCATCAAGGGATGAAGTGAAGACCAAGGTAATTGCTTTCAGACACTAATCAGAGACAGGAACAGGGCAGAAAGGCTGAAAATGTGCCAAATAATGGAGAAAAGAATGAAGGAGTAAAAATATCTTAAAATTGTGGGTTAGCCTCTTGAATATTTCCCCTCACTTCCTTCAGTGACCATGGCAGTCGATAACATGAATCCATAAGGCCTGGCCAAACAAAAGTTGTGATTCCAGTATTGCCCATAACAACTAGGGTTGGGAGAGAGGAGGGAAAATTATGAATGCGATGACATCTATTAAGATGAATTGTATTCACAAACTGACAAATTGAAACCCCTTTGTTCAATTCCTTAAGGATGATAATAAACATAAATAAAAACCTATGTCGGAAGATAGAAAAAATGACCAATGAAAGTTCTCTAATATATTAAGTTTATGTTGTTTTAATATGCTTACATCTTATTTCCTGGAGCTTCAGAATAGTTTATGTCATTCAGTGAATGTATATATTTCATATAATTAAAAAAGAGAAGTTTAAAAATCATAGCTATATAATCTATAAATATATTAAATATGTATACATGATAATCATTGCCTTTTTATCAAATACCAGAATGTATGGTAGGCTAGCATTTCACAAAACAATTAAATTGAAAATGCCATACTCAGGAAGCATTTCCTAATTCCACAACAAGCCAGGACACACACTGCTTGTGGATACCCTGTGAAGCCTTTGGTTTATAACAGTATGCAAACTATACCCTTAACAATGAGAAGGGCAAAGGCACAAAAGGCAGCGTGCTGTAGGGTCCCATTGGAAGGACATTTCACAGTGTTTGTGAAGTTGCAGGAAGATTTCAGGCGGTAGAAATGGATTATTGCAGAATAATATGGAGATCCATAAAGTTAGGTGGTTTCAGGATGGTGAGAACAGCATTTCCAAATACCTAAATGCAATCTGCCCGACTGTAGCATGTTTCTGAGGCAATGGGCTGTTCAACATGGATGGCATACAGTGTAAAAAGAAAATAAAAATGCATCTTTTACATTCTCTCTTCTAAGCAAGTCTTTATAAAGAAGTTAAAGGTATTTTTACACAGCCACCTGTCTGTCCATCAATAGAAGATAGAGAAGCCTATCTAAAAGGGATCTATGAATGTAACTTTAAACTAAATAGGGTAATTTTCAATAATTTGATGTAGAAAACACAGTTTTAATAACATTTATTTGGTAATACCACATCCCACTTAAACTCAGTTAAAGTGAATAAAATGTTATTGCATTTCTAAATTTTGCTGTGTAGTATAACTTGAGAGAGACTCGGCTCTAAACAGCAATGTATGTGAAAATGAAGACGTGTGTGTGTGTGTGTGTGTGTGTGTGCGCGCGCGCGCGCACACTCACAGACTCAACCCAGAGAGCAGACTGGAAGCTTCTGGAGAACTTCTCCTAAAGGCAGATCCTGAGCATGGGCTGGTACACATGCCTGGCTGAGTTTTAAACCTCTATGGCTTCTTGGCTGCACTACTCATTTTTAAATTTTGATGGCAGAGGCCACTGCGTTTTTCTTCCTTACCATTAGAAGTTGGGTGAATGGAAAAAAAAATAATCTGTCACTATAAATGCTTCACTTTCCAGACTGAAAGAGATGTATCCACCCAGATAATCATACCTGAGAAATGTGGGTTCACTTCTTTTTTTAAATGTGTGAATGCTCTCAATTTTGTTCCAAGCCAAGAAAATACTGTATAGTCATTTCCACTTCTGAGGAATTGAAAAGGCGGTAAAATACACTTGAAAGCAGGAAGATAGATCTTGGTGAAGGTTGAAGTAAATAGAAGTCATGGAATGAATCCCTCTAACACGACAGAGCCGAGGGAAAAAATCTTCACTTTCCTTCATGAACCACAGTTAGGCTGAGCCATGCACGAAGTCTGTGTCAATAGAAGTATTTGACTTCACCTGTTTAAACTTTCTAGGTGCGTATTTTTGGTTACTTCTTATGAGAAGTTTGATTTTGAGAGAACGTATTTTTCCCACAAGATAATGTATGGGCTCTGGATCCCTTGGAACTCTCTCTGGGTTTGCTGACGTGATTTCACACTGGGCAGAGGTCAATGTGTTCTTCGAAGTTTCTGGTTGTTTAAATTTATGAAGCAGTTTTATAATGTAATGGATGTATTTGATCATATCTTGAACTTCAAGCTTGAAACTACTATTTTAAGGCTTTGGGACAATCTTTGAAGGATAACAGTGTCTGCTTTTAATAGGGAAAGGATACACTAATGCACAGAGAAGATTGTAGTAGCTAGACTTGAAAGATGGCCTCCAAGAGAAACTTGCTTTTTGGCATTCAGACATTTTTGTAATCAAGAATGTCCAGGCCAGGTGATATAAAGCCTTACAGTTTCTTCCTTAGCCTTCTGGGCCACTTGTTCTGGAAAAAATGTGAGTTGCCATAGAAATATATACATAGGGAAGAACCCTAGCATGAAAAAGCTTTTTCCAGAAAAATAATGCACACAGAGATGGGTCAGCCAGTCCAGAATGCCCCCAGCATCCTGAGTTAATGGAAATGGGAGTAAATCAGCCATCTTAGATTGATTCTATGGTAACTTCAGCAAAAGCTCCTACATGTGAAAATTTATGAGAGATGCCCCCCAAAGTAAGAGTCCTCCACATCAGCTGTCAGACCGCAGAGCTTAACAGACAATACTATTCACTGTTTGGACACACAGTATTCGTTTATCAGACAGATATAGCTATAACTGAGACATTCTATTTTGTTCTTTGTAAACATATTAAATATTTGAGTTTTTGTGTTTACACATGTTCTTTATAAGCAATTCATTACTTAAACCTTTTTTAAAAATAATTCTTAGGATGCTTTGGAGAATTTTACTCATGCATTTTTCTATTTAATTCACATTTTAACTCAGAAATATTGTAGAATTTTAGCATTTTATACCTACTTTAATGTAATTTTGAGTATGCTGTATTTTGTGATATTTCTCTGTTTTCTGTTTTTTTCCAATCATTGTGGCTTGATTCATAGATATAATTGCATTTTGAAAGTTGTCTAACTCTAAGCTTGCTAGATTCACTCATTAGTTCCAGCAGATTGTTATTATTTTTAGTTCGAATACATATTTAGGGATTTCTTTATTGTTTTCTATATATATATTTCAATATATATTCTATATATACTGTTTTCATCTTAAAAAAGAACCCTGCTACAAGTCCAGACTGCCTAGCTGCTGAGAAAAGAATAGATAGGATTATATTACTGTGCCACTGAGTATCAGATGTCTAATCGTAAAGTAAAACATAATCCTGTAAGTCTACTGAAGTGATTCTGACTTTTTGTTGTTGTTGGTCGTGGGGCTTGAACTCAGGGCCTGAGCTCTTTTTGCTCAAGACTAGTGCTCTACTGCTTTGAGCTGCAGATCTACTTCTGAAAAATCTTAAGGCTAATACCTTCCTTCATCAGCTAGTCAATATAATTTGATGAAAATAATTGGGTTTAGCCAGGCACAAGTCACTCAAGTTTATCACCCTTGCTACTTGGAAGGCTGAGAAAGAAACAATCATGCTTCAAGGCCATTCCATCTAGAAAAGTTCAAGAGACTCCTTCCCAACCCATAGCTGGGTGCCATGGCCAAGCTATATTAGAAAACTCATGATGTCAAGCTAGTCAGGAACAATTAGTCCATGAGTTCCATGTCCACAGAGGGAAGATGGGTTCATGGCATGCACGTGTGATTCTAGCAACTGCAGGAAACTTAAAATAGCTACACTTTGGTTCCAGGACCTTTCCCATTGGAAAGTAAGATTCTGTCTTAAAAATAACCGCTAAAAACAGGACTGGAGGTATAGCTCTGTAGTAGGGTACCAGCTTAGCAAATGTGAGGACCTGAATTCAAACCCTTGCTACCAAACCAAACAAAACAAAACAATAAATGGGTGTTTGGGAGTTGTGTACCTTATTGCATTTTTCATCTATTTATACTAATTGAAGCCTGTTTTGTCATCTTGCTCTTTGCATATTTTTTCTGCTCTATGCTAGATGATCCATTTTAAGAAGTAAATATATGTAGTCTCTCTACCCCAGGTTGGAAAATAAAGCAATGTAAGTAAAAGTGAGCACATTTAAGCCCTTCAGTATGACCAATTTGGTTATGCTCCTTTACTTTTTGCCTCGGCTCGTTGGAGTCACCAATTAAAATGATGAGCCTGAGCAGATGGCTTTGGGATGAACCAAGGTCAATGTGTTGTGTGAGAGCTGGAGAAAAATGAACACTGACATTCACTGAGAAGCAATTTCAAAACACTCATCTTCATGTTAAGGGGAGCTCTGAAACTTTATTTACTTATTGCCTTAATTAAATTTCACCTGAATTCAAAGATCTTCCTGTGAAATTCTACCACTTTGGGGTACTTGAAACTTAAGAAGAATAGACTTTCTTACTTGAAACAGATGTTACAATTAATGAAATTTGTCTTCATTTTCAAGATTTCTGAGCACATTTGTTAGACTATTTGTATCTGGCATGGCGTATGACCTGATTCTATTTTCCAGAACATAATTGGAGCCTGAGGAAACCATTATTCATAATACTCTTCTAATTATAGCAGATGAAAGATAACTTTTGGATTAAGGATGGTATTCAGAGAAAACAGGACTGCTTCTCTTAAATACGCAGTCACAGCTGTCTCTTCTGACAACTGCCCTCACTATGCACTCACATAGTGTTACTTTTTGATCACATACTGTCCATTTGGAAAATCGGCCCCTCATAATTTAATTTTTAAATGTTCTTCTTATCATTGCGTTCAAACAGTGAACGTAGAGTACAAATTTGAGGCATATATCATCACTGCTAATGACAACTATTTCCTAGAATCTGGTAAATTCTTGAACTCATTCATTTTTTAAAGTTTGCTATTCAAGATCACTTGAAGATCATTTTCATGAAGAGTGTAAATGTGCAGTACAATTATATTTTACTAGTTATTCATGCATCAATTAAACTTAATTCATTTGTGTTAACTGATAACAACTGGTCATAGTGCTTTGTCTGCTCCTTATTTTCTAAATTCTGCTGTGCAAATCATTAGGAAGATTTACCTCTGGTTATCTACTCTTGACGTAGAGAAAATTAAAATGTCTAAACAGAGTGTTTTGTGAATAAAAGAGATAGTGCACATATAGGAACTTAAAATGTTATCTGGCATATCATAAGAACTTGGTGTGTTTCCATAATTGTTATATGTATTTTATTCTTATTTGACACAGTGGAATCTATACCCATTAAAATTACTTTTTCTTGCTAGGAGCTGATAGCTCACACCTGTATTCGTAGCTACTCAGGAGCCTGAGATCTGAGGATCTTGGTTTGAAGCCAGCCCACACAGGAAAACCTATGATATGCTTATTTTCAATTACCCAGCAGTCCACTGCCTGATGTGTAGCTCCAGAGATGGAATACCAGCCTTGAGTGAAAAAACTAAGGGAGAACATGAAGCCCTGACTTCATGCCTCAGTCTGGTAATAAGCAAATATTTTTAAAGGAGTTTTCTGTAATCTTGTTTCAGCTTTGAAATTATTAGGTAAGCAAATATTTTACTGTTGTGGTTATGTATTTGCATACCTTCAGATAAAAGGAGAGTAATTGGATTTGAATATTCTTTTGTGGTGCGAGTCCTGGGGCTTGAACTCAGGGCCTGGGCACTGTCTCTGATGATTTTTTGTTTTTGTTTTGTTTTCCTCAAGGCTAGCATTCTACCACTTGAACCACGACTCCATGTCTGGCTTTTTGGTTGGTTATTGGAGATAAGGGTCTGATGGATTTCCCTGCTCAGAATCGCTTCAAACTGAGCACCTCAAATCTCAATCTCCTTAGTGGCTTGGTACAGGTGTTAACAACCAATGCCCAGCTGAATATTATTTTCAAGCCTAGAAATTTAAAGGAATATTTTGAGTAATATAATCAATCATCCCAATAGCAAAGAAGGCGGTACTATTCCTTTAAATTAAAAAAAATTCTCTTTCGTACTTGCACAAAGGAGTAGCACTTCATAAATGTAGTGGGTCTTAATCCGTGCAGTCCTCTCAGCCCCTCACCTCCCTCCCGCCCTCCCCGTTCCTGCGCCTGTCTTATCTTTGTAGGTTATACGTTCATGCCTGCATTTCCCCCCTTTTCTCCTCTTTATTTGTCTACCCCTTTCCTCTTGACCTCACCTCACCCCAATCAAGTACCTGCGTTCTGGGTTTATTTTGATGACCTTTCACTTTACCTTTCTAAGGAATGATACAATTTGAGTTCTCCCTTGCACCTACTATACTTCAATCAATACATTTGTATACACTTACATACCACCCAGTGTATTAACTTATAAGTTTATAAGCTAAACCTAGCTTCCACATAAAAGGAAAATCATGCAGGGCCTGACTCACTTCAGTTAATACAAATTTTGCAAGGTCTTTCAATTTCTTTATAAATAGTACAGTATCATTCCTTCTAATGGACAAGAAAAACTCCCTTGTGTAGATATACCATAACTTCTTGGCCCATTCATCAGAAAATGGGAAGTAACACACATTTTAATACTTTATGTTCAAAAACAGTGAGCACAATAACAGTGGAGATTCTTAACAATTTTTTTATAACCTGAAGTAATTTTAGTGGTTTGACACATAGAAAAATGTTTTGTTTCAGTACTTTTGTCTATTTTGCAGTACTGGTAATAGCTAAATTTAAGATTAAAATTTAAGCTACATTATAAGATGATGACTCATTCTCAGATGATTTCTGTGCCAAATTTGCCATTTATGAAATTTCTTTAGATTCTAGCATTGTCCATAAGGTCCTGCATTGGTCCATAAGATCCTTTTCACTAACTTAATCTCTTCTCTATAATTTTCCCTTCACTTTACTTTTGAAGTTTTCACATTTCCTATTGTAAGCAGAGAAGAGCTAGTACTTTATGCCACAGTATTTTCCTATGGGGAGAGAATTTCCTTAATGATCATAATTCACAAGTAGTTCTACACAATCTATTCAGAAGCTGCATTTGTAAAATTAGGGTCAGTTCCTGTCAAACCATGTTAATCATACCAAACTTCTTTCTCTTTAGTTTTAGAAGATTTTTTTTGGTCAGTGTGGGGCTTGAACTCTGGACCTGGATGCTGTCCCAGAGCTCTTCAGCTCAAGGCGAGCACTCTACCACTTGAGCCACAGCGCCACTTCCTCTCTCTTTAGTTTTATAATGTTTGAACCTACCAAAACAAACACTGGTTTATCAGAGGTAGTGACACAAAATTAAAACATTTCCCATTTTCTCTGCTACACACTTTTCATTTTAATGAATACAAGTACTGACAAAATTTATTTGCATATAAATTAGGTAACAATAGTAATTTGTTATTGAGGTGATAATGAATTATTTAGATTCTACCTAGAAGCTACAAATTACAAAATACATCAGCATCAACAAAAGAACTATGGTGCTCCATCAAGTTGGTGATTCCGGTCATTGCTTCTTCAGTTTTGTTGAAGGAAAAAACTGTAAGATACCTGATTGTTTAGGTGATTATTATGCTGGAATTACTGTGCATTTTATCAAATATAAAGAAACAAATCAATATTTATCAAATACTAATTTTTAACTCAGTATCTTTAAAATATTATTGTCTTCACATAAGATACAAAACACTCAAATATTTAGGAGCACTAAATATTAATTTAAAAATATTTTTGATTGGTACTTTTCTTGAGTATATAAAGTCTATAGCATATGTATTTCGTGGTTTTTTTTGTTGTTCTTAAAACGGTAAGCTACATATTAAGCTCATTTATTCTAGTATCAGAGTTTGAATTCAGGGCCTCTTGTTTGCTTGGCCGGTGCTTTACCACTCAAGATATGCCTCTAGCTTAGATTTTACCTAGTTATTTTTGTAATGAGTCTTATAGATTTTTCTGAATAGGCTGGCTTCCAACATTGATCCTCTAGGTCCAGCCTCCTGAGCAAATGGTATTACAGGCATAAGCCTCTGAAAGCCACTCAGTCATCTACAAAAATACACATGTAAAAAATGCCTAATTAACGAAGACTCTTCATCAAAATAATAGCGACCATCAATTAACCAAACTTACAAAATCATAGTGTTAGGCCATAAGAAGGACTATTAAACAAATCTTTATAAACTTAAATCAGCTGTGACAATACCAAGGATATTCTCTGACAAAAGCAGAACTAAACTGATAACTAATAACAAGACATTTAGGAAAACTAATTGTTCAAGAATTAGGTATAATGCTTTTTCTGGCTTATGAGTTATAGAAGATCAGAAAAAGATCAAATGTCAAATATGACAATTAGTTGAAAATATACCTTATCAACATTAATACACAGCAGATAAAATTGTTCAGAGAAACATTTACAGCTTTAACTTCTCATACTAAAAATAGAAAATTTGAAGTTACTCTTTTAAGAAGCTAGGAATACTACAACAAAGTGAAGCCAACATATATTTAAAAATTAAAATAATAAAGATAGATGGACTAATAAAAGAAGAAGTAAGTAAAAGAGGAACCTAAGTCAAACCTGATTAAAGCTGATTACTAAGAAAAGATCCATAGGGCTGATAAACACTAGGCTACTTAGTAGGAAAAAAGTGTTTTAAAGAAAGATAATAGAAATTAGTAGCATTAAGAATGAAAGTGGTGTTAGCAGTATGAATCTTACTAATATTAGCAGCATGGTAAGAAAATAGAACAAACTAGTTTGTACCAACATAAATTAAGAGAAATGACTAAATTTATCAAAGGCACACATTTGTGAAGCTTGTTGAAGAATCGGCAAGTAAATCAAATAACTGTACTCATTAAAGAAATTGAATCTCCAATTTAATGACATATGCTGAAAATGAAATAAAATTAAATGATCATATATCATGGCCAAATGAGTTTGTTCTAAAGATGTAGGATCTGTTTAACACTTGAAAGACAATGTATCTCATTGAAGAAAGGAGAATAGTGTGTGTGTGTGTGTGTGTGTGTGTGTGTGTGTGTGTGTGTTTTGGTTGGTCGTGGGACTTGAACCCTGGGCCTAGGCGCTGTCCCTGAGCTCTTCAGCTCAAGGCAAGCGCTCTACCACTTGAGTCACAGTGCCACTTCCTATTGTGTGTTCTTTTGAATAGAATTTCACAAGTCACCCAGGGGCTAAAGTCTATAATTCTAGCTACAAAGGAGGCTGAGAGCCTAAGAACCTAGGTTTGAAGCCAGATCAATCTGAGACAGTTTTCTACAGTTAACTACCAAGACAATGGAAGTCAATACGTGACTCAAGAAGGAGAGTGTCAGTTTTTAATGAAGAAGTCAAACTAGAGCTCAAGGCGCAAGCCCCAGCACTGGCAAAAAGTAGTAGGAAAAAGAAGAAAAGTCATTTGAAAAATTTCAGTCTTGATTTATTAAAAAAAATAATTAAACTAACATTGGAAAAGGAACTTGATAAACTAGTGAAGATTATATAGACAAAGGACCCAAATAGATTACGCTTAAAAATTACAAAATAAAAGGTAACAGGTTTATGAGGTGTTCAGTATCACCAATCACCAAAAAAACTCAAATTACATCTCTATGGACACCTCCCAACGCCCAGTAAAGGTTGCAGTACCAATGCGTGTGCTGCTAAGCAATCCTGTCCCGCAAGGGAGGGGCAGAGGGGCTGCTGGAGGTGTGAGAGTTTACTGTTTTAACCTGACAGGCAGCCTCCAGCCTTCACAATGCAAGGAAATCCCAGCCTGGAGGAACCTAAATTCTTGAGGTGACAGGTGCAAATATTGTACACTACAATAGGTCACAAGTGCACATAATCTAGCCTATGAGCCAGGACAAGGGGGGCGTGAGTTGGGAAGGGAACTTACAGTTTATGGAGTGCTCAAGGTACACAGAAGCAGAAAGACTCGAGGAATGTATCAAGCTGCAGAACGTGAGTGATTGCAGGTCTGTGGTTAGATGTTTGGACGATCCACTTCCAGAAGCTTTCTTCACCTTGGTGCACTACCGCTTGAGCCATGCTTTCAGTCTGTTTATTGCTGGATATTTTGGAGATGGACTCGCTTGGACTTTTCTGCCCCAGATTAATAAGGACATTGGGTTTGGGTAGGCTGGTAAGCAAGAAGATAAATGGATTAAAGTCTAGAAATAGATCCATCAAATTTGAGTAACAACTGTCTTACAAATTTGCTGAGACAATTTAATGTAAAAATAATGTCTGTTCATTTTGTATCAGGAAAAAAAATCAGTCGTTAATTGACTTGGAGACAGAATTGCTGGCCACTTGTGGTTCACACATGTAATTCCAGTTACCTAAGGCCACTGAGTTGGGAGGATCACAGCTCAAAGCTAGCCTGCTTGCATATATCTGAGAAATCTCTATGACCAATGACTCAGTAAAACGACAGGAGTGAAGTGGGGTGGCCCTAGCTACTCAGAAGAATGAGATCTGAGGATTGTGGCTTCAGGCAACCTGGGCAGAAAAATGCTATCACATTCTTATCTCCACTTAACCACCAAAAACTACAAGTGGAGATGTGGCTCAAGTGGTAGAGTGCTACCCTGACCAAAAGAAGGAAAAACCTCAGAGATAGTGCCAAAGGCCCTGATCTCTCTCTCTCTCTCTCTCTCTCTCTCTCTCTCTCTCTCTCTCTCTCTCTCTCTCTCTCACACACACACACACACACACACACACACACACAGACCACTGGACAAAAATTTGAAATTGGCACTTCACATTAGAAAGCATATTCCTTGGACATAGAAAATTACATTTGGAATTGTTACTCTGAGAAATACAAACTAAGCTATATGCTCATGCACACTGTTAGAATGGGTCACATGGAAAAGATTGTTAATAAGTTTTGGGCACACCATGAATCAGAACGGTTACCCATTCATGATGGAGCTATAAATGCATAAAATGTCAAAAAATCATGTAGTTTAAAAAAATTATAATCCAGTCAACATGTAATCCTGTTATTTTATGTCTAGGTTCCTGACCAAGAAAATGGATGTCATTCTCCTACCCTGATATTTGTGCACAGGTATTCACAGCAGATTTATGTAAAAGAGTTCAGAATGAGGGATGGAGAAGGTGGTTTTAATCTACAGTGAACAGATAAACAACATTTAGTACATTTGTTCAATGGAAAATTAATCCTTGCTGTGAATGAACACAAGGATACAGGCAGCAATATGCATCCATCTCAAAATTATTATGCTGTGGAAATGAAACCAGACATACAAGAGTACATTATGTATGATTCCAATTACACAAATGCAGAACAATCTAGTGACAAAAAGCACATTCATGCTTGCTGCAATCAGAGCTGGAGAGGGATGGAGAGGGCAAAGAACTCTCTGGAAGCCTGTGAGGTGAAGGGAGCTCGGTTTCATTAGTGGAATCTCGCAGTGGCATGTGCAGCTTCAAAACACACTAAGCCTTACAATTTCAATAAAATGTGCGCGAATTATTCCTAAGCAAAATTGGTAAAGAGCAAAACAAAGCTTGCTCATAGCTATATAAATGTATGTATTTATATTATTAATTAAATGTTGGAGGATGTGGTAGGAGTGGGCTTGGTGCTTATTAAGCTGTTTCCTTTATCCCAACTAAAAAGAAATTGTAATTTTCAGCTCTTTAAATTGAAGTTTTTGTGATTTAATTCATATTTAAAGAAAGGGGATATCAATTCTTACCTATGGCATCCTGAGGGATCCCGAAATTATAAAATACTCACTTTCATTTAGTTATGGAGCGGGAAAGAGCGAGTCTGCTAATACTGGGGCTTGAACTCAGGGCCTCTGGCTCTTGGCTTCACTTAAGGATCATGCTCTACTACCTGAGCCACGCACGTCTCTGCTTCTGGCTTTTTGCTGGTTAAAAAAATTTAAGATAAGAGTCTCATGGACTTTTCTGCCTGAGTTAGCTTCAAACCAGAATCTTCAGATCTTCTTCAGATCTCAGTCTGCTTGAGTAGCTAGGATTACAGGTGTGAACCATTAGTACATGGCTAATTATTGACTTCATTAGAAGAAGATAAGAAATGATCAGTTTCTCCTGTGAGATTTTGTGTCAGTGAACACTAAACAAGTAATTGCTGGAGATTTCATAAAAATATTCTATCCCCAAGATAGACTATATCCCTGTGTAATGAATTTAGTAGTCTTGTTGGTGGGAGTGTAAACTTGTTCAACTACTTTGGAAAGCAGTATGAAGGTTGCTCAGAAGACTCCACATAGAGCTCCCCTATGACCCAGCAATCCCACTTTTGGGCATTTACACAAATGATAACAAAAAGACCATACTAAAACTACCAGCACAATTATGTTTATTGCAGCATTATTTACCATAGCTAAGATATGGAACCAACCCAGATGCCCCTCAGTAGATGAATGGATCAAGAAAATGTTACATATATATATGTAACATTATATATATATATATATATATATATATATATATATATATATATATATATACATATATATATATATATATATGGTGATATAGTGGAATTCTATGCCTCCATCAGAAAGAATGACATTGCCCCATTTGCTAGGAAATGAAAAGACTTGGAAAAAATTATATTAAGTGAAGTAAGCCAGGCCCAAAGAAACATGGGTCCCATGGTTTCCCTTGTTTGCAATAACTAGTATATGTCTGGGACAAGTAGAAAAGGTCAAAAGCTATGTACATATTACCAGATAAGATGAAGTTAAGCGAAATGAACCACAAGATAGGGACACAAGTCGATTTTTCTTTCTTGCTATTGTTTCTAACGTATTTATAAGGCTTTGTATGTTCCTCCCCCATGATATAACCCCTGTTTTCACTGTATTTGATGCTGGTATAATTTGGGGAGAGGAAGGGAAAAAACAAAATGTTTAAATAGAGATACAGGTGGACCCATTGTAACAATGAGATCTACAAGACATTATGTTGAAAAATGAACTTTACAATTTAGGCAGGGATGGGGGAGGGGGAGTATAATTGTGGAGGTGGGATGGAAGGGATGGTAGGGGAAAAACAAAGGAGGAGGCAACAATGCTTGATTAAAAAATGTACTCATTACCTTGCTTATGTAACTGTGACCCCTTTGTACGGTATTTCACAATAAAAACTTAGTTAAAAAAAGAGTATCTTGCTGGGCGCTGGTGGCTCACGTCTGTAATCCTAGCTACTCAGGAGGCTGAGATCTGAGGATCTCAGTTCAAAGCCAGCCTGGGCAGGAAAGTCTGTGAGATTCTTATCTCCAATAAACCACTAGAAAACTGGAAGTGGCACTGTGGCTCAAGTGGTAGAACACTTGCCTTGAGCTGAAGAGCACAGGGACAGTGCCCAAGCCCAGAGTTCAAGCCCCACGACCGACCAAAAAAAAAAAAAGTGTAGTACAAATTCTAGTAACTAATAGTTGGAGTTTTCTTAGTATGTGCTAGATTATATTCTAAAGAAATTATATATATCACACTTCACAGCAAATATATAAATCAGTGTCTCATAGAGTGTACCCAGGTACAAGAAACTTAAGAAACCAGCCTCAAGTCCCACAAAATGTGGATGATACATGACTGAAAATTAAGTCTATGGACTACTCTATCATAAAAAATATATGTCCAAAGCAAAAGAGGCATCTATCATTTTATAATTTGAGACACTTAGTCATAGAACTCCATTTCCAAGAGGAAGTGACAGTATCAGCTGTTAGAAGCTTAATGGAATTTGTCAATTTTCTGTCTTCTCTAATGTGAGAAGGAAGTAGCAATTGCTCTCCAATTCATGCAAAGTGGAATGGGCTCTAAAATTATCTCCCATTATCGTGAATGAACTACCTGGAACCTCCGAAGTTCTGACTAAACTCCACATGCAGGCCTCTCAAAATGGCACTTGGTGAAGGAGTCCTGAAGAATCTCTAAAATGGAGCTTCTCGAGTTTGGAAGAAGATATGAACTGATAGACAAAAGAAGAGATGTGAACAGACAGATATTGCTACCTGCATGTAAGTAGAAAATTTGCAAGCACCATAAAAACGAAACACAGACAACATTTTTCTGCTCCTAGATGCTGCATAGAGGAGGGGGAGGCGGAGGGAGGCACTGAATAAATAACTCATGCCTCATCGGGTTTTAGCCTTTCTAAACTTTCATAGGGGAATTGAATCTAGGAAGTCTTCATTATTAACAGTCCCTGGTGGAAAAATAAGCACAAACTATTGTAAAGGGACATTTATGCAGAATCGAGAGTGCATTTCCCTTCTGGTGTTTAGAGTTTATCAGCATTGAAGTCACTGACATATTTCTTCCAGATCTTTCATTTGTGTGCAAGTAAATCATTTGGTATTTAAAGATGTGTTTTAAGTGAATGATTTCATATCAGGTTTTCTATTTTGGGAAAACTTTCCAGAAGAGTCCAGATTTGGATTAAATTCTGTAGGGGAAATAAATCAGTGTTGTCTCTTGGTCTGTCACAAAATAAAATGTCAAACAAAGGATGATAAGGAAAGAAATTGCTTAAGATGGTATATTTGGCATGATGGAACACAAGCAGGTTGATCAAATTTGAGTGCAAAATCCTGAGTTAATGCGTCCAGCCTCTCCTATTGAGGGGCAAACTGATGTGAATTGTAACTCTCAGTGGTTATGAAACGAATGATATACAGCTTCTTGGGTCTACTTTGTCTCTAAGGCATGATCAATAATTTTTCTTGAGGTGCTCTTTGCCTTTCAAAACAGAATCCATCAATCTGTGTTTGGGCTGAGCTTTCGCCTAATTTAAAGAATAAAAACTTGAGCCACATAAAGTGTTATCACTACTTATTTTTTTATTTTATTGAATGTACTGTCGGCTTGTCTGAGGAATGAAGAAGTTTTCTTATTAAACATGACAGCAGTATGGAGATGATATACAAATAGGATAATAAATGAGTTTGTTTGTCTCTCCACACTTATATTAACTTTTTTCCCCATGGGGAGTGATTGTTTAAAATATGAATGGAGTTTAGTGGGTATCTTATTGGCTGGAATGTGTATGCATATGAAATGGGCATCACAAATAACTTTACACATGTCACGCATGATCTTGATGCAAGGAGCATGATTTCAAGGCCTCATCACTGCTGTGTCCTGGCAGCCACTTAGAATATGGAGACAGTGTCCCAAGAATATGGTAGTGTGCTCATACACGTGCGGGCGTAAATAATGCGAATTAACATAATTCTTATTCTTACATGAATGACATCCTGTTAACTGTCCTCCATTCATAATACCCCTGCATAAAAGAGCAAGTCTAAGCAAGCACGGGGTCACCACCTGGTTTGTGAGTAGAGGTGGAGGTGAGACAAGTTAGCTATTGGGAAAGCAGGCTAAAACCAACCTGCCTTCTAGCCACTTTCCTCCTCATCTAGTGCCTTTTCTAGCCACTGCTCCTTGGGCAGTAATTTGGGGTCCGTTTTTCAGTTAGGCCTTCTCCTTCTGAGTAGAAAACTTCTGGGCCAGTTCTAACCAAATGGAGCCACCTGTGCAGTAGAGGTGCGGGCCCAGTGGCCTTCTCTCTCCTAGCCTAGTGTGCTGCTCCCTTCCCAGCACGCTCCCTTCCTAGGCAACACTAGGCCCATTTCGTAAAGGCAGTAATCAGCCTCCCCCAGCCCCTCACTTTGAGACCGCACTGCTTAGGGGCTACAACTGTACAAGGCAACAGGATCCCCTTAGCTTGGCCTTCAGACCCCTCTCTACCGCTTGAGCAGCATCCATAAATCCTAACCTGCCCTGCCATGACGAAGCCCCAGGCCCACACATCCACACCCTCTGCCCTGTAGGTTTTGTAGGTCACCTCAGACAATTGCTGACACTCCTCTCTTGTCTCCTTGCTGGCAATAAAACCTTCCCTTTGTCCCTTGTGCCTGAGGTCTGCCGGGTTTCTGGCAGGGTCTAATAGAGTCTAACACTTCTCTCCCTATGAACTCCTTCCTTTGCCACTTCACATTCGTGAGTTGGCTTCCTTCATTTCTGTGTTGGAGATTTCAGGAAGTTTGGATCGTTACCTCCGTGACCACCCATTGTCACATAGTGTGTAGAAATGGATTTCATGACCTGCTCTAGTTCTCACTTCAAGTCTGTTGTTTTTACAGTTTTGATGTATATATGGGTTGGGGAAGTTATGAAGTTATGTGGGAAGTCTTATTTTCCATATTTGTATGTAGAATTTTATATTTTCTCACATAGGGAATTCTATTCGTGTATTTGCATATGTTTCACAAAAGAAAGAGATGCTTCAATCTTTGTTGCTCATCTTTTTTGAGGATTTCTAATAATATAGTTATCCCCTCTGGCATCCTTGGGGATTGCTCCCGAAATCTGGATGTGTACCAAAGTTTTCAGATGCGTAGCTTTCTCATATACAATCATACAGTTTTTGTTCTTTTCTTTTTAAGTTTTGTTAGTTGTGAGGCTTGAACTCACGGCCTGGGCACTGCTCCTGAGCTTTCTCACTCCAGGCTAGTGCTTTACCACTTTGATCCACAGCACCACTTTTAGTTTTCTGGTGGTTAATTGGATATAAGAGTCTCATGGCCTTTCCTGCCCCTGGCTGGCTTTGGCCATCCTTGTATCTCAGCTTCCTGAGTTGCTAGGATTAAAGGCATGAGACACTGGCATCTGGCTGTCTTTTCTTATTACTAGCACACACCATCCTGTACAGTTTAAATCTCTATGTAACTTTTAATACCCAGTACGATATAGTTTTTATGCTGTGTTATTTAGAGAGTAATGAAAAGAAAAAAATCTATACAGGTTTGTAGTATAGATACAATGTTTTCTTTTTGTTTGCTTTCTTCTTTTCTTGCTATTCTTTCTTTCTTTTTCCTTTCCCTTTTACTGTTTTGAGGCAGAGTTTGCTTTTTATTCCAGACTAGCTTGAAGTCACAATCTTATTTCAATCTGCCCAGGTGTGCACCAGCTAAGAGGACTGTTAACTTTAAATGTATGTTACAGTTATTCACTACTAATTTCTCATACATGCACATGTTTTGTTTATTGTTCATTAGAACAGGAGAAATGGACACTGAATGATACTTCAGATCATTTCTATGAACCAAATAGATGGAGTGACATGACATAACTGAAACACTGCTCCAATTGTAAGTTATGACTGAAGTTTTGTAATTTTTACTTCAGTTATTCTTACTAATTGGTACTGAACACACTTAACCAAAGAGACAGGTTAGCCTGGAAATATGCGAATTATTCACAAGGGCTGGAAAATACACTGTTAAGTAGGATTGTGGCAGAGTGAATAAATGAAGAGCCAGGGAAATTACATTATTTTGATTTCAGACTCAAAATTTGAAACTAGGAAACAACTGAAAAGCAGGAAAGTTCCTCTCCTGCCAAACCTCCTTTTTAATGTTAAGTTACAAGATTGGGAGATTTGGAAGGTGCTATCTATATCTTCTTTCTCCTTTGAAATAGTAAAAATTCTAAGAACTCTTCTTTAATAGGTAGAAACAGAAAAAAATGAAAAGCACATCTGGCCAAAGGATGGATCAGGGGTCCCCTCAGCTGAGAAACCTTTCCTATTTCCTCTGCCAGAAATAGGAGTTTGCTACTCAAAATGGTAGTTCCTGTCTGTAGTTTTTTATGTTTTCTAAAGTAGCAGAATGTACATGGTCCTATTGACTAGTAACTGCTAATCCCTACAGGATGGTTTGGGTATGTAAGGTGAATGAGGCTCTCCAAAGTCATGTTACTTTCTTGCTTTTCCATCCTTATAAATGGAGAAAACTTTAACTGCTTTTTCAGTTGATTCCTGCTTTCAGTTTTGAGTCTGGTCTTTTGATATTTGTTAAAGTACTTATCCTGTTTTGCTAAGCCTTAACCATTAGCCTTTGAGAAAGGTTATATTAATAAAACAACATAAACAAAGGTTTATGTGAACAATCCTTGGTATTGTTTGCAAGGATACCCACGTCATTTCTGTGATTTTAGCCACTAGAGCTTTCAACAGATGCCTCCAACTTCCTCTCTCTACTGGCTTTGTCACATGCACTATAAGGTGTAGCTCTTTAAGCCTTGCTCTTTCAAACCTCCATGGATGTATTTGGAATTGCTTTTCCTGCTTTTTTCACCCAACTCAAAACCTTCAAATCCCTTTTTACCCACTCTGAACAAATTTATACTGTTTGCAAAATTTTCCTTGACTCCCTCAGTCAGTAAACTCCTTCAATCTGACCCTCTTCAGACTACCCTTGAAATTGAATTGTAATTATATGTCAGCATTTTCCTAACAGAGTAAGTACCCTGTGGGCAAGGACAAAATATTAGTCATACTATTCCTGGAACCTATAATGGTGCGTTGTGAACTGTACAACTTACTCAGAGGCTTTTGAAAGAATAAATAAATAAAACCACAAGCTTTGCATGTTCCTTTACAGTAGCCTAATGTTTTTCTCCTTAAAACCTCAACATTCATTCTTTATGGCGTTAAATGAATATTTTTCTTCACACCTATATGAATATATATGCCTATCAATTGTGATTCACGTATTTTAAATGAATTTTAAAGTTGTGTGTTGTCTACCATGTAGTATTGTCGTTCTTCTGGAAGAAAAGAATTATTTATGTTAGATAACCTGTCACTTCCTCCATCGTTTACAATACGTTAGCACATCAAGATGGTTCTCTATAAAACTAATTGTAAAGGCAACGAAAGTTAACAATAAAAACACCACATGCAGACAACATCATATAATCAGAAAAATATTTGGCACAAGTTGCTTCAAAATCAATGTGACATAACAATCAATAAAGTCATAGGTTGATTAAACTTTGTAATGCATGCATAGAATAAACTATAAAATGTATCATATATTTTAATATATAATATACATTATATATTTTTATATACTCACATATTTCCTTGAAACAAATCAATATATTTCAAGTTCTAGTACACACTGAGCTTTTTAAAATATAGATTCTTCAGATTTTGGCATGCAATAGTTAACTAAATCATTTAGATAGTTGTCATATCCCAGTGTCTCCAGTCCAGTAAGAAAATTAGGAAATAAATAGATGCAACGGAAGATCTGGCTCAATATCCTTCCTAAATGAGACCATAAAGTAAGAAATTAAAATGTTTCGGCTGGGTGCTATGTGATTTTGTTTGACTGTGACTGTGTCCCTGGTGTTGAGCTACTGCCTCAGATTTTGCTGTCTTAGAAGTAGAGCAGTTGCCTTCCTTCTCTTTCTGTTACACCTGGGTAAGCATATCTTCTAATAAGCACCTTTAAAATAATACATAGAGCTCTCGAACACAGTGTCAGTCTGTATCTTTTCATATGGTCAGTGCCATCTCCATGGTTATTATTACAAGAACAACTATCATAAACAACTCAGAGCTTTAAAATCTTATAACTTAAAATTTTTATAAGTTATGCCGGGGGCCGGTGGCTCACGCCTGTAATCCTAGCTACTCATGAGGCTGAGATCTGAGGATCTCGGTTCAAAGCCAGCCCGGGCAGGAGAGACCATGAGACTCCTATCTCCAATAAACCACTAGAAAACTGGAAGTGGCGCTGTAGCTCAAGTGGTAGACCGCACGCCTTGAGCTGAAGAACTGAGGGACAGCACCCAGGCACAGAGTTCAAGCCCCATGACTGACAAAAAAATTATAAGTTATAACTTTAAAATCTTATAATTTTTTTCTAAGGTGGGCTTTTAGTTCAATAGTTTTCTTATTATGTATGAGCACATATATATGTATATATATATATATATATATATATGATTATAGAGTTTAGTTTATTTTTTCTTTTAATTCATTTTAAAGTTATTTCCTTTAACTGGACATGGTGGCTCCCATCTATAATCCTAGGTACTTGGAAGGCTAAATCAGGAGGAACATGGTTCAAGTTGGCCAGGGCAAAAATGAGCAAAGGATTAGGGACATGGCTCAAGTGATAGAGCATTAGAATTAGAATTACTAAGTAAGCTCAGGCTCCCAATTCAAACTCTAGGACATTTGTATTGTCCACATGGAATGTGTGTATATAATCAGCTACTTTTAGAAAAATAGCTTCTTATTTTTAAAAATTTGTTGTAAATGTGATGAACAAGGGGGTTAGAGTTACATAAGTAAGGTAATGAATACATTTCTTTTTAAAGACTGGGGAATGGTAAGGGAGAGAAAATGAGGGAGGAGGTAACAGTGTTTAAGAAAAACAGCTTATAATGTAAGATTCAGAAGGTTTGTTGTTAGCAAGGCGATGCAGGATACTCAGGAGGCTGAGATCTGGAGGAGCATGGCTCAAAGTCAGCATGGCCAGAAAATTACACAAGATTTCATCTCCAATTAACCAGTATAAAGCTGGGCTGCAGTATAGCTTAAGTGGTAGAGTGCCAGTAAGAAAGAAAATCATGCTAGTAGTGCAAAGCCCTGTGTCCAAGCTCTCGTTCCAGCATAGAAAAAGCAAAATTAAAAACAATTGAAGTAGAAAAAATGACCATAGTCCTATATTAGCCTCTTAAAACTTAGAGATTTTCCTTGGTTAGTCTTGAAAATTTTACTGTAAGCATTATGGAAAGACAGGCAGGAAAATATGATCAGAAGTTGTAGCCTGAGTTACATGTTTAGAGCTTTGGTCTCTGTGATATCAAATACCACCTAAATCTGACTTTATACAAAATCTTAAGAATGAATGGACATTTTTCAGGAAAATAGGACATTACATTGGCACTGTATGACTTCAATAATAGGGGGAAATGGGTTGCTACATACAACTTTTTAGACATTTTCAGTATCAGTATTCTGTAAAAATTACTATGTTCTGCAATATTTACAAAATGGTTAAATGATCAGTAGCTGTGTCCAGACTCACATACTTGGATCTTGGATTCTTTGCTGAGTGATCAAATCTGAGTTTCACCATTAAATAGACCCAGACATCAGGAGTTCGGCTATGACATGGAGGCTGAAGTATCCTCATCTTCAGCATGAAGGCTGTCATCTGCCTCAGAGGTACTTTAGGCTTTAGTATTGACCTGAATTGCATTTTATCATGAGACACAGGCATAAATTAGATTTCAGTTCTTCACATACTAAATGTGTACACATTAGTGTGTATTCATAATCTCTATGGCTGTCACAGGTTCACCGGTGTGAGAGTTATATGATATTAAGATGGATACTAAGTAATTGGTAATTACTCTTAGGAGCTAGGGACTTCCAGTCCAATTGCAAGAACATCCAGTCTATGCATAAGAACTGTATTAAAAGGAAATATGATTTCCAGAAACGTTTTTCTTCTTTCATTTGCTGTTTTTCTAAGTGATCTATCTTCCTTTTTTTTCCCTCCTCTATATGAAGACTTAAGGTGAATATTATAAGGATATATATGTACAATAAATATTTAGAGTTAAGATTTAGGAAGCTTGTAGAGTATGGCCAGCAGAGATTAAGATAAATGCTAAGTTCAAGGCTTTGAGCTTTTGCTTAGCTTTTCCACTCAAGGCTGTTGTTGATCTACACTTGAGCCACTTGGTTGGCAATTTAGAGATAAATGTCTCTTAGATTTGTAGGCCCAAGCTGTCTTCCAATATTCAAAGATCAGATCTCAATCTTCTGAGTAGCCAGAATTACTGGTGTGAACCAACAACATCTGGCTAAATATTAAAATAAATTAGAGGATCACTTGAAGGAATGGAAGAGGCCACCACAGCCACAGAGCAAGTTTGGTCCATGGGGAGGTCCCAGCGGGCCACGGTACTGCAGGAACCAGCCTGCAAAGTCTAAGAGTGACTGGGCCTTTAAACTCATGGGTCACCAAGGGTCATGAAGAACTAGGTAAACATGAATTACTGGAGGAAGTTTAATGGCTACAAGCTAATACAAATAAACAACTGAACAGAATCAGGAAAACAGTACATGAACACAGTAAACAGTTCAGGAAGAAACCGATACTATAAAGAACAAACAAATTTTGGAACTGAATAATAAAACAGCTCAAGTAAAAATTCAATTAACAGCAGATTTCATAAAAAATAACCATCAAGAAAGGCAACTCAGACCTACTTAAACTCAGAAGGAATCTGGTATAATGTCATACAGAACTTTTAAGAAAGGTTCCAAAACACCTCATGATTCATTGCATGAAACAAAAAGCCAAGGTGACTCAAATTTTCACCCAGTAGTAAAAGAAGAAAAGCGTTTTTTCTCATGTTAACAAGAATGGGCTAGATAGTCGACAAAGTCATCTTTCTTCGTGAACTCTTCAGAGAAGCGATGTGTAGGGCAAATAACAACCTGAACTTGAAGGCAGAGTGAGCGCCTGGGCTGGAAACAGGTTGAGCACATTGGACTGTGGCCGAGCACAGGGGCCGGGAGCTGCGGTGTGCAATGCAAGCGGATCAAAAAGATACCACACCAATGTTTATCCCTTTGCTAAAGGCTGAGCCAACACGAGCTTGAGAGCATAGACTTTGGGGGAGCAGATAGAAGGGGAAATTGCATCCATCTAAAACCGACAATCAATGAGCAGGGACAGGGCTTTCTTTCCTCTGCCACGGCTGGGGGCTGGGAGGACAGCAGCTCCTCCCCCACGGGCAGAGGCCACGGCACAGCAGGGAACAGAAAAAGACAGCTCCATCTTTGCGATGGCTCATCGAGAGTCTTCGCCAGTGGAGTAGCAGCGAGGGCTGTTGTTCCCTCCGAGGAGGATTCCTTGATGGATTTAGGGCTTCCCCCTGCACCCACACATCAGAATGACTCTTCATAGTTGCTCTCCTTACTCATGTCTTGCTTGCTTCTTGGTGTTTGCTCCAGAGGTTGGTCAGGGAGTCGGGAGATGCAAAGTACAGAGCCAGCTTACCTGGGTCTTCATTTTCAGCCGTCTGTACTTACGCACACGCGTCTCTGATATTTACTCTGGGGCTCAACTGTGCTCAGCTGGGTTTAGCTGGAAAGGCAAGGCTTGGCTGACCCAGAGTCAGCCCACTGGGACCACGCTCCCCTCCTGTCTCCAGGTTCTCTGTGGGATAGATATCCTGTGTACACTGGCATCTAAGTGGTGCAGAGGGGAAATCGCACTATGTAAAATGTTAAATCTCTCTGCCAGTACCTCACCTGCTAATATTTAGTTGGCTAATCCAAACAGGAAGATCCTGCTCAGTATGAGGGGAGGAAATGCTGCCCCCACGATGATTGGCAGAGCCACATTAGAATAAGGATGGGTGTGTCAGCGCAGACAAGAGAGGTCAAGAAAGTAGGGAAAGCACTCTGTTAAATGCATCAACCAAAATATCGGTAGATGTTGTATATAACACACATATTGAAAACTCCATTTTAAGAAAATTGTATTTCAAGTAAGGTCCACAATTCTGTCTCCTCAGGAGGCTGAGATCTGGAGGATGCTAGTTCGAAGCCAGCCCAGGCAGAAACGTTCATGATACTCCATCTCCAGTTAACCAGCCAAAAGCTGGACTGGAGGTATGGCTCAGATTACACAGTGCCAACCAAATACAAAAGAAAAAACAAGTCCTGAGTTTATACCTCAGTTCTTCCAGAAAATAAAGAAAGGAAAAAATTTTTTCCAGGCTGTAAAATGCAAGACTGACAGATTTGGGCATTCAAGTTTGACTTAAACTTTTTTGACTGCTACTGTCTTCAGTTTTCCCTTAATTAAATTAGTAGTAATGATCTTTAGAGTGTCACCCCTGCTGTGGTGGTTTCCCCTTTATCTTGGACCCGCACACTGTGGCCTGAGCATTTTTAAGCATTTTAAATGCTTTACTGTCCATATACTTTAAAATAATGACCTTAGAAAAAATATAAAGCCAAAAAGTGTTTGCTCCTAATCTGCAGATCCTAATTTGATTTCAGATTCTGGAGGGAGTGTTACTTAGGTGATCTTTTTTGCTTAGAGTGTATGCTGTTGGAAATGTCACTGAGCAAACACTTAGACCTGGGATCAAAGAGGAGCACAGATGTAATTTGCCAATGCCAACTTTTGGAAACCACAGCATCACCCCTCATTACCCTTGGCTATTTGTTGAAAATCTCCCATTACTCACTTTCTTTAAAAAATTATCATTACTGTAAAGGTGATATTCAGTGAGGTTACAGTTATGTACGTCGGATAAAGAGAACTTTTTTTTATTCGTGTCACCACTTCCCTCTTTCCCATGTTTTCTCTCCTGCTCCCACACAAGTTGTAAGATTCATGTTCAACATAGTGTCTAGTGAGTATCACTGCCCGCATCTGTTCTCACCATTTCTGTGTCCCCACTTTTCCCTCCCAAATATAAATAAATGATCAAATAAGACAGGAGAAAAAGAACGCAGAAACAGGAACAAAAATTTTTTTCTCATTTTCTTAAATGAACATTTTCAAATAAATCAGCAAATAGAAATATTTAGTAATTCAAACTACCCGTTAGCTTATTATTAATTGCTGACGTTTTAAAATCACATATTGCTTTGTTAAATTAACTCTAAGAATTTAATGAAACAACAGAAGAAGCTTAATTTAAGATAGCTTGAATGAGAAGACTTGGCAAATAGGCCATTGATTGGAAAATACAGTATTTTAGTGGATTACAGTATTTTAGGAAAGATACCCAGGAATCTTGAACTTTCGGAGACACTATGAATTTGGCACAAGAGAGGAGAGAGACTAGTCCATCAGTGTGTAAGCATTTAATTTGAATTGTATTAACTATTTGAATTCATTATTTGGCATCTAAGACTTTGCACTGGGTCATCTTGGCTTTTTTATAGCATAACCCGTCAACTGTCTCCTTTCTTTCCTTAGTATGGACAGGTTTGCTTTGCTCTGCTCCTGTGATGCTCCTCCCTCTTACACTGTTTCTGTGCATTCTGTTATCCCTAAAATTGCTACCCGGTTTACTCTTACTCATTCTTAGAGTTACAGAGTTTCTTCCAAAGAAAAATCACTTCTAAAAAAAAATCCCTGTTTCCCCAGGCTTCTCTTAGATTGTGCTCTTTGGATTTCTTGCAATATATATTACAAGTTAAAAAAAAAAACCCAAACACAAGGCCTAGAGAGGCAGCTCGGTGGTGGATGGTGACTTCAGAAGGCCTAGGGCACACTCCACCTACGCAACTCACTGCAGATGGACCTGTGTGTGTATGTGCATCTATGTGCACATGCATGTGTATCGATGTATGCACACAAGCATGTGCGTGTATGTGTGTATGTGTATATGTATTGATGCATGGATATGTGTGTATATGTATCTATGCATGTATCTAAATGTATGTATGTGTGTGCATGTATGTGTATCGATGTGTCTGTGTATGTATGTATGTATGTATCAATATATGTATCTATGTGTGCGTGAATATTGATATATCTATGTGTATATGTATGTATGTGTGTGCATGGGTGTATGTATTGATGTATGTGTGTATGTGTATTCTAAGTGTGCAAGACTTACCTACCCTATTAAACTGGAAAGCTGTATTTACTGAGTTTATCTTTATATAGTCATTGCATAGCTAATTAAATGTTTTTAATCAGTGTTTGTTGAAGGAATGAATGTATTTTTTAAAAATGTATTTAGTGGGGCAATTCAGGCAAAAAACCTTAAATAGGAAATAGATACACATCATTTCAATGTTATAAGAGATACTGAGAAATGTGATTTAACAATATCAATTTGTTTTCCCTTAATGATTTCTTGTTATAAAATTAATCCATCTAACTGCCACCTCATGGAATATTTGCAGTTGCATTTTCCCTAAGATAATTATTTGATTAATATTTAAGCTCACCACCAAAAGTTAAATGTTATTGCAGATACAAAAAATATTTGCTCCTAAGTATAGAAATATAATTTCAGAGTCAATTCTTGAATATTCTGAATCTTGAGAATAGCTCGGTGGACATACAACCAAGTTCAATTTGAAAAATGTACCTCTGTATAGATGACTTGCTCCTGACAAGCCAGATCAGAACAAACAATTGGCAATGAAAATTATCTTTTACATAAAGAAAGGCTCAAAAATTAAGAAGTACTTTTTTTCTGCTATCCTTAAGTGAAGTTTGTCTAAAATCCAATGCCAGCTATTGTCTATTTGATTTATAAAACTTCTGTAGTAATTGTCTAGTTAATCTCCTCAAGTATTGATATCGCCTGTCTTAATTACATCCATCAAGCTTTATGAGTATTTTAGCCATAGTTCCTTACCTATGGTGAGGGAAGAGACTTTTACGTGTGGATGATCGCTGCCGTGTATAGGACCCGTAGATGACATACCCTCCTCAGCAGTAGTCTATAAAACTGTGCTGGTATAACACAAGTTTGGGGACTATGCGCTTCAGGAGAGGGACATGGTGTCACTGCTGGGTAGATTTACAGGGGGAGTGAGAGGGGCTTATCCACAGTGGGTGCTTTCTTTGCTCGAAAAATGTAGCCAGAACTAGGGAAAGAACGTTCGTCTGGCAACATCTGTCAGAAAGAAATATCCTTTTGTTAAGCTGACTCAACTAAGCTGTAACTACATAAGCAAAATGATATGAGGGTAACTGAAGAGGAATGTGTCCTCAGTCGTCATACAAAAAGTAGGAAATGTATGATTAGCTAGCTAGGACAAATTTTGTAGAGATGCTTGAATAATGGGAGGGAAGGTGGTGTCACTAAACTCTCTTATCTCATAGCCAAATGGCTAAGACTATTAATAGCAAGTAACTGAATTTGCAAGTAGCAAGATTAAGCAAAAATTTACGTATTCATCCTTTTAAACAGTGAAGGCAGTGTTTCACACAATTGAAAATACTGTCATTTGCCAAGAAACACAGGAATGAGAGAGAGATGGAGTAAGAAGCGAGTGAAAGGCTTGCGCAACTAGCCAACTTCGAGGAGAGCAGACCGCATTTTTCTTTGTGCAGCTACTTAAAGGTAAAAATAAAAATTATTTTTGAGAAAGATGGCACAAAGATCTTAAATGAGGAGTTGTTAAGAATTCCCTCAATTCGTAGTGGAGCAAATGGAAGAACTAGACAAAGATACTGATGTTAGGTATCCAGACAATAAAGAGAAATGCAAAGTATGCTGGAAAACATCCTAGATGAAAAATGTCTGTGGGTATGGAAGAACATATATTTTTAAAAGCCCAAACTCTCTCAGCTGAGAAAAATTGCCATTTGAAAGGTAGGAGACACTGAACACAGATGTGTTGTTTTATAAGTATTACATCAGAATGGAATATGATTACAGGTAGCCTACTAAGGGATTGAAATGGCAGACAGGAGTCTACTCCATTTAGCCAATTAGAAATAGCTAATTGAGTGCAGGTTTTCAAAAAAGAAAAGTGACTGTTTCTTATATAAAAGGGCTCTGGGGTATGATTTGTCACACAGTTCATTCTAGCTTTCCTTGGCAATAGGAAGGCCCATCTGTATCAGCTTACTGGTGTTGTCCAGAAGCAACCTGTGTTTGTCCTGCGTAAGACAGAAGGCAGTTCTGGATCTTGGACAAAGGGACCTGTGTTGTCAAGCTCCTGTTCTTCATTAGAAACTAGGTGATGAAACTGTTATTTCCCGATGCTTTTTTGTACAAGAACTAACTTCAGGGCTTTTTGATGGGTCAGAACATTGACAAATGCCTATTTAGTTTTCAAAGCAATATAGGTATATTTCATGAGAGTAGAAAATACTTGAGTTACAAGAATTTTAAAGAAAATGCTCCAGTGGCAAGGAATTCTTAATGGGGGTAATTAGACCTTTAAAATTTTTATTTGAATTTTCAGTATGTTTAATTTATATATGAGATAAGCAGTTAAGGGTTTTTTTTTGTTTTGTTTTGTTTTGTTTTTGGTCCGGTCGTGGGGCCTGAACTCTGGGCCTGGGTGCTGTTCCTCAGCTCTTCAGCTCAAGGCTAGCGCTCTACCACTTGAGCCACAGCGCCACTTCCATTTTTTTTCCTTTTTTGTTTATGTGGTGCTGAGAATCGAACCCAGGGCCTCATGCATGCATGGCAAGCGCTCTACCACTGAGCCACCTTCCCAGCCCAAGCAGTTAAGTTTGGAAAAACATCTATTAGAAACTTCCTAGAATTTCTAAAAACAATGTTCACATGTTAACACAAATATGAGGAGGGCATTTACAGATCTAAATATTTCGTACTTTAGAGACAGATTACTTGAGTAAATTTAGTAAGTTTATTTGTTGTTTTGAGTTGTACAGTGCTCTGAACACATAAAACATTCTCATACATGACTTGCTTTTTCTATTACTTGGATAGGCCTCTCTTTAGAATATAGACAACAATATTATTTTGTCTTATCCCTCATTATCAGGCAATTTGGTAGAAATGAAGTCATCAAATATCTTAGGAGAGGCTCATTGCTAGTAAAAATACTGCTATTTATTTAAGTGTTTTTGAGTGATTGTGAGTCTCAGGAAATGAAGAGTTATTGAGAATGAGCTCTTTAATGGTGTAAGTCACAGATGTGTTGACAATATAGTGTAGTGAAATCTTTTCTGTATTTTTTTAATGGTGAAGTTAGAGTCTTATACTAAGGTTTTGTTTTCTTTACTATATGAAGCAGGTGAACTACTATTGACCTGGGGAACTTGTCACACTGTCCTTGCTGTCTTCAAGAGTTAGGATGAAGACAAAATTTCCATAAAACAGCCTGGCCCCCTACTCCTGAGGCCGACTATCTTTCCTGCCTGTAGGTAGTGTATGTGTTAGGGAGACAATTGAAATTTCTGGTAAAACTTGCCCAGCTGCAGTGAGGGCGATCCTTTGAGGAGACAGCACTAACTCCAGGCAGGGCAGACATCTGATCCTTTAGGAAGCAGCTCTACCAGTGGCAGGGCAGACATTTTGTGGTAGTGCAGAGAACCATTGTTTGGGCCCTTTCAGACCAACCTGTGCTTTGGTTCAGTTGGCCATCCCTTTCACCCTGGCATTTCATTGACCTGACAAGTCTCCCGCGAACACCCTACCCCAGGTAAGGAGTCCTCATCCCTACAAAGAAAGAGGCATGTGCCCCTCATGTTTACAAAGATGTTATTGGGATCTTCAAGGATTTCCCAATGTATTTTCAAGCCACAAGTGGATCACAGCAGGCTTTTAATCAGTTCTGTTCTGGTGGTCCACCATATTCTTGCATTGAATGCTGCTGAGCAGGAAAGCTAATGCTGACTACATCTGAAGAAATGAATGTAAAATAAAAGAGCAAGGCGGGGGATGGTAGGAATTAGAATTTTTTCTGTCAAAGTGGCTCCTTGATAAAAAGCCTTGAAATTTTAAAGGTCTCCACCATCCTACAAAAGCTATTTTAGTTAAGCTTCATCTGGTAGTAAGAATTGTTTTTCTAGGAACTGGAGGCATGGATCAAGTGGTAGAGCTCCAGCTGGGTAAGAATTGGTTTTTCTTTCTTTCTTTTTTTGGCAGTTTGTTCAGGTGTGCTGATTTTGGTTGATTGCTCCAAATAAACTTTTAACCCCTTTCAAACAAGCCAAGCATGCAAGATTGTGAACCTAACCCTGATCGAAGATGAGCAACCCATCAGGAGTAAGCCCTGCGTGCCCTGCCCTCCCAGCTTAGTGCTTACTTGGTTCCTCTCAGCAGCAATTTGCTCTGCAGAGCTAAACTTGGTCTTGCTGGATTCCTTGCTGAGACCTCATACCTCAAGGCGTATCTAACACAGTGACCATAGGAAGTAGTAGGGAGGAGGTAGAACCCATGGATATTTCCCAGGGTGGGATTAGGTGAGAGGCGTGGTTTCAGCATTCTTTCCTGGTATGTAACCTGCCTCAGAACAAGAGGCGTGGGCCTTGCTAATGCTGGACATATAGTTGAGTTAAACAATTTCATTTGAGTTAAATGATTTAAGTCTTTGATAAATATATAGTTTATTATTCAGAGAAACAAAAAGAAACCCTTTGGGTGAGTTATTGTCACTAGATTTGCAGTCATGTTACAACAGGACCAAACTCCAGGGGTTCCACATGTCACGTGTGGACCCTAGCTTCACACATCAAGGAAAGAGAGGACTGGTGTTGACGGGCGGGAGGTTCATGGCATGTGGAGGCACTCTGTGGCTATGAGCATGGCAGCCCATCTTTGGGGGCATAGGCATCTGCTTTAGGTTTAAATAGAGAAAGAACTGGTGCAAACTGAACTATGCATAGTTAAACTGTCCCCGTCACAGGTGTGGGCCAATGGCCACTATCTCTGCTCTGGTTCTTGGAGGGGGTCTGTAGAAATTGAGGCTTACACATGAGGAGAGCGGTCTGATTCCCATGATATGATTTCTCCTGTCCTGAGTGCAGTCTCATCATCATAGGTGATTATCTTCATTTGGAGCACGATCTGTCCTTTGGGGCTATCTCCTGTTCCTTTCCTTGTGGGTAGTTTCAGCTCTTGTTGGACAGGTATTCTCCCTCAGCCCTGGCCTTCCTGGAAGCCCAGATGAGTGCCAGATGACTACAAAGAGAAGAGCCCAGAGAAAGGACTGGTAGAAACAGAGGCAAGGATGCCAGGCTTCTCTCCTGGTCTGAGTTAGTTCATGGGACTAAGTGCTTTTTAGTATAAACGGTTTCTAAGCACCTGCTATAATGTCTTTGTAATAGTTCACTTTCTAACAACTTGCTATTATATTTTCCTTATACTATTTCAACAAGATTTTCAGTTTTATAATCACATACATTGAGGTTTAAAATTTGAAAAAAAACCAGACAAATAACTAATTTGTCTTTATGTTGAATATATGTTTTGAATGAATCAATTGGTCAGTCCTTTGGTGAGTTTAATTCATTAGGATCTGTCTCATTACTAAAGGAATCAAGATGTGTGGTTACCCCGTACCTATTATCGTTCGCTTCCTGAGTATGCTCAGCTGCAGGGGCCTTCCACACTACGCTGGCCTTTTAAAGTTACAATCAATATCTTCAGATAGTTTGTACATTTACCATATCCATCCGTGTATGCAATGCATCTCGAACAGCCACCCTTCCCCTCATTCTCCTCTTCCAGTGGCCCTATCCCCACTCATCCTCTCAATTTTCCTAGTTCCATCTATGTGCACTAAGTACTGTGGCTGTATTTACCCACCATTCCTCTCTCCATTTGTCTAACCACCCTCTTTTCAGCATCTTTGAGCCAAGACCTGGTTCAGCTTCCTGATATCCCTTTGGTTGAAGTGTTTACTTCTTCAAAGGGGTTACACCCTGGAAAGCTACTGCTTTGCATTCCATACTTTAGTCAGTTTGAATGTGTTTATATCATTTGGCCCTGTACGTATCTTGACGAATGCTCGTCTTGCGAGACTATTAGCCAGGGTTACTGCTAGTTCCCACACCTTCCTGACACTTCACTGAAGTCTTGGATTGGTAGATTGCTTTGGGATCCTAGAGTCTGTGCACTGACTTTAAACTTTGCCCCTGCCTCAGTGCTTTTGAGAGTCTATGTGCCCCAGCGCCCAGCCTGCCAGATTCTCAAGAAATTATAACAACAGCGGTGGAGAATAAACCAAGGCACACTAACATAGGCAAAATCGGGAATATAGTTATACTGATATGGCTGGGAACTACAAAGGTTACACTTAATGTGTTATAGAGGAAAAACCAAATAATTTAGGCAAAGTTTCTGAGTGTGTGTGTGTGTGTGTGTGTGTGTGTGTGTGTGTGCATGTGCGTGTGTGCTTGTAGTAGGATTTGAGCTCAGGGTCTCCACACTCTCTCTTGGCTTTTCCTTCTTGACTCTGTTTTGTTCTGTGTAGATTCTTCCATTCATATTAATTAGTTTAAACACACTGCTCTTACAGTTCAGGACTGAAAAGATGGATTTCTTTCATTGTTTGTTTTCTTTCTGAATATCAAGACTTTTCTACCTTAGCTAAAGTAAGAATAAAGTAAAATAGAAGAATAGCTGAGAACTTCCCACTCTTAAGAAAATCTCACCTGTTTAACAGAAATATATAGAACCCCCAGTAGACTGGATCCAAAAAGAAGCACTTCTAGACACATCATAGTAAAAGCATTAGACATGAATAGCAAGGAACTGATTTTAAATGCTTCAGAACTAAAGAAGGAGCAATATTACAATGGAAAGAAAATCAGGATCACTGCAGATGTCTCTACACAAACCCTCAATGCAAGGAGAGCCTGGAATGATGAAATCCAAGCACTGGAGATCAACAACGGCCAACCCAGACTGATTTGCATTAGATGGTAAAACCCGAACTTTCCAGGACAAACAAACATTAAAGCAATTCATGATCACTAACCAGCATTACAAAGAATTGTAAAGGGAGGAATATGATCTCAGGAAAACAATCCAAATAATAGAAACACATTAGACAAAAAAAAATCACTAGTAAACAGAAGAAAAAAAAAGCCAAAATACAAGAAATCAAGAAAATGGCAGGAATCATGACTCATCTCTTTATAATAACCCTAAGAATTAATGGACTCAATTCTCCAAAAGAAGAATAGTATATTGGATCAAAAAACAACATCCATCCGATGTTTGCATGCTGCTTTGGGTTATTTTTTAATTGATTAAAGCTTCCACTAATTATGATATTATGTCTTTTAACATATTACCTATATGTCACACTTATTGAGTAAATAAAAGATACTATCTCTGATCGTAGATAAAGAATTCAGATACAGATATGTATACAAAATGACATATCCTTAAATATAAAGAATGTCAAAAAGGCTGTCAAACTAACTTATAATAGAAAACTCTATTGTGAAAAAAAGAGGGAGGAGGAGGAGAAGAAGAAGGAGGAGCAGCAAGAGCAGCAGCACAGTCCCAAGCATAGGGTCTTTCTTTTACCACCCCAGAAAAAAAAAGCCCCAACGTAACAGATACCAAAAAAAAAGAAAGAAAGAAAAAGAAACAAAGAAAGAAAGGCGTCTTCAACTTGCTGAGGAGAGGCTAAGAGACAAGAAAAACCAGAGCTTCACTGTGCAAGAAAAAAAGAAAAAAGAAAAAAATAATATGGAAAGACATGTTACCTGAAATGATAGAGCTACCAAGGGGAGCTTTTGAGGGGAGTAGGGAAGGGGACGGTTCATTTGTTCATTTGATTAAATTGAAGGAAAGTATCACTGGGAAAATAAATCATAGAAGACTTACTTTACCCGTCAAAATTGGTATTCAGTATAAAAACCTGAATTTGTGGGCTGTTTCTATCTAATACCACATTTTTACTAAAATAAGAAAAAGTTACAAGCTAATTTTTGTTTAAATTTGGAATGACTGAATAGTTGCCATTGTGCTAATGAAGCTGAAAAGAAAGCAATTAAAAATTCAAATATCTGAAAAATGACATCCATTAAACTTCCATTATACTGCCATTAACTAAGGGAGTCTATTATATCACACAATAGATGTTTGTGATGATCAGTTCAGAAGAGACAAAATTGCCTTATTTGCATACATTTATTTCATCATATTTACCACAGCTAAGAGTTGCCAGTTTTTAGAAAACACATTGGTCAGAAAGTATACTCAGTTTTGTGGTGGGTACTAAACATAGTTACTACAAAGACACATAGATATAAGCATTCAAAAGCATTAGTTCTCAATTGATGGCATTTTAATATAGTTGTATCCTAATTCTTGCATTCCACTTAATTTATGCTTAAATTTAATGGAACTGCTCCAACTTCCCTTAGTTAAATATGATGGTTTAAGTTTTATCTCCACAGAAGAGAGAGTGTCTTAGCCCCTTACTCCTTTCACAAGACCAGCAAATACATGCTTAGCCATGACAGAAATTCACATTACACAGTTCCACAGACTAAGAAGGCCAGGATCGAGTTGTTGGAGGATTCTGCATGTGGTGAGGACTGCTTTCTGGTGCCTGACAGTTGTCTTCTTCAGTGGGTTTCTCATGGCCAAATGGGGACATTAATCCTCTTCTGGAATATTTGCTCTCATGAGCTAACCCCGTCACAGAGACCTTGTCTCTAACTCCAGCTCCTGTGGGATTAGGAGTTCAGCAATTGATGGTTTGACCATAAATAATCACAGAAGAACCCAGAATGTGTCAGTAAAAGCTTACTCCCAGAACTTCTCGTGTGGAAGGGACATTATGCTGCTGATTTGAGCCTGTGCAGGAAACCGTTAGGAGGAGATTCTTGGGTTTTCTCTGAAGCAGCAGTGGGGGGTGAAAGGAGTGTAAGAAATCTGCTCAGCATAGGAAGATTGAAAGAAAGGTGGAGCAGCATATTATTGAACTTGATCATTGCTGTGTTGAAAGGCAACTCCTTTGCACAACCCCTCTACAGAGGGGTTCCAGTTACCAGTTACATGAGCAAGGTAATGAGGACATTTCTTACCAAGCATTGTTGCCTTCTCCTTTATTTTTCCCCTACCATCCCTTCCATCCCACCTCCACAACTACACTCCAACCCCACCCCCCCACCCCCGCCTAAATTGGAAAGTTCGTTTTCGTTTTTCAACATAGCGTCTTGTACATCTCATTGTTGCAATGGGTCCACCTGTATCCCTATTTAAACATTTTGTTTTTTATCTTCCCCTCCCCAAATTATACCGACATCAAATACAGTGAAAACAGGGGTTATACTATGGGGGAGGGACATACAAAGCAACAACAAAAAAATCACATGGTGCCTTATTAATACGTTAGAAACAATAGCAAGAAAAAAATCCACTTGTGTCCCTAGCTTGGGGTTCATTTCACTTAACTTCATTTTATCTGGTCATATGTACATAGCCTTATTTGAAATAACTAGTGTATGTCTTGTACAACTTCTTAAAGATAAAATAAGAAAGAAAAAGAAAGCGTGGGAAGGCACAAGATCCTACAACTTCTCTCATCGTACCAGGTAGTTCAGAATAGATACATTCAAATTTCAATAAGGAAAATAAGACATGTACCAAAAATTGGAGCAAGATATTGCTCCTAACATATTTATAAAGTACCACGTGATTTTTTATGTTGCTTTGTATGTCCCTCCCCTGCGGTATAACCTATTTTCACTGTATTTGATGTTGGTATAATTTGGGGAGGGGAAGGGAAAAAATACATTGTTTAAACAGGGATACAGGTGGACCCATTGCAACAACAAGATACACAAGATACTATGTCGAAAAATGAACTTTACAATTTAGGGAGGGAGGGGAGTGTAGTTGTGAAGGTGGGAGGGAAGGGATGGTAGGGGAAAAACAAGGAGGCAACAATGCTTGATAAGAAATGTACTCATTACCTTGCTTGTGTAACTGTAACCCCTCCTCTGTACAGTATTCTCACAATAAAAAACATTTTAAAAATTGGAGCAAGAGTAAAGAAAAGTCAGTCAGTACACTTTTCTGCTAGATTGTAAATGAATCCCATGGTTTACTGCTGAGTTTAGACAGTAGACAGCAACACCTAATCCAGAGACATCCATTATCAGGACAGGAACTTTTGATTCTGGGAATTTTGGAATAACACCACCATAATCGCCATTCTAGTATAAATTTAACTTCAAAACAGAACCAATAATAAAAAGTAACCATTGTAGGTGTTAGTTATCAGACTTCAGGGAAGTGCTTTGCGTAGGAAAAAAGGTAAAGGTGATGTCATTCCTACAATGTCTTGAATTTGTGGATCAGAATTGAGAAGTGATATATAAAAGAAGATTCTAGAAATGTGCAGAAAGATTTCCTTCAGTCTTTGAATGCCAAGATGCACTTTCATGTGATATAAATCCAAGAGCCCATGACTAAAACAACTGTAGAGCACTTTTTTAAATGAATAACAGAATTCTCACGAATTTTCTGAGTTTCTGTTAGGGTGAGAGACTCGAATGAACCCACAAGACATTAATTAGCAACCACGGAAATAAACTATATGTTAGTAATGAATTAAATTAGAAAATAGGTAAGGCATCCCTGGATTTAGAAAAAAAGTCCTTAAAACAAACCTTAAAACATTAAGATCATTTATGAATAATGTCTGCCAAACAATGTTAGACAACAAAATCCAGACACTGAATAATGTAATATCACTGACTGAAGCAAACAATAAAAAAAATACACTAAAGAAAAATCCATCAGTAGAAACTGAAGAAATGACAAATAGTTTGGTATTTGCAGTCATAGAGTTTAAACAGTACTTTTTACAGTGGCTTCATGTCTTAAACCATTTAACATAATTATCATGAAGTATTTCAGACAGACTTGTTTTTATAAAGCAAAGATGCTTATATTGTCCCGGAGTCTGGAGGCTCGAGGGTGAGTGTCCCTTAGGGTCTTCTTACTGGAATGCTCAGGCGATGACGGCATCCACAGCAGCTGGCTAGAGGGACCCACAAGTGTATGTGGGGTTTCTCCCTCTTCTTCCAAAGCTTAAAGAATTTAATCATTGCAGCTCACGCTGATAATTTCTCTAATCTTAGTCTGCCACCTCCCCACCCCCCCTCCCCGAGGGCTCAGCTCTAAATGCCATAGCGACATCCATCCATCCATCCATGTTTCCCCCTCCTGCCTCTTAATGGGGATAAAATCTCAACACATGAGCCCTTGGGGAACACATCACTCATATCTAAATTTTAGCACTTACTATAATGAAACAGCTAAAGGAAAACAGTTACAATGAGGAGAGGAGATGTTTCAGGGCAAACAATTAAAATGAGACACCTTAGGTTATGAATCGATAAAAGAGTAAAGAAGTAATTAGCATAAAATAAGAACTAGTGATACTTCCTACAATCTGGAGCTGTAACTTTTGGGAGGGAGGATGTGGTGGGATTGTTAGAATTATGAGAGGTGTTGCTGTTGTGGTGATGTATTCATCTGCGTGAATCTCTAAAGTAGGCTTAAGAGCATATGTAATACTTAAAATTAAGCGTCTTGGAGATATTAGTGAATGAAATTTGACTACACAAAGCAACTGGATATGCAATCATAAAGATGTATATGGCTGGAACACTGAGAGCAGTCAATGAAAGAGATGATAATCCTAAGGAAGCTCATTAAGAAAGCAAGGTATAAAGTCAACCTGGCATCCACCAACTTTATATCAACTTGTCTTCATATCTACAGATGCAATGACTTAGCAGATATACTGGAAGAGGAGCAGTGTAAACACAAGAAGAACAATAAGGACTGTTAAACATCCATGAAGATGTAAGTAGATGCTGAGAATAAGCAGTAGGCCCAAGGAATGCTGGATTTGATGATTACTCTTGGTCTCTAATTCCGCTAATATTACTATTTGGAAGAACTGAAGCTTCTTCAAAAATTGACTTCAATCCTGGATAGGAAATACTTGTAGAAATCTAAGCAGGCCCTAGTGCAAGGGGGCTGAAGAAACAAAAAGGCCAGCTGAGCCCTCCCTCTGCCCAATTTTAGGATCATCTGAATGTCACATAGAGAGGAACTATAGAAGCTTGAGGCAAAATGAATATATGAAAATCGGAGACTTCCTAGTAAGAAAGAAAGAAAACCATGAAAAATAATGACAAAAATTACTTGACATCATTACTAAAATTTATCCTCTCAAAACTTAAGGAATTTTGCGTTAATACTGGTTTCATATAGCTGATAGTTTCAAGATTGCAAACCACACAAATGGTAACAAAAAAAGAACAGTAGCAATGAGTAATTTTAGGTAGAACAAATTTTCTAAGTTTGGGAAAGGTATTTGGGAAATGTATTTAATGTATGGTCAATCTACTGGGTAGGATGTTGTTGCTGAATTTGTGGTGAAGAGAAAATGGTATTGAGAGTTTTGGCTGTCACTATTTTATTCATAAGTAAATCTTAACATCCCAAATGGTGGGAAAACAAATCATTTTAGATGTCCTGATGTGAAGTAATCTGAGACAGACAATATTATGTCTTAAGTTGTTTTGCCAAAATTATTTTAACAACAAACAGATTGATCCATTACATTTAAAATCCATTCTTTCAGGTGACCAAAAGTGAATGAAAAGTCAGATGCCAATCTGATCAATACAGAGGACATGGAGAATTACCAGAAAGGTAGAATTTCCCTTTCGTATGATATTGTTTTTATATGAATACACCACTTCAGAGCCATGACCACAAAGAAAAAGTATGGACCCTTTGAATGGATAATTATGCATTCAGTTGTAGTTAAGTGCTGTGCAGAATATTGAGGAATTATGAATACAGTGTGGTAATGAAAAATAATTAAAGAATTAGTGCTCTGTTTTTCAGAGGTCACAATCACTATGGTTTCTAAGAGATTTTTGTAAGCACCTATGGCTCACATCTGTACTCCTAGTTACTTAGAAGGCTGAAGTGTGAGAATTGGAATTAAAAAATTGCCTAGTACAAAAGTCTGTATGACTCTTATCTCCAATAACCAGCACAGCACTGGATGCAGAGGTATGGCTCAAGTGGCACAATGCTAGACTTGAACAAAACACCTGAAGGACAGAACCCAGGCCTTGAGTTCAAGTCCCTGAACTAGCACAAAGAAAGGGAGATTTTACTCTTATAAGTTCCTACTGAATTATTTATGATGAAGGTGCAATGACGTTTATAATTTAACTTTTGTGTCCAGTCCTGGAGCTTGAACTCAGGGCCTGGGCACTACCCTGGGACTTTTTTTCTCAAAGCTAGCACTCTACTACTTGAGCCACAGTTCCTCTTCTGGCTTTTTTTATTATTAATTGGAGATAAGAATCTCATGGACTTCCATACCTGGGCTGGTTGAGAGTTTTTATAGGTGGTTATCTCCATCAAATCCTTAAAAACATTCCTATTATTTCAAAAATATTTTCTAATATTTTTACTATATTTCGTCTTACATATTGCCCATGTTGATTCCCAGATTTTTCCCACATGAGTGTGAAATGAATTTAGTTCCCCCTGGCCCAACTTCCTTGCCTTTCTTTTACCTTTCATCCTTCTGTATCTAGAGGGATAGAGAAAAACTTACCAGTGTAAGCAAGCTGGTACATTCCACATAAAAATTTGATCTTTAAAAAATATACTATAAATATACATTCTTTTTTATAATGTTAAAGTAAGTATAATTTTAAAAATAAATCTAAATTACCCTTAATTGTTAATTAGTTTACTCCTGCGAGCTAAGCTCAACAGATGTGTTTGGAATTTATGGGACCAGTGGAATTCCTTGATCCATCCCCATTCTCACTTGTTAATGTATAAAACCTAACATGTTTATCTACAACAGCTAACATACACAGTAGATGAAACAGAAAATCAGGCAATAGGAGAAAAATCGAAGGTGAAAGAAGAAAGTAATGTAAAATAACATATAAACCTAAATCAAAAGGATAAGGTAGAGGTTATAAAGAAAAGAAAATCATAAAACAAAATGACACAAAACCACACACTACAAAGCAGAATTGTTACCATAGGGCCCCAAGCCACAGGTAAAAATTTTTCTGTGTAACTATCCAGAAACACAACAAATCAAAGAATTTATAAATGGGATTGTATCACACTTAAAGGTTTCTGCATTGCAGAAGACATAGCTAACAAGAATGGGAGAAGATTATTTTATCCAAAATATACTTAGCGCTCAAAGAATTAAACCCTTAAAAAGAAATCCTCAAAGTAACAACAACCCAATTAAGAAATGAGCTAATGACTTAGAGACATCTCTGAAGTAAAAATGAACAATAGATTCAGGAGGAAGTATCTCTGGCTATAAAGACAATGCCAAAATAACACTGAGATTCCTCCTCACCCCACTTAAGATGGCGATTATTAAGTCAACTAGCAATAACAAATGCTGGTGAGGATGCTGTGGAAAGGGAACTCCATTACACTGTTGGTGGGAAGGTAAGCTTCAACCACTCTGGAAATCAATGAGGAGTTCCTCAGCACTGCGGAAGTTACCCAACAATTCCACTCCTGGACATTTATCCAATAGAGCACAAAGAAGGTTACAGTAAAGCTACCAGCACAGCCATGTTCATTCCAGCACTACTTACTATAGGCAAGATATGGAATCAGCCAAGATGCTTCTCATTGACAAATGGAACAAAAAAATATGGTATGAATACACAATGGAATTTTACCATCCCTTATAAAGAATGATACTGCATCATGCATAAGAAAATGGAAGGCCTTTGAAAAATCATACAAAGTAAAGTAAGCCAGACCCAGAGAAGGGAAGGCTGCATGTTCTCCCTCGTTTGTGGTATCTAGAATGTGCCTATAAATCTATAAGTAAACACATTAGGTGGTATGCAAGTGGTTACAAATGAATTAACTAAAGTATAATGGACTCATCGGAGAGCTCAAATAGTGTAATTCTTTAGAAAGACTAAGCCAAAGTCTAACAAAATAAGTACCAAGAAATGGTAGTTACTAACGCAAGGGGGGTTGAGGTGAGGAGGGGTAGACGAATAAAGTCAAGAACTCATTGCATATATCACAAATTTAAGAAAAAATAAGGGAAGGAGTGGGTCGTGGAGGGGTGGACCATTGTAGGGATGACGCATACAGAAGCATCGTCTACATGAACTGCTCTGTTGAGTGGCAAAAAAAATCAGTATAGATCCTAAAAAACTAGAAAGGCGAGGGGAGGGGAGGCTGGGAGGGAGGCGTGGATGAGAGGTTCACAGAGGAGACCCCGACCAAGGCGCATGGCTCACAGAGGAGACCCCGGCCAAGGCGCATGGCTCACAGAGGAGACCCCGACCAAGGCGCATGGCTCACAGAGGAGACCCCGACCAAGGCGCATGGCTCACAGAGGAGACCCCGGCCAAGGCGCATGGCTCACAGAGGAGACCCCGACCAAGGCGCATGGCTCACAGAGGAGACCCCGACCAAGGCGCATGGCTCACAGAGGAGACCCCGGCCAAGGCGCACGTACTCATCTCTGCTCTGTTGAGTGGCGCCTCTTTGTACAACTGCTTAAAGAGGATAAACATATTCTAAATGCGAAATGGTTTATACTTGTAAATTTACAAAACCTTTTGTAAAGTGAACATTAGTAGTCAACCTGGAGCATATGCTTTTAAAGATCTTGATAAAAAACAGAATCTTTTTTTAAAAAAACTGTAGAATTCACAAAATTTACAATATATTTGGCAAATTGAAAGGATTTTATTTTTTCTACCAAAACAAATTAAAATCTTCCCTCTCCTCCCCTCTCCTCCCCTTTTCTTTTCTTTATGTGTGTGGGGGGGAGGGGAGAGGGCAGAGGGCGGTCAGAGACCAGGGGTAGCTGATGCTTTTGCTCATTGGCTAACCTCTACCAGCTGAGCCATGCTTCCAACCTAAACACATCAACATCGAATGTACTCAGAACGCACCATCTTTCTTCTTTATTTCCTTGTTTCTTCCTTTCTTTTTATTTTCTTTCTTTCTTTTTTATTACTTTTTTGTCAGTTCTAGTGCTTGAGCTTGGCTCGCGTGCTGGCGCTCAGCTTCTTGTGTGTGTTCAAGGATACTGCTCTACCATTTGAGCCACAGCTCACTTTCTGGTTTTAAGAACATTTTTTGGAAGTATATTGGAGATATAAGTCTCGGGGACTTTTCTGCCTGGATTAGCTTTGAACCTCGGTCTTGAGATATCAGCCTGCTAATTAGCCAAGATTACAGACATGATCCCCTAGCGGAAATACAATATTTTTATAAAACCCAAAGAATAAATTAATTTTAGATACATAACAAAGTAAAAACACACAAACTATCAATTCATATGCAGTTATCATATTGAGATAATTGAACAACATATAGGTACAATGCACTGACATCTTCCCTTATTTAAAGGTAATCTCAAACACTACAAAAACAAGTAGCCCATCACTACCTGACAAACTTGCTTACGTCTAGCTCAACACCTCTGCAATGTAAAGCTTTGACCACAGAGACAAAAACATGCAGACCAGGAGAAAACATTTCCCAGGGCATTCAGCGGACAGGGAACACAAATAACTCAGCAGCCTAAAAACAATGTCATTAAAAATGAGTGAATTGTGCAACTAGCTCCTAGGAACATAGCTAAAGGAACTGCACCCAAAGGTTTATTGAAGTACTATTTGCAACAACCAATAGGTGAAATCATCCTAGGGGGTCATTGATGGATGAATGCATAAAAATGGATTTATAAACAGCATAGAATATTACTCAATTACATAAAGGCTGGAATTCTGTCACTGCAACCTGGACTGCACTAGAGGGCATAATATTAAGTGAATTAAATTAGGCATGAAAAGATGAATACCACATGTTCTCAATTATCTGTGGGAGTTAAATGATTCCTTTCACACAATTAAACCATTAAAATCTTTACTAAACCTGAGAAGAATGTCAGGAATAAGAATCCGGAAAGAACAGCTGATAAGTAGAATGTGAAACTGAATTAAAAAAAGTAGCTTCTGATGGTCTATACCAGAGCAGGATAACCAATTAAAAATTCAAAATACCCAGTAGGAAGGATTTTGAATGGTGCATTGCAAAGGTATGATAAGTATCTGAAATGATAGGCTAATTATCCTGATAACATTGTACAGTTTGTTGAATCTTTTACTGTTTGTTACATAGACTTCCTTCACATTTACTGTGGGACAATAAAGATAAAAGGACAACTGGTCAGTGGCCATATCTATAATACCATCTACTTAGCAGGCAGGATCACAATCTGAGGTTAGTTGGGGCACAATATTAGTGAGACCATCTTTCAAAGACTAAGCTGAGAATAATGGTTTGTGATTATAGGCAGGCCAATAACTCAGCTATGTAAGAATCAGAGGTAGAAGGGTCATGGTTTAAACTTGGATGTGGGACAAAAAAATAAGATTTCATCTGTAAAAATAACTGCAGGGTTATGGATCACGTGGTAGAGTACCTATCTAGAAAACATTAGTTTCTGAGTTAAATCCCAGTACCTCAATAAATAAATAAACAAAATGAAGCTAGATGCGGGTGGCTCACAACTATAATTCTAACTACTTAGGAAATTAAGACCTGAGGTTTGCGGTTCAAAGCCAGCCTGAAAGATTCTTATCTCCAAATAAACCAACAAAAATGCCCAAGGGGCTCAAGTGGTAGAATGCCAGCCATGAGCAAGAGATCCTGGGCTCAAGCCCAGTAGAAAATAAATAAATCAATGTCAATAAAAAATAAACATTCAAAAGAAAAGGAATAATTACAAAATCCAGAAAGAGCCGACACTGATGACTCACTCCTAGAACCCTAGCAGCCAGAGGGCTGACATCACACGAAGATGGTTTGAAGCGAGAGCAGGCAAAAAAGTCTGTGATTCTCCAACTCCAATAAACCAGCAAAATGTGGAATGGAGGTGTGGCTCAAGTGGTAGAGTGCCCTCTAAGAGCAAGAAAATCAAGTGAGACTGTGAGGCCCTGAAAATTCCAAAGTGCCAGAAAGAGGCAATATTTCAATGCCACAATTTGTTGTGTCATTTTATTGTTAGGATAAAGCCACTTACTTATGTTATCTTACTTATAGGCAGTGTAAAAGTACAGGAAAGGTGTGCATAGCAAGTGCTGAGAATCCAGTCTGTCTCTCTGTTTATCAGAGGTTTAGCTCCAGGAACCAAAGGGGAAACACCACCAGGTAAATGTTGAGACTGTTAATGGCTACTTCTTGACAGACACACTCCTGGTATTTCTATTTCTTCTCTATGACCACTTTCCATAGAGGATAATAGGTCTGTCTAGAATATTTATGGCAAACAAATCTGGGATTGCATATTTATAATTCATGAAAAATGCTAAATAATTCATCCTACCAGACTACAACAGAGATGCATTTTGACGAGAGAGTTCCCTTCCGTGTAAGTTACATGATAACACACACAAATTAAGCCTCCAGATTAATTAAGTAATCCTGCCAAGCAAGCAGTCTAATGTGGACGACAGAGCTGGGGGCATGAGGGAGAATCTCCAGCACTTCCCATTCTACCTGAGGCCTGTCTGTATCCTCAAATATTCTGGCAAAATTTGATACTGTCTCAAACCTTTAATTTGTGCTTGTTGGATTTGACAGTAATTTTGTCTCACGCCCTGTTGGCCATGGCCTCCAAATGGTATCCTTTCTGGTCCAAGGAGCTGTCCAGAGTGAGGTGGAGTTTCATGATGCTCAGCTCAATCACCAGTGCAAGTGATGAGGTGCCTCCCTTAGTCCCACCTCTGAAGCCTCCTCTTCCCAAGATCCTCTCACCACCTTGGTAGCTCCTGGCACTGTCAGGAAGACTTCATCCAGTATATTCAGGTTTCTTTGTTATACTTGTTAACATTTTTCCCACCTGCCCTTCTTTCCCAGCAATGGTATAGCTATGCAGATGACTCTAGGCTTCCTTTTTTTTTCTTCTCTTAGTTCCAAGAGTGTATCAATGATTTGAGCAAGCAGAGAAAATCAGAGGAAGAAAGCTTCATTATTTCCCTTTTTTCTCCCTTCTTTTCACTTAACATTGGAAGCATAAGGCTTAAAAACAAAGACAACAGTGATTATGTGCTTTAAATCAATTTATTTATAAATACAATGCTTGGTTTTTTCTTCTGAGTTCCTGGTGGCTGCTAGAAATTTCTACGCTTCCGTACCCCCCAGCTTTCCCGCACGTTTTACTTTTTTGAGAGTGGAACCAGGAAATTAAATTGTGTGTGTATGTGTTCAAATGTGGTTTTAAATCTGAAAGCAAGGAATCCTCCAATTCTGTTGTTGTTTCGTCTTGGTTTGCTTGTCCTGGCGTTGGGGCTGGAATTCGGGCTCTTCTCACCAGTCCTAGGTCAACTCTTCATCTCTAGGCCCCTCAGCAAGGTGTTTTTTGTTTTTAACATTGAATTAACCGCTTTGCAGTACTGAGGTTTGATTGGAGGCTTCACCTAAGGCTTGCTAAACCTTAGAACCACACTCCTAGTTTGTTCTTTTTAAAGGGACGGTAAGTCATTGCCCTAGCTACAAATGTATGAAAAACACAGTTGCCTCCATCATTCCCTGAGAAGCTGAGTTGGTAGCTCCCATTTATATAATATCTTTATATAAGCTCTTTCAACACACATACACACACACACACACACGCACACACACACACACATACACTCACACATATATTTGTACTGGGACTTGAACTCAGGGCCTTATACTCTCTACTTGCTCAAGGCGTGCACTCTACCACTCACTTGAACTACCCTTCCGCTTCTGGCTCTTGGCTCATTAATTGGACATAGGACTGTTGAGGCTTTTACTGTCCAGGCTGGCTTGGAATCCCATCCTCAGATGTCCGTCTCTTGAGTGGCCAGGATTCCCGGCTTACGCTCCTGGCTCTGGACTCTATCTGATTTCTTTAGTTAACTTTATTTAATTTATTCACTCAACAACTGCATACTTGGTACAGTATGTTCTAAGCACTAGGTTGGCAGTGTAAGCAAAATAGACGCTGTTATGGCTTTCATATGTCGCATATTTCTTGTAGATTTATATTTTATCTTCAAAATTTCAATTCTAATAGGTTTAGTAAGCCATATATTAAAGAACTGATACTTACACTGATAATATTGTCCCTTTTGTGCTGGACACTAGGGTTACAAGGGTCTTTGATGTAGCCTGCAGCTCCCTGGATAGGAGAACCAACAAAGAATTATACCAATAAATACCATGTACAGCTAATGTCCAGCCAACACACAGGTGTGTGGGGTACTCAGGGTCTAGTGTAGAGTCCAGTGAAGTGACGCCAATTTGGAATTGAGACTGGAGAGACCCTATGAGACTGAGCCCTGAAGAGGGCGTTTTAATTTATTAAACAGGCTTAATTATTGAACACGTTAGTATGAGGGCAGGTGAGGAGAGCTCTGGGATTATGCATCAAGACCTTGTCAAAATCTGTGTTCTACCAAGATAGACTTGGTCTTTATGTAATATACTTGGAAATAAATTTGCTTTAGTAATAACTTTATTAGAGATAATTGCAATCAATCGATGTTTCTGTGAGAATTATTAGAATTGATTCACAATTACTTAGATATTTCTAACCCCTCTTACACAATTCTCAAAGTGGGAATTTACTTGATGTTTTTATTTTTTAATTTATGATGACTTCAAATAGGGAAACTTCTCTTTTAGGATGCCGGGCATCCTACGTGTAGTTGTAGTTTCTCAGACAATCTATGGCCTGAGTTGGTGGAAAGAAAATTCAAAATTGAACTTTACAACTTCAGCCAGGGGTTTGGGGGCAGGGTGAGGGGTGGGTTGGGTATAGTTGTGGAGGTGGGAGGGAAGGGATGGTAGGGGGAAAACAAAGGAGGAGGCAACAATGCTCAATAGGAAATGTACTCTCAGTACCTTGCTCATGTAACTGTAACTCCTCTGTACAGCATTTTTATAATAAAAAATGTACAAGAAATTCAGCTGTCCCATTTATCAAATGCAGCTCTAATTCAGCATAATGAAGGAAGCTCTCCTGTTTGTCACGGAAAGGTGTGTGTGTGTGTGTGTGTGTGTGTGTGTGTGTGTGTGTGTGTTCTAGAGTTTGAAGTTCTCACATTCTCACTTCGGACTAGCTTTTTTAGACAACCATTTGAGCAACTGCTCCATTCTTACCTTTTCTGCTGGTTTACTGGAGATAAGAGTCTCATGGATTTTTGGTGCTTGGGCTGACTTCATACCAAGATCCTCAGATCTCAGCTTCCAAAGTAGCTAGGACTAAAGCCAAGGGCTACTAGTTCCAGGCTAAGGCATTATTATTATTTTTGAGCATTTCCAGTTCAGCCAATATCAGCATCTATGCTGTGACTAGGAATAGCAGTTAAGAAATAAATATGAAGGATCCAATAACATAGGTCTTGAGTCTCACTTGGAACCAGGAACATAAAAATACTAACAATAAAAGTGGAAAATATGCATTGGACATAACTTCTTTTTACAAACTAAACCTAAAACAATTTCATTTTCTACCTTTATTCCAATATTTGGCATACAAGCTAACATTAAACAAACTTCAGCTGAGTTGCCAGACTCTGCAAGCCTGACTCATCGAGGATGAAGGGATGAGAGCAAGTAGGAAATTCCTGGTCATCTGCGGGCGGCCATTGAGAGGGAACCCGAGAATAGCAGTGCGCACCCCTGCGGCATGCGCATTAATGACGATCATGGCTAGATCTGCAGAAGGTGCTGCTGCTTTGCCAGGCTGAAGCGTTTATCCTCTAGCTGAGGGAGAGTTTCTCAGCTTTCTGTCCTCCAAAGAGCTTGACTCTGCTGAAGCCAGCCCCTGCCGAAGGTCAAGTCACTCAGGGATAGCCCTCACCAAAGCATCCTTCGCTGCTCTTCATGGCCTGCTTCTCTTTCAGGTTTGACCCGAGAGGCAATAAGGCTGTGCTCCTAGTAAGTTTTGTGCAAAACCTTCACTCTGATTGTTCCCATCACTGCCAGGGTAGGAGACAAACGTAGACACTGAAATGTCTGGTGCACTCTGTAGCAAAGAGCATTGCTATTTTTCTCTTCCACTGGAACACAAACAAACTTGTAAGATTAATTATTCTCATCGAAGTGTAGTGGCACATGCATTTAATCCCAGATACTTGAGAGAGGTAGAGTCGGGAGGGGCAAAAGTTCAAGGGAAGCCTCTCAGCTCAGTTAGTGAGATACTGTCTCAGAGATCAAATACAGAAAAGAGGATTCTGGAGTTATATACAGCTTGAGCGGTAGAATGCATGCATAGCCTGCATGAGCTGCTAGGTTCAATCCTAAAATACTACAAAAAAGATTAATTGTTCTAAGTACTGCCCTTAATTCATGGCAGCAATTTTAGGGAAAAAAGCTGTTCTTTTTTACCTTTTTTTTTGAGAAAAGGCTGTCTCAGAGTGATGACAAATATTAAGCACATATGTTAGAGAATGAAATGGAGACAACGGCTCATGTTTTCTGCCTTTTCTAAGAGACACAGATTGGAGACCATTCCTCTATTTGTTCAGTGCTCTCCTGGAGATATGCTGTCATTACAATATGATTTGTTTTCCTTTAGAAAGGATATCTAATCTGAGCAGGTTGTAGCAAGTTTTTTCTGTTTAAAAGAATTCTATTAAAAATGAGGATGGATCAGCAGAAACACATTGTTTGTCTCATGTACTTTTCTCCAAGGCTGTATGGGGAATATAACTCTAAGATTAGTAGACATTTCTGATCATTCTTGGGCTGTGTAAAATCTATTAATATAATACTACAACCAAATTATTATTATTTTGCTTTTGTTTCTTTTTATTGTGAAAATACTGTACAGAGGGGTTACAATTACATGGGCAAGATAATGAGTATATTTCTTATCAAGCATTGTAGCCTCCTCCTTTGTTTCCCCTTCCCATCCCATCCCATCCTCCCCCACCCCCCCACCTAATCCTCCCCCACCCCAAAGTTGTAAAGTTTGTTTTCGACATAATGACTTGTACATCTCATTGTTGCAATGGGTCCACCTGTATCCCTATTTAAACGATTTGTTTTTTCCCTTCCCCTCCACAAATTATACTGAAAATCAAATACAGTGAAAGCAGGGGAGAGACATACAAAGCAACAAAGAAATAATCTTATAAATGTGTTGGAAACAATCACATGAAAGAAAAAAAACATTTGAATACATATCTTAGGGTTCATTTCCCTAACATCAACTTATCTGACCTTTTCTGCTTGACTCAGACATATATTAGTTATTGCAAATAAGGGAAACCATGGGACCTATGTTTCTTTGGACCTGGCTTACTTCACTTAATATAATTTTTTCCAAGTCTTTCCATTTCCTCACAATTGGGGACAATGTCCTTCTTTCTGATGGAGGCATAGAATACCATTGTGTGTATATATACCACATTTTCTTGATCCATTCATCTACTGAGGGGCATCTGGGTTGGTTCCATATCTTAGCTATGGTAAATAATGCTGCAATAAACATAGTCATGCTGGTAGCTTTAGTGTGGTCTTGTTTGTAAACATTTGGGTAAATGCCCAAAAGTGGGATTGCTGAGTCATAGGGGAGCTCTATGTGGAGTCTTTTGAGGAACCTCCATACTGCTTTCCAAAGTGGTTGAACAAGTTTACACTCCCTTCTGTCCACATCCCCTCCAGCATCTGTTGTTATTAGAGTTCTTGATTATAGCCATTCTAACTGGGGTGAGGTGGTATCTCAAAGTTGTTTTGATTTGCATTTCTTTTGTGGCTAGAGAGGTTGAGCATTTCTTCATGTGTCTATTGGCCATCCTTCTTTCTTCTTCAGAGAAGTTTCTCTTTAAGTCTTTAGTCCACTTATTTATTGGGCAGTTGTTTCTTTGAAGATTTGTTGTTGGGGGATTTAATTTTTTGAGTTCCAGGTATATTTTAGATATGAGACCCTTGTCTGTTGTATGGCTAGTGAAGATCTTCTCCCAATCTGTGGGCTTTCTATTGATCTTGCTAGCCATGTCCTCTGCCATGCAGAAGTTCTGCAATTTCATGCAATTCCATTTGTCCAACCTTTCTTTGATTTGTTGTGTTTCTGGGTCTCTATTAAGAAAATTTGGGCCTGTGCAAAGGAGACCTAGGTTTTCTCCTATTCCATCCAGTAATATTTTCAGAGTGTTTGTTTTGACTCCGAGGTCTTTGATCCATTTGGAGTTGATTCTGGTGCAGGGTGATATATAAGGATCTAGCTTTAGTTTTCTGCAAGTAGTTAACCAATTTTGCCAGCACCATTTACTGAAGAGGCTGTCTTTCTTCCATTCTATTTTTTTTTAGCTCCCTTATCGAAGATTAGATGGCTATAGGTCTGTAGGTTCATTTCTGGGTTTTCAATTCTATTCCATTGGTCCTGAGATCTGTTCTTGTGCCAGTACCAAGCTGTTTTGATTACTATGGCTTTGTAGTATAGAGTTTGAAATTTGGTATTCATATTCCTCCAGCACTGTTCTTTCTGTTGAAGATTGTTTTTGCTCTTAGGGGTCTTTTATTGTTCCATATGAATTTTTGGATTGCCTCTTCTTTTAATTTTTTTTGGGTCCAGTCGTGGGGCCTGAACTCCGGGCCTGAGCGCTGTCTCTTAGCTCTTCAGCTCAAGGCTAGCACATTACTACTTGAGCCACAGCACCACTTCCGGCCTTTTTTTTTTTTGCTTATGTGGTGCTGAGGAATCAAACCCAGGGCCTCAGGCATGCAAGGCAAGCACTCTAACACTGAGCCAGCCCTGGATTGCCTCTTGTATGTCCTAGAAGAATGAGGTTGGAATATTGATAGGTATCACATTGAACTTGTAGATAGCCTTGGGAAGTATTGCCATTTTCACAGTGTTGATCTTTCCAATCCAGGAGAAAGGGAGTTTTTGCCACTTTCTAAGTTCTGTTTTGATTTCCTTTTTGAAGTTTTTAAAGTTTTCATCATAGAGGTCCTTCACTTCTTTGGTTAATTCTTAGGTATTTTAGTTTTTGTGGGGCTATAACGAATGGAGTTGATTTCCTAATTTCAGTCACACTTTTCTCATTGTACAACCAAATTATCATATGTAACAGAATTATTAGCTATAAGTACGATAACAGTTTTTGTGTTGGGATAAGTCCAGTTCTACAACTTCATTTGACATTAACAAAGGACACATTACCACTTATCAGAAATCACATTAATTCTTACCTTACAATCTTAAAGACTGAATGCCTGTGAGATGCTCTAATTATATTCTGCATGTGTTTTTTCTGGTACTGAGGCTTGAACTCAGAGCCTTGTACTCTTAACTTTTTTGATAGAGACTGGCACTCTACCAATTGAACCATACTTCTGCTTTCATCTTTTGGCTAGTTATTTGGAGATAAGAGTCTCTAGGGTTTGTTTGCTGAGGTTAGTTTCAATTCCCAAGTCTTAGATTCCCGAGTAGCAAAGATTACAGGTATGAGACATTCGTGCTCAACCTCGAATTATATTCACTTGTTGGCATCCTGGCTGGAAAGAAAGTGATGAATAAGGGGTCAGTAGAATCTCATCAACATTGACATTGCCTGGACAGAATGAAAGAACAAATGGCCCTATTAGAAATAAAAGGTTACAGCAAGCCGTGCCTTGTAAAAACTATATATAACGGCTAAGTAGGGAGGAAGGAAAGTCAATGTCTCAGTGCTTCTGAGAACTAAGGAATGGAGAGTGTGAAGCTACGTTCAGCTTGTCCTTCCACCACTTTTTGTTTATTTTTATTATTACTATGATGTATTTTAGTTTCTATTCCCAACACACACTATGTTTTCAAATAATCACTGCCTAAGTAGGGTGATAACCCGTTCACCAGTTGCTTCACCTGTATGATTTTCTTCTCTCTTCAAGTCTTCCACTTGCACTGGTGCTTTTATTATGTGTGGCAGTACAGAAGTTTGAACCCATGGCCATCTACCTGCTTGTCTTTCTGGCTTGCTTGTCTGACACTCTACAATTTGAGCCGAATTTTTCCCATTTTTGTGCTGGTTGATTAGACTTGGATGCTTGTAGAATTTTCTGCTTGAACTGTGATCTTCTGGCTCACTAACTAGCTAGGTTTGTATTGGTGAGCTAGTAGCACCTGATTATCCTGTGCTAAAGTTACATTTTGTTTTCTGAAAGGTGCTTTAATTGGTTCATATGCTAGAAATACATATTTTGTGGGCAGGGTGGGGTGATCTACTCCAAGCTTCTGGTGGCTGAGAATCTGTGTGAAGTACTCTGGCTGCGGCCAACACGATCGTTTTCATCTTTCATGGTTTGAAGTGCTATTACAATATCTCTGTGAACTTCTTTATGCTTTCATGCTTGAGATTTAAACATTTTATTTATTCAGTTTTGATTTGAATATGTAGATTAAGGTTTTGCAACAGTTTTGAAGAATTCTCAGCTAAGTTTGAAGCTAAAGAGGCTTATCTTTTTGGTATCTCATTTTCTCTTTCTGGAACATTGATGAGACACATAATGCATTTTAAAGTTCTCTATCATTTCCCTGGAGCTGAGAAGTTCAGAATTAAGACTGGTTCATCGTGTGGTGAGATGTGAATTCCTGTTCTATAAACAGCTTGTAACTTCATATGAACAAAGAGGAGAAAAAAGTAGCAAGAGGAGAGAGAGAGAGTGAAAGAGAGAGAGTCAGACAGAGATAAAGAACAAAAGACAGATTGACAGGGACAAAGAAAAAATGACTTGCTGTCTCTTCTTTCAAGGGCACTAATTCATTATGAAAGTTCAACACCTATAATCTTCCAAGGACCAGTTTCTAAGAACCAGGTTATAAATCAGTTTCAGTGTATGAAATCTAAGGAGTATAAATCTTCAGTCCATAAAACTTGATTATTTAAATACCGTTTTGTAGCTTTTCACTAGTTTATTCTACAACTCTTTTGAATATATTTATTTAGGGGGTTTGCCTTTGATTCACTCCTCTTATATTAAAATTACTGTATAAGTTTTTTACTTGAAGGAGGAAAATTCTATTTTGTCATTTGTGAAGTTCACCTTTCACTTCAGAGATTTATATATGTGAATTTTTTTAACCAGAAAGATGGAAAGACACGTACTCATTACCTGACTTACATAACTGCAATACTTCTGTATATTCCCTTTACAATAAAAATAAAAATAAATTTCAAAAACTATAAAATCAAGATGAAAAGACAGACGCATTCATTCTTAGAGCAATAAAATTAGTCTGTATAAAAATTAAGTTGCTACATATTTACTATCCAATGAAATGTTCCACAAACTATTCTGATCAGAAGGTAATTTTAGTGATGATAATGTAGCTCAAGTGTAGTGTGTTTACCTAACAATCTCAAAGCATTGAGTTCAAGCTCATTACTGGCAAAAGCAGAAGCTAGCTCTAAAGGTATTTAGTGGCAAATGCATTATGCAAATATTTTGTAGAGTATGCTTAGGAGGTGAATCGTGCTATGATTTCAGTCCATTGTATAATTATGCACAAAAGCTAAAACAAAATTAGAGCTTCACATAAGGAAAACTATGAATGCAGTATAATGTTCCATGCATTAAAATGAGGTAGTCACAAGCAAATCATCTAAGAGAGTTCACAAATTTTTTATTGTTGTTATTATTTTTGTGGTACTAGGGCTTGAACTCAGAGCCTTCCATTTCTTGGTTAATGATCTACCACTTAATTCACATATCCAGCACACATTATTATTATTATTAGCTGGTCCTGGGGCTTGACATTTAGGGCCTAGGCACTGTCTCTTGGCTTTTTTTGCTTTAGGCTAGCACACTACCACTTGAGCCACACAGCTCCACTTCTGGATTATTGGTGGTTAATTGAAGATGTCTCATGGATTTTCTTGCCTGGATTGACTTTGATCCTCAGTTCTCAGCCTCCGGAGTCTCAAGGATTACAGGAATGATCCACCAACACCTAGCTACTGGCTAGGAGTCTTGTGGACTTTTTCTGTCTGGCCTGGTCTTGAGCCATGATTCTCCAATCTCAGCCCTCTAAGTAGCGAGGATTCTAGGCATGAGCTGATATCTGGCTCTCATTAATTTTAAAATGAATGATTTATTATTTTAAACCTCTGCATTTGCACTGAACTTTAGGAAAACATGAACATGTAATCTTGTTTTTCTTCCTCATAATATATTGTAAAATAGATGCTACGCCTTGTAGATATCTGCTTTGAAAGCAAGTTAAATTGAGTATATAAAATATTACTTTACCCCATGAAGTCTCTGTCCCCCAAAAGAAAAAATTGTTATGGAGTCTTGCCTTTTACTTTCTTTACTTTTACTTGCCTTTTACAGTAAATACTGTAACTCCTCTGCCTCTATTAGGAAGGATAACATAGTATATCTCACAGGGTCAGTGAGGGTAGTCTTTTGCCATACTTTAAAGAAACATGTCATTCGTATAAATGATTTATAGTATTTTTTATTTTTAATATTTTTAGCAAATATCAATTTGAAGAATTCTTATCTACAGTGGCATTGTTGGGTATTTAACATTTTTTATGTCAGTACTGGGGCTTGAATTCAGGGACTGGTGTTCTTACTTACCCTTTTTACTCAAGCTTTGTACTCTACCACCTAAACCTTACCTCCATGTCTAGGTTTTTGCTGGCTAATTGGAAATAGAAGTCTTATAGTCTTTCCTTCCTGGGCTGGCTTTGAACCTCTTAGTCTCATGAGTAGCTGAAACTACTGATGTGAGCCACTGGTTCCTTACTATATATAACTTTAGTATGAGTATACTCTTTTGTAAATAGTATAATTGTAACTAGTACAAATAATAAATTGTGTAAATAGTATGAATAATTGTGAATGGTATAAATAATAAATTGTGTAAATAACCTGTGCTTAGTAATTACAAAGCATCACAAGTTGTTGAAACTTTACTGAAGATTCATACTGTAAACAAAATATAAAGTGAAATCACCATTTATGCTGAAGAAACTTAAGAAATAAGAGTAAGTTTTACTCAATGAGGAGTTTGTTTTAAAATGTCCTATAAAGCAGGAGGTATTCCAGTAAAATGTCTAGTTTAACAAGGACACACTGCAACATTGAAACTTGAGAAATATATAAAAATGAGATTGTTTTATTTGAAGAAAATTATCTTAATGATTTTCTGGATTAACTTTTCAATCATAGCCATGCTGAGGTCCTCAATTACCATTTCCCTTTGCTTTGAAACTGTCAGTTACAGTGCTTATAGTTAAGTTGCTAGAAGTACTCACCATTCTAAAAGCTTCTGAGCCATGCTTTCATATGATTAAAAATAGATGGGCTGGTGAAATATTGATAGGACCTTTTGGCTCACAAACAGAACTATTTCACAATGTATACTCTTCCGCTTTCTTATGGATGGTTTTCCAGCATTTTCAAGAGTCCTCAAAGGAAATATCTTTGAGAAAGAGAATATTTAGAGAATGGTTTTAATACACATATATTTTTCAGTAGCAAAAATGATTCTTAAACTGTTGTTTTTTTATTAAAATATATTAAAATAAAATGTAAATTTCTATTGCATACATTAAGAGAAATCATCATTATCTAGGTGGGAAGTTAATTAAGTGGATATTTTTTAAACAATATTTCCTTATTGTTCATCATTTTCTCCAGGATATCCTTCAAAAATCACTCATGTTCTCCATCGAAAAATTAATATGACCGTACAGCATTGTTGACTATCTTTAACTAAAAACTGTGGCTAGTACTGGGCTCAACTTGGTTCTAGCCTCACCTTTCATATGGCGAGTCTATGAGACTCTTACTTGTTTATTTTTAAAACAGTCTTTAAGGAATTGTACGAAGGGTTTAAAATTCAAAATGTCAGTGTTGAGTACAGCGCGTTCTGATTAATGTCACTCCTGTCATCATTCTCCCCATCCCTGCCAACCCCACCAACCTTTCCATTTACCTTTCCATTTTTACTTATGTATCCTGAATATTATGACTGCACTTGCACAGCCTTCTGTCCATTCCGGGGCCTTCTCCCTCTTCATCTCTCTCCCCCATAACACCTGTTCAGCTTCCTGGTGTTTATCTTATCTCCAATTAACCAGCAAAAAGCTGGAAGTGTGGGCGTGGTTTGTGATAGAGTGCCAGCCTTGAACAAAAGAGCCAGGCAAGCAACCGCATAAGAACCGGGCCATTAAAGCATCTTAGCCCACCTTTGGGCATGTGCATGAGCTTCAGCTGTAAAGCATTCATGAGAGGTACACACAGTTTAGCAGTTTCGGTCAAATACAGTGTGATCTGGTTGATCATTACCTCTGTTCCTATGGCCTAAGAACTTGGTCCTCTGAGGTGGTCCAAGAAGTTTTCATTGCCTGAGCAGACAATCTAGTTCCCAGGAAATAGGTGCACCTTCTTAGGGGTGGTCTCATCATGGGGTGATCTTGGGGTGAGGTGCTGTGTTCCTTAATCTTCACGGTGACTACAGGTTTAGGGTACAGGTGGGCGACTTTCAGACACCCTGTTAGGGGGTCTGGGTGTACGGAGTTAAAAGCTGGTAGCTCTCCACATCACTGTGTATGATCATTGGTCCTTCACAACCTCGTAGGGAGTGGGGGAAGGATGAGAGAGGCCAGGTATCTGCAGGTTTTAAACAGACAACTACTTGAAGCATTAACATGCAGAGTTAAGCCTGAGTCTAATGGATAGCATGAAGACATAGAAGAGAAATGCAAAATGAAGGCAGGATTCTGCATTTTTACCCTATGGCCTAAACAATCAGTTTCTAAGTACCTATTATGGACCCGTTGATGGTTTATATTCTACCAAATGTGGAAACAGGCAAACAAGAGGGCACTAAATAAAATAAGCCTCTCCTAAACAAATGCTTTCTGATCCCACTTTGATTCAGTGTCTGCAGCACATAGAAGCTCACAAGGAGTGGTGAGAGCCAGGCACCTAAGAGAAGGAAAATGGCTGATTATTCAATAGGTATAAAATTTCAGTTGTGAATGAAGAGTGGGTGCTGGACGAGAAGGTGGCTCAAAACACTTTATCCTACACTTACGGTCTTTTGAGAGCAGTTCTGATAAATGTGTTTTCACTGTGAGGGAAAGAGAAAAAATTACTAAGTACTTGCTTTGTTTTCTACATTATGTAACCAGCTCAGTGACTACTAGAATCTACACAGGCAGTGATCAGGTCTATGAGGCAGAGATTCATTGTCCTGCTCCAAGTTTTGATTCATATAGACACTTCCTATTGCTCATACAGATATGTAAGGATTTTTCAGTCACTCTGAATTGCTTTGTTGCATATGTATGAATGCATTTTATGAATTTACTTCTTGTCTTATTTCTTTATGGAGATATGGAGGTTTGAACTCAAGGGCTTGTGCTTGCTAGGTGAGCACTATTACACTTGAGTAATGCCCCCAGTTTAGAATATAGTTTTTCATGCAAATATGCTCTACATGCTTTCATTTTAAAATAACTGCTGCTTTGTCCTTTTGTTTTAATCATAAAACTTGTTTAAAACCTCTGCCACTACACCTGCAAGATTTCTAATTAAAATGAAATATTGAGTTCTTATAACTATAGTGATTGCCACTGCTTTTAGAGGTAATAAGTTTCAAGTTTACATAAAAGATTATTTGTTAATCCCAACTTTTATTATGTTTAGGAGATCCCATCTTGTCTGGAGCTCTCTTTTCAAAAAAGGAAGATAACATTTTAACAAAATGCCTTCAGATGGCTTTGGTTTTACTAAAGTATGGATGTCTTTTGGCTTTTGCTCTACCCCCTTGATTGTTGAAATTTTTAGCTCTTTAATTTTTCTTTTGTGCCTATAGGAAGGCTTGAAATTCAGTGCCTGGCACCATACCTGAGATTTTGTTTTGCTCAAGGCTGGTGCTCTACCACTTGAGCCACAGCTCCATTTCCAACTTTTTCATAATTAATAAGTGGTGACTGTCTCATAAACTTTCCTGCCTGGCCTGACCTCAAACCATGATACTCAAACCTCAGCCTCTTGTAAAGCTCGGTTCTGTGGTTTGTCTGTTGTCCTAGTGATTGTTTCCTTTGCTGTGCAGTAATGCTTCAATTTCATGTCATTCTACTTGTCAATTCTTGCTCTATCCTTTGGGGATCTGGAGGCTTGCTCAGAAAGATTTATCTGTCCCTGTAATTCCCAGAGTTTTCCTGTAGTAGATTCGAAATTTCAGGTCTTTGAATTCTTTGGTCCAGTTGTATTTGATTTTTGTATAAGAGAAAGACTTCTATGAAGGTAATACCTAGTTTTCCTAACAGCATTTGTGGAATAGACTGTCATTTCTCCAATGTGTTTTTTTTTTATTCCCTTGTCAAAGATTAGTTGGCTGCATGTGGTTTAATTCCTGTTTTCTGTGCTGTTACTTGGTCTTTGTTTTGTTTTGCTTTTCTTTCCACCGAGCTATTTCTGCTATGGTTGTTCTGTGGTATTATTTGAGTGGTGTTGTAATACTGCTCCTTGTAACCAGAATTGCTATTGCTATTTGAGCTTTTCATATTTTATATGAACTTTTGGATTGATTTCTCTAATTCAGTTAGGAATGATATTAGGATTGGATGGGCATTGCATTAAGTCTGTATATTGCTTTTGGCAATGTATGGCCATTTTCAACATATCAATTCTATTTAAATTGCAGAATTAATGGGAGGTCTTTTCATGATTTTTGTAATTTCTATCTTTAAAACTTTATAGTTTTTGTTAAGTCACTTCTTTGGTATTTTATTGCTTTAAAGGCTATTATGAATAAAAGTGTTTTGCTGATTTCTTTCTTAGCCTGTTTATTGTTGGTGCAATGAGAAGATACTCATTGATTTTTGTGTCCCATTTTTTCACAAAGGTATTCATCATTTCTAAAAGTTTTTGGTGAGTCTTTAGATTCTGTTAAAGACAGAATTATATCATCAGAAAATAGGATAATTTGCTTTTATCTTTTCTTATTTTTATCCCATCTTATGTAATGTTGGCTACTAAGTTTTCCATGTGTAGCCTTTATTAAGTTCAGGAATAGAAGTTTACTTTTACTTACGCTTCTCAGAGTGCGTTCTCTCTCTCTCCCTCTCCCTCTCTCTCTCTCTCTCTCTCTCTCTCTCTCTCTCTCTCCCTCTCTCTCTCCCTCTCTCTTTCTCTGTCTGTACTCCTCTGTGTTATGTGTGCTGATATTAGTGCTTGAACTCAGGGCCTTGAGTTCTTGCTCAGCCTTTTGCTCACACTTGTCAGTCTCACACTTGTGTCTTGCCTAAGGTCTTCCTTTTTGTAGGTTCATTGGAGATGAGGATCCTGTGGTTTTGCCTACACAGGTTAGCTCTGAATCCTGATCCTTAAATCTGACCCTCCTAAATAGCTGGTATTACAGGTATGAGTCACTGGCTCCCGACTTCTCTTCAGAGGTTTGGTCATAAAAGGATGTTGAAACTTGTCAAAAGGTTTCACGGTACCAGTTGACATGATCACTTTCTTCTTCTTCTTCTTCCTCTTCTTCCTCCTCTTCCTCCTCCTCCTCCTCCTCCTCCTCTCCTCCTCCTCCTCCTCCTCTCCTCCTCCTCCTCCTCCCCCTCCTCCCCCTCCCCCTCCTCCTCCTCCTCCTCCCCCCCCTCTTCCTCCCCCCCTCCTCCCCGTCCTCCTCCTCCTCCCCCCCCCCTCCTCCTCCTCCTCATCCTTCTCCTCCTCCTCATCCTCCTCCTCCTCCTCTTCTTTCTTCTTTCTTCTGAATCGACCCCAGGACATTGTACTTGTTAAGCAAATGTTTTAAGCTACATCCTAGTCCTGAGCACAGGTTTTAAACTAAACCCCATGTTTCTTTGGCCCTTTTCAACATTAGTGATTACCTTCTTTTGGTAAGTTAGTCATGAATTTTTCAATCATTCTTTAAAGAATTAACTTTTCATTGAATTTTTAAAATTATTTACTTATTAGTTTGTTTGGTGCTAGTATGCTAGCTAGAGATGGTACAATAGCTTATTTTTGTGCTAAAGGCTAGTACTTCACCACTTAAGCCACATTTCCACTACTAGTTTTCTGCTAATTCATTAGAAATAACAAACTTTTGGGTTTGTTTACCCTGGCTGGCTTCAAACTGACATCCTAAGATCTCAGCCTCCTGAGCATCTAAGATTACAGTCATAGCATCTGGTGTCTGTTCTTGTTTTAGTGACTATTTGTACAGCAGTTTTAATTCCCAATTAATTATTTTCTGCTCTACACTTTGTTATTTCTCTCCATCTACTAGTTTTTGGATTTGCTAGTTTATGCTTTTCTTGAAGTGTATGTTTCATCATTAAGAATAATTATTTGAGAGCTCTCTTTTTTCTCTCTCTGTGTGTGTGTGTGTGTGTTTGTTAGTATTCATGGTTCTGAATTCTTCTCTCAAAATGTATTTTTTGTATCCAAGAAATTTTGCTCATATTTACTTTTATTTTCATTAGTTGCCAAAATTAAAAAAAAATCTTCCCTTTATCTTTCTTTTCACTGACCTGCCTGTCATTCAACAATACATTGTTAAGTCTCCGTGTGTTAGAATATTTTGTGCTGAGCTGTTGAATTCTAGTTTAATTCAGTTATGGCCAGGTAGAATACAAGATAGAATACAGTTTTCTCACATTTGCTCATACTTGTTGTGTTGTATGTCCTAGGATGTAATCATTTTGGAAAATAATTAAAATGGGTTTGTGAGAAGTATGTGTATTGTGCAGATCCTGGGTGAAATACCCTGTGCATATCTGTTAAATCCATTTGGTCTATGGAGTCACTTATTTAAAAGATTCCTTGATGTTTTTATTGTTGTTGTTGTCATTTGTATTATCTATTGATGAGGTTGGGTTTTGAAGTCTCTCATTGAGACATTGAAGTTCCTTATTGAGATCTATCAGTGCTTAGGAGCCCAGAAGTGTTTATTTAATGAACTTGAATGTGTTGCTAGAACTCTATTTTATCAGATATGAGTATTTTACTCCTGCTTATTTTTAGTGTTCAGAAGGTCCTCTCCCATCCTTTTAAACTAATGCTTTGTCAATGGGCTATGTTTCTGTAGGCAAAAATGGCTGATTCTTGGCAATAGAAACCACTGTTCAATATGTTTTGATTAGAGTTGATATTACCATTACTAATGATAGACATATTTCATTTCTTGTCTGCGTATGTGTGTGTGTGTGTGTGTGTGTGTGTGTGTGTGTGTGTGATGATTGCTTTATTCCTCTTCTTTTGTTAATGTGCACTTCTAATTAGGTATAGTCTTTCCTTTGTTTTTCAGTTTTTGATTATCTTCTGAGTTGAAGATTCCCTTATGTATCTTCTTCAGTGCTGTTTTAGTAGTCATGAAGTCCCAAATCCCTAAATTGGCAGTTGGCTTGCAGTTTCGGTACTTTTCCTGAAGCTGAATTTGGAGACCCCCTGTGAGACGGTCTATTATTACCTGGTGTTACTGTCTTCAGGCTCTGTAACTGGGAGAACCACTCCTTGGCTGCAGACTGCTTGTAATTTTCCTTCTGCTGTAATTGCTTCTGTGTGATTTCCTGGACTCTAAGAACACCTTGTTTCTCTTCTCTTCCCTTTTCCCCTCCTCAAAATCTGGTCACATGTGTGCCTTCCAGTTCTCATCATTTCAGAGTAAAAATCTTGGCATCTCTCAACTTAGCAGCTTTTGATTTTCTTCTCCACTTAGAAATCCTTAACACCTGCAGAAAATGTAAAATTAGAAAACTGCTTTATTTTGAGATTTCAGTGAGTATTATGATAGCAAAATCATTTCTAGTATTTTTTCTTTCCTGTTTCAAATCATATAATTCTGCACTTGACTAAACACAATCTTGCTGAATTTTTAATGTTAAAATTAGAGTAAAGATCTTTGTAAAATTTTCTTCTTGATGTTAGGAAATAAGCATAATAACATGTTTGATGGGTATTTAACAGCATTCAAGTATTTAGATGTTGGAGAAAAATAATCATCTAAGATAATCATATAGAATGTAGAAAGTTAGTAACTTCTAAATTATAAGTATTATCAGTCTAATGACAAGAACAATCCCTATTCTGATTTATATAGAAAATGTTATTATATCACTGTGCTGTGCAGAGTTTTCTCATTTTTTGAAATATTACTTTAATGGAATCTTCAGGTCCTATCATTTGTTTTTATTAGAACTGGTATTATGACTTGGTCAGAGTCTGCTTTTTTTGTTATGGGTATATTTTAAAGAATAAAAAACTTTCATTTTGAGTCTACAGTTTTTCTATTTTTTTTTCAATTTGGTTGCATCTTAGTTTGAACTGTGTGTCTCACATTTGCTTGGCAGGTGCTATAACACTAAATGATGTGTTTTTTAAATGTTGTGTTTCATTTCTCTCTCTGTGTGTAGGGGCTTGAATTTAGGACCTGGGAGCTGTCCCTTAGCTTTTTTGTTCAAAGCTGTCACTATCACTTGCACAACAGCTGGACTTCGAGCTATTTGTTGGTTAATTGGAGATCAGAGTCTCACAGACTTTGAACCACAATTGTTCGATCTCAGGCTCCTGAGTAGCCAGGACTATAGGTGGGAGCTACCCAGCTTACTCATTTTTTGCCCAGCTTACTCACTTCTTGCCCAGGCATACACGTGGCCTGCACTCCATCTATTTTAGGCTTTGTGATTTTCCTTTGATGATTGAGTGTCACCATGTTAATCTTCCCTCTATTGAGGTGGTCTCCTGGATTTTTCTGTCAAGTCTGGCCTGAAACTGATCCTTCCATCATCTGCTACGTAGCTCCCATATAGCTCAGGAGGATAGGCATCCACTTGACCCCAAAAAAGGCCATACTAAAGCTACTAATACAACCATGTTTATTGCAGCATTATTTACCATAGCTAAGATATGGAACCAACCCAGATGCCCCTCAGTAGATGAATGGATCAAGAAAATGTGGTATATATACACAATGGATTCTATGCTTTGATCAGAAGGAATGATATTGCCCCATATATTAGGAAATGGAAAGACTTGGAAAAAAATGTTCTTTGAATTTTTTGCAATAATTCACCCTGGAGTCCTTTGATTATCTTGAGAATTTGGCCCTGACATTTTTCTTTATAAGACTTGTTATAATCACAGTTAATTCATTTTGTGGGTAAAAAGGTATTCAGCTAGCCTGTTTCTCTTGAGTAATCATACAGATACACACACATATACAGTCATATATCATCTTTTATAAAATCATATAAGTTTTAATAAAATGATATATATGTCATCTATATTAGCAAGATAGTTTTATTCATCCTGTGTTATTATTCAAGTTGTATCGTGCTTTCCTTATTGTATGTACTGAATTGAGAGCTGATTTCTTTCTATTTTTAGTTTTTACATTTTTTAAATTGTAGAAAGGAGTTGCCATTTAACAAAACAGTTTATGAGTACTATATACTTTTTTTTTTCTCTTTTATTTTTTTTTTTTTTAAATTTAATTTAATTTTATTTGTGAACATACTGTACAGAGGAGTTACAGTTACATGGGCAGGATAATGCGTACATTTCTTACCAAGCATTGCAGCCTCCTCCTTTGTTTATCCTTCACATCCCTTCCCAGCCTCCCCCCTCCCCCCCTAATCCCAATCCTTCTCCTTCGGCCCCCCCCCCCCCCCCCCCCCCGCACCAACGTTGTAAAGCTCGTTTTGGACATGACAACTTGTACTTCTCATTGTTGCAACAGGTCCACCTGTATCCTTAAACAACTGGTTTTTCCCCATCTCCTCCACAAGTTATACTGACATCAAATATAGTGAAAGCAGGGGTTATACTGTGGAGGAGGGACATACAAAGCAACAAAGAGATAATCTTATAAATGTGTTAGAAACACATGCATGAAAGAAAAAAAAAACATTAAAATACACATCTAAGGGTTCATTTTCCTGACATCACATTATCTGACCTTTTCCGCTTGACTCATACATATACTAGATATTACAAATAAGGGAAACCATGGGACCTACGTTTCTTTGGGCCTGGCTTACTTCACTTAATATAATTTTTTCCAAGTTTTTCCATTTCCTAACAAATGGGGCAATGTCATTCTTTCTGATGGAGGCATAGAATTCCATTGTGTATATATACCACATTTTCTTGATCCATTCATCTACTGAGGGGCATCTGGGTTGGTTCCATATCTTAGCTATGGTAAATAATGCTGCAATAAACATAGTCATGCTGGTAGCTTTAGTGTGGTCTTGTTTGTAAACATTAGGGTAAATGCCCAAAAGTGGGATTGCTGGGTCATAGGGGAGCTCTATGTGAAGTCTTTTGAGGAACCTCCATACTGCTTTCCAAAGTGGTTGAACAAGTTTACATTCCCACCAACAATGAAGTAAGGTTCCTTTCTGTCCACATCCCCTCCAGCATCTGTTGTTGTTAGAGTTCTTGATTTTTGCCGTTCTAACTGGAGTGAGGTGATATCTCAATGTTGTTTTGATTTGCATTTCTTTTATGGCTAGGGATGTTGAACATTTCTTCATGTGTCTATTGGCCATCCTTCTTTCTTCTTCAGAGAAGCTTCTCTTTAAGTCTTTCGCCCACTTACTTATTGGGCAGTTGTTTCTTAGAGGATTTGTTGTTGGGTGGTTTAATTTTTTGAGTTCCAAGTATATTTTAGATATGAGACCCTTGTCCGTTGTATGGCTAGTAAAGATCTTCTCCCAGTCCGTGGGCTTTCTATTGATCTTGCTAGCTATGTCATTTGCCCTGCAGAAGCTCTGCAACCTTATACAATCCCATTTGTCCAACCTTTCTTTGATTTGTTGTGTTTCCGGGTCTCTATTCAGAAAATTTTGGCCTGAGCCAAGGAGACCCAGGGTTTCTCCTATTCCATCCTGTAATGTTTTCAGAGTGTCTGCTTTGAGTTCAAGGTCTTTGATCCATTTGGAGTTGATTCCGGTGCAGGGTGATATATAAGGATCGAGTACTATATACTTTTTATTTCAAAGAATACATGTGTTTCATCAGAGTTGTCTATTTTTTTCTATAAAGGTGCCCATGTTATTCTCTTTATGTCTGAAAGATCTATACTAATTCCATTTCTTCCATCTTTTCTTTTGGCACTAGAGTTTGAAAATTAGAGCCCCATGCTTGCTTGTTTGGGTGGTGCTCAACCCAAGTCATGACTCTAATCAGGATTTTTGCTGATTAATTGGAGATGGCATTGAATTAGCTTTATTTCTCAGGCTGGCTTTGATGTGACATTCTCCAACCTCAGCCTCCTGATTATCTAAGATTATAGGAGTGTGCCATTAGTGTATAGCGATTTTTTTCCTTCTCAGTATTTACTATTCTTTGCTTCCAGATTAACCTGGCTAAATATTTATCAATGTAAATAGCTAACTTTTTCATTAAATTATCTTATTTTTGTTTTATATGTCATCGATTCTTGGCTTTATCTTTGCTATTTCTTCCTTATTTTTGTTTCTGATCCATTGAGCGCTTGAACCAAATTGACATATTTATACTTTTCTAAAAACTCTAATCTAGTGCAATTTAGTATAGTGTAACCTAGTATAATTTTAGGATAACTTGACCATGAGTCTTTAAGAAATATGTGCACAGGTAATTAATTTTCTATTGCACTTCCCCCTCACATCTTCTGAACACTTTCTCCCAGGGACATGACTTCATTTTACAACCCTTACTTCCTAGCTCCATTGAAAAAAAGGGTTATTTTGCTGTTTGCTCTGATTCACCTTAGAGGGTGAGCTTAGTATTTGTGGAGTTAATATTTGATGTCAATATAACTTGTGGAGGAGATGGGAAAAAACAAGTCGTTTAAGGATACAGGTGGAACTGTTGCAACAATGAGAAGTACAAGTTGTCATGTCCAAAACAAGCTTTACAATGTCGGTGCGGGGGGGGGGGGGGGGAGAAGGATTGGGACTGGGGGGGAGGGGGGAAGCTGGGAAGGGATGTGAAGGGTAAACAAAGGAGGAGGCTGCAATGCTTGGTAAGAAATGTACGCATTATCCTGCCCATATAATTGTAACCCCTCTGTACAGTATGTTCACAAATAAAAAAAAAGTATTTGTGGAGTTAGCATTTATTTGTATTTGTTCATTTGCCTATAGTTAGCAGGTATAAGCTATTTGCCACTTAACACACACTTAACGTCAGTGTACTTCTCCCTTAGCCTGATTAAAACTACCTCCTGCATACAGGATATGCTGAGAATAGTTCTCTTGGGCCAATCATGATAGAATTGTAAGGAAAACTCAGATAAGTTGTTCCATATATTTAACTTATCTCTGTCCTGAATATTTCTAGAAATCTATGACTGCATTACTCTTCTAAGACTTACATGTGTTGAAATGCACTCACTTTCTTTCTAAATTATTAAGGGTAAAATTTTCTTTTTATTCTTTAATATTTGGATTGAGTTTTAAAAGGAGGATGTTATAGATAAGATATGTAAAAAATTTTCACCCATCATCTCCCGCCAACTTGTAATATATATTGCATTTTAACTTACTGTAGGCTCTGATTTATCTTTTGAGTTTTAGTTCAACAGTGGAGACTTAAAAATGGAAATGTTACTATCAGATGAATTGGGCTCATTAATTTATGACTATAATATATTAATTCATCTATTTGGCTGTTCATGTGTGACAGATGCATTATGGAGCATTCTCATTACAATGCTTAATGTTTCACCATTTTTCATTGAATAACAAATGGTATATAACCATACTTGTTATTAATTGCCTAGAGTGGTTTAATTTATTTCTTCTGAGAAGTTGAGAAACAGTGAAAAGTGGAAAATTATTTAGATGCATAGTGCATAACTATGAAACTTCATCATTCATTTGCAATCTATCCATCTCTCTTTTATGCTTCGTAGACCCCATATTGAGTGAACAGTCTAAAAGTCTGGTAACATCCTGCAGCTTTATATATATTTCAATTTTCACATACTTATTTATCACATTCATATGGATTTTTATAATCTTTTTTCTCAACAGGTAGAAATAGTATATTATGCTTCAATTTAAATACAGAATAAAAATCTTTCATATGCCTTTATTGTTGTAACCATAAACATGAGTAGAATTTTACCAAAATTTATTGTAAAGAGCTCCATCAACAGTATTTCTGGTAAAATTTAATTGTAGCTTTTGCAATGCTTACTCTGTATTATCAACTACTTTTATAATAGTTGTTAGAAGAGTAATAACCATTCTTATAAGTATTAGGAGAAAAATCTCTAGAACAAAAATTGTAGGAAAACACATTCACACACACACACACACACACACACACTTTAAAAAGAGTACGTATGAAAAACAGGTATTGAAGAAGCAAAACAGATTAAATAAAATTCAGGGCCTTACAACCAGAAATAAATGAAAGAGTGCCTTTATTGTGAATGATACATCAAATGCTAGTTTAATAACAAATCTGTGTATATCTTGCCCAAGATCATTACTAACATTATCTTTAGAATATTCTTTCTTCTGTACTGCTCACAGTCTTTTTGTGTATTTTCACTGGATCTTCATGGAATAAACACTATGTAACATAAACAAGCTAGCTTTTTGTGAAAACTTTTACTACATGTCAGGAAATTGTGAAAAATAAACCATTTACTATGAATGAATAATGTAAAAGATCACTTACTTTCTAAAGTGACAATACTAATTTGACTGGATGCTTCCCAAAAGTTGCTAGGTGAGTTTAGAAGGATGGACGATACACATTTGTGTAAACCAACCAACTAAATTTAATGGAAATTATTATTGTCACTTCTATGCTGCTGAATTTGTTGGATTGCATAGATAGGCAACCTGGACACATTCATGCTCATCAGCTGTCTATCACTGGGTCAGAACATTTAAACCCCAAATTTACCACCACAGATAATTAATGATTAAATTAAAATAAGCTTGCTTATCTTTGTTAGTTTGAACTCTATCACATCCTTTCTGTGTCCTGGTCTGATTCTTTTGTTTTATGCCAGTAACTGAGAGTAACTGAGGAAGCTCTTTCATCTTTTGCCACATATATGCCAATAACTCTTACTAAGGAGAAATCTGGGCAGCTTTCCTCTTTCAGTAGACCTAAGAGATGTTTTGTGTACTCAGGTATAAAGACATTTTCTTATCTGAGAGTTTTAGGTGTGAAACTGCTAATGCATGTAGGCATAGATGTGAACACTGACTGGCTAAATACTACGGGAAGTTAGAGCCCAGGCCTCTGCTAGCATTCCTAGAAGTCTACAGTCAGAACAGGGAGCCATAGGCATTATAGATGGTACAATACATGACTCTCGGTGAGGTTGAGCCGTTAACATTCACTTACATTAATCAAAAGAGCAGAATAAGGAGACTTAATTTGAACTTTTACTACGTTAATTAATTTAAACTGTACTGTATTGGTCATAAATTCTAGGTCTGCCAAGTTTACATTGCTATGTTTTTAGAATGTGAAGCAAATTGCTTATTTTTATCATACTGAAATAGGATTCAAGCCCAACATTCTCATTCTTGGAAGAGATTAGTCTAGAATGGTGTATTTTCCTAGACTGTTTCCATGTGAACAGACTCATTTCAGAAATCCACTTCCGAAATCAAGAAAAAGTACACAAAATATTCTGGCAGCACTGAGGTCTGAACTCAGAGTCTCTTACTTTCTGGACCAGCCAGTTGAGCCATAACGATAACCTTATTTACTTTTGGGTTATTTTTCAGGCAAGGTTTTACTGTTTTCCTGGGATTGGCCTTGAACTATGATCCTCTAGGTCTCAGCCTCCCAAATAGCTGGGATTGCTGATGTGAAGCACTCTGCTTGTCTACAGAAAATATTTAATAAGAAAATAAAAGTATTTTTAGATGAAAATTGGGTATATAAATGTAGAGTGGGATCTTTCAGTTTCTTAGTAATTCACACTGATTTTTTCCTTACATTTTAACAAAATTATTAGCAAAATTATTAGTTCAGTTTTAGTTCAGAGTGTCAGAGGGTATAGAGTTTCAGAGTCAAACTAATCTGCCGTCTATGGATAATAGAAAAAAACTTTTAGTTTTTCCAAAAAAAGAAAACATTTATAGGAAACACTACTTTTGTTTTGACATCTTAATATAAACCAGAGTTTTGCTGTGCAATAGCACTTAATTACAAACCAGAATCCACCATTATTCATTTACTTGACTTGTTTTTATCAAGTGGTTTATACACAAGGTGTTTCATTAAAAATAAATTAACTGATGTGCCCTAATTTTGTATCAAATACAGATATAATTGCTTGAGATAAACAATTAATAAAAGATATCTGTTGTGCAGCACTTAACATTCATTTTTGGATATTATTAAGTCTTTACCTTAAATAGATGAAATAGTATGAAATATGTTAATTTGGGTCTGGAGTTAAACATTTGCAGAATTGAAGGCTTTCGTGTTTAGAATCTTCTGTTCACAGTTTAGTCAGACTTTTTAATACATTTTATGATCAAATGTAATTGTAAGAAAACCATATGTAATTTCAATTACTAATTTGAGTTATTAACACTTGCAGTAATTACTATAATGTAATTCACAATATTTCCTATCTGTAAACAATGCACTGGCTGGCCATGAATTCATAATATTAGTGAAACATGACAGATATCATGACAATTATCATTTCACACTACCACTGGTGCTGAAACGTTATTGAGTTAGAACCATTAATAAAGCCATGATTCAATTATGTAAAATACAAAATACTTTAATATTAAATTTCATTTCCTGTGACACTAGGAAATCATATGCATAAATGATGGAGTATTACCACAGAGTATTTCACAAATGACATAGTGATTAACATATTACCATGGTGGCTGGATAGTTAAAGCTTTGTACCAAATTCTAGAACTACACATTTACAGTGGCATGTGATGGGAATTTTCAGACAATGATTGAAACGTTTTGTAGTGTTATTTGGCCTGACATATCTATTCTGAAAGATAAAGACAGCAGAGTTGGAAGATATTCTCATTTACACTCATTTTCACTCTTCAGATTGCTGATTGGTTTTGCCTGATTGGAGATTGGTTTCGTTTTCTTTTCTCCCCATTTGGTTGGGTCCTCGGCCTTGAACTCAGAGTCAGCACTGTTACTGTGCTTCCTTACTAAGGCTGGCACGCTGGCATTTCAGCCACAGCTCCACTTCCATTCTTTTGGTGCTTAATTGGAGGTAAGAGAGAGTCTCACAATCTTCTCAGCCTTGATTGGCCTTCAACTGCAATCCTCAGATCAGGCTCCCCCTTAAGTAACTGGGATTACAAGCATGAGCCAATGGTACCTGGCACAAATGTTTCTTGCTTTTCAATTTCCCCCGTTTTATGGCCACCATAGAGACAGTAAATATTTAAATACATGTCCAAAGCACTTCCTACATGATATATTTCACTTATTAGAATTCTAGTACTAAACTAAAACAGTTCATCAATTATCTTCTTTTAGAAAACATTAGTGATCCTTACATTCAAAGGAGAAGATGATCTAACAGCCAGAGCATTCCACATTAACATTTTAAAATATTGGCAATGAACTATGATTAAAAATTAAATAAAAGAAAGTATGTAAAACCTGCTCTCATTATTGTTGCGCATTAATTTTTTTTGTTATATTGGCAAAAGAGATTTTTCAAACCCAAGCAGATGAATGATTCTAATGGTTTAAGGTCCTTTATCTTCACACTACAGAAGTACTATGGGCAATGCTTCCATCTGGTCTTTCTGCTTTGCATCTTATTTACTCCTAATTATGAATTCAGGTTCCATTGCTCTAGCGGGAAGACATTCCTTAGGAAACCATTTACTCTTGCCAGTTCAGTGAGGAGACCAACATACTGTAGTTCAACTTTTTAAATGAACATTTGAACTGAGTTGTGCTTTTATATCTGTGAACTTACAAGGTTAGCCTCTACTTCTCCTCAAATGGCTTAGATTTGACCTTCCTCTGAATAAAATCCTATTTACTCTCTAAAATGTGTTCTGCTTTCTAACATTTAACTTAAAAATGCACACACTAATAACATATGCCAATCCACTCTGCCTATATCTGACTTCATATATTTGAATTCCTTCAGTTATTGTAGTCTTGGGAATTGAAGTTTTTTTTAATTCTGTGTAATATATGGTGTTTATGTTTTCCTAAAACTTAATAGATGTGTTAACCTCATCGTTTTTATATACTCAATGCCAGTGAGATATTCTAGCCAATAGTAGAAGATACATGGCTGATTATGATGGAAAAAGGGATCTAATTTTACAACTGTGGCAAGTATTCCTATGATGAGAGTGGGTTGACCTCATTAACCTTTGTATTAATCTCTGCTTCTGTTTTAACTTAACCATATAACAACAGATGGTCATGAATTAGTCATTTGTATGCTATCACTTCAACTTGCACAGGAATATACTCAGACAGAGCCTGTGCAGTGCTGAGCGGCGGGAACACTACAGCGTCTCCCGTCTCCAGGAATCACATGCTCACTAGGCAGTGCTGCTGCTGGTTTGTAACTTCATTTTCCAAATGTCTAGACGCCTTGTTAACTCAGAAAAGGTTCATTGTGAATTTATTATTCATGTGACACTACAATTTTAGGAACACAAAGAAGAGCAATACAACTTCTTTTCTTAGTGGACTTTAGTCATAATTTTGGCATAGACAAGGAATCAGGCTCTCAGCAAATGGAGCATGCTTGAAGACAAAATAGATGCTTTGCACGCAGGACTTATTTAATCCAGTTTGGCAATGAACTTACTTGAAATGAACAGAAAGGAAAAGTCAAAAGGAGGCAAAATGGAATCAGTATCCAGACAGTACATTTTCACTTTTTAAAATACTTGCTTTGATTGTCTTCAAGTAGTTATACAAATGGGTCGTAATTCAACATGTCAGTTCATGAGCAGAATGCATCTTGACCAGTGTTACCCCTTTCCTTGTTTGCTCCTCACCATCTAGGTGACCCCTCCTGTCCCTGCCAGTAACTAGCTTCTGTTGGCACACACCTGCATTGACTGTCAGCCTGCTTACCCACCCGTCCCCTCTGCCTTTGCATTACCAACTGCCAGGGCTGTGCTACAAACACAGAACCCAAACTAGAGTCTCCAAGCTGAAGTCAGAGAAAAGTCGGATTCACCTAGAATGGCCCAGAAGAAAATGCTCAAGCAAGCGAGTCTGGGATTCTTTAATGGCTGAGCTAGGGATTTAGACCCAAGTCAAAAGCTCCTCCCCATTTTTTTTCTTTCTACCCTGTCTTAGTGGTTGTCTGTCCCTGGATCTGAATCATGAGAGGTTCTTGCGTCAAACATACATCTGCCACTCACTGTTGTCAGAGCTGTACAACCTGGCGCAGACACCAGTGAAGTGCTCACGAATCATGTGCTGACACACTACTAGTATGGAATTTTGCAGCTGTGTCTTTTCTGTACAGATGGCGGTCATTCTGTAGATAGATATTTCAAAGTGGAGACACGGAGTCACCTGTGAACATGTTAGCTAGTGGTACAAGTCATTACTAAGTTAATTATAAATGAAACCTATTTCTCTTCGTCCCTGAGCTTATGAAATCATGTGTATTGTGTTCATACACCAAGTTGCTTAGTTATTTTGTTTAGGATTTTGCTAACAAGTTTTCATTCCATTATCATCTCATTCCACAACAGAATTTTTGAAATTATACATGCTTATAATTTATTGATTTATTCCACAGAGTTCAATATTATGCTTAAATTGCTCTACATTTTCAAAATAATCAACTCTGATTTTTACTAAGTGATTCAGGAGAATCATTTTTTTTGTCCTGATGTTCCAGTTAAATTACATGAATGATTACTTTCTAAAATATCTTTGAAAATACAAATTAGGTGTTTGTAATAATGCTCACCCTGTCCCATGGCAACTATTACAAAGAGGGAAGCATTTTTAGTCCTGATTCATCTTTGTGAAATGACATTGCAAATTTGGTATTTGCTTGCCATTCTTATAAAAGTAATTCCTTTTGTCCAGAATAATTACTTTAGATGGGTTCTCAAAGATCATGCTGTCTCTACATAAATCTTTTAGATCCAGACAAATAAATAGGGGAGAGTTCAGAGTGATGTGATTGTATCAGACTCCCAGGTACCCATGCAGAGAATGATGGAAGACGTTTTCCAAGCCAAATCCGGTGTGCTGTTTGGAGACTTTCCCCCCTACAGCAGCGGGATTTCTGTGACTTACTCGCCCCATTGAGACAGATGTGGACAGAAAGCACCTATGACATTGATTGTGTGCAGCACCCAAAGACATTCTAGAAGCAGGAAATGTAGCAAGTTCTCTTTCCTCTGAGTGACAACATTGTCATGGACCCCTGGTGCTTCTTTTTACTACCATGAGGTAATCCTGTGCTCCCGGTTCCCTGTGTTCTTAGCATCTCTTCTTACTATACATTACTGATCTTTATAGATTCCCAGCAGCAGCTCCAATACACAGCCCCTTTTCTGTTCGCTCGCTTCTGAATTGTCTTTGGTAGCTTCTCAAAGACCGGTGGGTTATTTGGCCAGGGTTGCCACACTGGAGGACAGTAATTGCGTTTCACACAAAATGATAGTTGCTGTTGTTGGTTAGTGAAACTTGATGATGATACATGAGTGTTTGTTGACTTGACCAGTAGATTTCAAAGAAGGACTGCCTAACAGTACTAACTTGATATTAAATGTTACTTTGTAGAGCAATATAGAATTTTTCCCAGTTTTAAAATTCTGTCTTTGTCTCTGTCTCTCCTTTGTGCCTGAGCATGGAAGTTTGACAATTAACCACCAAATTAACCACCAACATCCCAAGGTGGTAGGTCAAGTCTTAAGAGAACCAGTTGAGCAAGTAAGATAAGGAAGAGCACAAGATGATGAGTTCAAGCCCCAATATTGGGGCATTCTCAAGCACACACACACCCACACACACACACCCACACCTACACACACACACACACACACACACACACCACGATGAAGTATAGGAATTCTCCTGTTAAAAGAGAGAAAGAAAATTCCATCTTTGCCTCTGTCTCTCCTTTGTGCCTAGCTCTCACTCGCTTCCTCCCTCTCTCCCTCTGTCTCCCCTTCTCCCTCTCCCTCTCTATCCCCTACCCCATCTCTTTCTGTGCTAATACCTGGGCTTGAACCCTGAACCTCATGCTTTCGCTTGGCTTTTTCACTTAATGCTGGCTCTGGCTCTATGATTTGAATCACTCCTTCAGTCGGGCAATTTTCTGCTCAATTGGATTGAAACATCTAACAGACTTTTCTGCTCTGGCTGGTTTTGAGCTGTGGTCATCAGATCTTAGCCTCCTTAGTAATTAGGGTTGCAGACATGAGCCACTGACATCCAACAGGAAAATCGTATCTAAATGGCACAGAACAGAGCTGGAGTTGGGCTTCGTGTTAGTAAGTTCCTCTGCTGAGCACAGGGTCCTGGCTCCAATCCCCAGCACGGCAGAGAGAAAAGAAGAAAATCATGAAACCAAGTTTATGGAAAGGAAAGTGACTAGAATGATTAGGATATAAAATAGAGGCTATTCAGCATTTGTTTGCTTCTCTTGTCATTAGACCACCCTGAAGTGGAAGATTTATATAGATTCCTGAGGGGTGTGTGAGGTTAGCAAATATCTTGTGTCTGTTAATCGGTTAAAGAGCTCAATGAATCTAGAGTGGAAAGAGTATGGAAGAAATTGTAGCCTATAAAGTGAGAAAGCAGAAGACATGCCACACCCTAGTCAAAATGTGCAGGAATTGAATAAACATTTTAGTCAATGTGGCACATTCGATACCATGGAAACATATGCAATACCATTCACCTCCAGGGAAAAGCAAATTCAGATCCCAATGAGACGTGGCTCTGCCTAATCACAATGGATAAAACAGTCTAGGAGGGGCGGGACACAACCAAAGCTGCTTACAAGTCTGAGGGGAAAGGAAGGGGAAAAGGCCACGGGAGACAAGCCTGGCCATTGCTCATTAAGTTAGCTATAAAGTTGGCCTGTGACTCAGCGATGCTGCTACGAGGTATTAACCACAAGGAAAGGATGACACAGATTCACTTAAAAAGTTACACATGAATATTTATGAGAGATCTACTCCCTGGGGAAAACAACCGCAATGCTCAAGAGGAAATGCGCTGGAATGCTGCCAGTGAGAAGTAGCATTGTACACGTCTCACCTGGATGAACATGAGGCAGATAAAAGACAGTAACAGAATAACACGGAGTGGATTGTATCCACACGGCACTTTGAAAAGGCAAATATCTAATCATGGGGAAACAAGATTGCCCAGGTTCAGGGACAGTGGTGGGGAGTGGGTGCGCATCAGCTGCCCTCACATGCTGGACCAGTCCCTTACTCTAAACACAGCTACAGGTGTGTTTAAACTGATGGAAACTGGTCTCCACATGTAAATTTCACCTCCGACTATATAAAAAGTAAAATAAATGAAAAAATAGCCAGCCTTAAAATCTTGTTATTTGTATCTCATTTTCTTCATATTTTCTGTTTCTTTTTGGACCTTTTTTGCCTTGTTTTTTTAAACTGGGAATTTTGTGTATATGTGTTTCATTGTTTTCTGTGTGCCAGGTTGGATAGGACAAATATCCTTTAGATATCTGTTTTACAGCATAGTAATTATGCGTGTGTTTCAAAGTTAAATGTTTTAAACTCTTTTAATTTCTTTCTAAAGTATATTGGTTTTGTTTTTTATTTTTATTATTATTATTTGTTGGTCATGGTCTAGGCCTGGGCGCTGTACCTCAGCTCTTCAGCTCAAGGCTAGTGCTCTACCACTTGAGCCACAGCACCACTTCTGGCTTTTCCTGCTTATGTGGTACTGAGGAATTGAACCCAGGGCCTCATGCATGCAAGGCAAGCGCTCTACCACTGAGCCACCTTCCCAGTCTGTTTTATTATTTTGATAGTTACTCTTTTTTCTCTTCCCTCCCCACTTAATAACTTCTATATTATATTGGCATCCCAGTTAATGAAGCACTTTGACCACATGTTTTTCTGTTTGGGTCTGGGTGCGTGTCCTGGACCCAGCATATCTCCTTTCCCCAAACCTGATTCTAAGGACTGATTCTAACAGGCTTGTAACTCAGCCAGGTGAGTGCCTTCCAAGGTTGGGGCAGGCCAAGGTCAGAATGGAGTCAGCTGGGTGGGGAATGACGGCAACTCCAGTTCACACAATAGATTCTTTGACCTATTCTTTTATCTTCTTGTGCTTGTGGGCTATGGACTCACAAGAGGAGAGTACATGTCTAGCATTGTTGGCTCACACCTATAATCCTAGCTACTCAGGGGCTGAGAAGCCAGCCCAAGCAGAAATGTCCATGAGACTCATCGCCAGTAAACTGTTCAGAAAGAGCCAGAAGTAGTTGTGGTTCAAGTGGTAGAATGCTAGCCTTGAGCACAATCAGGCTCAGGGACAGCGTCTATGGCCCTGAGTTCAAGCCCCAGGACCGAAAAAAGAAAAAAAAAGAAAAGAAAAAGAAAAAAAGAGGTGTTCTCACTATGGTTCTTATATGGTTGTTTTGGTTATTTCCTTTTCATTTTGCTTATGATGTTTCTTCTTTAAACTTCTTGATTGTGTCTATCACACAAGGTTTTAGGCGATTCCCTTGCTAGTTGTTCTGTCTCCTTCACTTTAAACTTTCCTTCAGAGCCACATATTGCATGCATTTTAAGTTTCTTTATATAATTCTTCAGTTCAAGTAGACATTGTTTGCTTTTTGTAAATTTCATATTCTTTTGTAATTTGTTTCCATGGTTTCGTTAACAATCAAGCTCTATGTTTTCTTCAGCATTCCAAACCTTTGTCAATCCATTCCATTATATTATGTTTCAGGTGTCATATTTTTTTTACATGTGTGGCTTGAATCTTTTTAAAATAAATTATTTTCCCCTTGATTATATTTTTGTTTAAGTTTCTATTTATCACCTTAAGCTTATTTGTACTTAGTGTTTTTCATTCTTCTCTAGCTACTCAATCATCTATGTTTTTAAATTTTGCTTTTAAGCCTTGTTATTTTGGGCCCAAGACAGTTCTTTTGCCTGAACCACTGCAAGGCTCAGACTCTTGAGAGAATCTCCCCAGGGCATCTCTGGGGTGAGGTCTCTTCCCCAGCTCCAGGAGCCACCGCATGGACTTACTCTTACCAATGTGTGCTTTCCTGACCATCTGTACTTAAGCATTCATCTTCTCAACACAGTGAGACCTTTCTGCTTTGCCTCTTGGCATGCTCTAGAAACTGAACCTGGAAGTGACTGCTGCAATAGTTTTCTGTGTTATAGAGCCTGATATCCAATATTTAAAATACTGTTTGCTGTTTTTCCCAGGTCTTTTTTGCTTACTGAGAGAAAAGGCAGTTTCTATAGCAATCATTCTTTCATGAGAGGAGCTGTGTTGTTTATTTGAAACTAACACACACACACACACACACCAACTCATACACACATTCTTTTACATATGTGTGTGTATACAGATCTGTGAACTCTTCCAGAGAAGGATAGTAACCTCTTTGGGTATTTGGTATATTCAATGACTTACAGCTGATGGTGATTAGAATATTTATGCAGGTAGTTTATGTTACAGGGGAATGTGCATATGCTGGGTTATATATGAGATACAATATATAATATGATATATATATATATATATATATATATATATATATATAGATGATATAGCACAACAGAGATGACTAATAAGTTCCTTAGCCTTTTTGTCTGTGTTGTCATGAAGATGATAGTGAGTATTTGTATCTACTGTTAGTTTCAGGGCAATTATGTTTTCCCAATTGAGAATACTTAAACTTGTCATGCTTCTTTTAAAACTATCATGGCAAAACATGCATTTATTTTTCATCTTCTATGTAGGAAGTCCCCTGTCAGGAATAGCTGGAGATTGAGCCCTGGTGAAGACAAAGCCAAGCTAATAATACTTATGCCTGGCTCTGATCCTGTCGGATTCTCTGCTAGATGGCTTCTAATGAAATTTTTGAAATATAGGATAAACAAATGGGCAATGAGGAACTCATGATAACATAATCTGTTGAGCAGCAATCTTTCTTTTACTCATCAACCTGTTAGATAATGGATGGGCATGCATGAGGAAGACGCAGAGGAAGGCGTATGCTACGAATAATAAAGGAAGAAGTGTGTTGCAATGGGATCTAAATAAAGAAGGAAGGTCATCAAGGCGGATTTGGATATATGATGTCTGAAGTGAGTTTAGAGAGGAATAGAAGAGAAAGATGTTGATATTATGGGCTATACAACTGTGAGTCTACATTGCTAAGAAGAATTTTACCCAGTTTGTGAGGTGACTTCTGTATTCCCCTCCTCCATATATGTCTAACATATAGTCTTACTGAAGGTAGTCATTGTTTTTCAATGCCTTTAAAACATTTCTACTGAGATGAAATTTAAATTAAAATTTATTTTAAGGAAGTCCAGTTTCATCTGGTTTATGCAACATTAAACAATGGGATTTTAGAACTGTAACAAATGAGTGTTTATTTTAAGTTTATAAGCAGGGAATTAATTACACACATTGTTCTAATTTATTCAATTACAGAGCTTGCTTTTTTTTTTTTGTCCCCAACAGGATTTTGAAAGATATTTCCCAAAGCATCAGTTTGAAAACGTCTTCAAAACTTGGACTTGTTTTGTTAAAATCTAAATAGAGCAAAACCAAGACCATAAAGCACTGTATTAGCAGCTTGGGTGTCAGAACCAATGTCATAGGCTCTGTAGCTATAACCACAGGGGTTATTTCTCACCGTCTGGGGGCTAACCATCTCAGAGGAGTGTGCCCGCAGGGCAGGCTCTGGTGAGGGCCATCTTCCTGACTCGGAGCCAGTCACCTTCTCCATGTGGAGAGAACATACCCTCAGTTGGTCAGGTAGGAAAGGCGTTTCCCTTTATTATGTGGCCAATAATTCTATTGAATTAAGATCCTATCTTTATGTCAGATTGCATTTTAGTTACCCACTAAACACCGTTTAGTGGAACATAATTCTGTCAGGGTATAAGAAGCACTAGTATGTAACTATAAACTCCATTTGTGATTTTATTTCCTCTAAAATTCAGTTAGAGGGAGAGTGGAGGTTCCCAGAGGCTTTGCAGTGAGATATAAGAATGATCGATCGAGGGAACAATGTCCAGGTGCAGACCTGGAGCACAGGCACAGAGGATCCCCTGTCTGTGAAGCTGGGCGTGTAAACATCACTATCCCGTGAGACAATGATGATTCTATTACAGAGATCATGGAACTGTTGGTGAGATTGTGTAGGAAGGAACCAATTTGTAAGGAAGAAGCATGACAGGGAGAGAGAGGGGTACAGCTCAGAGCGGCTATGGGTAGTGATCCTATTCACTGTTAGCCTCTGGAAGCTAAGTCTCACTCACCGAATTCCCTCTCTCCCTCTCTCCCTCTCCCCCCTCTCTCTTTCTCTCTCTCTCTCTCTCTCTCCCCCTCTCCTTCTCTCTCTCCTGCCTACATCAGGTCCTTCCTAAGCTCATGGCCTCATGCACCCTTTGTCGTTTTTGCTCAAGGCTGGTGCTTTACCACATGAGCTACGAACCAAGGGTAGAATTTTCCTGCTTCGGAGACAGACTCTTTGAGGACTTTTCTGTCTGGACTGGCTTCAAAACTTGATTCTCCAGGCTTCAATTCTTGAGTGGCTGGCCACACAGGCATAAACCACAGGCACAAGACACATTGCGGAACTTTGTCTTAAAGCATTGTCTGCAGAAAAGAGCCAGCCATTTGCAGTCAGCGAACTGGACAACTGCAGAATGGTTTCATCTTTTGAGAAAAAAAGATCTGATCGAGGCATAGATCATTTGCCTTAGGTTTATAGTATGGCTTAGAACATGTGTAACTAATTTATGTTAGAAACTGCCATGTGTTGATAAGAGAAGTCTTACTCCACCTCTGATGCTCACAGCATAATAAGCAGAGACTGGATTATTAATTGTACATTTTCCAAGATATTTTAAATCATAAACAAAGAAAACTATAAACAGACAAGTATTCATAGTGACAGGAAAGTGAGCAAAATATTATTGATCACAACTTCAATATATCCAATCCAATTCAGTAGATTTATAAAACAACGTAATTAAATGCATCACAATTTGAAAGCTAGCAAAAGATTTGAATACCACTGTGTTTGCATGATATGCTGCAAATTTGTCCTACTGGTACTAATAGTTATACACTTCAGTTATACTTTGTTCAATAAAATGTGGCAGAGCAATGATCAGAGCTAATACTTGAGCCCAAAATTCAGTGAAAATGTTTGAATAAAATGCTTCACAATTAGGTTGCTTAACATGGGCTCCATGATTTGACTGAGGTAGAGGAAATAGAGGAATTAGAGATGCACTAGAAAATTATGCACACATCAGATGACTGTGACCTCTTCTGGTTTATCTATTTCCATGTAAGCAAAGAATGTTTAAATAGGGTGTGGTGGAGAAGAATTCACATTATAGAAGTTATCATGTGGACAAAGAATGAGAAACTCTGAGGGATTTGAAGCCACCACACACAAAGGCGTATGTTTAGGGCCTTAGAATTTCTAGAAGATTTTCATTCAATATTTTGTAGTCTTGTATGACTTCATAGTAATAAGTATGGCTTTTGCCAACAGAATATGTGCTATATATTCATAACAACTTCAACTGTCACCTATGGATGCGTTGTTCTGTGTTTATATTAAAATCTCTTTGGAAGTCTGAAAATTTTCATGCTCATCTAGAAATTGTTTGCCACAGTGGTTAAAAACAGAAGGCTAAGGGATAGTGCCCAGACCCTAGACCAGCACAAACAAAACAACAACAACAACAAAAAGTCTTGGAGGGTTTTTGTACAGTATTCTCTACATTCCAGACTACCCACCCACTTCTCAAAGCAGTTTCAATACATTGTATAGTTTTATTTTTCTACATGTACATAGAGTATTTTGATCACATTCAACCTCTCCATCACCCTCTGTCTCTCATAGTACCACACCTACCTCTGAAAAGAACCTGTCATACGTTCCTGTCATTTAAATTTCTTTTCACCCTCCTTTCTATCCTGAGCCCCAAAGACCGTGCATTTTAGCCTGAGCCTTGACTCCAGTCTCTCCTTCACTCATAGTCCTGTCTGCTGGGGTTTAGACCTTGAGGAATGACTGGACCTAAGAGAACACTGACACCTTTCAGAGTTTCTTTTATGCGATATGTCGTTTATTGCTATTCTGATGGATCCCGAAGTCCTAGCTTTCTTTATTTGTTGTGGCTGTTTAAGGTAGTTTATTATCTTTAGGTAGCTGTAAAAGGAGTTGCCATTCGCCAGAGCAGTTTATGACTCCACTGAGCCTGGATCCATTTCACCCCTTTCAACATCGGACCCATCCCTTCCCACCCACCCCTGCCCTCACTTTTCTTAATTTTGTAGGTCTTCCTTAGAGGGAATTTGGAAAGCCTGCGGCCTCTGCCAATCACGGGATGCCTGAGATTGTAAATGAAAGCAGCCATCGCAGTTCTAACAACTGACTGTATAGCCAGCGGTCTCTATCATACCCACTCTATCATACCCTGAGATTACATCGTGGTCTAAGTTAAATATTTCTATACCATGTTGATCCTGTAGCACAAGGGAGCATAATAGGGGAGAAAAAGCAGGTGCAGGGGATGAGGGAGAATGATAGAGAAGATAAATTTGATCAGGGTACATTTTGCCCTGGAAATATGGAAATACCACAAGGAAACTTCCTTATATAACCAATAAAAATTTAAAAATTAAAAACTAAAAATGAAGAGTGATCTGTACTTAGCAGGGTGGTATGTACCTTCCATTGAACCATTTCATGCTGTAGTCTACAAAGTCATTTGTATGTAAATACATTTCAGTTCTTAGCCACTCATCCTTTTTGATTCACTGTCCACCTCAGGCTTTAGGAACACCACTAAAAGCAAAATGTTTGTGATTTCAATGGAATCATTTTGACAGCATTCTCGCCCACCCACTCCATTCCTTATGAAGATGCTGATGATAATCAGGATGTAATTATCTAAAGCAGCTTGGGAAGTCTGCAGGGTTTGATGATTCATCACACAAAAGTGGTCCCAGTTAGGGAAACAATCATCTTGCCTACACTGTGGTGAGTGGAAGCAGAACATTATGTTCTGACAAACATTAAGGACATTTGTCTCATGGCTGTCAATCTGAGAGCCTAACAAGTTGCCCTGTGGAGTCAAATAGCAAATTCATGATCCTTGAAACAAGTCTTTGTGAAGGGCTTCCATGCCTGCATAGATGCTTCCTTTATGGTTGAGTACACTGTTTTGTCATGTCCAGAAGTTTGGTTACTTTCTTCAAAGGGCTTATAGATGACCACATGTCTTATTAATGTAAAATACTTTGGAACTTACAAGAAAAACACAGCATGGGAAGAAAGAGCTGGAAAGCTGAAATATTAATGATAGAATCCTGTCTTTGTAAAAGACCATGTAAGTTCAATAAGCTCTTAATAAAGAGGAATCTCCTATTTGTAGTTCTTCCCTGTACCACCCAAGAGAAATGACCTAAGGATATATGTATGCGTGTGCATATATGTATATATATATGTGTGTGTGTGTGTGTGTGTAGGTATATATGTGTAATCTATGTATATGTGTATGTAACTATGTGTCTGTATGTATAAGTATATATATGTGTGTAGATGTATATGTGTAAAATGTGCGTTAAGGTAAAGTTAATTACTTCTCTGTTACTCGTTCTAAGTAGGCACAGTACCATCTCTAGCCCTTTCTGTACTGTATCTACCCCTTTCTTCTTTTTTAAAATGTAGTTTTAGTGTCAAGGTGATGTACGGGGGGGCGGGGGGACTACAGTTACCTACGTAAGGTAGTGAACACATTTCTTGTCCAACATTGTTACCCTCTCTCTTATTTTTCTCCTACTTTCCCTTTCCCCAGTGGCCCCCTTCCCAAGTTGTCAAGTTCATTTCCAACATATTGTCTTGTGAGTATCGCTGTTGCATTGTTTTCCCCTTTGTCTCACCATTTTGTTGTTCCCCTTCCCTTCCCTAACTCAGATAGGTCTATATATAACACACAGGGTACCGAAAGCAAATATAGTGACAACAAGGGATAAACCATAGGGAAACAAAATTAAAAATGAGACCTGTTGTTTCCCTATCTTGGAGACCCCAATTCTTGTAGTTTTACATGACTCTATCATGCAGTTTCATACACACACACAAGTAATATCCTGCAATCATTCTCATCCAGGCCCCCCCCCCCCCGCCCCCATCCTGCTGGCTCCTAGCTGCGCAGTTCTCATTTTTGTATCCATTTTCTCTTCCTCCTCGTCCTCATTCTTTCTTTTAATATTGCTGTCACTTTCATTCTAGATTCTGAAAAAGAAAAAAATCTTGCAATTATTTGTCTTAACATAATGATTTCAAGTTCTACCCATTATGCCGATGACAAAATTTCATTTTTGTGGGTTTCTAATACCATTCTAGATGTGTCTTTAGGTCACAGACCTCTATTGGTTAATTATCAGAATTTTATTATTTATAAAGTAATGGGATTAAGTGAAACAAACAAATTATTTCTTTTTGGGGGGGATAATAAAAAGTATAATGCATGCTAATAAAAAGTCTTTAAAATAAAATATATACATAGAATATATATTAGTTTTACAAATTTTTTTGGGGGTCTGGTCCTGGGGCCTGAACTCTGGGCCTGGGTGCTGTCCCTCAGCTCTTCAGCTCAAGGCTAGCGCTCTACCGCTTGAGCCACAGTGCCACTTCCGGCTTTTTTCTTTTTGCTTATGTGGTGCTGAGGAATCAAACCCAGGGCCTCAGGCATGCAAGGCAAGCGCTCTACCACTGAGCCACCTTCCCAGCCCTAGTTTTACAAATATTATTGTGTAAAAATTATTGTCAATTATTTTATGGCATTTATATAAAACAAGTGAAGTCATGGTCTGCTTATACTCTTAATGTCAAAGAAATTCAGAATTGTGGTCAGAAAGACCTGAATTTCAATCACCATCCACTAAGCATTTTGAAAGAAGTTTCTTTTTTTTTTTAATTTTTATTTTTTTGTGAACACACTGTACAGAGGGGTTACAATTACATGGGCAGGTTAATGCGTACATTTCTTATCAAGCATTACAGCCTCCTCCTTTGTTTAACCTTTCACATCTCTTCCCAGCCTCCCCCCTCCCCCCTACCCCCCCCAATCCTCCCCGCCTTCCCTCCCCCCACCAACATTGTAAAGCTCGTTTTCCACATGACATCTTGTACTTCTTGTTGTTGCAACAGGTCCATCTGTATCCTTAAACGACTTGTTTTCCCCCATCTCCTCTACAAGTTATACTGACATCAAATATAGTGAAAGCAGGGGTTATACTGTGGGGGAGGGACATACAAAGCTACAAAGAGATAATCTTATAAAAGCGTTAGAAACAAATGCATGAAGGAAAAAAAAAAACTAAAATACATATCTAAGGGTTCATTTTCCTAACATCACATTATCTGACCTTTTGCGCTTGACTCATACATATACTAGATATTGCAAATAAGGGAAACCATGGGACCTATGTTTCTTTGGGCCTGGCTTACTTCACTTAATATAATTTTTCCCAAGTTTTTCCATTTCCTAACAAATGGGGCAATGTCATTCTTTCTGATGGAGGCATAGAATTCCATTGTGTATATATACCACAATTTCTTGATCCATTCATCTACTGAGGGGCATCTGGATTGGTTCCATAACTTAGCTATGGTAAATAATACTGCAATAAACATAGTTGTGCTGGTAGCTTTAGTGTGGTCTTGTTTGTAAACATTTGGGTAAATGCCCAAAAGTGGGATTGCTGCGTCATAGGGGAGCTCTATGTGACGTCTTTTGAGGAACCTCCATACTGCTTTCCAAAGTGGTTGAACAAGTTTACACTCCCACCAACAATGAAGTAAGGTTCCCTTCTGTCCACATCCCCCCCAGCATCTGTTGTTGTTAGAGTTCTTGATTTTTGCCATTCTAACTGGAGTGAGGTGGTATCTCAATGTTGTTTTGATTTGCATTTCTTTTATGGCTAGGGATGTTGAGCATTTCTTCATGTGTCTCAAATAAATTATTTCTAAAGACATTTATTCCTTCATATTATGTTTAATCTTTGAACAAATATAAAATGAATCAATAGCAATGTGAGCATTTACTCCTAATTCCTTATTCTATTCCACTGATTATTCTGTTTTTGTTCAAAAGCTACACTCCCTTATTTGCGATGACTTCATAATGCATCTTAATTTTTGGCAGTGTTGTGCCCTACGATCATGCTCCTTTTCTTCAAGATTGTTTTGGCAGAGTTTATAATGTAAAAAATATGCAAAGGAAACTCACTCCCATAAACAAATGAGTAAAGTTGGATAACATGCAAAGCCATGAGTTTTACTGAATCCATAAATGAACTGAGTTCCAAAGAATGATCTATTTCTGTAAGAAAAGACATAAACCATTTCACTTTTGGCAAATCACGGGATAGAGAGGCAGCTGTCATATGGATAAGTCATCAAAGTTAAATTTTAATACATTTTATTTTGGGTGGGGCATGAACTGTGAAAGAATTTTTTTAAAGAAAAATTTATGATTTTTGGTTAGACCAACTGAAAGACTATTTCTGTCATTTGCTATCAAGGACAGAGGGAGGAAGAGTTGGAAGTTAGGAGAAATATTTGCAATGTCCATTCAAAAAATCCAAGGGAAGAAATAATTTTTAACATTTATTGTAAAGGTGATGTCCAGAGGGGTTACAGTAGACTAAGTCAGGTAATGGACACAGCTTATGGGTAGGAATGGGGGCCATAACTGGGAGAGAGTGAGGAAATGATGACAATGTCCACAAAAGAAACGTACTCACTGCCTGACTTACGAAGCTGCAACCCTTCTCTGCACCATGTTTACAACAGCTATTTAAAATATTCTAAAACATTTTTTTTCAAAAGGAAAAATTATGTTCTTGGAGGTTTCTTCTCAGAGTACATGACTAACAAACTGTAGATCCGCTGAAACCAATCTTACTTTTCCCTTGTTTAAGGGAATAGGGGATCCAGTTTTTTTTTTGGTTTGGTTGCATCTGCCAGGAAACATAATTCCTAGAAATGTTTTTAAGAAAAGACCTCAGTGGACTTCAGCCAGGGTAGAACACAATGCCATTAGGCTCCATCCCATTAACAGGTTTTTCCAAAGAAACAGATGATGCTACCCCAAATTGAACTAACAATTATCTTAAGGTGATCACAAGGACACTACAGGGAGAGGATGAACCACTAGAGATGCAGAACACTCGTTTTGGCTCAAAGCCAGCTTTGTCCTTTGCTCACTCAGTGAACTGGAGTGCAGTATTTCACCAGAGCGCGCCTTCATTTTCCTATTTACATAGTGGGACTAATGGCATTCTAGGTTTGTCATGAAGATCAAAAAAAAAAAGAAAACATTTTGAAAAACTCTTACATCTTTGTCTGACTTACAATAAACAAGTTGTATGTGATTTACTTCATGTGACAGCATGAAGACATATACATTTGCAATCGTACAGATCCAGAACGTTAGAATCTGGGCCCAATTTAACAGGCTTCTTTTCATGGTCACAGTCTTGGTGCTCATCTCAGAGCTAGATGGGAAAATTCAACGCTCAGGTTCATAGCGCTGTAAACAGGACTCGCTTGTTCCTCTTTGGTCTCAGGGCCCATTTCGTATTGCTTGTCAGACCAAGGCTACTCCCAATTTCTTCGGAAACTACATTACTAGAGTCTTACAATTTAGGTAACATCGTCATCAAAGTTACTTTTGGTTGCTTTTGCTGTATTTTTAATTTTTACAAGAAATTCATGTCTCAGTGTCAGAAAACTAGATCACACAGATGTGTATTAGGAAAATAGGTAATTTGGGTACATTTTGGAGGTTGTCCACATGCACATTTGATTTTGTTTTGTTTTGTGTGCATGTGTCAGCTTGAACTCAAGATCGAATGTTCTGGCTTGGCTTTTTCCCTCAAGGCTGGTGCTCTGCCACATGAGCTGCATCTCTACTTTCGTCTCTTTACTGGTTCATTGGAGGTAAGAGTCTCACAGACTTTTCCCCCTCGGCTGGTTTGGAGTTGGGATCCTCAGACCTTACCTATCTTTTTGTGCAGCTATGATTACATGTATGAGCCGCCAGTGTCTCGCTCACATTAAGTGTTTTTTTAAAAGCTTTTTCATAGTTATTTATAAAAGGAACTTTGCATGTGGGAAGTTTTAAGTTGTATGTTGGAGTCAGCTTATACTGCTCGTTAAAGGTAACTATACATCTCTCTATCCAACATTTAATTGAAAACAGAAACATCAAATATCAGCCACGCACGTTCTTCAATAATGCAAACCTGGATGGCTTCTACGGTGCAGTTCTATTAACCTGTTACACACCGTTAAAACTACAGGCCAGCTTTGCTTTTCCCATCTGCTATGACAGATTTCTCTAAGATATATTCTCTAAAGTAGTATGCATCAAAATGATACATTGTAAAAGAAGTTAACACACCTGAGAACTAATGATTCTACCCTTGATTATTGTAAATTCTCAGTGAGAAATTGCATATAACATACACTTTACCACATCCACATATACCTCTTATTTTAATCTTTTTTATGTTTGTGTGTGTGTGTGTGTATGCGTTGTATACATATATATGCGCTGTATACATACGTTGTGCTCTGTGCTCTGACTGGACTTTTTCACTCAAGACTAGAGCTTTACCATTTTAGTCACACCTTTACTTCCAAGTTTAGCTGGTTAATTAGAGATAAGAGTCTCATGTACTTTTCTGCCTAAGCTGGCTTTGAATTGTGAGGCTCAGAACTCAGCCTCCTGAGTAGCTAGAAATACAGGCTTGAGCCACCACTGAGCACTGATGATTTAATCTATTGATACAGTAGAAAATACACATATAACAGTCTGCAAATTCAACTAAAGGTGTAGTTCTTGTTGATGTTGACTGCATCCTGATAATAACAAACATTAATAGTGAATTTATTAGTTTTCTCATTATTATTTATCTTCTGTTATGTTCTGCTTTTATACTCTATGCCACTATTTAAGAATTCCTTGTGAAACTTAGGGTATAAATTAGACTATGGTCATCTTCTAATATTCCTTTCATTTTGGGGGCTGTGAGGACTTGTGGGGATAGGACTCTGGGACAGGCAGATGATTTACCGCATAAGCCCACCGCTTCTTATGTGTTCGTTATTTTTTGCATATGACCTCACACATGCCCACACCGCATCTTCCCTGTGGTCTGTCTACCTCTGCTTTCATATAGCTAGGATGGCAGGTGTGTGCCACCACTCCCAGGTTAGCTGTTGAGGTGAAGACTTTCTAACATTGTGTGTGATTTGTCATTGAACGGGGACCTTTCCAAACTTCATTTCCCAAGTAGCTGAGAATACAGGCATAAACTACAGTCTCTACTGTGCATTTTAAACAATGGATCAAATGAAATACATTTGAGACAAAAAATACATCACTATTATGAATTCTTTTTTATAATCATATTTTTTATTGTGAAAACACCATTCAGCGGCGTTAGAATTACATGGGCAAGATAATGAGTATGTTTCTTATCAAGCACTGTTGCCTCCTCCTTTGTTTCCCCTTCCCATCCCTTCCCATCCCCCCACCCCTGACCAAAGTTGTAAAGTTCATTTTTTGACATAACAACTTGTATATCTCATTGTTGCAATGGGTCCATTCTTAACTTTGGTTATATAAAGGGCTTTATGGAAGTTTGGTTACTTTACCATGAAGTATAAATTAAACATTTATTGAAAAAGTATGCACACCTAAAGCTTAACAGCTCGAATCCAAGGGGGAAAATGATTATTTTGACCAGAAATAAGCTCTGATGTGTCGAAGTTTCTCTATCCCTTCTTTATCTGAATTCATGAACAGATGTTCTTGGCTCATTTTCCTTCCTTGCATCTCCCACCTAATACTTCTGGAATGACTTTAATAACAAATACAGACTATTGTCACAGAAACTGTAAAATAATTTATTTGTGTATTGGCTGTAATCTAGCATTTTCTAAAAGCTCAATTGAAGCTTTGTAAGTTAGAGAAAAGCAAAGAACCTAAGATAATGTTTTAAAAATATGACTGTAAGAATGAAATAATAAGTTCCTTGAACAGACCAGAAACAAATTAATAAAAACTTTAGGTGAGGAGACAAAAGTTCATCAAAAATGTCTTATAGGAGATTTAGAAAAGATACAGGTTGAGGATAAGTTTATTTTGGAACTATATTTGTAGATTGTAAAATTTGTTCAGTTAAGTAAAAGAAAACAGAATTCTTCAATCATTTTTTTCATCCCTATGAAATATACGCTACATTAGAATTTAAACTCCTGCCCATGGCAATTTATAAAATGTCAACTCAAAGAATGATTTTTGTGTCTTTTTGCAACTTGTGCCACATACCCTGAAATTATGTTATACCATATCTCTTGATAGACTGTAGCTTAAGGCAAAGAAAAAATTCTATCTCCCAATGAACGTACATGGCTTATTTTGTAATACATTTGTAATTGTAATACATTTTGTAGAATGACTGTTTAAAACCAGAGTTCCTTTGATTGGTTATCCAGTGATCACAGATGCTTCTTTCCCTGTTAATCCCTGGCTGAATGGATTAGTCCATATTATAAATGTTTTAATATATGAGATCATATTTTTATTTTTAAAAGTGATACATATAATGCATAAGACAATGATAACTAATGCATTTCTTAAACATTTATAAGACTTCCCTAATGACGAGAATATTTTTTTGTGGCAGGAATATGTATGTATGGAGATATATATATATATATATATATATATATATATATATATATATGACAAATCATAAAACAAGAACCTGAGAGGAAATCCAGTTCCTGAAACCTGTGTAACCTGATGCACCATTTTAGTTCTGTTTTTCATTTTTCTGCTTTGGGGATTCAGGACATCATTTGGAAGAAATCCCCCTTTTTTACACCCATGTTTTTCTAAATTATCTTTAGTTGTACAAAGGAGTTACCATTCAGCACTTCAGTTTATGAATACATAATTTCTTGAATGATATACTTTAAAAATGCTCATGCACTTAAAGTGTTCAAAGTATAGTCTCTAAAAGCACTAAAGAATATTTGTGAAAAAATGTATGCATCTCTTCACAGCAAAATATCAGAACTAGTTTCAGTCCTATGTAAGAGTTCACTTGGGCAAGGTGCAGTGGCTCACCCCTGTGATCTGACGTCTGCAGGAAGCAGACATCAAAAGGCTATCTCTGGCCAATAGCTAATAATGCTCCATCTCAGAGAATAAGCTAAGTGCCATGGAACATGTCTCCTGCTATGTAGCAGGTAAGAAGCAGGAGAAAAATTGAAAAAATATCAGATCTCCTATGAAAAATGACTGAAGCAAAGAAAAGCTTTGGGATATGAATCAGGTCATAGAGTACCTACCTTGTAAAGCATGTAGAAGGCTCTGAATTCAAATAAGAACCCTTTCAGAAGAATGAGTTTATATCTGTGTCTATTTTATCTCTATGTCATTTATATCCTATGAATCTACGTACAATACTGCACATATTTATAGTGTTATAAACATTTATACTAGGTAGGTAGACTGATAGATTGATTGATAAGATGACCATTTAACATTTATAAAAATAGAGCATTGCTTTGGTCTGGATTTAGATAGACTATTTTGATCTTTTGAAAGGACAAGCCAGATTCTGCAAGCAATTAAAAAACTGGAATGAGCATCATTAATCATTGCTGAATTCAACCATGTCTTTTCTACAAAATGTTCTGAATTAGTGGGCAACATGATTAACCAGAGGCAATAACCTGAACCGCAGAGACTCGTACTCCAACCTGCGGAGAGAGAAGATGATAAACGATTCTTGTAAGAGCTGGAGTGATAGGAGTATAATTTGGTCCCCATTCCTAAGAACTTGCCCATGAAACTGTAAGCCCTAGATCTGATTACCAAACTGTGAATGAAAATGGGAGCATTGTTTCTCAACCCAAGCAGCAGTAATTAACTCTCCTGAAAGCTTTTCTACGTTTATTTTCCCCCAAGTTTATTTTTAACCCTCGCTGTGCGTTTCGTTGTTTGAATTTGTGTGGACTATCTGGTTCTCCCATGAGAAAAGTTGACTTTGCTGTGTGTCTGCCACGTTGTAATCACTGAATGTGTTTAGCGAGTCTGAAAGTGGCCCTGCGGGAAACATGCGCGTTTGTGCGGAGGTCATGGCCAGCGCTGTTACGAGTGCAGCACAGCCCAGGAACCGGGCAGGAAACTGGAGACTTGTTTTATGTTGGTATGCCTTCTCTTAAAGTTGGGTGATGATCTTACGTGGGGGAGGGTGTCACAGTTTGAGACTTCTTTCCCAGGCTCACCACGAAGCTCCGTTCCTGCGTCCTTCCCGGGCCCTCTGCCGTGGCGGGGCGGGCTGGGGGCGGCTGGCCTTGGTGGGCAGGGAGGTGTGGGCTGTGGCGGGTGGTTTGGAGCTGTGCCCATCAGGCCTTCACGTGGGGCCGCTCCAGACTAGCACAGCTCCGGAGACGGTGCTTCGCCGGAGGTCAGGGCCTCCGGGCCTCCCCGCCGGGGGACAGTCACCGGGCCTGGGCCGCCTGCATGGCTGGAGGCGTCGGTGTGGGCCGCCTGCGTGGCTGGAGGCGTGTGTGTGGGCCCCTGCGTGGCTGGAGGCGTGGGTGCGGCCCCTGGCCCCGCTGGAGGCGTGGGTGTGGGCCACTGCCCGCCCTGGGGCTCCCTCTGCACCGCCAGCGGCAGGAGAACGGGACCCAGAGTGGCTGGGGCAGGGGAGCGCCGAGGCCAGCGCAGCGGTCAGCACGGAGCCCCGCCCAGCCCACCTCCACCTGCCTCCGCCGTCCTGACTCCACCTCGAAGGCCGAATCCTGCGGCCAGTGGTCAGTCCCGCGTTGGCGCGGCTGCGGCCCCCGCCGTGGCCTGGCCCCACCGCAGCAAGGCGGCTCTCTGGGCAGGCCTGGGGGACAGCCGCGGGGGGGCAGCTGCGGGCACCCCAGGCACCCCGAGGGCAGGGTGAACCCCAGGCACCCCGAGGGCAGGGTGAACCCCCAGGCACCCCGCCCGCAGGGTGAACCCCAGGCACCCCTACCGCAGGGTGAACCCCAGGCACCCCAACGGCAGGGTGAACCCCAGGCACCCCGAGGGCAGGGTGAACCCCAGGCACCCCGACCGCAGGGTGAACCCCAGGCACCCCGAGGGCAGGATGCACCCCAGGCACCCCGAGGGCAGGGTGAACCCCAGGCACCCCGACCGCAGGGTGAACCGACTCCCGTTTGCAATGGATGATCAGAGGCAGGTCGAGCGCCCGGGTGCCCCGCAGGGTTCACATTCCCTGGTCCCAGCAGCCTCCTACCTTCCAGCGCAGAACACCACCTGCAGCCAGGCAGCACGGCAGGGAGGAGGTCAGCCTGGACCTAATCTGGTCGCATCGTAAAACGACAAGACATAGGAGCATGACAGCTTCAGAAGTTCTGCCACTGGGCTTTGAAATGAAAAAGAAATTTCCTTAGTAAGCCGGAGGCCCTATTAAACCTCTTTTGAAGATTGGATTTAATGTTGAGATTCGCAAGATCTTTTCACTAAAGGGGAAAAAAAATGAGAAAATACTAACTTCAAGTTTCTGTATTCTGTCATTGTGTAACAAACTATCCTCAAGTATCTGATCAATCAATTCTAGCAATCAACGTGGTATCACTATGCACCAGTGATCCTCAGAGTAAACTACTTCATTCACTTCCTTCCCTGATCCAGTGAGCCTCTTTTTAAAGTAATTAATTAACTAGCTAATTAATTAATCTTTATTATCTTTAAGGAGTTGATCAAAAGTGGTGAACATAGATGCCTTCTAATGAAACCACTTAAAAGAAGATTTTTGAGCCAGGCATCAGTGGCTCATATCTGTAATCCAAGCTAGTCAGGAGGCTGAGATCCCAGGCTTGCAATTCAAAGCTATCCCAGGCAGGAAAGTCCAGGTGACACTCATCTTTAATGATCAAGAAGCCAAATGTGGAGCTGTGTCTCAAGTGTTAGAGCTCTAGCCAGGAGCTAAAAAGCTCTGCAGGCTATGAATTTAAGCCCAGGACTAGAACAAAAACAACAACAAAAGATTTTGAATAGAATTTTTAGGGCTTTAACATTGAACTTGAATTTTCTCTAGAATGTCACTTCCTCTAATCACAAAGTTTACTGAGACTTTGTAAATATTTAGAGGACTACCACAGTTGCACAAAGAGCAGACTACATCATTGCATGTTTGGTCAGTTCGCTTTCTCTAAAAACTTTGAATATAGCAATGAATTATTAAAATTTCAGAGTCCAGGATTCACTTGGAACTGTTTCTCTCAAACTCAATTCTTTATTATAGGAATAGGATGCAAATTAGAAAGTTTCATAGCATGTTTTTAATGAAATCACATTTTATAATATGAGTCATAGACAAATTCTCTACTCACATACCTTTTCTAAGACTTGTTTTTTTATTGACCAACTACATGCAAAATATTACCGTATATATGAATGTTTCAAAGAACAAAATATTCTGCATATATTCATGGTTTAAGTTCTAAAACAATTTTCACAAATCTCCGTGTTTCAATAAAATAATAAAAATCAGGCAAGGTATCACTGTAACATCTGTGCATCCTAGGTATTTCTGACTTCTTTGGGTTCTTTCTCTCATAAAACACACACACACTATACATACTCCATATATGTTTCCATTGACCTAAGGTCAATCTGCGGCTGTATTAGAATGATCCTGTCTGAAAACACAAAGTAAAACTAGCAAAGTAATGGGAAAAACCCTGAAAATATGCTATTAACCTGTCTGTAACTTTCTTTCTCAAAGGAAATCTGATGTAGTGAAGTAAACAATACTGTGGCCTAATAAATGGTTCATGTAGCTCAGCAGCTAGTTAAATTTGTAATTAACCAAGCAAGATAATTAGGCTCCATGGGTTTCAGCTCAGTATTAAACATCTTACAGTTGGAGAATTGGCAATATTTCAAAAACTGTGGTGTGGTCTAGTGTGTTTTCACCATAAAAAAAATAGAAAATGGGATTGATACTTTTCTCATCTTCAGGAGAAACTTTTCACCAAGGTTTATGCAAATACAAAAGAAAGAAAGACATGTTATTTTAAATAATCTTTCTTTTCCTGAGATGGGGAGTAACCAGGAAAAAATAGGAAACGAGGAAGGAAACATTATTCTTGCATACTTCAAAACCAAACAATTAACTGAAAATAAAAAGGTAAAACGTTTCTCAGTAACCATCAGGAATTAAAGAATGTTAAAGCTATAATTTGGAATGTATTGAAATATAACATATACATACCCTTGGAATTCAAGTAAATAAATGGACTTTAGACACAATACATAAAATTGGATGAGGCTTCGTGTTAGAGAAGGAAAATACAGTGATGTGTGTTTTGTATTAGAGATAAAGAATGGAAAATGTTATCACTAGTAAGATGAAAAATAGAAAAAAATCTTATACAAATCAACTCCATGTTCATTTTTCTTGTTTGGCAAAAGTTGAAATGTTCTTTTGTTCCTTAGGAACAAAAGAAAACATGAATTTTGAATCCCAAACTTCCTGACTCCAAAAAGCTACTTGACTCCCTTCTTTGAAACTTGAGATCCTGATAGTTTTAACCAAGTCCAAGGCAAATATTTGTATGGCCTTAAAACAATGAAGCCTTTGAATGCATTCACCAATTTCTTATAGTCAACTCTCCTAATGACCTCAACATTATAATGACATATGCGTTTTTACTTTAATTTAAAATTGAATTCTCTCCTAATGAAATCGAATGCCTTGCTCTGGTTTTCTTGTGCTGATTGTAAAAGTTAAACCTTGTTTATTTTAACCACGTCTATGGAGGTGTCACTGCATTGAGGCCCCTTCTTGCCATGCAGTTCTTCACATGTGGAGATGGTCCTTGTTTGTTCAGCCGGATGTTGGCTTGTGGTCACTATTTTACCATATCGAGTCATTAGACCTATTTTAAAGCATCAATGTTATTTACATGGGCAGAATATAGTAACATACGGATAATAATGTGATAATTAGATTCTTCTTTTCAAAACTTGCCTTGCCTTGAGTTCTCTATAATCATCAGAGCAAATGTATAAGGCTAATTGTTCATTCTTATTTTGGCTATTTTATATATCTAAAATTTTTTAAAAAATATCTTTAGTTGTATAAAGGAGTTGTGATTTAACAAAGCAGTTTATTTGTACAATATATCTTGATCAATATCACCCTTACAGCATTCTCACCCATCCCTCCTCTACCTTTTTTTCAACAAAAATTTTAGTTTTGAGACAGAGTATCATTCTATGGCCCACGCTGGGTTTGGATAGATCATCCCCTTGAATGCTGGAGTTACTGGCTTTCACCAATATGCTTGACATTTCCTTTCATTTTTAAAATGAGAGGAATTGAAGCTTGGAAATTTAACTGGCTTGACTAAATTAATGTAGCATGAGAATGTAGTCTGACCAATCTAATTTTTTAAAATTTTATTTTATTGTAAAGGTGCTGCACAGAGGGGATACAGTTACATGAGTAAGGCCATGAGTCCATTTCTTGTTACCCCTCCTTTGTACAGAGGGGTCACAGTTACATGAGTAAGGCCATGAGTCCATTTCTTGTTACCCCCTCCTTTGTACATATAGAGGGTCACAGTTACATGAGTAAGGCCGTGAGTCCATTTCTTGTTACCCCTGCTTTGTACAGAGGGGTCACAGTTACATGAGTAAGGCCATGAGTCCATTTCTTGTTACCCCTCCTTTGTACATACAGAGGGTCACAGTTACATGAGTAAGGCCGTGAGTCCATTTCTTGTCAAGCATCGTTACCCGTCCCTCGTTGTTCTCCCACTATCCCTTCCCCCCACCTCCTTCACTCCCCCGCCCCAGTTACAAAGTTCATTTCCACATAGTATCTTGTTTATAGGAAAGCCTTTATATATAGGTGTGTATATATATATATATGTATATATATAACTGAAATAAATATAGTACTGCTACTTGGCGGGTCTTCACCTATTGCACGGGTCTCTGGAACATAACTCTTTGTATAGTGTGGCCATGCATTTGCACAGGAGGCAAAATCCTACCTGAACAATAACCAGTGCAAAAATAGGGCATGTGTGGTTCCGTGGGAGGGCTTGTGCCTTGTGCCCAGAGTTCAAACCCGAGTACACACACGCACACACACACACACACACACACACACACACACACACACACACACACACACACACACACGAGGCTCTATAAGAAGCCTTCATTCATTCAGCCTACAAATATTTACTGAGTACTGTCATTCTATACTAGAGACTAAAAGTACATCCATGAACTACACAAAAAGTCAGCCATTGTGAAAAGAAACAAATAAGCAGTTGATACGTTAGATGGTGACATGTAGCAATGAGAAGAACAGGGTGCAAAGCAGTTGATGGCCGTGCTGATGCTAATGATGCAGGGTGAAGTTGAGCGGAGGAGGAAACAAGAATGGTAAAGGCGATGAATGATGATGGGCTTGTGATCGTGAAGACGATGGTGACGATGGTGCTGGCGATGCTCAGATTGCTCTGTGGGCCTTTCTGAAGGTGTTGGGGACCAAGTGATAGCTTCCTACCAGTGAAGACCTAAGCAAGGCAGAGAGCATGGTACGTAGTTGCGTTTTGCTTGTGTGCTTGGAAACAGGAGCCAGGCTGGCATTCCTGGTGTGGAGAAGACACAGGTGTCCTCATGCAGTCTCTTGTGTGATGTTTACCGACTTGAAACACAGTAAATTGTTCAATCCTCAAGCATCTTTTTCTCATGCCTCTCTATTCTCAAAATGATTGTAGAATCTACACTTGACTGTGTTGATTTTTAATGCTTAATCTCTCCGTTTTAATGCATTAGCTAAATTCAAGGCATTAAATTCTGTCAAATCTTAGTAATCCATTAAGTAAAATGAAGCATTTTCTAGCATTTTATTCAATATTCATTTCATATTTGATAAATCCATGGAAAGCTGACCAAAGTTCAAAAGTCAATAACTGGCTTAAGCTACATGTCTCTTTTATGTAAAATAAGGTGGATTTACATAAGTAAACCCACATTTCTAGGTGAGTGTTTAGGCTATTAAATGGAACACTGCATATTGAAATGAACATTTTCAAATAGGAGTTTTGGTAAATCTAATGATTGTTATAAATTTTACCATATAAACCCTATGAGCTTAGATTGGCTGGTTTTATTTAACTTATTTTTAATACATCTTCAATTAAGTCTCATTGAAAACATGAAAAGAGACAATAATTTGAATGTTCTTGGACTGGAAACGTTGGTGGTGAGAATGTGACAAGACATGTTATTTGGCATCCCATTGTCTGACATTGGGTTAGTTAGATGTAATGTGTAAGATCCTAATAGGCATTCATGGTGGGAGAGTTCTGGTTAAGCTCTTGCTGTCTGGAATGGGGTTTCACTATGCCCTCCACAACAGACAAAATAAAGAAGCTTTCAAAAATGCAGCTAATACTTTTGAATGTTGTCCTTTTAAAACTGAGAAAAGATAAAGGTCAGAAATACTTCTTGAACTGTACTAATTTCCAAGTCTCTAAAAGTCTAAGCTATTTTTAATCACTTTTTATATCCACATGTAAAAATAAAACTTTTATAAGATCCAGAAACATAGCTTTGGGGCCAATAGCCATATTGTTGGTCAGGACAATGGTGACATCTGCCCACTGTGTGGATGAAAACACTATTCTGAATCAGCCTCAATTTCCTCCAACTGTTGAATGGATCACGAAAACATGGTATTACCCAATGGAATATTACTCAGTCATAAAAAAGAATGATATTATCTCCTCTGTAGGAAAATTAATAGAGCATTAAGTCATCATATACAAGTCATCATAGTCAAGAGCTAGACTTTGAAGATATATATATATATATATGTATGTATGTATGTATGTATGTATATATATATATATATATATAAAACATTCCTGCATGTTTGCCATTGTAGAACTATTTGAGGGAATAAGGGAAAGGAGAAAAAGAGTGAGGATTAATAATATCAAAATACATTGTGTCTATCCTTGAAAATGATGCAACAAAGCACACTAAAAATTACTAAATAATAAGAAATAAGACCACACAGAAATAGAGGTTAATCTAATTAAAGTACAACATATGCCTGTGTGAAATCTATACTGAAATCTTTTGGAAGAACTAATTTTATGTCCTTGACAATGAGTGTCAGGAATGTAAATCGAGTCCTATTTGGAGGACTGATCGGGGTCGGGGGGGGGGGGGCGGCAAGCGCGAATGAAGGGGTGAAGGAAGGTGAACACGATTGAAGTAATTCACGTACATGTATGGAAACAGAATGATGAAACTTGTTGCGGTTGTCTTAAGAAAGGGGTAGGGGTTGGAGGGAGAAAAGTGGAATGAGTTTGATTAAGGTACATTGTAAGCATATATAGGTCACAATGAGACCCTTCCTACAACTAGTGTATGCAAATAAAATTCTGGAAGCCATTGGAAGAATATATGATCAAGCATAGTTGGTCAATCTGGCATGAGAGAAACTGGACATAATGTCAAATTTCTTCCATTTTTAATGTTTCTTTACTCATTTTCATGCACACAGTCAAGGTGCCTGAGGAGCTGTGCACACCATTCAATCTACCATCAACATATTGAAGTTCAATACATCATTTTGAACATGTCATATGGCCTGAGTATGAAAATTGCTTGCAGTGCACTCTGGACCAACTGCAGAGACTCCTGCTCTTGGCATCTGTCAAAGCTGTTAGCGTTGCAGCTATCCAGTGTGTCAAAATATCAGTCAAGTTATTCTTATCAAGTCCAAAAACCAAGAAATGATTTCTTTCTGAAATCAATTTATCTTTCAGCTCAGACAGGATAATCCAATATACTCCAGATTTCCCACACCCAGGAAGTCCAAAAGCTTGACCAGCCCCTTTATTCCTGCAAGAGTTTTCTCCTTGTATTTCCTAGACATACATTTACTGTATCATTTTGGATACATCTAGATTTTGTACTTTCATTTTTTATTAACATGTCAGATTGCTATCTTTTTGGATGGTGAGGCATTTGTTAATTAAATCTTATCTAAGTATATTGGATAGTTGAATATTCCCTAATTTCCTTTTGGCTCTCTTTTTTTGTCGTATTAAATTCCCACTGCCCTCTTCCAACTTGATCATTCCAGAAAGAAAATTAAGTACTCATGGGGGCAAATTTTCAAGTAATATTAATTTTTTAAAAATTTCCTTTTACATAGAGATGTTCCTTTTGCTTTGAACGCTCTTTCCAAACTTATCTGCATCTATATAATTGTATTGAGGTCAACTAATCCAGAAGACCTGTACCCCCTCCAGACCTTCGCCCCTCCCATGAGAAACATCTACCACCTTTAACCCAGAACTTTCCATTCACCAAGGTGGTACCAGATGTTGTAGGCCCATGGGCTCTATTTGGAGAACATAGGTGTAATATAATTTCTTCCAGTGTTTTTTAACCTTTTATAATGTGTTTATGTTTTAAATAGCATAAAATTATAGTTTATTATGAAATATATTTGTAAATCAGGACATCAATATTTAACAATAACAATTAATTAAGAAAGGCTAGACTGCATTTAATCGCTGATCACTTAGCTACGGAAGAGCATCTTCATGAATATCCTAGTGTCCACAATATAGTCTACGTGTTCCTATTAATATGTCTCACTCCCTTTTCCTTGTTTGAGAAGCGTTAAGGGTTTAGAAATTCTTTTTGTTCTTAATCTGGGCACTGGTGGCTCACACATGTAATCCTAGCTACTCAGGAGACTGAGATCTGAGGATCCCAGTTGGAAGCCAGTCTGGTCAGAAGAGTACCAGGACCTGAAAAAAAAAAGTGAAAGTGGAATTAGGAAGCAATAAAAAAAATACAAAAAGAATCCATGGGAATAGTTTTAGTTTACTTTGTGAGCAATTGGAGTTTTGAAGCCTGCCTGAATGGGACTGTCCATGAGAGTCTTATCTCCAGCTAATCACAGAAAAAGCCTGAAGCTCAATTGGCAGAGTGCTAGCCTTGAGCCAAAAGCTCGGGGACACCGCCAGGGCCCACAGTTCAAGCCTCAGCAATGGGAAAAATCAATAAGTAATTTTTTTCTTCTTGTTTTGTTATTTTGGCATAGGATCCTATTACATAGTTCATGCATGACTTGGGCAAACAAATCTCTTTTGTTGGCCCCCTGAGTGCTGGGATTACAGGTAGATCCCATCACATCTGATTTACAAGGAAGTGGCTAAGTATCCTATGTACAGACATAATTGCTTTTCAAGTAAAATAAACCACTTTACTAATTGTAAAGAATACTGAAATGAATAGTATTAAACATGTCTCCCACTATAAGGACACAAAACTAAATCTACATATTGAATCTATGACACATATTACTATACAACTAGTACATATACAATGGAATAATAATTCTTTTTGAAAGGCTGCCAACATAACACACACGGGACTTTATTTAGGCTATTTGATGCTTTTTCTCTGTTGATGTGGTAGCTTATTGCTATGTACACAGAGGTTTGTTGTTCTTCTCTTTGTTTGCTGTTTTTTGTGCCAGACTTCAGGGCCTGTCCCTCAGCATTTATTTTGTTCAAGGCTAACACTCTACTACTGAGCCACAGCCCCACTTCTGGCTTTGGGGTAGTTAATTGGAGACAAGAGTCTCACACATTTTCCTGCCAAGGCTGGTTTCAAATCCCAGTCCTCAGATCTCAGCCTGCTGAGTGGTTTGGATTACAGGCATGAGCAGATGCTGCTCGGCAAAGTTTTGTTTCTTGTTTTTTGGTTTTTTTTTCTTTTTCTTTTACTCTTAGCTTGCAATTGATTTTTAACTTGTTGTTGGGATATTTTCCTTTTAATTTTGTGTGCAAGGTCTGGGGCTTAAAACCAGAGCTTGATGCTCTCACTTGGCTTTTTTTACTCGTCTGTTTTTTACTCATCTGGTGCTCTACCACTTGAGCCAGACTTCCAGTTCCTGCAATTGTTTTTTAATAGTGGTTGGTTTTGTTTATTTCTTTATTAAGCCCTTTACTGCCTGAGGAAAACAGAATATGTACTCTTCTTTCTTTTACTCCGCATGTGAAGAGATCGTCTATACTTGCTCCATTATCCAAGTGTTTCACCAGGATCATGTTTCAGAGTGGGGATGAGATGATGGAGGCTTTCTGATAGGGCTGTTTTTTTATGGTGTTTTTAGACTGTACAGGGAAGACTTCATTTAAATAGCATTTCTCTAGGCCTCTCTTCATTAATTCTTCTACACAGTTTTAATCACTATCAGGTCTTTATTCCCATTTTTTTACTTATCTATTGTAATAATTATTTCTCTCTGACATAACTGTTTTACTCACTTGTTCCTTCCTTCATTCCTGCAAATGTGTATTTATTAAGTTATCAGGAACAACGCTTTATCATTCTATGTCTCCCACAGGCGACCCAAGTAAGTTTACCAATACAAATAGTGATCTGGTGGTCTAGATTCATGAAAATGTATGGATCTCTGAAGACATAGACCTCTAAAATTTGCCTTTCTGAGTCAGTCTCATGAAGTAATTAACCATTCATTCATCAAATGTGCTCTAAACACTTTTCATGTGTCAGGTACTGGTAGGGCTGTTTTTGCTCTTTGAGTTCCCTGAGATTGAATCTAATATAAGTCAGGTGTTTTTTACCTCCCGTAGCTGGGGAGGAGGCTGTTGCCAGCAATGGAATGACCATGGCTTCCTACATTAAAACTAACTTGGTCATTGCTGGGTTTTTGCATTAATGCCTTTTATGTTTGCATAAGTGCAAATGCACATGTATGTTTTTCTTGTTATGCATTTTAACATTGTCCATGTGCTCTTCTCCCCCCCACCTCCTCCGTCAGTTTACCAGTGGCACACTTACCTAGCTGTCTTTAAGAAACCATCTTTGCTTTTGTAGGTATGCTTTGGTTTATGCCTTCCATTATTGGTGGAAAATTTCTAGAAATTATCACATCAAGTATCTCCTATGTATTGTTTTATATTATTGCATTTCTGAGACTCAAATTGCTCACCAAGTAGACTAAAATTATGCTCCATGGATTTTTTTTTAAAAATTGTTTCCTAATTCCTCTTTTTACTGTTTTGTTTTGTGTTTTTGTTTTTTTTCTGGTCCTGGGGCTTGAACTGGACACCCTCCCTGAGCATCATTGTGCTCAAGGCTAGCACTCTACCACCTGAGCCACAGCACCATTTCTGGCTATTTTCTGAGTAGTTTATTGGAGATAAGAGTCTCATAGACTTTCCTGCCTGGGCTGGCTTTGAACCATGATCTTCAGTTCTCAGCCTCCTGAGTAGCTAGGATTACAGGCATGAGCCACCAGCGCTCAGCTCCACTTTCACTTTTGAGTTCAGTTATGATCTCTCCTGTCTCCTATCTCCTGTCTCCCTCCCTCCTCTCCTTCTCTCCCTCTCTCCCTCCTCTCTCTCTCTCCCTCCTCTCCCTCTGCATTCCTCCCACACCAGCCTTGCTCTCCATCCATGCTGGACTCATAGAACATCCTCTGCAGCTGACACCCGCCCCCCCCACCCCCTGCCACCACCCCAGGCTGGGCTTGGTCAGCATCCCTGCCTCTTTTACCTCCTGTTGTCCTTACTAGGCAGCCCCTGTGTGCCTCATCTTCCCAGTCACCAATAGGCGAAGCTGACCTCAGTCCTAGAAGAAGTGTTGTCAAAGAATGTTCTCTTCCCTCATATACAAAGAGATTAATTCTCTTCTGCCATTCTCCAGCTTTTCTTACCCTTTCTGTGATGGCTTCAATCTCTTGTTTTGTAGAAGAAAATACTTTTGGGAAGTAGATAGGATTATACACATTTCTCCCATCCAGTAACAATACCTTCTGTATTTCTATGCGTGCTCCAAACTGACCTGATCTGAACCTCTTCCTCATGAGTAAATGTGGAAGACTGTAGAATAGCTTCAGTGTGAGAAGATGACTTGTATAAAACCCACACATAGGCCAATGGTTTATGTTTAGGCTTTTGAGGGTTCTTTAGCCTGATTTTCTTTTCCTATCCAATTTTGTGGTAGCCAATGCAGGGCCTTTTGATTCCAGTCTCTGTCCCTGCTGTGCGAGACACTTTGTATTCATATGCATTCATAAGCTAATAGTTACTACGTGTGGCGTATTTTGAAAAACTTTTCTACATAAGACAATTCATTTTTAAATTATCCTGCTCTTTTTTCCAGAATTATAGAGAGGCAAAGATCTGTAGAAAGCATTCAATGTTCCAGTAATATACATTAAGAATATAATGTCTGTGATTAAGCGGTACACTTTGTTTTTATAAATGTCAAGTTTCTATTATTATACTATTAATTTAGATTTCTCGATGCCCTGGTGAGTCCCACAAGAATATACTTTCATGGAACTTAATGCATGAAAACTGTGATGCAAATATTTAGGCCACGGAAATGGTAAATTATTAAATGTCACCTTAGTTGTTCCAAGCAATTAATTTGTAGCTTATATGAACATAGTTTATCATTGGGAAGTTGTTTGTCACACCTGCAATCTTCCCCACCAATTACTTTCTTATCAGCAGGTTTTTAAAGAGCATTAAAAAAATAAACTTATTTTCAAAGAATAAGTAGAAGTCCTGAATAATGACATGAAAATATGAGCAATAACTTGGGTTGTAGGTGAGTAGAACTACTAACCTGGAGTGTAAGTAAAGAATGCACTGCCAGAAAGAACTAATGATACTCAGGAACACTGGAATAATATTATAAAATCTTCAGAAGTCCAGGGAACAAATTCAGATACAGCAAGTTTGGTCCTTGTTTTTTATACTTCCTTATAGGCCTCAGCTGTTTTGCTTAGAGTTTTTTCTTGAATCTAAAACTTTTTCTGTAATTAATTGAACTCAGTTTTTAGGATTGTTGGTTTTTTTCTTGAAAAAAGCTTTAAATTTAGCAATTCTAAATAAATCTTAGCTCATATTCCCAGCTTATTTTTCCATACTGCAATATCTCATAAGTTTTAGCATCAAAATACTTGCTCATTTTAGTTTATCTTTAGAAGTTTGATTAATAATGTAGAATAAAATACCATAGAATTCCTATTTTGACTATTTTTTCTGATATGCTACAGCAGAAAGAGACCCAAGTTTAAAATGCAAGAAATTAGAAACTGTTTTTACACTTGAAACAGAATTCTCATGTTTTAAATCACATTGTCATTCATACTTTTAATACAATGAATTCAGATCATGTTTAATTTTTATCATTTCATGCTTATTGATTTGAAAATGATAAATATTGCAACCTTAATGAATTTTAATTTTTATGATTATCTTTTTAGTTATTATGGTAATTATTTTACCATGAAAATAGTGGATTAACTTTATTAATTCACTCGTATTTTTCATATGAATAGTAAATGCATGAGAAGAATTCTAATGAAAATAATTGAAATTCCTAGTAACAGAAAAATTGATAGCTATTTCCATAAATCTTTATGATTTTGGTTTTCTTGTTGTGAACTCTATTTTTTATTTTTCAGATTGTCCAGCAAAATTAGACCAAATTAATCTCAGTAGAAGGTCCTGACAAATCTGTTAGCCAAATCATTAGTCCAACAACAATGTAATCAAAGAAAATAATGTCTTTAAGGAAAAAGCTTTACAACATTCATAAACTACACTGATTGGGATATTCTCATAAAATTCCTCAAAGAAGGAACTGAGAGTTATTATTAAAACTTGATGCTATATTAGGACAGTTTTAGCACCTTAAAGATTCCCAGAGATTTGAGCTATTAACACTAATCATAGCTAAACATATGTAAGTCTGAACATTAACAATATATATTCAATTGTTAACACATTTAAAAGCATGTTATCTATAGGTCAAAAGATAAAATTTAAATATGGTCTGACTAGAGTTAATCTTCTGTGATATTTATTACAGATATGATATATTTATACATGTATTATGCATATATATGTATGTATCACACATGTACATATATATACATATAAACTTATTTAATCATGAACAACTTGTATAGTATTTTTTGATGTGCACTGGTCCCTGGGGTTTGAACTCAGGACCTGCGCTTGCTGTCCCTGAGCTTGTTTTGCTCAAGGCTAGTGCACTACCACTTAAGAGATTCATGGCCCTTTTTGCTGAGACTGGCTTTTAACTGGGATCTTCAGATTTTGGCCCCCTGTGTAGCTAGGATTACAACTATGAGCCACCATTATCTGTCATTGTATAATGCTTTTCAAAAGGCTAAATTTTTGACAGCAGTCATTTAAATATCCTCCTCTTGTTTGGCTGGTGCTCTGCTGCTTGAGCCACGCCTCCTGTGCGGCTGTTCGCTGATGAATTGGAGCAATTGCAAGGACTTTACTGTTGACTTGGCACTGAACTCAGGAGGACTAGGGTTACATGTGTATATGAAGCACTGTTGCCTGGTTTCTTTTTTCATTTCTAAGAGGGAGAATATTTCAAAGAAGATATCTGATACATGAAACAAAAAAGCTAAAACTACTTTCTTTCCCCAATTTTAGGTTATTTGAACGTGCAAACATGAAATGGTAAATACATAATTTGTCTTGAAATTATTCTGTAACATTATTATGATAATGATAAAAGATTCACCAAGATGTCTATATGATAACAATGGGATCGATCTACATTGTTTTATAGAAAAAATGTGCAAAATAGCCAAGAAAAGTATGGGAAAAGAAAATTTAAAAATTGTCAATAAGTATAAAATAAGCTAGTGAAATGGTCAGATTCATATGACATGAGTGAAGATTTCACTTCAGTCTGGATCTTGAAATAGGATTCCTGAAATAGGAAACACACACACACACACACACACACACACACACACACACACACACACACACACACACACACTAAAGAAAGAGAGGCACGGAGAGACAGAGAGGCATTTGAATAGTAGAATTATAGATATTGTAACCTATAGCTAACCAGTAATATGAGAAAAATACATTTTTCTTCTAAAATGCAGTTTGTTGAAGCCATATATTTTCAATGTCTTTACTATACTATATTGCAAAATAATTCTGGGTTATATGAGATTTAAGAGATAATTCTATCTTTACACAATCTCAAGAAAAAGTTACCTTCTCACAGCATTCGTCTTCCAAAAATCGTTCCAACTCTTTAGTGGATAAAATTTCTGAACAAAAATCTGAAACAAAATACAAAACTAACCCCAGGGTCTGGCAGCTTTATGGCTGGGTTTAAATAAATAAGGCAAGCGTACTTCATTCTATTTTTAAAATCATAAGAGATGTTTAGGATATTTCTTCTACTAATTATGTAGTCTTAACACAACTTATTAACAATCAAACACATTTATGTTTGTATCTAAAACTTTGACATAGTTGTGGGCTAATACTTAGGTAGAAACTGTATTGGACGTATTGCTAATTCTTTGATTGCTTCGGCTCTAACACGGTTTAAGTTATGTCTTTGCTTTATGAAGACTTTCCCAAGCTGTAAACATCTATTTATATTCATATACATATTGTCATCTATAAACATTATATATAATAAAACATCATACAATGGTCTGGAGTAACACTGCTCAAAATCATCACTCCTGAAAATTATAAGCATTCATTATCAAAACTAAAGACTGGATCACTCTACTCTGCATGTAGTTACTTGATTTGGCATATAGTTTTCAAAGTATTTATCTTACAATGCTTTTGAACAAAGAACCTCTGTTATCCTGTCAAAAACAGTCTTCTTATACTGTGTTGTAGGAATTATGAAATAAGATGTGTAACTAACTAGTTGTGGTCATGTTTTCCTAATTTCCCAAGCACATAATTTCTTCATTTATTCTTTTATATATAGAACAAGATATCTTCTAACAAAATTAGATGACATATCAGTTTTTATACCTTCTCAGAGGGATCTCAAGCTTTAGAAGGCTATGAGACTTAGCCGGCAAATTGGATAAAAGGGAAAGCACAGGGTGGGTGGCGTGGAAGGACGGACCGTGCTGTCAGTGCGCAAGAAAGCACTCGTTGCTCTGATGCCGGAGTGCGCATGGCTTCCGTGGAGGAGCGGCAACATCTGCGTCTGCACAGCAGCTCTCGTCTCACTGACTTCTCCCTCTCACACGCCTTGGTGTAATGAATAATGCTAGTGACCTGTCATGTAGAAACCACACCATGTGGAGAATCATGTTTTGATTTTTCCATGGGAGGATTGGTTGGCCATAGTCATGATATAAAAAAATAATTTCAAATAAGAAAGAGTGGTCAGGGCAGTGTGTGACGCCAGCGTTCACGCCTTCGCAGGAAGCTGCCAGTTCTAGATACGGCACACTGCCCAGGTTCATCTCATTCCACCACTACCTCTCCCAGTCAGTGACTTTCCATATGGCACACTCAAACCTGCTCGGCGAAAGGTCAAATCTCAATTCTGGATTTCTAGGAGAGATTTTAGAAAGGTACAGAATTGTTAAACAAATGACTTCCTCATGCAAGAGGAAGATTGAGGGTTGGATCTGGATGACTGATATCAAGAACTTTCTGGATCTAATTGCTGCTTTTTTTTTTCTTCAAGAAGTAGAAGTGGACTCTGAGGAGGCTGGAGGGAATTACTGTTTATGGTTTTTCCTGACGGTTCTAATGCAGCTGGCCTGTTTGGAAGCTTTTTAGAATCTCTCCCTTCTGAGGGCTGTTACTTACTGAAGTGAAAGTCTTGCCAGTGTGATCTACTTGGTGGATTTATTAACCCCTAGACAGCAGAGGAGGCTGAATGTGCCAGTGCCTGGGCTGTACTTAAGAAAACATCGAGAATTTACGTGTCTGGGATACATTACTCTTCCTGAATGTATAAATCTCCTGCTTATGTGTGAAAGCTCATAAAGGCATGTTAGAAATTATGTGAATTGGGCCCAGTTGCTCTTCCATGCATAGTAATAAGACATAATTTTTCTTGGTTTTCCCTTGCAACAGAAGCAATATATTTGAGAGACACCTGGGGATACAGAAAGAAATTAGATTTATGGTCCATACACTTGGAAATACTGACAATTAAAAGTTAAAATGAGGATGATAACATGGAAGAGGTTTTGACGATAAGCATATCAATTATTCTTGCCAAAAAGGTCCTTAAAATAGGCAAACATCATTTTAAAATATACAACTGGAGGAAAGCTACATTCAGAAATGAAAAAAACAAAATTTGCATATTAAAAATATACATTGAACAATATGTTTAAAAAGTTTATTGTTCAGGATACAGAGAAAATACAGATGTATGCATGGTAATCAAAAAGGACAATATGGCTAGGCCCTGTGGCTTATGCCTGTAATCCTAGCTATTCAGGAGATCTGAAATCTCAGGAACATGGTTAGAAGCCATCCATGAGATTTCTATCTCCAATTAACACTAACAGCCAGAATAGGAATTGTTTGCTCAAGTAGCCAACTTTGAGTAAAGAAGCTAAGCAACAATGCACAACCCCTGACTTCAAGGTGTAGTACTATTTCGTGCTCACGAGCATGCCCATGCATGTGTACTTGTGCACACACACGCACACACAGGTGGGAAGCAGTAAGATAATGAGATAAGTGTTTTGTTCAAAATTTAAGTGTAGGAAGCCTGAAAAAATACAAATTTGTTAAGTTATTTTAATCTAAATTTTGCCATTTTTCTTAATTGTTCGCAAAGAGCAAGCTAAGTTAGAATACAGAGGGACATAGCCACTGTCTTTTCTCTCAAAGTGGATGCTTCCTTTTTGTCAAATTTGCGATTATTGTTTTTCTGAGACGCTTCTGCTTTGGCCAGGTGGCGTGACCCTCTTGATCGCGCCCCTTTCCTGCCACACTTTCATTAAGAATTCCTGCCCCGTGCTCCCGGGTTGTAGTCGCGTCCTCATCCTGAGCTGTGGATTGTGAATGTGAGCTCCTAGCTCACCCAGCAGAGGGGCAGCGTCTGGCTCATTATGGATAAAATGGGAGCCACCTGTCTGCTCTGCGTGCTTGCTTGCTGGATTTTGGCTGCAGAAGCAAACGTCGCCTTGTCAAGCAAGTTCCTTTTAGGTTCTTGATTCTTAAGAACTCCCCCCCACCAACATTTCTAGGCATACTTAACAGCATGGGGGCTTGCACAGTATCTTTCACGTCACCAAGGAAATCTTGGAAGCTTGTACTGGGAGGAGACACGTCCTGCTACCCTGCTGCTGCAGTCTCCGGGTGTGCTAAGCCAGCATTCCCGTAAGGCTGACAAATAGAAGGTAAATCGCAAGCACAGTCAAGGGCCCCAGATGGAAATTGTGGTGACCATGTCACTTTGTGCAAGGGACAAGTGAGGACAAATCGTGCAGCACATACTACCTTGGTGCCTAGGTTTTGGGGTGGTGTGTGTGACCGAGATGTATTCTAGACAGGGAGTAAGAGCAGAGTTTGCATCCACAGCTTTGTACTTCAGCGAGGAGACACTGACACATTGAAGAGGAAGGAAGAAATCTTGGATTGCAGGAGAAACCTCCTACAATGCTGAGCGCATCCGGGTGCTCAAGAAACCTCCAATAAGGAGGTCAAGTGCACAGGACAGCTCCGGTCTGGAAACCTGCAGAAATGGGAAATAAGTCCAGACCTCAGGAAACAAAGAGAAGCGGAGTTAAGAAGATTCCCTTGGACATTTGTCCATTAGTCCATTAAGGAGAAGGCTAAAATTCATCATGCTAATGTTGAGTTCTCTGTCAAGGTTGTTTTTCTTATTGTCTTAACTAATATCGTCTTAACTAATGGCAACCACACTTTTCTCGTGTGTGTCAGGCTTGTTCAGAAGAGGACTGTGGGTGATGCAGAGCTCTTTGCTGCTCCACTCTGCCACAGCAGAGTTCCCTGGTCTTTATTGTCTTGACCCTCAGGACGGACTTGGCTCTGGCAGAGGTGTTCACTCTGTGTTCATGCTTCTAGCAGAGGTGTTCTCTCTGTATTCATGCTGCTGGCAGAGGTGTTCACTCTGTATTCATGCTGCTGGCAGAGGTGTTCACTCTGTGTTCATGCTTCTAGCAGAGGTGTTCTCTCTGTATTCATGCTGCTGGCAGAGGTGTTCACTCTGCATTCATGCTGCTGGCAGAGGTGTTCACTCTGTATTCATGCTGCTGATTGGAGCCCATGTAAGTCTGTCTTGTATTAGGGGAGCAGAATCTCCCGGGTTCAGTAGAGCATCTTGTTTTGGTTCTATCCTTAAGGTTGAGAGAGAAAGGTGGATACTCCTAAGTTGTCTGTGTCTATGTTTTGTGTTTTTCTCTGGTGTGTAATATGGTTTCCATAGTCCATCTAGAAGTAGAAGAAGGCACTGGATGCTGCCACCACAACAGAGCTACTGTGCTATCTCTAGTGGCCGTCTTTACTATGACGGTGCTAGCAGAGCCAACGTGAAGTCTGGACCAATTTGTCACCCTGTTGCTAGAAGAGAGGGGAAGCAACTTATGGCTTAAGCCTCTGTCTACTTGACTATAGTTATTGTAGATTGTTCCCGACAGCCAGGATAAACACTAGTGAGACCATGCTCCTCCCTCACCCACACCCAGGAGCACCCAGCTGGTGAGGACATGACCTTAGGTCTCTGGAAGGGACAGAACCAGTGACTGAGCTCAGGAGCTTGTCAGTGGTGCTGGGAGATATCGTGGGTGGAACTCAGAGGAGTTGGTGGAAAACACAGATTCGTCGCCTATTCACTCAACAAATACTTATTTGAAGGTCTACTATGTGCCGATGCATTGTGCTTTTAAAAAAAGTAAATTTCCAGCACAAATAAGAAAATTGCTACCGATGGCTATTTGATATTTTGAATATTACTTATGTAATAATGTGTGCATAATGAAAAAGCTTTCATACATGTGCATCATCTTTACAAATGTATACATTGAATCTCACATAAAGATGAAGTGTGTACCTTTTCTCTCATTATTCAACTTCGTTTCCTATTTCCCCATGCTTGATCCGCCGGCAGTGAGTTATCTTTCTGTACGAGCTCTCCAGCCAGTGTACCCTGGAAATGTTGGGCGATTGCACATGTGCTCGCACGTACAATAAATTCTCTCACGACACAGTCCGTACGTCCCGCCTCTGCAGCATTCTCCTCCCGCCTCCCCTATCTCCACGCACAGGCCGCTCAGCATCCTCTGGGTCCAACTGATATTCGTCCTGACATCAGTCTTAACCGGGATTCTCGACAGTGATGTACTGGGGCCCTGGGGGTGTTGCTTTCGACTAAATGGACGTGGTCGTTTTCTATTTTCAAATGTGTACTTATTTTTATCAAATTAAGTAATTTGTCTGCACTTGCTGTTTTCCTGCTGCAGAGCTGTAAGGTAACTTCATTGCATATTTAAAGGGAGCTCTCATTACCACCCTGAAGGAAGCGCATGATGGAATGGAGAGAGCGTGGACCGTGCTGCGTGGAATTCTTCTGACTGTCCTCGTGGGGTGTGTTTTCATGTGTCTAGTCCGCTCATCTTTAAGTATAAGTTCTTTTGAAGAATCTTACTAATTACGCTTGCAGGCAGATATAAGATTGACTGTCTCAAAACATTCTCATATGTCTGATCTCCAGATTAGATTTAATCTGAGTTCTCTAATATCCAGGTTGGTTTGGAATAGTAAAGTCTTTTGCCATTCTTTCTCTCTTATTTTTTCCTCTATTAAATTCCATTAGTTCAATGACATCAAATTCTGTTCCCCTAAATGTCCTTAATCACAGAAGCAGGCAAGTTTCTAGGCTTCTGGTCATAAGACAGCTCCCCTGGTGGAAGAGAAATACCCACACGAGACTTTGTAAAGTCATTTGCTCCTTAGCCCATCCCTCCTCGGTAGCACACACTGTGGTTTCCTCTGTAGCACACACTGTGGTTTATTCTGTAGCACACACTGTGGTTTCTCCTCTGTAGCACACACTGTGGTTTATTCTGTAGCACACACTGTGGTTTCTCCTCTGTAGCACACACTGTGGTTTATTCTGTAGCACACACTGTGGTTTATTCTGTAGCACACACTGTGGTTTCCTCTGTAGCACACACTGTGGTTTATTCTGTAGCACACACTGTGGTTTCTCCTCTGTAGCACACACTGTGGTTTATTCTGTAGCACACACTGTGGTTTATTCTGTAGCACACACTGTGGTTTATTCTGTAGCACACACTGTGGTTTATTCTGTAGCACACACTGTGGTTTATTCTGTAGCACACACTGTGGTTTATTCTGTAGCACACACTGTGGTTTATTCTGTAGCACACATTGTGGTTTCTCCTCTGTAGCACACACTGTGGTTTATTCTGTAGCACACACTGTGGTTCCTCTGTAGCACACACTGTGGTTTATTCTGTAGCATACACTGTGGTTTATTCTGTAGCATACACTGTGGTTTATTCTGTAGCACACACTGTGGTTTATTCTGTAGCATACACTGTGGTTTCCTCTGTAGCACACACTGTGGTTTATTCTGTAGCACACACTGTGGTTTATTCTGTAGCACACACTGTGGTTTGTTCTGTAGCACACACTGTGGTTTCTCCTCTGTAGCACACACTGTGGTTTATTCTGTAGCACACACTGTGGTTTATTCTGTAGCACACACTGTGGTTTATTCTGTAGCATACACTGTGGTTTCCTCTGTAGCACACACTGTGGTTTATTCTGTAGCACACACTGTGGTTTCTCCTCTGTAGCACACACTGTGGTTTATTCTGTAGCACACACTGTGGTTTCCTCTGTAGCACACACTGTGGTTTATTCTGTAGCACACACTGTGGTTTATTCTGTAGCACACACCGTGGTTTATTCTGTAGCACACACCGTGGTTTATTCTGTAGCACACACTGTGGTTTATTCTGTAGCACACACTGTGGTTTATTCTGTAGCACACACTGTGGTTTATTCTGTAGCACACACTGTGGTTTATTCTGTAGCACACACTGTGGTTTATTCTGTAGCACACACTGTGGTTTATTCTGTAGCACACACTGTGGTTTATTCTGTAGCACACACTGTGGTTTATTCTGTAGCACACACTGTGGTTTATTCTGTAGCACACACTGTGGTTTATTCTGTAGCACACACTGTGGTTTATTCTGTAGCACACACTGTGGTTTCTTCTGTAGCACACACTGTGGTTTCTCCTCTGTAGCACACACTGTGGTTTATTCTGTAGCACACACTGTGGTTTATTCTGTAGCACACACTGTGGTTTCTCCTCTGTAGCACACACTGTGGTTTATTCTGTAGCACACACTGTGGTTTATTCTGTAGCACACACTGTGGTTTATTCTGTAGCACACACTGTGGTTTATTCTGTAGCACACACTGTGGTTTATTCTGTAGCACACACTGTGGTTTATTCTGTAGCACACACTGTGGTTTATTCTGTAGCACACACTGTGGTTTATTCTGTAGCACACACTGTGGTTTCCTCTGTAGCACACACTGTGGTTTATTCTGTAGCACACACTGTGGTTTATTCTGTAGCACACACTGTGGTTTATTCTGTAGCACACACTGTGGTTTATTCTGTAGCACACACTGTGGTTTATTCTGTAGCACACACTGTGGTTTATTCTGTAGCACACACTGTGGTTTATTCTGTAGCACACACTGTGGTTTATTCTGTAGCACACACTGTGGTTTATTCTGTAGCACACACTGTGGTTTATTCTGTAGCACACACTGTGGTTTCTCCTCTGTAGCACACACTGTGGTTTATTCTGTAGCACACACTGTGGTTTATTCTGTAGCACACACTGTGGTTTATTCTGTAGCACACACTGTGGTTTATTCTGTAGCACACACTGTGGTTTATTCTGTAGCACACACTGTGGTTTATTCTGTAGCACACACTGTGGTTTATTCTGTAGCACACACTGTGGTTTATTCTGTAGCACACACTGTGGTTTATTCTGTAGCACACACTGTGGTTTCCTCTGTAGCACACACTGTGGTTTATTCTGTAGCACACACTGTGGTTTATTCTGTAGCACACACTGTGGTTTATTCTGTAGCACACACTGTGGTTTATTCTGTAGCACACACTGTGGTTTATTCTGTAGCACACACTGTGGTTTATTCTGTAGCACACACTGTGGTTTATTCTGTAGCACACACTGTGGTTTATTCTGTAGCACACACTGTGGTTTATTCTGTAGCACACACTGTGGTTTATTCTGTAGCACACACTGTGGTTTATTCTGTAGCACACACTGTGGTTCCTCTGTAGCACACACTGTGGTTTATTCTGTAGCACACACTGTGGTTTATTCTGTAGCACACACTGTGGTTTATTCTGTAGCACACACTGTGGTTTATTCTGTAGCACACACTGTGGTTTATTCTGTACCACACACTGTGGTTTCCTCTGTAGCACACATTGTGGTTTATTCTGTAGCACACACTGTGGTTTATTCTGTAGCACACACTGTGGTTTATTCTGTAGCACACACTGTGGTTTATTCTGTAGCACACACTGTGGTTTATTCTGTAGCACACACTGTGGTTTATTCTGTAGCACACACTGTGGTTCCTCTGTAGCACACACTGTGGTTTATTCTGTAGCACACACTGTGCTTTATTCTGTAGCACACACTGTGGTTTATTCTGTAGCACACACTGTGGTTTATTCTGTAGCACACACTGTGGTTTATTCTGTACCACACACTGTGGTTTCCTCTGTAGCACACATTGTGGTTTATTCTGTAGCACACACTGTGGTTTATTCTGTAGCACACACTGTGGTTTATTCTGTAGCACACACTGTGGTTTATTCTGTAGCACACACTGTGGTTTATTCTGTAGCACACACTGTGGTTTATTCTGTAGCATACACTGTGGTTTCCTCTGTAGCACACACTGTGGTTTATTCTGTAGCACACACTGTGGTTTATTCTGTAGCACACACTGTGGTTTATTCTGTAGCACACACTGTGGTTTATTCTGTAGCACACACTGTGGTTTATTCTGTAGCACACACTGTGGTTTCTCCTCTGTAGCACACACTGTGGTTTATTCTGTAGCACACACTGTGGTTTATTCTGTAGCACACACTGTGGTTTGTTCTGTAGCACACACTGTGGTTTCTTCTGTAGCACTCACTGTGGTTTATTCTGTAGCACACACTGTGGTTTCTCCTCTGTAGCACACACTGTGGTTTATTCTGTAGCACACACTGTGGTTCCTCTGTAGCACACACTGTGGTTTATTCTGTAGCATACACTGTGGTTTCCTCTGTAGCACACACTGTGGTTTATTCTGTAGCACACACTGTGGTTTCTCCTCTGTAGCACACACTGTGGTTTATTCTGTAGCACACACTGTGGTTTATTCTGTAGCACACACTGTGGTTTCTCCTCTGTAGCACACACTGTGGTTTATTCTGTAGCACACACTGTGGTTTATTCTGTAGCACACACTGTGGTTTATTCTGTAGCACACACTGTGGTTTATTCTGTAGCACACACTGTGGTTTCCTCTGTAGCACACACTGTGGTTTATTCTGTAGCACACACTGTGGTTTATTCTGTAGCACACACTGTGGTTTATTCTGTAGCACACACTGTGGTTTATTCTGTAGCACACACTGTGGTTTATTCTGTAGCACACACTGTGGTTTATTCTGTAGCACACACTGTGGTTTCCTCTGTAGCACACACTGTGGTTTATTCTGTAGCACACACTGTGGTTTATTCTGTAGCACACACTGTGGTTTATTCTGTAGCACACACTGTGGTTTATTCTGTAGCACACACTGTGGTTTATTCTGTAGCACACACTGTGGTTTATTCTGTAGCACACACTGTGGTTTATTCTGTAGCACACACTGTGGTTTATTCTGTAGCACACACTGTGGTTTATTCTGTAGCACACACTGTGGTTTCTCCTCTGTAGCACACACTGTGGTTTATTCTGTAGCACACACTGTGGTTTATTCTGTAGCACACACTGTGGTTTATTCTGTAGCATACACTGTGGTTTCCTCTGTAGCACACACTGTGGTTTATTCTGTAGCACACACTGTGGTTTATTCTGTAGCACACACTGTGGTTTATTCTGTAGCACACACTGTGGTTTCTCCTCTGTAGCACACACTGTGGTTTATTCTGTAGCACACACTGTGGTTTATTCTGTAGCACACACTGTGGTTTATTCTGTAGCACACACTGTGGTTTATTCTGTAGCACACACTGTGGTTTCTCCTCTGTAGCACACACTGTGGTTTATTCTGTAGCACACACTGTGGTTTATTCTGTAGCACACACTGTGGTTTCTCCTCTGTAGCACACACTGTGGTTTATTCTGTAGCACACACTGTGGTTTATTCTGTAGCACACACTGTGGTTTATTCTGTAGCACACACTGTGGTTTATTCTGTAGCACACACTGTGGTTTATTCTGTAGCACACACTGTGGTTTATTCTGTAGCACACACTGTGGTTTGTTCTGTAGCACACACTGTGGTTTCTTCTGTAGCACACACTGTGGTTTATTCTGTAGCACACACTGTGGTTTCTCCTCTGTAGCACACACTGTGGTTTATTCTGTAGCACACACTGTGGTTCCTCTGTAGCACACACTGTGGTTTATTCTGTAGCACACACTGTGGTTTATTCTGTAGCACACACTGTGGTTTATTCTGTAGCACACACTGTGGTTTATTCTGTAGCACACACTGTGGTTTATTCTGTAGCACACACTGTGGTTTATTCTGTAGCACACACTGTGGTTTATTCTGTAGCACACACTGTGGTTTATTCTGTAGCACACACTGTGGTTTATTCTGTAGCACACACTGTGGTTTCTTCTGTAGCACACACTGTGGTTTCTCCTCTGTAGCACACACTGTGGTTTATTCTGTAGCACACACTGTGGTTTATTCTGTAGCACACACTGTGGTTTATTCTGTAGCACACACTGTGGTTTATTCTGTAGCACACACTGTGGTTTATTCTGTAGCACACACTGTGGTTTATTCTGTAGCACACACTGTGGTTTCTCCTCTGTAGCACACACTGTGGTTTATTCTGTAGCACACACTGTGGTTTATTCTGTAGCACACACTGTGGTGTATTCTGTAGCACACACTGTGGTTTATTCTGTAGCACACACTGTGGTTTATTCTGTAGCACACACTGTGGTTTATTCTGTAGCACACACTGTGGTTTGTTCTGTAGCACACACTGTGGTTTCTTCTGTAGCACACACTGTGGTTTATTCTGTAGCACACACTGTGGTTTCTCCTCTGTAGCACACACTGTGGTTTATTCTGTAGCACACACTGTGGTTCCTCTGTAGCACACACTGTGGTTTATTCTGTAGCACACACTGTGGTTTATTCTGTAGCACACACTGTGGTTTATTCTGTAGCACACACTGTGGTTTATTCTGTAGCACACACTGTGGTTTATTCTGTAGCACACACTGTGGTTTATTCTGTAGCACACACTGTGGTTTATTCTGTAGCACACACTGTGGTTTATTCTGTAGCACACACTGTGGTTTCTTCTGTAGCACACACTGTGGTTTATTCTGTAGCACACACTGTGGTTCCTCCTCTGTAGCACACACTGTGGTTTCCGTGCAGCAGAGCCCTTGACACAGTGCTCAGATAGGCTCCTTTCTCCTTCTTTTCAATTTTGAGCAGGAAGCAATCTCCAGGCTTGTTCTGGGATGCCAGCAAAGTCCTGGGCATAGTCTGGGCCAGCGGAGTCTTTGCCATCTTGAGGGATGATAGGGCTGAGGATACACTAATCTTGCTCATTTCAGAGGAACTGACCTTTGGTTTTAAGAAGGGAGACCAGAAGGCCAGCTCATATAGGAGACCGTCAGCTGAATGCTTTATAAAGGCCTGAAACCTGGGTTTCCCTCCCCGAGGTGCTTCTCCCAAGGCCTGTTCATTAACCATTTTGCAGATAAGCAATCCTCCATAGGATGGTTTGCTGGAGTGTAAATCCCTGGGCACGTGTATGTTCTGAGTGGAATATCACACGTCGGTGCTTCCCCCACCCCAACCCCTGCACACACCCACATGCGAGCACATGTGCAATCGCCCAACATTTCCAGGGTACACTGGCTGGAGAGCTCGTACAGAAAGATAACTCACTGCCGGCCGATCAAGCATGGGGAAATAGGAAACGAAGTTGAATAATGAGAGAAAAGGTACACACTTCATCTTTATGGGAGATTCAATGTATACATTTGTAAAGATGATGCACATGTATGAAAGCTTTTTCATTATGCACACATTATTACATAAGTAATATTCAAAATATCAAATAGCCATCGGTAGCAATTTTCTTATTTGTGCTGGAAATTTACTTTTTTTAAAAGCACAATGCATCGGCACATAGTAGACCTTCAAATAAGTATTTGTTGAGTGAATAGGCGACGAATCTGTGTTTTCCACCAACTCCTCTGAGTTCCACCCACGATATCTCCCAGCACTGCTGACAAGCTCCTGAGCTCAGTCACTGGTTCTGTCCCTTCCAGAGACCCAAGGTCATGTCCTCACCAGCTGGGTGCTCCTGGGTGTGGGTGAGGGAGGAGCATCGTCTCACCAGCGCTTACCCTGTGTTAGGAAAACTGCCATGGTGACGGTCCTTGCGTTTATTTATTTATTTATTTTTACTGTAAAGATGCTGTACAGAGGGGTTACAGTTACATGAGCAAGGAAATGAGTCTATTTCCTATGGAGCGTTGTTACCTCCTCCTTTGTTTACCCCCTACTATCCCTTCGCTCCCCCCCTCCCCGACTCCTCCCTCCCCCCCTCCAAGTTGTGAAGTTCATTTTCAATGTAGTGTCTTGTACATCTCGTTGTGACAATGGGTCATCCTGTATCCTTGTTTCAGCATTTTTTCCAGGAAGCAGTCTCAGAGGAGGAACATACAAAGGTTGTCCTTTGCTCCGTGTTTCAGTCAGCAGACAGAGTTAGTAAACTGTTGCGGAGTTCAGTCCACAAAAAGGTATGTTCTACTTGCTGATCTATATAAAACTTAGCAACAGGAACGTGTTTTGAAAACTTCACACTAAATCTCCGGCTGTATTCTAGACCCCGAAAGGCCTTCCTCTCAGCTTGGCTCAACTTTATAGATGCTCATAATCTTGGGTTTAGGTTCCCTCATCTCTCTTCTCTGAGACTGTTTACCTTAGAAAATCCTTGGTTGTAAATCTGTTCACTGCTTCTTTAGTATATAAATCTTTTCAAAAGGCACCCACCAGTTTTCTTAGGCTCTCAAGAAACTAAGAATGTCTTAGACGATGTAATCTTTGAGAGAAATTGTGCATCTTTCTCTGAGAATTGTAACTTGCCTCTTCCTTCTCTTGGTCCTGCTTTTCCTTCTCCTTCTCTTATTCTGCTTATTCCCGTTCAGCCTCATTAATTGTACAAATTAGGATTTTTGAGTTTGTGATGTTTCTACTCATGTCTGTCCTGTGCTTCGATCATCTCACGCCATGCTGCCATCTTCTCTGGCTCTCCCTTTACCTCTCCATCCCTGCTCCTTCGCCTCCAGCTTCTAGTGACAGACAGGTCGTCTTAGGGTTTGTCTGGTTTTTGTCTTAATTTCCACACATGAGATATTTTCCTTTCTGTGTCTGGCCAATTTCACTGAACAAGATAATTTCTAGTAACATCCATTTTCCTGAAAACTCTATTCTTTTGTTTCCTTTTTATTGTGAAAATACTGTACAGAGGGGTTACAATTACATGGCAACGGAATGAGTACATCAAGCATTTTTGCCTCCTCCTTTGTTTCCCCTTCCCATCACATAACTCCACTGAATTTAGATATCTTACTTTTAAAGTCCATCTGTTGATAGGCATGTAGGCTGAAACCACAGCTGACCTCTGGTGAATGGTACCCTGAGAAGCAGGTGCGTTCAGGTGTTTTTAGGATGTAAAATAGCATCTCCTTTGCATACAATGGATCTCATGGTAATTTAGTTTGTTTTTGGAGAGCTAGTTCAACAATGGCAGCACGATTTCATATTCTCACTAACAGTGGGAATTCTTCTTGAGCATTTGTTGTTTTCTTTAGTATAATCATTTTGACAGGAGTGAGATGGAAACTCAATACAGTTGATTTTCATTCTGATGAAGGTTAAAGATGACAAGCAGTTTTTCACATATGTATTGGGCTATTTATTCTTCTTTGAAAAATGTTTACAGAGATCATTTGCCTATTTGTTGATTGAATTGCTTGCTCTTTTCTTCTTCTTAACTGATTTGCGCTCCTTCTCCTTTTTGTATATTAATCTGGTAACTGAAAAGATGACAAACATTTTAACTCATTCTGTAGTTTTTGTCTTCATAAACTGTTAATTGATCTCAATTCTTGGGATTTTTTTGTCAATTTTTCAAAACATGTTGCTGCAATTTGAATATAACTTCATGTTAGGAGAATAAAAAACAATTTTTCTTTGAGTAAAACCAATTATCAAAAAAATTGACCTGGGATTGAGTGTGACTTGGAACAATTGACTAGTGTAAAGAAATTCCCCCTAATTCTGTCCTAATAACTCTTACACAAAATGCGTAAGGATGAGAGAAAGACAGACAAAATGGCCTGTCATCATCCCAACCTAGCTTTCAAGATGGTGTCCAGCCCTTTCTTTCCATTGAGGAGCCATGTAATGAAGCGTAGAGCCCTCCACCCAACTGGGTGCATTAAACAGCCACCTCCTCTAGAAGCCTGTCCCCTGGGATGCATATTTTGCCATCTGCTAAAATGTTGATTATGTGCTTTTTCTGACATTCACAATTCATTAAGATGAAGTTCTGTTGTCTATGTTTCTGTGTGTTTAAATCGGCACTCATTTACAATCATTAACTTGAATTCGTTAAGATGAAGTTCTACGGATCTTCAAAAATCTTGCTTCATTTGTCAAATTTCCTAGCTCTGTTTAGGCACTCAGGAGAAGGGATTGTAGGTATTGCCAATTATCCAAATTGTTATCATTGCATAGGAAAAGATTTATTTTATATATTAAGTAAATACATAAAAGATATTAAGTAAATTGATGAAATATTTTTTAAATAAAATAGCCGAGTGTGGTGATACATGCCTTCAATCCAGCACTTAACAGACTGAAGCAAGAAGATTGTAAACAAGACCCTGCCTTAAATAAGTAAACAAAAAACCCTGTCGATCTTAAGGTTCTATGTTATCGTTCCGTTCTCACAGTGAAACAAAATTAAGAACTGTCTAGTTCTTACTCTATTCAAAACCATTCAAAGGACCCACACCAAAGATAAGCACAAGTACCCAAAGAGAAATTAAATAATAACCCCAAGATATAAAACATAGTATTTCCTGAAGAGTCTGGAAATGATTGAGAAATTTGGTGGCTTATATTATAATATACCCATGGAAAAGTAATATGCCAAAATAATTGGAGGAAAATATATTTCTCTTGTGAAATAGTGAAAGTATCATCATGAAGATTCAAATGACTAGTTTTCAGGTCTGCCCAATTCACAAAGGACTTTAAATCAGTAATTACAATTTCATTTTGCTAAGGAATTTTGATCATTGGATTATGATTCTCCTTCCATAGCTCATTTGATAGCTAGAGAGATATTTTTGTGTATATAGACATACAAAAATCGTATTGGGTAGATCTAAAGTTTAGATGCTTTTTTAAAATGTATTCACATATTACTTGCACAAAATAGTGGGATTTATTATGACGTCTTAAGACCATAGCAGAGCTGGTCACGTTCACCAACTCTTTACCCTCCCTTCTCTCCCTTCCTCCTCATTCATCTCTGTTCTCCTTCCAAATAACCCAACGACTACATTTTAATGTCATTTGTGCTTATGAGAGAAAATGTGCAGCATTTTTTCTTTCTGAGTCTGGTTCACTTTGCTTATCCTGATGTTCTCCAGTTCCACCCATCTTCCTGCAGATAACATGGCTTGACTTCATTGCGTTCCCTCTTCATTGCAATTGTGTACAAATACCCCATTTCCTTTATTCATTCATTCAGAGATAAGTACCTTTTCTGAGTCTATAAATTGGCTCCTGTGGAAATGTGTGTACGCAGGCATCTGTACTCTGTGCTGACTTAGATGCTTATTGCCAGGAGAGTGACTGCAAAGTGTGCTTTTGAAAAATCTTGTTAATCGTGCGCTTTAGTTCAGCTGCAAGGAAGTACTGAGCATTCATTCCTCAGGAATGCAGGATGCATGCTGCAGCCACAGCAGAGGCCGACCTTCCAGGCTCTGCCTAGAGAGGACATTAAATTTACAAACATTCTCTTGTTCCTTAGAAGTGTTTGTAAAGCCAGGGCTCAGCACCTGCCTGCTACTAAACACTTCCACGGGCACCTTATTTCACGGGCCCAACCACTGCAGAATGGTTGGCAAAGTATTGTCTCCTTACTCACTCCACAGCTGCCATCTGCCTGATGTGCTCTGCTCAGGCTTCAAACGAACTTTGAACAGTTCTTAATCTTCCCTTCTTGCGCCTGGTACACAGGGCTTTCTCTGACCAGGGAGCCCTCCCAGCCCTCCCCGGATGCTGATTTTGCTGTGTCTTAAGATCCAGCGCCCATGCTAAGTATCTCCAAGGAGCTGGTGCTGACAGCCACTCTTAATCCTCTCTCTGGGACTGGGGAGCTGAACATGTAAGTAGAAGAATATGAAAGCCAGCTCTTAAGTCATTCTGCAGCCCAGGGCTTTGACGAGCAGAGAATTCTGTCATCCTCCAAATTTGGAAGCCAGGAAGGAGAATCGATTTGATTTCTCTTGCTTTGTCCCAGGACTGGCACAGGGCTCCGGGGCCAGCAGCGAGGGCAGGCACTGGACTGTGCTGGACGGGCGGTTTTGATCATCGATTCTCATTTCTTAACCATGAAAGAAGCCACACAGCTCTGGATTCAGCAGCAACTCTGAAAATTTCCCAGTTGGCCAGGAAATGTCTTACCCTATGAGAGAGTACCGTGCCTCAGTCACTTGGGTCTGAAGTGTGACTTTTGAGGCTGTTGCTGACAGCCCGATTCGACATGCCTCTTCAGCTTTTCTGAAGATTTAGGATACAGTTTAAACCAACAGTAATCAAAGCATTTTCTGTGTGAAACTGTCAGAGAGGGTTCTTTTTGTTCTTGGAAACTGAATCCCGACTTTTGCAAAGCTACACCCTCTCTGAACTCTCCAGTACCCTGGTATTAAGCTGCCTATTGCGGCTCCATGCACCCATTTATGACATCTATTTGATTTTGTTTTTATTCACATTCCCCACAGTGAAATCTGCATTTCTAAGACTCTCTATTTTATTCTTCAAAAGCAAAACATTTATTGTGTCTCCTTCTCCTCTTCGGAGGTCCTCTGACTCAGCTCTCTGCTGAGAATTAAAAAGCCGTGCATTTAAATTCTCTTTTTCTTTCTTGTTAGTTATCTTGCTAGCTTCTACATTCTAAGGGAAAAAAATCATGAGCTATTCATATTTTTATTATTATTAGAGACCTGCTTTCTAACAACGATCAGATAAGTGTTTTTAAGATGTCACTTTTACTCAGTTATACATAACTCTTTACTGAGTTTAGAAGCTTCGAGTGTTCTCGATCTGTGGATAGTAGGCAAGCACCCTACCTCTCAGTCACATCCTCAGCCCTTGCCAGCTACTTCACCATCACTAATGAGAACAGCTATCCTCCAGATATTACCTTTGTTTTTCAAGGTCATGCACTTACTTGGCTTGCTTGCTCGGCTAGTGTTCTACCACTTGAGCTGTACCTCTAGCCTGGTTTTTTTTATGGTATTTTGCATACAAAGTCCCACAGACATTTTCTGCCTGTATTGGCTTTGATTTTGTAGATCTCACTCAGCCTTAAGTAGGATTAGCACAGGTATTACCACTCTTAATATTATAATTTGATAAATTACTTAATATCTGACAGCTATGTATGTATATTAATATCTGAAAACTAAGGGTAATTTTCTTTTACTTTCTGTTTTTTCAGGTTTTCTTTGGTTTGGTAGGATAATTTTATATTTTAATTTATACTTCTTGAACATTTCTTCTGATTCCTAGGCTTAGTAGCTGATACTTTGAAAGGGTACTTTAAACAATAGCCCTTGTTAGTTGTTACTATTTTTATTTAGTAATATTTTTACCTGAGAAGTTGATGGATTAATTTTACAATCAGGAACATGTCCTGGACTTGATTAAATGGCTTTGTGCAACTCATTAGAAAAACCATTTATATATTTGTTTTGAAGAATTATAAATCAAATACTACTTTATATTTTGTCAACTATATTCTTAAAAAGTTTCATGTTTTCCATGTTCTTATGAAAAATCATGAATTTGTTATTAACTATTATTTTTTATTTTTAATAAAAGTCTTTCCAGGTCCCGATACTTTCACGGCTGAATTCTATAAGATCGTTAAAGAACTAATACCAGTACTCCTCAAACACTTTAATAAAATAGAGAGCGCTCACTACAGAATTCATTTATGAAGCAAGCATGACAGTTATCCCAAAACCAGACAGAGACTCAACAAAGAGAACTATAGACTTTTCTATTGGATGAGTGTATATACATACATATAAAACTTCTCAAAATACAACCAAATTCAACAGTAATGAAAACAAAATCATGCACTGTGATCAAACAAGATTCATTCCAGGGATTTGAAGCTGGTTCAATATATATACATCAGTAAACGTAGTACAGCATAACAACAAAATCAAAGACAAGAATCATGTGATCATCTCAATAGATTGGCAAAAGCCTTTGACAAGATCCAACATCCTTTCATGAAGCTCAGAAGAAGTTAGGAACACAGAGAACATTCCTTAATACAATAAAGGCTATTCAAGCCAAACCTGTAGCCAACCTTACATTTAATGGTAAAAGCTAAAAAACATTTTTTTGTAAAATCAGAAGAAAGGGATGGATATCTATTTTCTCTACTCCTCTTCAATATAGAATTCCTAGCCAAGGCAATAACGTATGAGAAAACATAAATGAGATCCAAATAGGGAAAGAAGAATTAAAATTATCCCTATTTGCAGATGACATGTTCCTACTTTTAAAGGAACCCAAAACTCCAACCTTAAACTTCTAGAGCTAATTAAAAACTTTGCCAAAGTAGCAGCATATAAACTCAATCTACAAAATTCAGTAGCTTTTCTGTATGCCAACAAAGAAAAAAAGCAAACTGAAACCAGGAAAGCAATTCCATGCACAGTAGTCTCAGTCAAAAACAAAAACAAAACACAACTTAGCCCCAGGGCCTGCAAAAAATTTAAAATCTATTTTAAATATTAGTTTAAAAATGACAAAATGAAGTGTTATTCTGTATCACTTTGTAGTTATACTTTTTCTTTCCTTCTATATATTTTTAATTGAAATTTATTTCTAAAATGACAAAAACATTAAAATATGTTTATAGGGTACTATGTCACACTTCAATACATGTTTCACCGCATAATATATAACCTAAGGTGTACACATGTCCTGAAATTATTGTCCTATCTTAATGAAAACATTTAAATCTTTTCTTGTAGCTTTGTGAAATACAAAGCATATTATGATTTTATTTTATTGTTTGGTGTCACTATCGGGGCTCGAACTCTGCTTGGGCACTGTTGCTTTGCTTTATCACTCAAGATTAGTGCTCTACCACTTTAGCCATAGCTCCATTTTTGGCTTTTTGGTGGTTAATTGGCCATAAGTGTCTCACAGACTTTCCTACATGGGCTCAATTTGAATCATGATCCTTGGATCTCAGCATCCTCAGTAGCTAGCACTATAGGCTAGAGCTGCAATGAACACGAGAGTGCAGGTTCCATATGGCAGACTGAGTTCAATTCCCCATTTGGGAAAAGGAAGGGGAGTCACAGAAACTTGGGACAAGGGATGAACTGGTGCAACAGTGATACTCACTAGATACTATACTGGAAATGAACTTTAAGACTTAGGGAGAAGGGGAGTGTGGGGGGAGTGGGAAAAAAACGAGGGAGAGGTTACACTGTTCAAAAAGAAATGTACTCATTACCTTACTTATGTAACTGTAACCCCTCTGTGCATTACCTTTAAAATATTTTTTTTAAAAAACAAAACAATGGCCTCCCAGTTTCTTGGGAAAACAAAACACATAATAGGTTTTTGGGCAAATCAGTATATTACAAAATAGTGAGTGAAATAAACCAATACGAAAGCTTAATCTTATTAAATTTCTTAAGAAGCTTAACTATGAGCTCGACATAAGCTGCTTAATATCATTTTATAGTATAATAGAAGTGATTAGAGGAGTTTTTTCACAAAATTTGTTAGTTGTTCAGTTGAGGTATAGAACTTATCATTTAAATTACTAGCACAGCAAAAAAAAGTGTAACGTTACATTGTGAAGGCACACTCATAATAATTTAAAGTGAGTACTTACAGTCAGTTAAATATTTCAAGTTCACTTATGAAAATATTATAATAGAAGAACCCCAAGATCTAACTAATGAATCATGCTAACGTGGCTGATCAATCATTTTTATGATGAACAGATGTAATTTACTTGTACATGCTGAGATGTACAATTGATTAGTCTGTAGTGAATTCTTTGAGAAAGTGTTGAATAAAAATAATCTTGCCACTTGCTTTCTTTCCTTCAAATTAATATATTATAATCCCATGTAAAGAAGATTTTACTTTATGTGGTTTAGTAATTTCAGTAATTTCTCATTTTATCTAAATATATATTCCTAAGTAATAGTATCTGTGTCAAAAGGGGAAATAAGATGTTTTGCACTTTGAGACTTTCTTTTAATAATTAAAAAATACAAGACAAAAGTTCTTCAAAAGTATTATTTATTTAATTTGGTTCCGGTCGTGGGCCTGAACTGTGGGCCTGGGCACTGTCCCTCAGCAATTGAGCTCAAGGCTAGTGCTCTACCACTTGAGCCACAGTGCCACTTCTGGCTTTTTCTGCTTATGTGGTGCTGAGGAATCAAACCCAGGGCCTCATGCATGCAAGGCAAGCGCTCTACCACTGAGCCGCCTTCCCAGCCCTCAAAAAGCATTATTCTTGGAGCTTTTTCTTGTTTCCTGCTGCTCACATTTCACCCGTTTTAGGTATGATGGTTAAACTTTATTGTCAAATTGATGGATTGAGAAGCTACTAGGAGATAAGAAAGATGCTCCTCTTGAGGGGCAACAAGGTCGACAAGAAATATGCTCATGTCTTACTTATGTAATTGTAACCCCTCTGTACATCACTTTGACACTACAATTAAAATAGAAAAAAAAAAAGTCCCTCCTCTTAATGCGGCCACAGGGCATTTGGAGAAATTGTTGAAGGCCAAACCTACACTTAACGCGGGAGTCCTGTCCCATAGGCAGGGCTGTCAGTGGAAGACAAGGGGAAGAGAAGGAATTCAGAGGCAGACACGCTCTCTTTGTTTTCTGTCTGTCACAGGTAAGCAGCTGTGTCCCATGCTCCCTCTGCCTTGGCGCTTTCAACCTGTTCCCAGAAGCAATGGAGCCAAGGACTGTAGACTGGAAACGCTGCAAGCGTTAGCCAGACTAAGTTCTTCCTCTCTTAGGTTGTTTTTATCGAGTTTCTGCCACAGTAGGGCACAGCCTAAAATACCAAGTCAGCAATTTACTACTGGCCTAAACCTCCACTCCCAAACGACTATTCTCAATTGGTGTGAATTTATTTCATGTACTTTCTAAGCCAACAAATATACCTAATGTACATTTATTACAAAGCTGGACAGGGTGCTCATGCTTGTAATCCTAGCAACTCCTGAGGCTGAGATCTAAAGGATCAGAGTAGGAAGCCAGGCTAGGCAGAAAAGTTCCTGCACCTAATTCTCCAATTAACCAGCAAGCCGCTAGGATGGAGACTTAGCACATGTGGGCCAGCTCTGGGCAAGTAAGCAGGCCAGGCTTCAAGTTCAAGCGTTGGTACTAGCAAAAATAAATAAATAAACAAGTAAAGATAAAAAGACAATAGCTAAACTGATAATTATGAATGACAAAGTTTTACTTTTAAAATATGACACCTTTAAAAAACATGCATCACCTAGCATGCAGATGTACTCTGAGTTTCAGTCTGTTTGAAGGTACTAAACATGAGCACAAAACTTACCAATTAATCAGTTGAGCTACAAAGGAAAGCCCGAAGAATTCTATTACATAGGATCCTAAATGGCGTGACAGTATAGGATCAAATGATAATTACTAAGGGACATGTTGATAAACATGCTAATAAAAGGACAAACTCACAATATTACTGATATTGAAAATCTCCAGGCAGACATTCTGATAACTTGTTGTTGAAGATAGTTATTTTCCTATTCATAATATGGATCAACAACATGACCAACACTAAGCAGACCAGTGAGACATGGAATACTGAGACATGGAAAATGGGTTGAGACAGAATAATTAGCTACATCCTATTTTCCTGCTTCATATGTAAGAGAGGAAAAAAGCCAAAGAGGCTTTTAATAGAATTTACTGATTTAATTTAATTCCATGAGTTTTAAATCCCTTTAGATTCTCCATTTAAATCATTTGTACAAGGAAAAATGAGCCCAATACTGTGCCTATCAGTAGCTTTATAGATACTAGATAGGAGAAATACCAGCTCAATGTAACAATAATAATCCTGAGAACTTTCGGAGGACTGGAGATTACATTTTTATCTTCTGAAACAAATTTGTGGTGTCATGAGAACACATGAGACAAAGCCATAAATAGAACCGTAAATGGAGTCTTGAGTAGCTAGAATCAGTCTCAGTGGAACAAGTCAAATGGAAAACTGCTGCGGCTAAGAGTGCGGTGGGATGGAGGGAAATGTGCCCGCCTGGGAATGGAGTGCATGCATTTGCTATTGAGCCAACGGCTTAATATTTTATTCTGCAAGCAACGGAGAGCGATACAGGTATTCAGGCAGGGAAATAACTGTATTACAGCTAAAGTTACCATTTTATTTATAAGTACAATTAAGTCTTGATTACGTTGTGCCTCGTTAGTATAATTAAGCTTTATAAACTGCAATTGCTGAGCAGTGAAAGAGAAAATTTCACCATTGCTGGAATTAGAGTCATAAAACTGATGCTTCCCAACTTTAGCTGTATCACCAAGAATACCATCAACACTGCCTAGCAGTCCTTCTGTCTCCCTAGTCCACAACTGTCTTTTCTCCTAAGGCTGCCCCAAGCTCTCATTACAAAGATGCTACCCTCCATGTAGGAATTACAATGTTCCATTTCCACTTCTCCAAATTCTGAGTTCAGGTAAAATAAAAATATTGCGTAGGAAAATACATGAACGGTTGCATTGTAATCCCTTTGTATGACTAAAGATAATGAAAATATAATTAAGAAATAAAATAATATAGGTACAACATTAAATTGAGCCTTAACAAGCTAGCAATTATGACAATTTAAAGGACCACATTAAAATGTATTCTTTTTAAGCAAAAAGTGAGCAGAACTTAAAAAACTTAGTTATTTAAAAAATGGAATATCTCTTTCATTAGAGCATCATAAAAATAATTTAATAAAGCAGAATGACAGGATCATCTTTATCATATTGTGTGAGAACAAATAGTAGAAGCATCAATTAATACCAAACTGAAATAAATTCTACAACCTTGACAAACATGAATGACAAAAGCATACTCTATGGTAGGTGGCATATTATGGTATTTTATTAAAGATTATAAAATAACTAAACACTTTACAAAACTACAATATATTTTTCAAGATACTAAATACTGTAATTGTCTTCCAATATTTCTGACTTGCAAAGTTTACTTTCTCTTGTTTTCTATGATGAAGGGAAAGCTGGCATTGCCCTGCAGATTTGCTGATCTGTCACTAAACAATATACAAGTGGGCTGTCACTGCAGAGTGATGATGAAGGGAATATTTCGCAGTTGTGGAAGACTTAATATGTATGGTGAGCAGCAAACACGGAAATATTACTGGCTGTACTGGGAGTGATGGTTTCGGAGTACCAGACTTTCCTTCTTTGGTTCCTCATCCAGTATGGCCAGTGTTGTGTACGTTGTAATGTGATGGAGCTAATTCATACCAGAGTATTTTTGTTCCATTTCTAGGCTGCACCTTGAGCCGGCTCTCATCATAAACCCAAATGTGATCAGTTATCTTCTTTCATACAAAGATACAGCTGTATGGTAGAATAAGCTCAATTTTTATGTATAGTCTATTTAATGTAGATAATGATGCTCTGGATGCAACTTGATGAATCTCAACCAGCTATTGAAATTATTTCTGCTTTACTTAAAGGTTTATTTACAAAATTTTAAGTGAAATATTCATTTGGACATATCGCCTAATGTCATCTAAAATACAAACTAATTGAGAGATGATACGGGTTACAGATATTGCCTTTTATGCTTACCCCTTTCCTTTTGATTCAAGATTGGCTATCTGAAATTTTCTAAATCCCAAGAAAATCTCTTTCAATGATAGACCTGGAGAATCAAAGAACGAACATCACAGTTCTCTTGTGTTACTTCTTCGCCTTATTACTTACATAGAAAATCAGTTTGATTTTTTTCTTCTTCTACAACCTCTGACATACATACTGATATTACAAGCTTAGAATTAAAAAGGACTTAGAAAGTTTTTGTTTTTAGCTATTTTTACTGCATGTTTTTATGTGGCAGGATCAAGGAATTTTCTTTGGATTCTTCATCTTAATTAACTTGTAAGTCATTTATCCAGTAAGGAAACTTAGGACCCATTCAGAAGGCAAATTGCATACTTCCTTCCAAACTGTCTAAGATGTAACACAAATCAGTGGAAACACTGGCACAGATTTGCCAGTGCTTTACAGTCATTGTTAGCTTAGTAGACTGTGTCTCCTATTCAGCATACAGTAGAAGTACAGGATTTGGTAGAATGATCACTGCTGTATCTTTGCATGAGGAGCTTCTCCCACCGTGATAGAAGCCAGAGCCCGTATATCCCTTCTCTCCTCCCACCTTCTCCTAGGTGATAGGCATATCTTCAATAGTAGGATGGTTCAAGTTGAGTCCCTTGTGGGACTCAAGGAGTTTGGAAATGTTAAAGATTCCAAGCATTGACTTTCATTCAGGGAAACATTTTTAACCAGACTGATCCTGAGACCTGAACAGGGTTATATATCCTGTAGCCTAGAATCTCTTGTCTCTTATTCTGTGTTCTACCCTGGTTCTCTATTTTTTTGCATAAGTAACAAATCATATTTCAAGTAATTTATGTTCCAACTAAAACCGTTCTTTTCTTTAGAGAGGACTGAGATAAAGAACTGCAAGATGAATCTTGGAAAGGCAGCCTAGTGATCAAGATGGGTTTCAGGACTGACATGGGAAAACAGTTCATCCAAATAACCAGCAGTGAACAAACTAATAACTGTAAAAGAAGTAATTCATGATATTGAGTGTAAGTAATACAGGTGTTTGGAGAAAAATGCTTTATCTGCTTTTATTACTAGATTCTGTATCACTCATATATTCCTAGATTTACTACGCACATGTGTGTATACTACAGGAAAAATATATATATATATATATGTTTTTTGGTGCCAGTACTGGAGTTTGAACTCAAGACCTGGGTGCTGTCCCTTTGCTTTTTCAAAAAACTCAAGGCTGGTTCTCTGCCATTTAAGCCACAACTCCACTTCTGGCTTTTTGGTAGTTAATTGGAGATAAGAGTCTAATGGACCTTCCAGACCAGAATGGCTTTGAACTGTGATACTGAGTATTCAGCCTCCTGAGTAGCTAGGAGTACAGCTTGAGGCACCCGGGCCTGGTTCAGACACATGATATTGAAAAGATATTGAAGTTGAAGCATAGGCCACCAACCTTAAAGAATAGCTAACATTAGGTCCTAAATCTGGTATAAAAATGACAAGTTAACTGATTTGGCAAGCTTCTAGATTAGACGTACATTCAATGATAAAAGTAAGTTACATTCTGACGGTGCAGCAGCAAAGTTAATTCTGCTTATCTCCCTTTGCAGACACCCCGTGGTCTCCAAGAATCCTGCTCTGCCTATCACATTTCCCCATGGGGATATTTTTGACATGCGGTGAGAAAGACAATGATGGCTGCAACTCTTGCCAAATAATCAGACTCCCAGAATCCTTCAGCCTCCCCAGCCCCAGCGCTGCCATCTCCCAGGCAGGCGTGGCTTGTCCAACAACCCCCAATGAGTGCCGTGTGGTCCGGGGCTGGGGGCTTCGGCCTCATCCTGTTTAACTTCCCCACGCCTAGCCCCAAAGCACAGAGGACAAAAGCAAGCAACGTACACCAGGCTCACCACAGCTAGTGAGTCTACCCCCCGGTAAGCCACTTTGGAATTACAGAACACCACCTGTGTGTGTCGATGCCCATATCTACAGCCAGAAACAACTGTAGGGTTTCCACCTGTCATGTATAGAAGAGTAAAATTCAATCTTGCGAAAAGAAACACAGTGGCATTGTACAGCTGTATCCCTCAACACAATTCCATGGATTTTGAGTGAAAACCTCAAGGGTCTCCAAAAGCAGTTACATTAACCGTGCCTCACCAAAATTATCAGTGTGGACTTTCCTAAAAATTGCAGAATGAAAGCTTATCACACATACACATACATATTCCATATTTTAAGTAATGAAATATTCATATACAGAAATGATGAAGAATATTGCTCATTCAACAACAAAGAGTAAGCAGTTTACTTAAAAATTGAAGAAAGGAAAAGTGCTCAACATCAGTAGTCATACACAAAGGCCACAATGGAGTATGGACACAGAGACCCAGAATGATTAAATGTTAAAAAATTGACATGATTAAGTGCTAAGAAGAGCAAAAAACAACTTAAACCATGAATTACTGACAGGAATATAAAATTTTGTAACTGTCTCCAAAAAGAAATTTTTATCCCCCAGGAATTTCTTATAAAACTTGAAATATATTTAGTAAATAATTTAGCAACTTCGCTCCTACTTCTGTATCCCAGAGTAAAAATATATGCCCATATACAACTGTTTTATCATAAACTAAAGTTTGTACAACTCAGAAGCATAAGTAAGTGATATGCCCAACAATATACTAGCATGGACTAAAAGCAAATGTTTCATTATATCTTTTTATTGCACTTAAGTAAAATTCGCAGGGGAGTGTTTTAGATATTTATAGTATAGAATGGATTAGGTAAAACACAGAAGCAGCATCTGTAAACCTGTCAGTAGTTCCCTAGTTTTGGTGCATGTGGGGGGAAAGAAAGAGTGGATGTTGGATTCTGAATTTGATAGGAAGGAGAGCTAGGAAATGCTTACTAGAACAATATTAAGTATCTTCCATCAGAAGTGCACTCAATGGTATGTTTTAAATGCTTGCCTTTTACAAGAATAGGCTTGCAGACCAATGGAATAGAACAGAACACCCTATGGCCACCTAGTATTTGATAAGGGAGCCAAAAACACAGGATGGGAGAAAGACAGCCTCTTCAACAACGGTCGCTGGCAGAATTGGCTATACAGGTGCAGAAAACTGAAGCTAGATCCTTATATATCAGTCTGAATCAGAATCAGTTCCAAGTGGATCAAAGACCTCAATGTAAGACCAGATACCATGAAATTATTACAGCAAGGACTAAGGGAAGCACTAGGTTCCTGGGCACAGGTTGAATCTTCCTAAATAAAGATCCAGAAACACAACAAATCAAAGACTGCCTGGGGCAAATGGGATTGCATCAAACAGAAGAGGGTCTGCATGATTTCTAGGGGTAGCACTAGCTTCTGAAGCGGCCTGAGGTACTACTTTGCTGTACATGACTTTCCCCTTTCTAGACTGTATTAGACTCATTGACTAAGATCTATCTGTATTCAACAGATGCCTGTATTCTATAATCTATCTGCAATCTTATCTGTAGTCTGCCTCCTGAGCACAGGAGTAGCTGAGAAACCATGGAATTAAGCTAAAGCTACACAGGAATCAATGTCCTGGGGAGATATTCTGTTTTCCCATGTTTTCCCCAGTATTTCACTGTTATATTCCAGTGGTAACCTTTTTCCTACCTTATATGCCTTTGTTTATTTATTTTTGCTTCAGATTTCCTTCCTATTTGTTTGTTTATTATTTAAACAGTATGGATATTTCTTTTATTCTTTGGTTATAACCTAGTTTGGTGTTTTACTTATTTTGTTGCATTTACTTAAGCGGTTTCCTGCTGGTTGTGAGGAGAACTCTCAGATTGTCCTGGTTTTTTATTTTGTTCACTGCTCTTCATGTTTTAGTCTCCTTTTGCATCTTTTCTTACCATACTGCTTGAATCAGGCATTTCTGCAAGGGTCCTGGCTCATATCACTGAAGTGCAATATTTATGAACCAATAGCATGGTGAGCTCATTGGTACTGTACTATCACTACTCACAGACCCTCAGAGAAAACATGTCCGTGCCTTAACTCATTCATACATAGAGGGCTAGAACTACTTTTGTATCAATGCTATATTAAGTAAGTGTGAATTCGCAGTGAGTCCTCTGACTCCTCTCCAACATGCAAGCTCATTACAACCTTCCCTTAGATTGACTGTAAATGGTTTCCCACAACTTCCATTACCTACAATTTATTTCCTCATGAGTTCAACTCTAGTATTCATGCCACTTCGAGATCATAAACCTTATTATGGAGGAAAGCAAATTTACTACCTAAAGTACAATGTTTACGTATTGTCACACACAGCCTTACAGTATTAGCCGTGGTGTTCTTGCTCAGTTCTCCACTCAGCTACCTGCACTTCAGTGAAATGCACTTGATTGAGCTTAATGATCAACAGGTCACACCCAAACTGGATTTCTCCCATAGGTTTGTTGTTATGCTTTTAATGAGCACCATTTAGCTGAGTCATTCTTTGTGTGGTATCTTTCTCTGAGTTTTAACAACTCACTGTCATGCATCAATGATCACAGATCCATATAGAAGAGTTCATGATTCTAAAACTTCCCTGGTGCAGCACTCTGGTAGTCAGTACTGTTCCCAAACACACCTGCTCCTGCTGATTTGTTCTCTATACTCAGAGCCTTTCATGTTCCCAGAATGTATGTGAATCAAATCAAATGTTTCCTAATCAAAAATTGGCTTTGGTTTTGTTCACTCAGAAAGATGCATTTTTTAAATTCACATTGTAGATAAATCATTGATTTCTTCCTATGTATAAGTTAAAAGCATCCATTTAAGGTATGTTCTTTAAGATACTGATAAACATATATTATTTCCAATTCTTGATGTGATTAAAACTGTATACCAGTTTTCATATAGCCAGAAAATTCTAATTTACTTGGGTAAATATCTAATTTACTTGGGTAAAAATCACACATGAAGAATACCTGTTACTTTATAAGAAACTGAAAAATAGGTCCTGTTTCACATTTTCTTTCAACATCATGCAGGAAATATTCCAGTGTTTCATTGTTTTAATATTTTCTATTAATTTGTTATATTTTGTTTTAATGATTTGCTTCCTACTGACCCTTTAGAAAGTGTGTGGTAATTTCTTTCCCTAATGACCAAAGACATGAAGCAAATATTTCATGAGTTTATTTGCTATCCATATAGCTCTTGAGAAAAGTATCTGTTCAGCTCTTTTCTACATTTTTTATAATGAGATATTTTCATTTTGTGTATGTGTTTGTCTGCATGCATATGCCCGGTGTGTGTGTGTGTGTGTGTGTGTGTGTGTGTGTGTGTGTGTGTGTGTGTGTGTGTGTGTGTGTGTGTGGCTACTAGGGTTTGAACTTGTGGCCTAGTGCTGTCTATTAGCTTTTTGACTCAAGACTGACATTGTACAACTTGAGTCACACTTCCACTACAGGCTTTTTTCTGGTTAATTGGAGATAAGGGTCTCTCAGGCCAGGCACCAGTGATTCTCAAATACAATCCTAGCTACTCAGGAGGCTGAGATCCAAGGTCTCAGTTCAAAAATGTCGGAAGTGGAGTTGTGGCTCAAGCAGTCGAGCAATAATCTTGAGCATAATACTTCAAGGGCAGAACTCAGGTCCTGAATTAAATTGCCAGGACCAATAACCAAAGTCTTTCAGATTTATCTGCCCAGGCTGGCTTCGAACCTGGGTCCTGAGATCTCAGCCTCCTGAGTAGCTTGGATAACAGGAGTGGGAACATAGATATTTTTATTTTTAATACTGAGTTTTAAGATTCTTTATATCTTCTGAGTCAAACTCAATATGAAACATAAAATTTAAAACCACTTCCATTCCATGGCTTGACAGTATCTGTCAAAGCACAAAAGTACATAACTCATATCAACCACATCAATCTATTTTTAATATATCATGATTTTGAGTTATAGCTAAAAGTTCACTGTGTAGTAGAGTTACACAAATATTTCTCTGAGACATTTTATAGTTTTACACTTTCTGTTTACATCGATGATGCATTTACCCATATCCATGGAAATGGCTTTCTCTGTTCATAAGGTCGTCACTTTGTTTGAATAGGCTTATAAACTTTAAATAAAAATGGTTGATAGTATTGTCCAGACCGTCTGAATTTTTGTTAAGTATTCATTGCTCTGTGAATTATTAGGGGATATCCAACTACAGATATCCAAGCTAGATATCCATAGATATCCTTACACCGGTCAGTTTTGCTTGTCTAACCCTGAAAACCTATTGCTAATAAGTACATACATTTTTAGTTTTAACAACTTAAAAAAATACTCCTCCATGCCTAAGTCCCTGTTTATACTGACAAAGTTTTTAGTTTGTCTAGAATATATGAATATACAGCTTTTAATAAACTGATAAACAATTAAAATGATAGACATTAACGAGTTACCATGTGGTGCTCAGATACATGTGTGCAAAGTTCAAATCAGGTTAAGTATAACTTATTGTTCTTGCGAGTGGAAGCATTGCAGGGCTATCTGGCAGCGTCTGGAAGGTAAGCTCACCGTCATGAGCTGCAGTGACTGTGCGGGTGTCTTCTTGTTCCTATCTAACTGCAACTCGGGACCCATGAGTCAGCCTTCCTCCTCGCTCCCCATCGCTCCCCCCCCCCCCCAGCCTCCAGGGCCCCCACGGTCCAGGAAAGCAATTCGGAGAGAAGTCTCCACACACGAGTGGGCAGCAAACAGACTTCTCTCTGCAACCCTCCCATAGAGGGAAAATCAAGTTAAAATCATTTTCAGCAAGATTATAAACCCAGACCCGTGGGACTTTACCCTGTGAAAATGTAATTTTCAAAGTACACTGAAATGGAAACTCATTAGTTCACTAAACAATACAGTCAGGCAAATCCGATGCAAATTCTGACACTAAAGCTAACTAAAACCTCTATAAAATCCTTCAAAATCCAGAAACTGCTAAGTCAATAACTGTCTCTCATATTCTTTGCCCTGTACATTGCATTTCCCTGTCCCCGCGTGCTTCAGGGATGCCCTCCCCACAGCTCCCCTTAGCAGCACAGCCTCCTAGGACAGGACTCCTCCTTCCAGTGCTCGCCTTTGTCAGCAGACCTCACAGGCCCAAGATTTAATGTTCTTTCTTTCTTTCCTGCTTTTATTTTCTCCTTCTTTCCTCCCACCCTCTATTTTTTCTCTTCAGTCCTACGGCTCATTACCTTATATCCTCATTCTTTTTATCCAGGCGATAGCTGAGAATTCTCAGAGGAGGTAGAGCTAAAGCAAAATTTAATACATGTGGATTTGAATTATTTGATAAGACAAGGCATTAGAATCTGAGCTCAACGTGACAGGCCATTAGGGGACTTTTCTGGTTTATGAGAAAGATTAGCCGAGTGAAAGTAGTGTTTTAGGAGGATTAGTCTGCTATCTCCGTGTGCGCTGGAGGAGGAGGGGCTCTGTCCAGAGAGGTCTGCTAGGCAGGTATGATAAATCCCGTGGTAGGCAGTTAAAGCAGTACAACGCTTGGGGAAAAGAAGGCTTCTGCTGGAGGCTCCACGGGGGGGGGGGGGGGGGGGCAAAACACTGTTTTAAGCAACGGATGTAGACTAAGGCAGGATAGAAGTCCATAGGTCATGCGTCTTCTGCAGTTCTTATTGGAAATTTCTACTTCCTTATGTGACAGCCAAGATTCTAGTGACAACTTCACATTTCTTTACCTTGTTGATAACACAGGACAAGGATAATTGTCATTTCAGTGGGTAAGTACAAAGTTTCACAGCATCAGTTTTTGGTCATTTACGTCATCTGTAGAACTTTTAACTAATTTAATGGTAGCCTTGAAGAACAAATGATAGTTAAGTATACTACTTTGCTAATAATTCTGAGGTTTGTAAGACCTAATATAATTATTTTAGCTTGGGACAATAAAATTCAACTTGAGGAGATTAAATAGGGAGAGAAAGTCTTCGGAACTATGACACAGCTTTTCTGCAGTAGTGATGTATTACAGCAATTAAAAGAACAAATGGTAAGTTATACAGCAGCTACATAGAAATAAATAATAATAATGCAAAAAAATTCTGAGGATGGGAGAAGAGATGCAGGCATTTTAAGCCAATAAGAAAAGAGTCAGTTGGATACATTACTGTGTAAATATTCAAGGATCTAGTCTTATGTACAGCAATTTTAAAATATGATTCTTCCACTTTAACGAACAAAATTAACCAAAACTGATATAGCAGAATATCTCTTCGTGTTTACATGTGCAAGATATGTAAGCAAATATTTGATAGATAGATGATTATGAAGGTTCAGATGTAAACGAACGTTCAATTTGTGGCTATTTCAGGTAAGTAGGAATCCTAGGCAAAGAAGGTAGAAGTAATTAACCTTACTGTCGCTTTAGGTTCTCCAATGATCATCTTTGATTTATTGTTCTGTATAAATATAATAGAAAACAATAAATAGAAAAAGCAAAGCATCTAAGAGAAAAATACACTTCCTTATATGTTAGGAACGGAGGAAAAGGATGGGAGGTGTGGCTCCAAAGTTATAGTGCTTGGAAGGATTGAAATAAAAGCACTAGTACCTATTTTCCCAAATACTCAATTTGTATTGAGTCTATATATGGACGTATGCGTGTTTGCAATGTTTGCATGTATGCATACATCTCTCTATCATCTATCTATCTATCTGTCATCTATCTATCTATCTATCTATCTATCTATCTATCTATCTATCTATCTATCTATCTGGGTCTTGAGCTTGTCAGGTAGGTACTCTTTAACACTTGAGCCATTCCCGGAGCCATTTTGCTTTTTTTTTTTTTTTCAAATAGGAACTGGATTTTTGCCTGGGCCAGACTGGACCCTGAGCCTCCTATTTATGTTTATCCTGTAGTTGTGAGGATGAAATGCACGCTGCCGCCAGAGTTGTGTTGGTTGATGGGAATCTCAGGAACTTTCCCCCCTAGCTCCGGGCCCCTCAATTCTTTTTGCTGTTGGTGTTTATTTCTGGCTTGTTTTGTGGTTGTTGTTTTCCGGATAGAGACGCTGCCTTGTCAGGGGCTGGGCTCGGTTCTGCTCCCTCCTCCTGCAGCCCCCTCAGTAGCTGGCGCCACAGGCTTCTTGTGCCACACAAAAGCTGCTTGCTTTTGGCACAGGGTCTCACTGACTTTTTGCCTGAATCAGTCTTCAGCCATTATCTTCTTGTCTCCATCTCCCAGTAATTGGGATTCCAGGCAGATAGTATCAGACCTGGACCCAAATGAATTATTTCTTTTGATTGGGCTTGAACGCTGTTTGAATACTCACTGTTCCTGAACCTCTTGGTGCTCAGGGTGGACCTCCACCACCTGAGCCACAGCGCCACTTCTCGGTTTTTGAGAGGTACGTTGGAGATAAGAGTCTCATGGGACTTTTCTGCCTGGGCCAGCTTCTAACTGCAGTTTGCAGCTCTCAGTCTCCTGAGTAGCCAGCATTACAGGTGTGAGCCACGGGTGCCTGGCTGAATTTTTTATTCTATGTTGTTAGAAATATCTTGTAGAAATCTAAAATAAAATAATAAAGCCACTAGTGAATGATATCCTATTAACGTTCAAGTAAATAAAAAATAAACCACACAACCAATGTACATCCTTGTATCACATTGTAACTGGACTTTTGTGCACTGGAAGTATCCAAAAAGAAGGTAACGTACACCCCAAAATGGCTTATCTGTAATAGAGCATGCGTGTTCACCGCCCACGTTTACCCTGCCTGTCGGTGAGCTCATGGATAGGTGACACAGTCCAGCTCTATCTGTCATTCTTAAAACTACCCTGGAGTCCAGTCACGTGTGGAACCAGATGCAGCCCAGAGGTAGCATGCCTGCAGCAGCTGCATACAGAGGAGTGAAATCCCCCTTACAGCCATTCACAATGCAGAAGTCCAGAACGCCTGGCGGATGCCAGGGCCATGATGTCTTACAGCAAATCCCCTCCGGCTGCCCAGCCCCGCCGCGTCTGCTCTTCGCAGGCTTCTGAGCCGGTGATCATTCTGCCACAATCTTCCTGCCGGTCTGTCTCCATCCCAGAGTCTGGTGCCCAGGGAAGCAGACTGTGACCACAACAAATAACTCGCAGCATTTGTCTTTCAAATCACATTCTGGTTGATCCACAAACAGTAGACTTATAAGGGCATTTCCTAAAAAGAGAAAGGTAAAAGTCAGTCTCAGACATTTTGTCCTCAGAGAGATGTAACTTTAATTATGATGTCTCTACATATATGCCAACTTGGCTAATATGAAAGTGTCAAACAGTAGCTGGGTAGGGAATGTGTGGAGGATGAACAGAGCACTAATAAGAGTATGCATGGTTAAGATTATTTTGGAAATATCATCTGAAGCAATACCTAAACCTTCTTTTGTTATAATATCAACAGAGCTATAAACATTGAAAGAAAAAGATCAACGAAAAATCTCTAGAACAAAATGAAAAAACACGATAACCTCACAGTAAGAGAATAATGGCTAAATAAAGGGAATTCTTTCACAAAATGGAATAGTGTAAGATTAATAATGAAATATGTTATATGCAGAAATATGAATGAAGCTCAATACATAAAATAGATTCTGTTTCTATTTACATACAGTTCAAAAGCAGACAACATAGTGTTAAGCGTCAGTGGGCAAATGTGTTTTGGAAGATGGTCTACGGGCCACACAGGCTTAGAGGGAAGTTGAAAAGTCTCTAGTGATACTGTGAGCCTCAGGAGCACTGGGTCAGACAGGGAAGGCGAGGGCATGGTAACACATCTTCACACACCAAGGGACTCGACATTCACTACAATGGACTTCCAGCTGAGAAAGCCAGGAGCCTCTCCTATGCTTTCTGGGACGTGGAAGATGTGAGAGGGGCCCGAAGCAGCCAAGCTGAACCCACAAGGCAGTCATCACATCTTTCCTCCACGGACCAGAGGCCGTCAAATCCTCCCCAGTCCAAGGTACTTAGATGTAATTTCTGTCCAGAGGATTGGTTGAGCCCCAAATATGCAAATGTAGAGGCAATGTCCAAGACACAAAGGACACCGTAGGACTAGGAATGTAAGGAACAAAGCAGAGACATCGGCAACCACCCAATGAAGAGGAGGCAGACTGCCCAGAGCAGGCTGGGGAAAATATCCTAAAACAGCAAAGACCTCAAAAAGAGGAATTCTGCCAGGCAACCATGTTTCGTGTCTGTGATACTAGCTACTGTGAAGGCTGAGATCTGAGGACCAATGTTTGAAGCCATGCTGGGTAGAAAACTGTGAGATTCTTATCTCCAATTATCCAGCAAAAAGTTTGAGGTGTGAGTGTGGCTAAAGTACCAGCCTTGAAGTGAATAAACGGGGCAGGAGGGGGGGAAAGGGGGATTAACAGATCCTGAGTTCAAGTCCCCATCCCAGCACATACAAAAAAAATGCTGAATTGATACACCTTATTTTAATTCACAATTAAAAATACAAATTAAGCCAGGCACCAGTGGCTCACGCCTGTAATCCTAGTTACTCAGGAGGCTGAGCTCTGAGGATCGCAGTTCAAAGCCAGCCTGGGTAGGAAAAGTCCGTGAGACTCATCTCCAATAACCACTCAGAAAACCGGAAGTGGCACTGTGGCTCAAGTGGTAAAGCTCTTGCCTTGAGCTGAAGAGCTGAGGGACAGCACCCAGGACCAGAGTTCAAGCCCCATGACAGATAAAAACAAAACAAAATAAAAAACCAACAAAAAACCCAAATACAAATTAAAAAGCATACAGAGGATAAAAGTTTGTCTTGTGTTCAAGATGTCTCAAAAATAACAATTAAAAAATTCCTCCTTTAGATAACTATGTGAGCAAACTTAATTTCTCCAAAGTATGCTTGCTTAAAACCCATCATAGAGCTCAGACTGAAAAATAATCTAAGAAACTAAGCTTGAATATGCAATATCCTTTCAGCTACAGTGAACAGAGAAATGCTTTTTGGTGGAGCAGTGACTAAGGGAATCAGCACAAATGCAAATAATGGGATCAGAGATGTGGTGATAAGGGTACCCCTGGAGTCTCAGAAGCAAAGCAAGTCTGTACTCACTTGCCAGTGTATTTATCTAAGCCTCCCAGAAGCCTGAACATTGAGTGGGAAGGAAATAGAAGATTCCCTCTGAGACACAAGGATATCAGGCACGTTGCAGACGGAGGGTAGAACAGGAAAATCAAGTGAGTTTCTAGTTTCTGGGCAAAGCAAAGCAACTCAGACACGTCTGAGATTCAGGTGAGTAGCATCTGGATGCCATTTGAGGACAGAAGAACATTTCAGCTCCACAACTAGAGCTCACACTAAGTTGCAATCATCAGCCATCTGCAGCCTATTAATTTGGAATGATTTAGAAAGAACTATTCCACTACGTCTCCTGTGGCCCGAGAATGCTTTATCAAGACCCCTCTCAGTTCCCTGAATCTTATACTCACGTCTCAAAACCCCCACGCATGCTAGGGAGGAGAGCAGCCCTGAAGGCATACTGTGCAGTCCCCTGTGGACAAAACGCCAGGGTTCAGATCCAGGGAGCGGATGCTGCTCTCCTTCACCAAGGTGTAAATCCTTGCACTTCTTTAATTCTGTTTTTTTTTTTTTCCCATTATTCTGTCATCATCAGCCTCCAGCTGCTGAGGCCCCACCATTTCTGAGAGTCTCTGCTACAGCTTTTTTAGGACTGAAAGGTCCACGAGAATGTGATCTCAAAATAACCACCAAAAGCCAGACATGGGGCTGTGGCTCAAGTGGTACAGTGCCAGCCTTCAGCAGAAAAGCAAGAGACAGTGCTCTGGCCCTGATTTCAATATTCAATACCAGCTCTCTCTCTCTCTCTCTCTCTCTCTCTCTCTCTCTCTCTCTCTCTCTCTCTCTCTCTCTCTTTCTCTTTCTCTCTCTTCCTACTATACAAAAACAAATAAACAACAACAAACCCTTGAAGTCATCTGTGTAAACTGAACATAAATAAAGGATCAGTGCAACAAAAACATTGCTAAATTCCAGAGTAGCTTGATCAAATTCTCGCTTTCACAATCTAAAAGAAGGGCAGGCATACTGACTTGGGGGCAAAAGTCACATTTCTTTCATCCTCTACTGGTTTTCTATACACAATATCTAATATGCAATGGGGAATTTTAACTCCAATTAACTAGTAAAAGGCCATAAGTGGTAGAAAGCCAGCATTAAGGAAAAAAAGCCAAGAACAGTCCTCAGGCCCTGAATTCACTCCTCAGTACCAGCACAGAGAAAAAATATGCTTTTATATAGACCCATATACATATACTTGTATGTAGTATATATTCATATTCTCATATAGGTATGTGTAGATGCATATATGTAAATGTATACCTTTCTATATTTATATATACAAACATATACACATATATACAAAATAAATATTTATATACACATATATAAAGGGAGAGTGAGTAATGGTATATAATTATGCATTATTCTTCAGAGTACACATAGTGATTGGCAAAAGCATGTAAGCATTTTAATTAATTAATTAGCTATTTTGGTGGTTCTGTGGCTTACTCTCAGGGCCTGGGTGTTGTCCCTGAGCTACTTTTGCTCAAGACCAGTGCTCTACAACTTGAGCCCCACAGTTCACTTTCCTGAAGATAATTGTATTACAAAAACACTTTTATAAGCAGTACACACCACAGAAAGCACAGTGAACCAAGAAAGGTTCTGTAAAGAATTTAAGATTTTATTCAAAGCAATGACTACTATCTTGGTCTCAAACAAATACATAAGATATGGAAATTACTGTTTTAAAATATAGATGAAATGCTCCTCACTTAGTATGACAGAAAGCTGGAAGAAAAAATGGAGCAATGCTTGGGAATGATGTAAAAGTGATTTTAAAGAATAACAGTCTACTGTGTTGAAAATGCAGTTGAGTGAGAAGCATTCTAAACGCTGTACACTCACAGAGATGGTCAAGCGCAGTGATCCATCGAGCAGGATACAGAAACATAAGGAAATAAAGATTTTAAGTACACAAAGGCTATTATTGGGTATGGAGGGAGAAATAGTAATCTGAAAGATAAGATATACACCATAAATCATCAGACACCAAAACAACTAAGAGACAAGTCATGCAAATGTTTTCAGAGCTGAGGAAATTATTATTATGCAAAGAAAATAAAAAGACTTGCTGTGTTTGCTCATTAAATAACTGTCTCTGGAGCTATTATTTTGTGCCAGGCACAGCCTGAATTGGAGCACATTGCTTCTCTTCAAATAGAAGATATGCTCTGGAAAAAGGCATGCTGGATTTAGTAGCATGGAAAGTGGTAGTCAGGAGGTACGGATGCAAAGATGTGTGGACACTTTTCTCCAGACTGGTGATTCAGCATGGGCCTCTGAGGATATGACCTAGTGAGAGCCCCTGAAGAATAAGACAATAGGAGAAAAGGAAAGCTAGCATGAGAAGTTGGGAAGCAGTAAAAAACACATGCAAAGAAGATGAGACCCGAAGGGGATTGTTGCTCCAACCTTTTAATTTATTTGTCAGTCCTGGGGGCTGAACTCTGGGCCTGGGCGCTGTCCCTCAGCTCTTCAGCTCAAGGCTAGTGCCCTACCACTTGTGCCACAGAGCCACTTCTGGCTGTTTTCTGTTTATGTGGTGCTGAGGAATCGAACCCAGGGTCTCATGCACGCAAGGCAAGCACTCTACCTCTGAGCCAACTCCCTAGCCCCACAATAGACTTTTAAAAGTTGGTCTTTTCTTCTGAAGAAACATGTTTACAAATTTGTCTCATATAAATATGTGTGTTTCATATTTATAACTAATTTTTGGGTTCCTGTGACTTATAAAATGGGATATGAGTTTGGGTGACATTCAGGCGCTAGTGACTCACACCTGTAACCATAGTTACGCAGGTGCCTGAGATGAGAGAATCATGTTTCAAAGCTAGTTTGGACAGAAAAAAATTCAAGGCTGTCTTCTAAATAACCAACAAAGATCAGGGCAGAAAGCATAGCTCAAGGGGTAGAGTCCCAGCCCAGTAGATGTGAAGCCTTGAGTTCAAATCCCGGTAAGTAATTGAAAAAAAAACAAGGTGGGGGTTCGAAGAGAGAAGTGTCCGGCTAAGATGTTCCCAAAGTGACCAGAACTGTGGAAGCTTTTCCATTGCCTTCCCTGACACGAGCCAGACACTGAATAGTGAAACACTTACAACTTCCTCTTCAGCTCTTAACTGTCTGTTTTCCTTACCTTCAATTTTTTTCCTTCCATCCTTTTATCTCTCCATGAGACTGTCTCATAGGTTGGATGAATGTAAGAAAAGTCCACAGTACCACAGGAGCTCTAGAGAATGCCCAGACTCTGTGTGGCCTGGTTAAGCACACAGGCTAGTACAGACACACTTATCCAGCCTCATAGCTAGAAAAAAAAGCTGTGTGGCCAGAGATTGTCCCCAGGGCTCAGCAGAAATCTCCATAATCTATATCCTTTGGGATTCACGCAGTTGCTCAAGGATTCCTGTTCAGAGGACATGTCATATGCAATTATTTTACAAATTTTTTTAGCCTCAAATGATACAAGGTAGCACTAAGATATTCCAATCCAGTGACTAAAGTAACTTAAAAATTGCTTTATCCTAGCACTGGATGAAGAACTTTGCAAGTCAATACATATAGACAGGAATTGAATGCAAAGCATTCAATTTCTTTAATGCAACAAGAAAACAAAACATGGACTTGTTATCCTCTGAAATCTTGAGTCCTTCTAGATTTGTATGCAGAGTCCTAATACTTATGCTGAGATTTGAAAACACGGGGGTTGGGAAGATGTCGGTAGATCATGAAGGATGAATGGAGTTCGTCTTCTTGTAAAGTGTGAGGAGGGTTAGACCCCTCCCTCTACAGGTCACTGTTGACACAGTGAGGGGGAGCTGGGACTACTGCACCTACTGCACCTCCTGCAACCACTGCAACCACTGCAACCACTGCACCTCCTGAACCTACTGCAACCACTGCAACCACTGCACCTACTGCACCTACTGCAACCACTGCAACCACTGCACCTCCTGAACCTACTGCACCTCCTGCAACCACTGCACCTCCTGAACCTACTGCACCTCCTGCAACCACTGCACCTCCTGAACCTACTGCAACCACTGCACCTCCTGAACCTACTGTACCTACTGTACCTACTGCACCTCCTGTACCTACTGTACTTACTGTACCCACTGCACCTACTGCACCTACTGCAACCACTGCACCTACTGCACCTACTGTACCTACTGTACCTACTGTACCCACTGCACCTACTGCAATCACTGCACCTCCTGAACCTACTGTACCTACTGCACCTACTGCACCTACTGCACCTACTGCACCTACTGTACCTACTGCACCTACTGCACCTACTGTATATACTGTACATACTGCACCTACTGCACCTACTGCACCCACTGCACCTACTGTACATACTGCACCTCCTGAACCTACTGTACCTACTGCACCTCCTGAACCTACTGCACCCACTGCACCTACTGTACCTACTGCACCTACTGTACATACTGCACCCACTGCACCTACTGCACCTACAGCACCTCCTGTACCTACTGTACCTACTGCACCTACTGCACCTACTGTACCTACTGCACCTACTGTACCTACTGTACCTACTGTACCTACTGTACCCACTGCACTTACTGCAACCACTGCACCTCCTGAACCTACTGCACCTACTGCACCTCCTGAACCTACTGCACCTACTGCACCTACTGCACCTACTGTACATACTGCACCTACTGTACCTACTGTACCTACTGCACCCACTGCACCTACTGTACATACTGCACCTACTGCACCTACTGCACCTACTGCACCTACTGTACCTACTGCACCTACTGCACCTACTGTACCTACTGCACCCACTGTACCTACTGCACCTACTGCACCTCCTGCACCTACTGCATCTACTGCACCTACTGTACATACTGCACCTACTGCACCTACTGCACATACTGTACCTACTGTACCTACTGCACCTACTGCACCTACTGCACCTACTGCACCCACTGCACCTCCCATCTCCAGGCCAGCTCACATAGGCGTTTGCACATGCCAGCCTTCAGGACAAGAGAAAAAAAATTTCTGTTAAATCTATCTCTTCATTTTAAACAATCCATTTCATCATACTTCATTATAGAAGCTCAAATCGACTGCCCCAGCACTTATAAGAAAGCTCTAACACAAGTATGGTATTTGAAAAACAATTTTGTTGGCGTAACGGTTATAGACAGACTTCATCAATGGAGAAAAAGCAGCACATTGAGATACTTGATATAGTTCCTATATTGAGCCGGGCATTGGTGGCTCATACCTGTCATCCTGGCTACTCAGGAAAGCTGAGATCTGAGGATCGTGGCTTGAAGCTGGCCCACAGCAGAAAATTCCTTTTGGAGACTCTTATCTCAAGTTAATCTCTGAAGAAACCAAAGTGGCACTGTGGTCCAAGTGGTAAGCGCTAGCCTTGAGCACAAAGAGCCTCAGGGACAGCTCCTAGGCCCCGAATTCAAATTCCACACCCCACCCCTACTCCCCACACACAGTGTGCTCTTATATTTCAACATTGGTGACTATCTAGTTCTTTTGTTTCGCTGAAACTTCGTTTTCCTCCTTCAAGTTTTACAAGAAACATTTGTGAAACAGTTGGCCCTGGTTCATCTGTATAAACATTGGTGGGCTGTGTAATCCCATTGCTAAACAGATCTTACTTTGACTATTCCCTCCTTCAGTATCCCAGCTGACGGTCCCATGTGGCGCTTGAGCGTTTATATTCACATGTGTTTCCTATCTTCTATCCTCGTAATACACTGTCTGATGCCATAAGAAGTATGTGATATGTTTACCCAAGTGATGTACATCTGCTTTAAAAGTCTACACTGCCTTTTGCTTGTATTTTTCGAATTATCTATAACTATGGAAATCAAAGTCAGGGTGGTGAAATGGAACCTATTTTCCATGTCTTTGCGAAGAGCACTGGATTGATATTCTGGAATTGTATGTCATGGCGTCTCTCCCCCGAGCTCCAGGCTGCGCTCGGCCACTCCAGCTCAATGGTGGCCAGCAGCTTGAGTGTGGACACGCAGTGGCCTGCCTGCCCCCGCCCTGCTGCGCCCTTCCTGCCTCTTGTCTTCCTGGACGTCAGACTCCTAACAGCTCCGATGGAGGGCAGCAGTTGTTTCTATTTCTTGGGTTGTTGGCAAACATTTCCATGAATTTTAGCCTTTAAAACCTCAGTTTCTCACTCCATTTTTCCTGACCTTGGATTCTAACCCCATTACCGCTTTTTTTTCCCTTCATCCAATCTTTCTGTGAAGTAGAAGGTTGTCAGCCTAGAGCAGAGGGAAGACTTAGAAACTATTGTTCACCAATATCCCCAAATACTTTTCTTCTTTAAAGAAACAACAACTATGCCCACGTAGTCCCTAACTACCCTGCCTAGCACACATTATTTCCACATTGCCTCCTGGGCACTCTGCCAATGTGCATTGTAGTTTATTTGTATATCTGAGGTTGAGTAGAGGTTGGAAGGCTACCACGTACAATGGCTGGACCTTCATTCCGTCCCCCAACCCTTTGGGATTGTGGGGAGCTCTTTTATTCCTCAATATTTTCCAGCTACTAAGAAAAATATATAGCCTTTCATTTTCTTCTTCCCATGATTTGAGTTGTGATTGTATCATATGCATCTGAAGACAGTCATTACCAAGAGACTTGATCAGCAAGTTCAGAGTTGACATAGATTATAATCTGCTTTGATCTTGAAAAGTTTAGAAAATGAATCTTCTAATTTAGAAAGCGCTAGCTCATCTCACCAAATGGTGAAGATTTTTAAACCATTAAAGGTACTTTTATGAAAGTGTAAGCTGTTTAAACTTTCTTGAAGCCAAATGTCCTTTTCTACCTTTCTCAGATCTTTTTCTTTTCTTTTCTTTTCTCTCTTGTGTGTGTGCCAGTCCTGGGCTTGAGCTGACTCATTTCTACCAGTGATCAATAAATTTAAACCTCATTAAGAGCATTAAGTTTTCAGAAAATACCCATCTTATTTGAGGGCTAAATGGCAAAGTAAAATAGACTCTGAGGCTGTGAAAACTTCTGTTCTGTGGAGCGCCAGTGTTAGGCTTGGAATCTTATTGGCAAGCGAGACCCGAGGATCACGTTCCATTTTCTCAGGTTTGACCTATCTTTTTGAGACTCACATCCCAAGAATACTTAAAATATTAAATAAATAGTCAATGAAATAACTTGGCAGATATTCTAGAACGTCTTTTTTTAAAGAAGAAAATACGGCTTTGATGGCACATGTAGATAGCCCTTTAGGCTATTTATTTTAGAATCATTTGAAATTCTGAAAAAAAAGTATCTCTGTGAAAATGATGTATCTGGTTTGTTTTGAGCTGTACTCAGGGGAAAATATTAGACAAAGCAGCTCAGAATGAATGAATTCTTGAGAATTAAAGTGTAAAGCTTTCTTTTTACAGATAGAAAACATTTTTTGCATATTTTTGTGTGTACAGGAACTATGTCGTGAACCCTGGGTCTCATACTCTTGTTTGGCTTCCTTTGCTCAAAACTGGCATTCTACCAATTGAATCATACCTCCAATTTCTGGCTTTTCCCTGGTTAAATTTGCCCAGCTACATAGGCATTTCTTTAAATTAGATGATGATGATGATGATGATGATGATGATGATGATGATAATGATGATGATGATGATGTTGATGATACTGAGACTTGAACTTAGGGCCTGGGCATGGTCCCTGAACTTTCATACTCCAGGTTTGTGCTCTACCACTTGAACCATAGATCCACTTCCAGCTTTTTGGTTGTTAATTGGAGAGAAGAGTGTCTTGGACTTTCCTGTCCTGGTTGGCTTTGAACCACAATTGTCAGCCTCCTGAGTAGCTAGGAGGTCAAGATCCATCAGTGCCCAGCTATTTTTCTTACCTTTTAAGTAGGGATTTACCATTCAACTAAGCAGTTTAAGAATGTCGAAACAGTTTTTGAACATGATGACTGCATTTCTTCTCTTTCTGCCTTCATTCTTCTACCCCCTCTCCTGGACTTCGCCACACGTGGCAGTGTATGCCCCAGGTGAGCCTTTCTTATGTTTTGATATTTTACTTCAGATTTGATTTTATTATTTTTAATTTTATTTTTATTGTACAAAGTCACCGCAGTTGCGAGGGTCAGTGAAGAGCACATTTCTCTTTGAACAGTGTCACCTCTCCAGCCGTTTCCTCCCAGGATTTTCCTTATTTATGCTGATCAGCCTTCTCTGTCAGTCTTCATTGTCGTGAGACCTGGAGAAGGTGAAGGTGGGTGTTGATGGCTAGGTCTTCCTGTTTTCTGTAAGGATGTGATGCCAAAGGTTGCTGTTCTGTGCTTTCTCCTCTTGCAGCCCCCTCCCATCGTGTTTCAGGCTGGTCTTCGTTTATCAACTCATTTTGTCACCTGCACATTCTACAGGCTGTATCCCTGATTGACTGCTTTTCTACTAACAAGAATCAACACTGTGATAGTAGTTACTATAAATACCTCCCAAATACTCATAAAATGTTCAACTCACTTTACTTCAGTTCTAATCCTTATAAGAGCAAGCATTTAGAAAGCAGAATACCTTATCACATTTCATTAGCAAAAGGAAATGTCTCTCACCACTTGATCTCTTTGAATTATTTTAAAGTTCAGAGTATTGATTCCCTGCCAACATTCATTATCTTTTGGTAATATGTTTGGGCTACATGTTTTGATCTAAACATAAATAAAGCTTGACATTTAAACAGTCTTGACTGAAAAACAACATTAAAAAGAGCAACAAAAATAAGCTTAAAAATGTACTTGCTTTGGCTTCAACAGTGTTATAATGTATATTGGACTCACACTGACTATTACATAATCAAATGTTTATTGATGTAATATCAAGGGATTAGTGAGCATTTGGCATTGGTAAGAAAATGATCTTCTAGATTTTAAAAAGACGTGTTTTTCTTTGTTGCTGTTTTTTTTTTTTTTTTCTTTCCCTTTGTTTGTTCATTCATCTGTCTTTGGGCGGGCAAAGGGGACAGAATTGGTGGGACAAAGGGAACAAAGGCAGCAGGGACACTCACTAGACACTATGTTGAAAATGAACCACAAAACGTATGGTGGGAACAGGAGGGGGACAACTGGGAGAGCACAAGGGAAGGGATGACATTGCCCACAAAAACATGTACTCATTATCCGACTTGTGTACATTTAACTCCTCTGTACATCACCTTTGTGAGAAGAATAAGAAATTCTTGAAATGAAAAGAATGTTATAATTGAATTGCTTCAAGTGATATTTGTAAGGCCTCCCCCCGCCCCGCCTCCTGGCTAAGCTTCTGTCCAGCGCCTGCGTTACCTAGGTAACCGGCATACCTGGAGGCGGTCACCTCCCCTTCCCTGGAAGTCACATCCTGGGCCACCTCTGGTCATGCCTCCCATGGGACCTGGGAGGGTCCCAGGCCCTGAGGTCACATCCGCATCCGGTGTGGCCACACCTCTCCCCCACCTGGCCTGGGAAATACAACTTCCCTTCCTGCCTGAATACCTAGTGGGCTTCTCAAGCAGTCTTTCACCAGGAATTGCTGCCTGTGATGGAGTCAGGCAGGGGTCCAGGCTGCTTTGATCGCGGTGGAGGTAGTCAGGATGGTCTAGGCAGGAGTGAGGCCATCCTCCAGGTGGGAAGAGATGGACTGGATCTGGGCTCGGCTGTGTCCTGTGGGTGGACTGCCATGCCTCCTGCGGCCAGGCCCCCTGCGGCCAGGCCTCCTGCGGCCACGCCCCCTGCGGCCACGCCCCTGCGGCCAGGCCTCCTGCGGCCAGGCCTCCTGCGGCCACGCCCCCTGCGGCCACGCCCCTGCAGCCACGTCTCCTGCGGCCACGCCCCATGCGGCCACGCCCTCTGCGGCCAGGCCTCCTGCGGCCACACCCCCTGCGGCCACGCCTCCTACAGCCACGCCCCCTGCGGCCACGCCCCCTGCGGCCACGCCCCTGCGGCCAGGACTCCTGCGCCCACGCCCCTGCGGCCACGCCTCCTGCGGCCAGGCCTCCCGCGGCCACGCCCCCTGATGCCACGCCCCCTGCGGGCACGCCCCCTGCGGGCACGCCCCCTGCGGGCACGCCTCCTGAGGCGTTGCCTGCACACTTCTACACAGACTGGTTAAAGAAGCTTTACCGAAGGCCTGACATTGGCGAAAGCTCCAATATTTTTTCCTGGTGGCTTTCTCTTGAGTTACACTGGGTTTGCAGGCTGGTGCATACTTTAGATGAACATAACGAATTGTTTTTACATCAGTGTTTAAATCACGACTAACTTAATTACATCTTAGAACATTTTTTAACTCAAATGAGAGTTTTTCATAATGTCAGTTAATAGATTACCATTATTAGACACATTTCTGCAAGCCAGTATTTCCCAGTTGGTTTTAAAATAGGGAGAATAGGAACATGACATGTAGACTGCGTGGCACTGAACTAACCAAACTGGACACACGGGGAATCTCTGACCTTTTTTTGTTTGTTTTTACATAACGCCTCTAATTGCAAAAATAGTATTAAATTTTAAAGTTCCATTTCAGTCCACGATATACATATTAACTTAGAATATTAACTAAAAAAAACCAAAAAACAAAACACGTAATCGCACATGAACATTTGAGGAAACAAATTAAACTATATCCAAACCCGATCCATAAAGCCATCTCCTCAACTTACGGCATGCGCTTGGAAATGTGAGCTCTTTGGAAAACAGTTTGGGGTTTTTCCTCCTTTTTTCCCCTTCCTTTGCATTGGTTGAGTTTATGGCCTGTAAGGTAGTTGATCTGAAGCATTTACTAACCTTGGGAACAGAAACATCCCACTAAAAATGCAAAGATGTGAATGGAGTAATCTTGCCATTAATAATATTGGAGAGGGAACGTTCTAAATTCTTTTATTGTACAAAGAACGAGGGTTGAAAAGCTGATTGACATGTCTTGTGTAAGGAATCTGCTCAGTAAAAATGGAAGCCAGTTCTTCTTGATTTTCACCCAAGAATTTCAAGAATGATAAAGGGTAGTGCATGGCTTTTAAAATACTTCTTTATCTTAATTTTTCTTCTTAAGACATTCGCTTAAGGGAAAGAACTGTAGATAAGTGAGTCATGAAAGCAGGAAGATTCTTTACCTGCTTAAATATATCTGGGACTCTGGCAGAAGGTCACCTATAATTTCCTCATGCTCTGTTTGGGAGGAGTGTTGCCAGCACCAATTTTGAAGATTGGAGATTTTTGAAGTTGAGTGTGTGGTGGAATATGTTCTCAGAAATAGCCAAGCAATCGTCTGAGAAGTGTGCCAGGTGAGTTCCAAGCTGAGGACAGCCAGGTGTTTATCCATCAGGACTGATAGAGCTGGAAGCATGATGTAAGAGCATTAGTGTGCCCAGCGCACTGGGAGATTTGAACACAGGCCAAGAAGTATAAGTCGGGAATGTGAAGGCCAGTTGATGAGTTAAACCAGATCAAACTTCATCCTCAAGCCCTAACAAAGCATCGTAGAAACGAGGGCAGCAAATAACATTGCTAGCTAGAGCGTAAAGACAAGAAGTCTGGCACCAAAGGCTTGCATCTGCAATCCTAGCTATTCACAAGGCAGAGGTCGGAGGTGAAATTTAAAGCCATCTCTGGTAGAGAAGACCAGCAGTCTTATTTCCGGTTTTCTAGCAAACTTCCTGAATCGCAGATGAGGCTGAAGGGGTAGAACTATGAGCAAAACGGTTAAAGGACGGAGCCAAGGCCTGGAGCTCAAACCACAGTACTGGTCTATGCACACAGATACACACAGACACACAGACACAGAGACACACACACACACACACAATCAGAAGAGAATTCAAACTATTCTTTTTGAAAGAAACAAAAACATCTGAAAGAAAGAGGGCTGTTCCTCAGCCAAGAGACTGAAAAGGCAGCACAAATGATTCATTTAATTCGGGCTTCTTTGTTCTATTTTTAAATGTTGTATTAGCATATTTTAACTTATGAAATAATGATCTTCATTATGACATGTTCACACGTGAAAATAGTATGCTCTAATTATACCCTACCTATTAGTAAGAACACAAGGTCTGGAAGAAGGCAGATTGAAAATAGTTAAGAAATTTATTAGTATGCCCTTTCTAAGCATAACAAATATCAATCACATCATTGCCTTTGTCTCGCAATTAGAAGTTGTTCCAATAAACAGGATAAAAACGAGTGAATTGATGATTAATTGATGATTGATGGCTGCTATAAGTGGTATTTTTCCCTAGACTGATGGGAAAACTTGAACTTTACTGACCAGGACTCTACATTGAGTCAATTTTGCAAAATAAAATTTACAAAATAAGATAAAATTTCCATTCCATGTCCACAAATTTAGCAGCGTAACATTGTATTTTTATTTTAGTTTCTAAGTTTAAATAAAAATTTTAAAAATTAAATAAAAAATTATTTTTCTAAATAAAAATAAAAAATAATTGCGTGGTGTGTATTTCCAGCTTCATGGTACTTGATTTTGAGGTGTGAATGCAGATGTCTTGATACCAAACGTGTTGTGTAAGGACTGTTTGATTATAAGGTAAATCCAATGAGTTTTGTTCGTGTTTCCACCTGCAAAAGAGATGACCTTTTCAATACTGAAAACCAAATCATCCAACTCAGAAAATTTGAGTTACTAAACAAAAATACAATCTCATTCAAATTTGGGTTGTGGTACGCCTATAAAACATTGAGCTCATTTTATCCAATACTAAACAGGGAGAAGAATAAATTAATTAAAGAGAAAATGCCATTTATAATGCTATCTGAGAAAATAATAGTAATTATCTAGAAACAAAGCAAAGCATTACCTGTAAAGAACAAGCCATTTTATCAATAACTTCCTAAATTCAATTTACAACATACAGCACAAAACATACATTCAGAGACAGAAACACCTAATATCACACTCATGCCAGTTACCATCTACAGACTGAGTAGAATTTCAAGTACATTCCAAATCAGGATTTACATAGAATGCTACAGTATTGAATATTTAATTGCAAATAGTAAAAAGCAACCAAAATAATTTGGAAAACAGGAGTAAGAAGGGCTGTCCCAGGAGGGAATATACAGGGTGGGGGAATGTGGTAGAGGTAACTCTAATAACGAGCACTGGAGACAGACGTAGATGTTAGGTAAATAACTGATATATAGGTTTGTAGATAGATATAGAGATATATCACTGTGTAGTCATTATGCTCACCTTAAATAGAATTATGTATGATCTAATCTTATCTAATTGTGTGTCCTTTATGTTGACACTATTAGAGGGCTTTTGAGCTGTATTGTCCACTGTTGGCAATATGACAAGACCCAAATGTTTTAAAATTAGACCCAAATGTTTTAAAATTAGACACTATGGAACCTGACAACAACTACCTTATTAAGGAAGGCTCCAAAGTTATCAGAAAATGAAACGTTTTCATTGTCATTACAGACACCAGAGATTCTGTTCTATTCTTATCACTTCTTATTTCCAAAATGAACTACCAAATTCTCTGGGATCATAAGCTACACACATATCTATCATTTAAAGAATCTTGGTGAAGGAAAAACAAGTGGAAGTTAAAAGGCAACATAAATAAAAATAAGAGTTCAGGTGCTATAGCCCTGTCGAAGCATGAAAGTGAAGAATGCCTCTCATTGAACAGTAGTGCGGAGATAAACCCGAAAGCACTTGAAAGAGTCTAGGACTAAATAATGAATGAACAGCACGCTGAGAGAGGTGGAGTTTGGGGGAATCAAAATACTTATAAACAGCGTTTCCTAAAGCGTGCAACTCTGAGGGCGCCAGGCGTTGGTAGAGTGGCCGCGGCACCGTCCTCAGATGGATTAGGGTAATCACCCACACAAAGTTACCGAGGCCAGGATAAGGGTTTTTTAATAAAAATGTAAATGTAACCTGAAAAAGAAATTATTTCTTCCAAACAAACTGAAGCTTACTGACAAGGACACTAGTCAGCAGAGGGAAAGCCAGAGGGGAGTTTAAGTCAGAGTAGCCACGTGTGTTCATTTGAGAATAGCTTCAATTTTTGTTTTCATATAATGGGACCAATTGATCATTAAGAAAGGCTGATAAAAACATCAGAAGTATAAAGGGTAATCTCTGAATTGAAATTTAGGGGACGGATTCTTAGAAAAAGTATTAGTTAAATGTAAACCTGACAAAATTTAAGAAACATCCAAATTATAAAAATCCCATTCAATGTGTTCAACTAATAAGATTGTAAAATTAAAGAAAATGGAATGGAAGTTGTAAATTGACACAAAAAGGCTGTATATTTTGCATGTTCTTATAAATGTGTCTTTGTGTTTGTGTTTGTAGTCAAATACGTATGTGATTTTTTTTGAGGTAAGGCAGAATATATTTTTCTTACTCTAACAACAACGAAGTTGCAAATGTCAGAGTTAATGACAATTCATTTTAGGGATGAATACCATGAAAATAGATATTTTTAAATTTGTGTGTGTGTATGTACACACATGTATGCGTGCACGTTTGTGTATGCGTGCACGTGTGTGTGTGTGTGTGTGTGTGTGTGTGTGTGTGTGTGTGTGTGTGTGCTGGTCCTGGGGCTTGAACTCAGGGCCTTGCTCTCTCAGCTTTTATGCTTGAGACTAGTACTTGACCATTTGAGTCATGCCTGCACTTCTCAATTTTGGGTGGTTAACTGGAGAAAAGGGTCTTACAGATCTCAGCTTCCTCGCTGGCTAGGATTATAGGCATGTGTTACCAGTGTCTGGCTAGTTTTTCAAGTTTAATTGATCACTCATTGAAATTGTTTTCTAGAGAATTGTCTTTTTTTCTGAAAACAACAACAAACTACTGTGTCATAATAAAAATTTAGGATACACTATCTATAACTGAATCATTTGGGTTTTTTCCCACAGTGTTAAAATATTTTGTCTTCAAATTAAAAATACTAAGTGGAATTCCTTACTGTTTCCTGTCTCTTTTAGACTTATCACTTCAGAAAACATCATGCACACTATTAGGTAAATGCAAGAATATGACTCTGCCTGGAAATGAAGTCACACTCAATAACTTAGGCATAAGCTCCAAACACAAGAGGGCTGAGAGTTTCTATTTGTGACCTAACTAAAAAAATCTAAGGGAAAGAGGAGACAGAAAACAGTGGAAGAAACAGCTAGGAAACAGTGGCAGGCACCCAGGGCCTGAGACAGAGCCTCGTGAATCACAGTGTCACAGGGTAGAAGACAGAACACTTGAGACACCATTCCCTAGTTCCTTCTCACTGAAAAGTGAGTACTTCTCAGATGAGGAGCTGTGTAAGTTTTTAATTATAAAACACTGATATTTTCAAATATAATCTTTACTATACTTGGAACTCAGCCACCAGTCTGATGAATGTCATATTGTAAATGCTAAAGCATCATTTGCTTTTCCTAATAAAGTTGTTCAAGAAAATTCTGCTTCTCAGATTGCAGGTGTCTGTCTATTTTGAACTAAAATTGCATCCCAGCACATTTACTATGAGTCTTGGGAGACAGACTTGTCTATAATCATATTGTAATTATCTATTTGTGCAATACTGAATTGCATTGTGATGAACAAGAAAATGTAAATCTAGCTATAAGTCAATGAGAATAATAGTAATACTAATGATAAAATAGCGCTTGAATATGTGCAGTGATTTTTTTTTTTGTCAGTCGTGGGGATTGAACTCTTAGCCTAAGCACTGTCCCTCAGCTCTTCAGCTCAAGGCAAGCGACCACTTGAGTCACAGCACCACTTCTGGTTTTCTGGTGGTTTATAGGAGATAAGAGTCTCAGAGGCTTTCCTGCCTGGGCTGTCTTTGAACCACGATCCTCATATCTTAGCCTCCTGAGTAGGTAGGATTATGGCATAAGCCACTGGCTCCAGGCTTTGTGTGTAAGAATATTTATTATTATTATCTTCAATTTTAATGAGGATGTGCTTTTGTCCAAAGTAAAACAGCCACATGGAAGGGGTCAGGTACGGAAAAAGTAATGAGCAACCAGGCTTCAATAGATGAATTTGCTAAGAAGAAAGAATCATTGAAGGTGTCTCTGACTCCCTTCCCCTCATTTAGTATTTAACACGTTTCCTTGAGTCTGAAATCTTGGAAAAGATTTGTTGGGCTGAATTGAAAAGCACTCATGGCCATGAGATCTAGGAACTGAGCCACGTTTTACAGAAAACTAAAAATTAGGAAGATTCACACGCCCTTGAAAATAACCAAAAGTCAAGATCTTAAATCCCGAATGTCTCGTCAACATCTTCCATTAGGTGTAATGGTCTCTTCTTTTTCTCTTACAAAAAGTGAGTGGCAATCTCATATGTGCTTTCAAACAACCTTTCTTTTTTTTTTTTTTTTTTTTTGTTTTTTGTTTTTTTTAAAATTTTATTTTATTTTATTTGAGAACATACTGTACAGAGGGGTTACAATTACATGGGCATGATAATGCATACATTTCTTACCAAGCATTGCAGCCTCCTCCTTTGTTTACCCTTCACCTCCCTTCCCGGCCTCCCCCCTCCCTCCCAACCAATCGTACCCCCCCTCCCCCCCCCCCCACCGACATTGTAAAGCTGGTTTTGACATGACATTTTGTACTTCTCATTGTTGCAACAGGTCCACCTGAATCCTTAAACGACTTGTTTGTCCCCATCTCCTCCACATGTTATACTGACATCAAATATAGTGAAAGCGGGGGTTACACTGTGGGGGAGGGACATACAAAGCAACAAGGAAATAATCTTATAAATGCGTTAGAAACACATGCATGAAAGAAACAAAAACATTAAAATACATATTTGAGGTTTTGTTTTCCTAACATCACATTATCTGACTTTTTCCGCTTGACTCATACCTATACTAGATATTGCAAATAAGGGAAACCATGGGACCTATGTTTCTTTGGGCCTGGCTTACTTCACTTAATATAATTTTTTCCAAGCCTTTCCATTTCCTAACAAATGGGGAAATGTCATTCTTTCTGATGGAGGCATAGAATTCCATTGTGTATATATACCACATCTTCTTGATCCATTCATCTACTGAGGGGCATCTGGGTTGGTTCCATGTCTTAGCTATGGTAAATAATGCTGCAATAAACATAGTTGTGCTGGTAGCTTTAGTGTTGCCTTGTTTGTGATCATTTGGGTAAATGCCCAAAAGTGGGATTGCTGGGTCATTGGGGAGCTCTATGTGGAGTCTTTTGAGGAACCTCCATACTGCTTTCCAAAGTGGTTGAACAAGTTTACATTCCCACCAACAATGAAGTAAGGTTCCTTTCTGTCCACATCCCCTCCAGCATCTGTTGTTGTTAGAGTTCTTGATTTTTGCTGTTCTAACTGGAGTGAGGTGATATCTCAATGTTGTTTTGATTTGCATTTCTTTTATGGCTAGGGATGTTGAACATTTCTTCATGTGTCTATTGGCCATCCTTCTTTCTTCTTCAGAGAAGCTTCTCTTTAAGTCTTTCGCCCACTTACTTATTGGGCAGTTGTTTCTTTGAGGATTTGTTGTTGGGTGGTTTAATTTTTTGAGTTCCAAGTATATTTTAGATATGAGACCCTTGTCCGTTGTATGGCTAGTAAAGATTTTCTCCCAGTCCGTGGGCTTTCTATTGATCTTGCTAGCTATGTCATTTGCCCTGCAGAAGCTCTGCAACCTTATACAATCCCATTTGTCCAGCCTTTCTTTGATTTGTTGTGTTTCCGGGTCTCTATTCAGAAAATTTCGGCCTGAGCCAAGGAGACCCAGGGTTTCTCCTATTCCATCCTGTAATGTTTTCAGAGTGTCTGCTTTGAGTTCAAGGTCTTTGATCCATTTGGAGTTGATTCTGGTGCAGGGTGATATATAAGGATCTAGCTTTAGTTTTCTACATGTAGTTAACCAGTTTTGCCAGCACCATTTACTGAAGAGGCTGTCTGTCTTCCATTCTATTGTTTTAGCTCCCTTATCGAAGATTAGATGGCTATAGGTCTGTAGGTTCATTTCTGGGTTTTCAATTCTATTCCATTGGTCCTGAGGTCTGTTCTTATGCCAATACCAAGCTGTTTTGATTACTATGGCTTTATAGTAGAGTTTGAAATTTGGTATTGATATTCCTCCAGCAGTGTTCTTTCCGTTGAGGAGCGTTTTTGCTATTCGGGGTCTTTTATTGTTCCATATGAATTTTTGGATTGCCTCTTCTGTTTCCTTGAAGAATGAGGGTGGAATTTTGATAGGTATTGCGTTGAATTTGTAGATAGCCTTGGGAAGTATTGCCATTTTCACGATGTTAATCTTTCCAATCCAGGAGCATGGGAGGTTATGCCATTTTTTAAGTTCTGTGTTGATTTCCTTTTTCAAGATTTTAAAGTTTTCATCATAGAGGTCCTTCACTTCTTTAGTTAAGTTAATTCCTAGGTATTTTATTTTTTGTGGGGCTATTACAAATGGAGTTGCTTTCCTAATTTCAGCCACACTTTTCTCATTGTTGGCATACAGAAAAGCCATTGATTTTTGGGGGTTAATTTTATAACCTGCTACTTTGCCAAAGTTTTGAATCAGCTTGAGTAATTTGGGAGTGGAGTCTATGGGATTCTTTAAATACAAGATCATGTCATCTGCAAAGAGGGAGAGTTTTATTTCTTCTTTCCCTATTTGGATCCCCTTTATGTCTGCATCTTGTCTTATTGCTGTAGCTAGGCATTCTAATACTAGATTGAAGAGAAGTGGAGAGAGTGGGCATCCTTGTCTTGTTCCTGAGTTAAGAGGAAATGGCTTTAGTTTTTCACCATTGAGTATAATGCTGGCTGTAGGTTTGTCATATACAGCCTTTATTGTATTGAGGAATGTTCCATGGATTCCTAATTTTTCCAAAACCTTCATCATAAAGGGGTGTTGGATCTTGTCGAATGCTTTTTCTGTGTCTATTGAGATAACCATGTGGTTCTTATTCTTGCTCCTGTTGATGTGATGAATATATTAATTGATTTGCGTATATTGAACCAGCTTTGCATCCCTGAAATGAATCCTGTTTGATCGTGGTGTATGATTTTTTGGATGAATTGTTGAAGTCGATTGGCCAAAATTTTGTTGAGAAGTTTCGCATCAATGTTCATCAAAGAAATGGGTCTATAGTTCTCTTTCTTTGATGAGTCCCTGCCTGGTTTTGGGATGAGGGTTATGATGGCTTCATAGAATGTGTTCGGTAGTGAGCTTTCTCTTTCAATTTCATTGAAGAGTTGGAGGAGAATTGGTGTGAGCTCTGCTTTGAAGGCCTTGTAAAATTCCGCTGTAAAACCATCTGGTCCTGGACTTTTCTTAGCTGGGAGGTCTCTTATTGCTGTTTCTATTTCAATGCTTGATATGGGCCTGTTAAGATAGTTTACCTGATCTTGGTTTAGTTTTGGCATGTCAATATTTGCTAGGAAGAGGTCCATTTCTGTCAAGTTCTCAAACTTATTAGCATAAAGTTTTGAGAAGTATTCCCTTATAATGTTCTGAATCTTGCTTGTTTCCGTGGTGATGTTTCCATTCTCATCTCTGAGTTTATTAATTTGGGTGTGTTCTCTTCTTTTTCTGATAAGATTTGCTAAGGGTCTGTCAATTTTGTTAAGTTTTTCGAAGAACCAACTCTTTGTTTTGTTGATTCTTTCTATAGTTTTTTTTGATTCTAATTCATTTAATTCTGATTTAATTTTGATTATTTCTTTCCGTCTACTGGATTGGGGTTTATCTTGCTGCTCTTTTTCAAGGAGGTTTAGATGTGTCATTAAATTGTTAGTTTCAGATCTCTCCAATTTGTTGATGTAGGAGCTCAGAGCTATAAACTTGCCTCTGAGTACTGCCTTTGCTGTGTCCCAGAGGAGCTGGTATTTTGTGTGTTCATTTTTGTTGAATAGCATGAACATTTGAATTTCCTTTCTAATCTCTTCCATGACCCACTCATGATTCAGCAGTGTGTTGTTCAGCCTCCATGTGATACCGGACTTTCTTTGGTGGCTTTTGATGTTGAGTTCTAACTTTATTCCCTTGTGGTCAGAGAGAATGCAAGGTATAACTTCAATGTTTCTGAATTTAGACAAGTTTGCTTTGTGGCCTAAAATGTGGTCTATTTTAGAAAACGTTCCATGTGCTGCTGAGAAAAACGTGTATTCTGATGCTGCTGGGTGAAATGTTCGGTAAATGTCTGTTAAGTCTAGTTGATCTATGCAGCTGTTTAGATCTGCGGTTTCTCTGTTGAGTTTTTGCCGAGTTGATCTATCTAGTGGGGAGAGTGGTGTGTTAAAATCCCCAACGATTAATGTCTTTGGATCTATATGGGATTTGAGGGAAAGTAGTGTTTCTTTGATAAATTTGGGTGCTCCATTGTTTGGCGAATAGATATTTAGAATTGTAATATCCTCCTGAAGGAGAGGCGAATAGATATTTAGAATTGTAATATCCTCCTGAAGGAGAGATCCTTTAATTAGTATGTAGCGACCTTCTTTATCTCTTTTCATGAATTTTAATTTGAAGTCTATTTTATCTGATATTAGGATTGCAACTCCCGCCTGTTTATGCGGTCCGTTTGCTTGGTAGATTTTGTTCCAGCCTTTAACATTAAAAATGTGTTTGTTTTTATGGGCAAGATGTGACTCCTGCAGGCAGCAGATAGAAGGGTCTTGTTTTTTAATCCAACTAGACAGTCTATGTCGCTTGATTGGAGAGTTCAGTCCGTTAACATTAAGAGATAGGACTGAGAGGTATTTGGGAGTTCCTGCCATGTTATCTACCTTCTTGGGGGCTGCGAAAACTGGGTTCTTCCTATGGTTCTTGGATTCTCAGTTTGGGTGCAGTTTCTTGGCCTTTATTGCGGTCTTGTTGGTTTTCTATGTGTAGGACATCTTTAAGAATCTTTTGTAGGGCTGGTTTGGTGGAGATGTATTGTTTCAATTTTTCTTTGCTATGGAAGGTTTTTATTTGGCCTTCAGTTATGAAGGAGAGTTTAGCTGGGTACAGTATTCTTGGTTGATAGTTGTTTGTTTTTAGGGCATGGCATACATCATTCCAGGCTCTTCTTGCTTTGATTGTCTCTGCTGAGAAATCTGAGGTGATTCTAATTGGTTTCCCTTTATAAGTGATTACCCTTTTCTCCCTGACAGCTTTAAGGATCTTTTCCTTGTTCTGAGTTGATCCTGTGTGGATTATAATGTGACGGTGGGATGTCCTATTCTGGTCTGGTCTATTTGGGGTTCTAAAGGCTTCTTGTATCTGGACAGGCCTATCTTTTTGCATGTTTGGGAAGTTCTCTACTAGGATCCTGTTAAACAGATTTCCTAGACCATTAACTTCTGTTTCTAGGTGTTCCTCTACACCCATTATCCTTAGATTAGGCCTTCTGATGGTGTCTTCCAGGTGTTGGATAGATCTATCATATTTCTTGGACTTGTCTTGTATGGTTGTATGTTCTTTCTCTATAATATCTAGGCTGTCTTCAATCCCTGAGATTCGATCTTCTGCATGGTCTAACCTGCTGTCAAGACTCTCTACTTTGTTTTTTATCTCTTTTCCTTCTAGTTGGTCAGCTTTGATGGCTTCAAGTTCTTTGTTGAAGCTCTGTTTTAGGTCTTGTATGAATTTCTTTACTTCCTTAATTTGGTGTTCAGTGTTTGTCCTCAAATCGCTTAGTTGATTGGTTATGGTTTCTTTGGGCTCCCATTCCTTCTGTTGGGTTCCATTCAGCATTCCCTTTGTGGTCTCCCTGACTTCCTTCAGCTCTTTGTTAATGGATTCCATGAATGCCTTTAGTGATCTTTGTGTGTTCTCTACCTGGTCTCTCAATTCCTGTATTACTCTTTGATTTGCTTCCTCCCGTTCGTGGGATTCCTGCAGATCTCTTTGAGTGTTCTCAGCCTGCTCACGCCATTCCTCCCTTTCTCTTTGAGTATTCTCAAGTTGTTCACGCAAATCCTGTATCAGTTTTTGAGTAGCTTCCTCACGCTTATGATATTCCTGTATAAACTTCTGGGATGCCTCCTCTCTCTCCCTATCACGCTCATACAGAGTCCTTTGTACGTTGTCAAACTTTTCATTTATCATGTTTGCCACCAGTGTTTGTAGAGCTGTTTGGGAACTCTCCTCTGGATTATTCATTATCTGTTCTAACCCCTGATTATCAGGATTGGGAATTGAGATACCCGAATTTGCCATTTTTCTTGTGTTTTTCCGGCTTACTCTGCCCATTTGAGATGAAGATAGCACCAGTTTTGTGCTAGAACACTATCTTAAGGCAACCATCAACCAAAGTTTGCATTTGTACAGTCAATAGTCTACAGATACAATCTAGTTCAACAGATACATCTATTTGACATCAAACAACTATATGTTAAAGCACTTCGAACCGCAGAGAGGAATTTGGAAAGCCAGAAATTATTAGGGTGAGGAAGAGATGTGGGTAAAAAATAGGAATAGATTGGTGTGGGGAGGCACAGGGAGAGTTAACTATGTCCTAATCACAATGCAGGAAATAGGTTGGGTAGGATGTAAGTAGAGAGAGAGAGAAAAAGAAGAAAGGGAAAGGGGAATGAAAAGAGACCAGAAAAAAAATAGAAACGTAAAAATTAATGTTATTTTAGAGATTAAAAGACCATCTATTTATAGAGGAATATGAATATGTTGAGAGAAAGGGAGGGACATAGAGGAGATGAGAAAAACTTTAAAAAAATGCTTAAAATATTGTATAGGTATAAAGTACTGCTATTAGTGAATTTAAGTCTCAGAGGTTTTGAATTGAGTAATAAGTTTGTGGATTAAGTGTGTACACAATGGGGGATAGGGTCTACTGGTTAACTACGGGTTTATCTGAGGATGTGCAGGACGAGAGTTAAGTCACATAAAGATGAACAAAGAGGAAAAGATGGAAAGGATAGGAAAGTGAGAAGAAAAGATCAGAAGTTCAGTAGAGCTAGAAAAAAAAACAAAAAGATAATTAAGAATGAAAGAAAAAGAGAAAGAAGACAAGAAAAGAAAAGAAAACACACATTCACGTATTCCTAAAATAAAAATTATAAGAGGAGAAGAAAAAAAAAAAAAGTTAATGGAAAACAATTATTTTTTTCAGAAGAGGCAAAAATTAAAGATTATTAAAAGTTTTAGAAAAGCAAAAAAATTTTTTTATATATATATAAGGTAACAAAAAATGAAAAAAAAAACAAAACAAGAAAAAGAAAAAAAGAAAAGAAGAAGAAGAAAAAAAAGTTCTTTGATTTTTTTTTTTTTTTTTTTTTTTTTTGGGAGGGGTGGGAAGAGTCCTGTATCTCCCTTTTGTCTGTAACCAGAGTCTGGTTGGAGTCTCTGGTCAGCTTGAGGTCCTGTGGCTGGATTGGTTTCTTAAGTCAGTTTGTTGGAACAGGCAGGAAAATGCTCTGCTTTACCCAAGATTTTGAGATCCCCCTCCCAGGTTAGTTTACTGGGAGGGTGATCTGCTTTGAGAATCACAAAAGAGGGGGATGCAGTGATGAGGCTAGGTTCTGGGTAGAGTTGAGGTCTTTCAAGGAACAGTAGCTTTTCCCTGGGGCTATTTTGTGAAAAAAAACTCACAGCACCCAGCCTGGAGCCATTCTCAGGGTTTCTGTTTTTCAATTGATTGTAGTGGCTGCTAGAGGGAGGGGCAGCCTCTGGCTCTGGCCACCCAGCGAGGAGAGCCACTCCAATGGCTGGTGCCTGAGCTGGGCGACCCCTCCCTGGATGGAACTGAGTCTGTGAGGTCACCTCACCGCCAAGTTCCTGTGACCTGCCAAATGTCTAGCTCTATTCCAAGGCCTGAGCTGGAGCTAGCCGCTCCTCCGAGCTTTGTCGGTATCCAAGATGGAGATCACCGGTGCTGGGGGGGGAGGGGTGGCCTTCCCTCCTCTGCTCCCAGAGGAGTGAGGAAGTGGGGCTTCTACTCACGCGGAGTCTTGGATCCCGGGTCGTCTCTGGTCTGCAAACTGCAGGATGAAGTTGTCCGCTCCTTGTCGGTTCTTGCTGGTGTTGAGTAGAATCCGCTCGTCCGCTGCGTCTGGCTCCTTCGTCCCAGACTGCGTCTCAGGTATGCCTCCGCGGCGGTGGTCGCCGCTGCGACCCTGCCGCCGCAGCGGCAGCTGCTCAGATGTGTCTGCTTGGCTTCCCCTCTCTTGACTAACTCTCTGTCCTGTGATGGCACGCTTGGTGTGATTCTCTGGCTTGGGACTGTTCACTGGAACTCTGAAACTGTTTTCTATGCAAGAGCTTGTTCAGATTCCAGCTTCTCCTCCGCCATCTTCCTGGAACTCCCTCTCAAACAACCTTTCAAATGATCTTAAATACCTTCAGTACTTCTAAGCCTCACTCATATGGCTTTGTATTCGGTGTTTTGTCTCTTAATATTTCAGAGGGTTTTTAGAAAATCTGTTACAAATGCTCCACCTTTCTCCTATCAAGAGCAGAGATGATAAATATTCATTGCAGTTGGTGCTATGCTGTTTTCTTGACCTTTAAAGTTCCATCAGGTAATCATTTCATAAAGCAAAAAAACAGAAAGCAATTTTTTCCCAACAATAATTATCTGGAGTAGACACTCCTAAGATTAAACATTAGACTCTGTCAGATTTGTTGGTGTTGTGACTGCAGTGTCTGAGCGGCGGTACGACAAAGAATAAAATTTTCCAAGCATTCCTTGTAGGTACAGCTTAAGCAGAAGCATGGCTATAATAATCTTGTTTTCCAGATTGAAAATTCCCATGACCACCTTCTAAGGGATAGGCTTTGCTAACTTTTACCATCGGCTCGTGGGTACCTTGAAACAGATGTTAACAATCGCCCCAGGGCCTACTGACCCCACTCCCACCTCCTGTGCATAGAGAAGGCCTGGTCTGGCTTGCAGTGAGACTTCTGCTGGCCTCTAGCTTCCAAACCCGCATCTGAACTGCAGCCAGGAGCAGGCCCCAGACACCAGCCGCCCATCCCCTCAAAGCTCAGTGGGCCGAAGCTGCTTCAAGTAGGTGGTTGGAAACGTTTCCCCTCTAAGATTTAGAGAAGCACCAGGGACAGGGTGACATTTCCTCAGCCACCTCATATCAGTTCCAACTTGAGGCTCTGTCCCAAGCTAGTGCTAAAGGTCAGAGTAAGCCATTTTCCAGGGAAATTGTTCTTACATATATTGCATGGAGAGTGTCTTCCATTTCTTTTAGACCTTGTTTGTGAAAAAAATCTGTGATTAATTCTCTCCATTTTTAATATAATTAGGAATACTTTGAGCAGAAATTATAGATCATATCCATGAGCAGCTTTCTCCATTTTTTATTGCCGATGAAAATGTAAAAGCATACTTAGCTCCCATATCAAAAGGTGTGGGTTATCATAGCATGGCTTTCTGCATTACTCTCAGCATTGTACGTTATCAATACTGAATTTTTTAGAATTCCTTACCTTGCAGGTTATTCACCCCTTTAAAGTGACATTGTTTCTTGCAACTATACATTGGGTATAAATGAAATCAAGTGGCATGGTGATCTTACCGACAATCTTCCAAGTGAATGATCCAAGTTTCCAGCAATCGTAGCTTCCTCAGCGTATCCCTAGCCCAGCTGCGCGTTCTGCGTTCTACCCCACCGCTTCCCGGCAGGCAGGCGCCCTTCTACGCGTGTGAATTTACTACTGAACACCAAATAGAGTTTACTACCGAAAGGCAAAGTGACTTCACTACTGGAAGGGCAATGGAGTTCCTCTCATTAGGCACACATGCATTCCAAGAGAGAAAGCTAGAAAGGCATAGTTCTAAGGCTTCTTGGTGAGCTAAGAACATCATGACCTGGCTAAAAGTGAGAATGTAAATAAATCTGAAATAGTAGCAAATGCTTCAATCCTGTGGTTACCAGTGTTAGCCTGGGTCTGATGAAAGCAGGCAGGGTATTTGGATCACTTTGAACTACATGATACATAGTATCACCAGAAAAATACAAAAACATCAAGTACTCAACACATGTCTACTATTTTTAAACTTTGATCCATAGAGGAGGAACCTGTCTTACAAAGTCCCTCCAGCGAGGTGAGGGAGAGTTTGACGATGGATAAATGAGACGGATGAGGCTTTTATTTCTGTATGAGGTAATGCAAACTCCAACATGTGCACCAGAGATAGTGCATTTGTAAAAGATGTCATATAATTTTAAAAGTATTTGTAGAATTAAAATGCAATACTGGCTGAGAAAACAGCTTGCCCGTTTATGAAAATTGGTCACATATATACATATATTTTTGTCACATATATGTGTGTGTGTGTATATATATATATATGGACAGCTGGTGTTTTTTGAAATAAAACCTAGATCATTATGAAAATAGTCCTTGTATCTAAATTGCACAGAAGACTATGCAGAACTTAGACTATTTGCATTTGTGTAGCCATATGTAGATTTAATAATTCATCAAACACATTAACCTAAGCAGTTTGAGAAGAAAGAAGAAAATTATGAAGAGTAATAACATTTTTGTAATTATTATAATCATGTAATAGCTTATGTTACAAAGGGCAAGATGAACCTAATTTGGTTCATCTTGAAAAAAAACAGTGAAAAAATATTATTTATATGCATCATTCACTGAATGCAGACCACTAATTGTTAGGGGCAAGGGATAGAGATTGTGGTATTATATTTACAAATATTACATTTCATAGGACTAGTATGTCAACAGGCAGATGAATACTTTAGATCTCACTTAAGCACTTTGACATGTCCAAGATCAACTTACATTTTGATTCCTAGCCTCCGATCTAGAACCTGCTGAATGCCAGGTGACAGTATACAACTCAATATTTGGATGTGATCTACTGAAAATTGTGATGTCATCAGAATGGTCTTATCATTGCTAGTTAATTCCTTTATGGTTTATTTTTTCTCTCCGTATCATTTTAAGCTTGATTCTGAAAAAAATATGAACAATATCTATGTAAAATGTATTTTAAATTAATTAGATATTTAACTTAAAGTGGCAAAAATGTCTAGGAAGAGCAAGAGTCTAACTCTAAAGTAAGTACAGAGACACACACACACACATACACACAAATAGAGCAAGAGTGAGAGAAAGAGAGATTGGAAAACAAGATTCAGGTAGCAAGTACGTACTCATGCACAGTAATCATACTTTACTTTCTTTTCTCACTCAAAGATTGGCCATAGGGCTGGGAAGGTGGCTCAGTGGTAGAGCGCTTGCCTTGCATGCATGAGGCCCTGGGTTCGATTCCTCAGCACCACATAAGCAGGAAAAAAAAGCCAGAAGTGGCGCTGTGGCTCAAGTGGTAGAGCGCTAGCCTTGAGCTGAAGAGCTGAGGGACAGCGCCCAGACCCAGAGTTCAGGCCCCACGACCGGACCAAAAAAAAAAGATTGGCCACAGTTTGGCTCTAAGCCTATTAATAGCAAAACAAATCATAGAATATGATTATAGGTCCATCAGAGAAGGAAGAGGAGGAGGAGCAGGAGGAGGAGAAGAAGAAATTGATGCCATAATTTAGTTCTGACACTAATAAAGAGAAATTTCTTTAAGCTATTTCAAGGAACTGGCCCTACATATATACTCTCTATCTATCTATCTATCTATCTATCTATCTATCCAGTCCTGAGGCTTGAACTCAGGGGTTGGGCACTGTCCCTGAGCTTCTTTTGCTCAAGGCTAATACTCTACCACTTGAGCCACGGTGCCACTTCAGGCTATTTGATGGTTAACTGGAGATAAGAGTCATACCCACCTTCCTTCCTGGCTGGCTTTGAACGCTAATACACAACTCTCAACCACCTTAATAGCTCTGATTACAGCATTATTAGCCAGAGTCTAGCTGTAGCATAATGCTTAATATTATTAATTTTACGAAGTAATGTGTCACACTTAGATGTATTTAGATATATTCATACTTTCACACTATGTGCTTTTATTTTATTTTATTTTATTTATTTATTTATTTTTTTTTGGGTCTGGTCGTGGGGCCTGAACTCTGGGCCTGGGCGCTGTCCCTCAGCTCTTCAGCTCAAGGCTAGCGCTCTACCACTTGAGCCACAGCGCCACTTCCAGCTTTTTTCTTTTTGCTTATGTGGTGCTGAGGAATCGAACCCAGGGCCTCATGCATGCAAGGCAAGCGCTGTACCACTGAGCCACCTTCCCAGCCCCACACTATGTGCTTTTAAACCATACCCACACATCTGTATCATGATTTCTGCTCCCCCAGCAAGTTCTCATTGCTACCTCCAACTGACTTCATTCTGCTTCATTGTCTTTTTGTTTTTATGTTGATTTGCTAATGATATTTGTCTGACTATGCCCTTATTTTTACATTAAATGATTATTGTGATCATGTATCAAATACTGCATCGAAGAGTGAGTTACTGTTAAATATCTTCATAATTTTGAAAATTTTCAAAATTAGTGTAAGAACATGCAGAAACAATTATTACATTTTAAAAATCATATTTCAAATGAAGTAATTTTTGATTATATATAATCAAGTTTAGAACCTCTTTATTTCTTTTAACAAAGTGAAATTTATTTTTATAAAATTGATTTCTAGATATTCCTAGTTTCTCAGGCAATGTTCTAAGTCACAAAAATATAAAAATTGAGAATTTGTAAGATACTAGAACCAGTAAGAATTTGACATTTTTGTTGCTGTTGGTCATGGGGCTCAAACTCAGGGCCTAGATACTGTCCCTGAGCTTTTTTGCACATGGTTAGTGCTCTACACTTGGAGCCACAGCATCAGTTCTGGTTTTCTGGTGGTTACTTGGAGATTAGAGTCTCTTGGATTTCCAGCCTGGCTTCAAATGTTTCCTCAGTAGCTAGGATTACAGGTGTGAACCAGCTGAGTAACCAGGATTACAGGTGTGAGCCATCAGTGCCTGGTTGAAAACAACTTTTTTTTTTTGGTCAGTCGTGGGGCTTGAACTCTGGGCCTGGGCACAGTCCCTCAGCTCTTCAGCTCAAGGTGAATGCTCTACCACTTGAGCCACAGCACCACATCTGGTTTTCTGAGTGGATTATTGGAGATAAGAGTGTCACAGAGTTTCCTGCCCAGGCTGACTTCGAACCTCGATCCTCAGATCTCAGCCTCCTGAGTAGCTAGCATTATAGGTGTGAGCCACCGTTGCCCAGCTGAAAACAACTTTTTAATAGTAAAATTTACCAAATATTTTATTTTCACAGTATATTGAATATTGTTGAAATTTGGCAGGTGGTTATTTCGTTGGTTTTTCTTGGTTGCGGATTAGAAAAACCTCTAAACTTTATTTTATAACAATACTTTAAAAATAATTGTGACAAATTCAGAGCATCACATAGAGTTTTCCCTTATTACTACTTAGGGAAAGATGACATCTGAGAATGGTAAGTTTTCTGTGTGGTAGAAGGGAACAGGATATTGTACTTTGAGGTGAGGAGTTAGGATTTGAGATTTACCACCGAAATGTGGATGCCATTGAAGTGAATGGATGATCTTTTTAAAAAAGAAAGTACCATCACTCTGCATATGGGAGCTAGTTAAGTAGAAGAATGCACTGTGGTGAGATTTAAATCTTCATGCTAGAGAATAGATTCACACATAAACGCCAAACTCAAGACTACCTTGAGAAATGAACCTGCTTTACAAAATAGAATTAAAGCTTTGTTAGGCATGCATAGAGAGCCAAGCAGCTAAACATTTTCACTTGCTAAGAAAACAAACTTTAGAACAATGACTAAAAGACCTTCTTTCAATTTTGATTCCAACCGTCTGCATTGTACTGCACAGCTATCATCTCTGCTGCCACTGTAATTTTGTTTAAAAGTCTATTTAATAGCAGAGTTGCTTAATTTAACAGATAAATATGTAGCATACTCAAACTTGCATTTCAGACAGACAAGTTAGTTTTTAGTATAGTTGTCTCACACAATATTTGACACATTCCCAAGTAGTCATTTACTTGAAATTCAAGTTTAATTTGATGTCTTCAGTAAATTCTATTTGTGGCATTTTTCCAAGAAACTAAATAAATTGATGAAACACAAGCTGGTACACTGAGATTAACAACTTCCCTCAGAACAGCAACTTGCCTTCCTGTTCCTGTGTGGGCAGTAAGATTAACTAAAAGAGTTCAAGAAAATACATTGCCAGGATTTGTAGACAGAAGATGAAGGATGGAGCCCATCTCTGAAATTGATGGTGTAGAGGGCTCACACAGCTACTTGGACTTAGCTAATTCTTGCTTCTCTCATTTTGACAGTGCGGAGAATTTGCTTTGTAGCACAGCATTACTCTAAAAAACATTCACCTGGTATTTATTCAACACTAATATGTCTGAAATTTGAAATACTTTGTCTTTAAAGCATTTTAACTTCATTGTGGTTTAATACCCTATGGCTCCTTCAGTGCAAAGTTTCCCTGAAATCACTGGGCCTAAATGATTTCAAATGCCTGATGTTAATTAATTTCAGGTCCTAAATGTTACTAACATAGATGAACATAAAATGCCAAATATGATGGTCTGCTAAAAACATCCATTAATACACCTCCCCACCACACATACGTATATATATATAATTATACTTATATAAGTATAATTATATATATAATTATAATCTAGATACTTGAACTTTGATGCTGCAGCATTTGTGTACCTTTTTCCCCATTGACAATTTTAAAATTAAGGAGCATGTGCAGAATTAAATGTAAAAGAATTAAGAAACACAAAATCTCATTCTTTTCATATTTTCATATACCATATTTATATACTATACTTATAGCATTATATTATACCTCTTCCTAACACTATATTTGTACCATTAATACTAAGTCTTAGTTGATCTACTCTATAGCAGTCCTTGGTAAGCACTAAAAAAACACATTTATTGGATTTTCAGATGACCAAATTATTTGAGCTGATCAAACCACTTCTGGTTTCCTGGTGGTTAATTGGAGACGAGAGTGTCATAGACTTTCCTGTCCTGGTTGGCTCTGAACAGAGATCCTCAGATCTCAGCCTCAGAGTAGCTTGGATTCCAGGCGTGAGCCACTGGTGCCTGGCTTGAGTTCCCTTTCTAATGCAAAATAAAAGTTATTTTTTTATAAACTCTTGAGATGTTGTATATTTTCAAGATCTCTCTGAAAGTAGAAAAGGTTTAATAAGTAAGGATAGATAGATATTCTGTGACAAGCATCAGAATGCAGGTTGTTTGTTCTGATGATTCATTTGTACTTTGTTTCAGACTGTCCCAAATGAACATCAGAGGGCAGAAATCAGGTAAGAAACACTTTTTGTAGTAAAATATATGTGAATTTTTTTTTGGAATTTCTCCGTGTTTATCTCTCTATTTTGCTGAAAGTATAGGTGAAACAGTTCTTACTCTCACTGGCACACAGAGCAGAACTCCAACAACTTCTAAGTGTCAATGGTTACATTTTCACAATTGTACAAAAGGGTCATTAAAGTTTTGGTACCTAGAAATCAGCTTTACGTTACTATAACAGAATACCCCAGGCGGCTAACCGTCTAGAGAAAAAATAATTTAGCTCACCGTTTTTGATATTTGCAGTCACATCGGGTCCTTCATTGTCTCCATGAAGCCTGGCATGAGCTGTGTGGCCTCACGGTAGCTAGCAATGGCAGACCTATGTTTTAAGGAAAGCAAGTGACCACATCTTAAAGCAGGAAAGACTAGTCCCATGACCTATTAGGAGGACATGGCCCCAGGGTCCTAAGGACCTCCCGCCACCTCTTCAAGCTCCACATCACCTTCCAATATTACCACCCTGGAGACTTAGCCCTCAGCCAGGATGGACCACTGGTGTTGTCCAAACCTCAAAACCCTGGCACTGGTACCTCAGTCCTGTTATCCTAGGAGGGTAACTCCTGCTATCTCAGGAGGCTGAGAGCTAAGGATTGTGAGTCAAAGACAGCCCAGGACAGATAAATCCAAGAGATTATTAACTCCAGTAAACCAGTAAAAGATGCTGACAGTGGAGTGTTGGCTCAAGTAGTAGAGTACCAGCCTTGAGAGAAAAAACTAAGCCAGAGTGCAAGGCTCTGAGTTCAAGTCCCAGAACATACACATACCAATAACATACACAACCTAGCCACAGATTGTGAGATATTTGCAAGACACACTGCAGAACTTGTTACTAAACATTCAAGGTCTTTCTCGTGTCTAAAGAATAATTTTTGCTGTAATTAATGCAAGCAAGTCCTACTCCTTGGCTCTTTCCCTAGGTTTACAAATGGACATTATTTAAACTGCTAAAATGAATGGATACAAACATTGTGCATCAAATGTTATAGTCCATTTATGAACTTAGTAAAGATGCCCCATACATCACTTTAAAACAGTCACCCCAAACTAAAGCCAAACCAAAAGCTTCTATTATCAAGGAAAGATCACTTACTCATGGTGTAGGTAGTCAACAATATAAGAAAAAAACACATGTTAACAATGAAATTCTGCCCTGTAATCATTACTGTCAGAATTTTAGAGAAGTTGAGAATGAGATCATAAATGTCAAAAGTATTTCTAACTAGACAAACCTAAGAAGTGTAAAGTATCTTCTAGCTCTAAAACTTATGCAGGACAGAATCGACGGAGGCACTAATGGACAAGTTCAGAGCTGCTCCCCTTCCCTCCAGACTTCTGAGAATTTATAAGAGTAAAGTTGGGCAAAAAAAATAAATAAATAAAATCAAACCTAGGGAGGGGAGGAGGATGGGACGGGATGGGAAGGGGAAACAACGAGGAGGCAACAATGCTTGATAAGAAATGTACTCGTTATCTTGCCCATGGAATTGTAACCCCTCTGTACGGTATTCTCACAATAAAAAAAAATCAAAACTAATCAAAACAAAAAAAGAGCAATTGTTTATTTTCAGGACCACATAAGACCAGGAAGCTCATCTGGTACAGGAAAGGACAGGCCAGACCTGTATGCCCTTTGTATACTTCTCATGGGCTGCCCATATGCATTAATACATTTTGTATGGCGCAAGAATGGTGTCAGAGATCAAAGTGTTCTTGGTAATAGAAAGGCCCCAGCCCAGTCTTGCAATACGCATTCTGCCTGTGCCACTGTTAGAAGATGATTGCTAACATTTTAGGCCCAGCTGCTCTTAGACAAATTTATTTCAACAAATAAATTAAAAACAGGGAACACAAGCCAGGCGTGGTGGCTCACGCCTATCATCCTAGCTACTCAGGAAGCTGAGATCTGAGGATCACAGTTCAAAGATGGCCTGGGCAGGAAAGGCTGTGAGACTCTTATCTCCAATACACCACTCAGAAAACCGGAAGTGGTGCTATGGCTCAAGTGGTAGAGTGTTAGCCTTGAGCTGAAGAGCTGAGGGACAGCGCCCAGGCCCAGAGTTCAAGCTCCTAACTGACAAAGAAGAAGAAGACAAGGAGGAGGCGGGGAGGGAGGAGGAGGGGGGGAGGAGGAGGAGAAGGAGGAGGAGGAGGAGGAGGAGGAGGAGGAGGAGGAAGAAGAAGAAGGTGAAGGTGAAGGTGAATATTTTACATACGCTTTAATGGCAAGAGCAGATATTTCCTGAACAAGAGGTATTTAAGGATTATTATTTTCAAATTGGTCTCTGCCTCTTGAGTACCTAGGGTTACAGTCTTGAGCCCCTACAGTCCTCAACTGAACAGAGATATTTAAATGAAGAATCTGGAGGAATTAAAAGAAAGCAGACAGCTGGAGACTATGACTATAAAATCTACATTTAATGAAGCAGAAAATCAGTGGAAATGAACATTTAATTTCAGAGGTATTTATTTGAAGAAATCAACAAAAAGAGAAGAAATGTATATGCAATTATGAATAAGGCTTAAAATGATGCTAATATAACAAGATGAATATTAAAGTAAATATCACTGTGTAGTAGCAAACATCTGCTCTCTGATTTATGTTTATTGTTTTATGTTTATTAAAGCACAACTAGGGGATGCTCTCACTTATGCACAATATTACTAAGCTATATAGAATACCACATTTCAATGTAAATATTAAAATAAATAATGCAAATCATTTTAATAGTTTTAGAAGATGAAAGTTCAGATTTGCATAATTAGTCTGTGTGTTGGTTTTTCTGTTGAGTTGATGAAGACCCAAATCATCCTAAAAGTAGTAACATATGAGTTTCAAAAATGTCTGATTCTGTGTACAACAGAGTAGAGGAAATACTTTCAAAAGAGTTTCTCTACCTTTGTCCCAGGTAAAATCAATACAGTTTATATATATATATATAATATATATATTATATTATATAATACATTTATTTGATTTTGTATTTTCAGATGTTTGGCTACAGAAGTCTACTTTCCAGGCATTTGCCTCAAACTTCTACCCCAGTAGCTGAGATTATAGGTTTACCCTACCACACTAAATTCTAGAAATTCTTTACTTTTTAAGTAAGGCATCAGAGGCTCACAGTTGTAATCTTAGCTACTCAGGAGCTTGTGATCTAAAAATTAAAGTCATCCCAGGAAGAAAAGACTACATGATTTCATCTCTAATTTATCAGCAAAAACCTCGGATGGGGATGTGGCTCATGTTGTAGAGCACCATCCCTGAGAAAGCAAGCTATTGACCATTTTGTACAATTGTGAAAATGTAACCATTGACCCTTAAAAATTGTTGGAGTTCTGCTCTGATTTATCAGAGAGTGTAAGAACTGTTTCACCTACACTTTTGGCAAAACAGAGAGATAAACAAGGAGAAATTCACATACACTTTACTTCAATGAGAGTTTCTTTCCTGATTTCTGCCTTCTTCTGTTCATTTGGGACAGTGTGCAACAAAATACAAATGAATCATCAGAACAAACAAGCTACATTCTGATGCTTGTCACAGAGTCTCTAGCTATACTTACTGGTTAAAACTTTTCTACTTTCAGAGGGATCTTGTGAATGCAACACATCTCCAAGAGTTTATCAAGAAAAGAAACCTTTGTTTTGCATTAGGAAGGGAACTCAAGCCAGGCGCTAGGGGCTCACGCTTGGAATCCTAGCTACTCAGGATGCTGAGATCTGAGGATTGCAGTTCAAAGCCAGCAGGGTCAGGAAAGTCTGTGAGACTCTGATCTCCAATGAACCACCAGACAACCAGAAGTAGTGCTGTGGCTCAAGTGGTGGTAGAGCGCTCACCCTGTCTCAGGAAACAAAACAAATCTAGGCCAACCATAATTCAAGCACAATGAGACTCAACGAGACCCTGTTTTAAAATTCAAATAAAGCAAAAAGCTGGGGTATAGCTCAAGTAGTACAGGCCTACGGTTCAGATTCCAGTAATTCAATGGAAAAAAAAAACATGGAGGATGGGGATGAGCATGAGAAGGGGGGAAGAGGAGAATGAGCAGGATGAAAAGGAGAAAATTTTGAAGAAGGCACATAATTATTCATGAAGCACTGTTAGAATTTTCAGAATTGAACCACAAAAATATCATACTTTATTTATAAACATAATGTTGTCTCTGTTTCAGTCCATTCATATTAAAATTATTTGTATTGCATTTGAAGTATATCTGAGGGTGATTTGTGAGGTTCTACACAATCTCATAAAGACTGTTACATCCTCAGCAAAACTTGAATCTGTACTTGTATTTGTTTGTGAGAAGACAGGTTGGTGACATGGCTTCACGCGTTTAAATGAAGCTTCCCAGATGCAGTGTTGTTCTGATTTAACGTTTCTCAGTCTATCTGTACCCACTCACTAACTTCTAATTCCCTGGCAGCCAATAAAAGACAAAAATAATATCAACAATTATTTTATAAACATTTTAATCACCTCAAAGTGTCTAAGAAGCCAGCCAGACTCAGTCCTATCTTTCTCTGTCTACTTTTTGAAAAAATAATCCATATCGAGTACATACCACTCTCCTGTGAAGAAGCATAACTCATTTGAAAGACAGCAGCATATAAAAATGGCCTGAGTAAGGTAAGGGTACAGGAGATACCAACATACAGGAGTTTACTTGAAAAAAGAAGCTTCTTGTTCATAATAGCTATATAAATGTGGTGAGTAAACAATATAGGAATATAAAACTATGAATAATATATAAATATTAAAAATGTAAAAATGTAAAAAAGCCTTCCATCTCTTCCACACAAAGCACCATCTCTCGGCTCCAAGTTTTAGAATGAGGCAAATCTGTGGCTTCAGGTGAAAAGCTGGGGCTCCTTGTTACAACAAAGGCTGAGACCTGACACGCGATCCGATCACTTAGGGAAGTTAGGGATAACAAGAATGGCTGTAAGCGAGGCTTCAGCCTGATATTTCATCATGAGTGTAACAAAGAAAAAGAAGAATGGCCGGAGAATGCACAGGAAAGTGACATGTGTGTGTTTAGATTAGAAGTGAGGGTGAAGTCATCTTAAACCAGTTTAGTCTATCAATCCTTACTAAATGTTCAGTTTAAAAGATGGCCCAGAGAAAAGAAGCAGCAGCCTCAGTAACGAGCTTGAAAGAGATGACACAGTCAGTGTCATAAGGAAGTCCAATGGCCACCAAGACAAAGGCCGCGCCTTGCAGGCACTCAAATGTACAGCACACACCTCACAGCGGTGAGCGTGTCCCTGCTGCGCACACAGGGAGTCTCTGTTTAGAGGCTGAGCTGGACGTGCGCGTCAAGGGTGAGCCAGTGAGTGTGTGGCCCTTCCCCGTGCTGGCCACTCACTCTCTGGCTGGAGGACAGGAGGGTGGCCTCTCAGTCAGCCCCGGGCCATGGGAGCAGGGCATGGGCAAGCACACCTCCTCCCAGCACGGACCAGCGGCCACCGCATCTTCAGCCCTCCAAAGGCTTGGTCTGGAAGCGTGGTGAAGAAATGGAGGAAGTGAGGTGAATCAACTCTGCGCATGATAAAGAGACTGACCCCCTGGAGCAGCCCGCTAGCAGGAGCCTGAGTGAATGCGAAGGAAGCGTTCCCTGCTGGCCTGGACAGTTCAAGACAGCAGAGCCGGGCCACCTTGCTCCAGGAAGATGGCCACCTCGTACACCAGCACAGTTACACAGTCCCCACCACCCGCTCGAATAACAGGAGTAAACGCTTGCCAGGCTGCTATTCGGACCCCACCACCTGTTATTTACCTCGGGTGGAAGGAACTCTAATCATATCTTTCATGGCCTCTAGGAGTTGGCTTACAGTGACTGTAATTTCAAATTGAGTCTGTCAGCGAAAGGCCTGGACACCTGGAAGGTGTGTTAATGTAAAGGAATGCCATGCTGTAGTCAGTCACCTGCAAGCCTCCATTGAAACACAGTCAAGAGTGTATATTTTCCCTGAGCAGCACCTGTGATTTACATACAGTTTTGATACTATGTTTCTCACTGAAAGAATGAGTAGTTGTGTGCAGCATATTATTTAAACTTGTGTTTTGTGCTGAGTAGGATGCCAATGCATTTGAAAATAAAAGATGCTTGCTGTAAAAAAAAATTCCTCCCACAAGTCCCCACGTGTTGCAAATTATATTTCCAAACCCTTTCCAGACAAGGGACACACATCAACTCAGGAAAATCGCTTGCTAAACAGCAGTACAGGGCTCACTGATAGCGCCTCAGACAGGTGGGCTTCTCTGTTTGGCACTAAAGGCTCCTTTTGTCTCTGAATACATAAGAAATGCAAGTTATTTTCTCGAGTCATATATCTGAAAGAAATTCATTTTACATATTCATATTCTCACCTCCTGGCCACACCTTTGACAACTGTTTATTAATTTCACCCACATACTCAGCTGAGAATCAATAATACATTTTTAATCTTAATTCATTGTTTATAGAGAAAAGTGTCAAAATTGGGTAACATGTTACACTAGTATGTATCACTTACATAAGACACTTGTTTACTTATGCAGTAGAGGTCATTTGTTTAAAAAGAACTAGATATATATAAAGGTCTAGACTAAAGAAAACTTTGCCCATAGGCTGGGCTCATCTGCATCTTATGTAGCTTCTAGTCCTGAAATGTTGCTTAGTATCTGTAAGATGAACATAAGAATTCTGTCCTCAGTAGTTGAGTGAATCAAGAAAATGTGGTAGGTATCTGTGCAGTGGAATTCTGTGCCTCCATCAGAAAGAATGACACTGCCCTAGGTGTGAGGAAATGGAAAGACCTGGAAAAAAATCATGTAAATGAAGTGAGCCAGGCCCAAAGAAACATAGGTCCCATGGTTTCCCTTATTTGCAGTGATTAGTTTACATCCAGGATAATCTTATCAGATGAGCAGAATAGCTATGTACATATGACCATATAAGATGATGCGAAGTGAAATGAACTCCAAGATGTGGACACAAGAGGTTTTTCTATGTTGTTGCTTTTAATGTACCATGTGATTTTTTGTTTCTTTTATACATTCTTCCCTGTATGGTATATCCCCTGTTCTCACTGTATTTGATTGTGTCACTATTTGAATTAGGGAAGGTGAGGGGAACAGTGGAATGGTGAGACAAAGGACAGGGGGAATCAATGCCACAGTGTTCTACACAAGACAATATGTTAGAAATGATTTGTATAACTCAGGGTGGGGCAGGGTGGGGGGAGGGAATGTAGGAGAAAAATGAGGAAAGGGGTAACAAGTTTGACAAGAAATGCACTTATTACCTTATGTAACTGTAACCCTTCTGTACATCACTTTGACAATAAAAAAGTTTATATATAAATATAAATATATATATATATATGTATATATATATATATATATGAATTCTGTCCTGGAAAGTTTGTTGCAAATGCTCTGTTGTTGAAGCCTCTCCACTACTATCAGAGGGCTAGAAAATGCTACTGCTTACTTCCCTGCTATTCTTCTGCCCTTAGTAATTCTCTGGGTTTCTGTTTCATCTTTAATGTGAGCCATGCATATTTATTTTTTAACAGGAATGTCATATGATCAATTTAAGGAAAACGTGCCAATTCTTTACTTTATGACAATATTATTAAATCTTTTGGAATAATATTACAAATCTGTTTTATTCATATAGTATTTTAGTAAAATTGTATAATGTTTAATCTATTATATTTCACAAAGTTTAATATATATATTTAGATTATACTTTATAAGTATAAATATGTTTTGATAAATGAAATATAGCTTTTTTGTTGTACATTGCATTTTTCAAGTTGTGTTAGCAATGATGAAAATAAATACATGTGCAATTTAATTTTGCACTCTATTTTATTTTTTCAGAATATGTTTCTAGAATGAACTTCAAAAATTATACATATATGTGGGTATATACATACATTATACCAGATATAGCTGACAAAGATTTTCTCAGTCTTTGATTCAAGTGTGAAATCTAAATAAAAAGAATAATTTATAATTTCTTGAATATAATTGACAGGACATTATTTACTTTCATCTCATTTTTATTGAATATGTAAGGCCAACTGTTATTTGTGACTTTAACACATGATTCTAGAAAGAACTATTGAACTTGTTTTTGTTTGTTTATTTTTCTATTCAGACCCGTTTAAAATTACAGCATTCTCAGGCCCTGCCACAGGTATTCTGGCGGCTGAGATCTGAAGTACAGGAGAGTCTGTGAGACTATTATTTCCACTTAACAAGCAAACAGCCAGAAATGGAGCTGTGGCTCAAGTGGTAGAGTACCAGTCTCCAGAGGAAAAAGCTAAGGGACAGCACAGTAACTTGCTCTAGGAGAACAGGCACATAAAAAATACAACAATAACAAAAAACAACTGCATCATTGTTTTCAAACGTCCATCATTTCCTACAATCCGATCTTTCATTTTTGACCTGAAGTCAAGACAAATTTTGTAATTATTGAAGAATTATAACCAGATTACTGATCTGCATGTCAAAATTGTCCTATAATTTTTCTCAGTTCTTCTTTAAAACTAGCATATTGAGGGCATGTGATACACTTCACCCTGCTTTACATCTTACTGCACGGTACAAACTCTGACAACAGGAATTATAGCAAAACTCATTTGAAGTCAACATATCTGGGTAAATATTGAAAATGGAATTCAATTTTTAATACTATTTCAATAATTTATGTCTAGCTAAATAGGGAATAAAAATAAAGTATAGGCTACATTTCCCCTGAGTACTTTATCTTTTCATGATTATACATACTTAATATAGACCAGGTTTTTCCTATACACTGTGCTTATTATCTGTTTACCTGGAGAAGACAACAAGGGAAACCTGTTTGACTCGGGAGCTTCGTGCTCCGAAGGCAGTGCTGTGTGGCTGGGTGTCAGGGGAATACTGATCTCCATTATGGGGCCTCCAGAACATTACCTGACTCATAGCGGAAAAATGAGCTTGTCACACGAATTGGAAAATTGCTTCTTTTAAGAATTGCTTAATGGGGTAGAAGAACACGTACCTCATAAGGCTGGCTTAAAAGTTAATGCAATCTAGGTCCTGGTACAATGGTGAGCAAACTTGGGTGAATCTTGGATTCTAAGAAATACACTATTTTTTTTTTGGCATTGAGTTAATTTCTTTATGTATTTTGAAATCTGGCCCCTTATCGTATGTAGGTTATGAATATTTTCACTTTCTCTAGTTGCCTTTTTATCCTGTTATTTATTTCTTTGGTTACTCAGACCTGTTTCTGTTTTCTGTGAACCCTTTTTATCTATTTCTTCTTACTGTTGTTTGTATTTCAGGTGCCTTATCTTACTTGCCTGTCCCTCCACAGCCCTCGGGGTTATTAGCTGATCTGTCAACATTATTTCCACTGCCAATGCTTCACATAAAGTATAATGCAATTGTATAGACTAGATTTGGGGTCATGCTCTATTCCTCAAACCATCTATCAATGTAATCCTTCCAAACACATGCTGGTTTTCAGATAATTATACTTTTTCCATTTTTAAGGTGTAGTTGATAGTAGGGATCACTAGAAACTAATCACAGCTCAAAGGTTATAAAAATAAGTGATCACCATTCACAAAGAAATATTAGGCTCTATATCAGAAGGGCTTTACAAAAGAAAATGTCCCAGTAAAATGTCTGGGTTCATCCCTACACAATGTAGATAGTTCTTCCTCCACTTCCTCTCTGTTCTAAAGTATCAGTAAGGACACTGATGTGAAGCAATTTGCATAAACATATACCTTGTCTTTTTGAAAAGAAATCTGAAAATATGTATATAATGGTGAATATAGCATCAAAAAGATTTTTATAACAGCTGAGTGCATTGGTAGTAACTCAGAGAAATACTAAAGGAAGAAATCGGGGGAGAATGTGGCTTCTAGGGAGAGGATAGGGGGCACTTACTCCAAAGCACCCAGGGTTCCTCTGCCAACTGGGGTATACCAAGACCAAGAAACTGGTTTTGAAAAAAGCTCTACCGCAGTGACCATTTCACTGTATGAAATAAAAATCTCCCTCATAGCTAACGTACTTGCCCAGACTCACCGTGGTACAGCTAAACGAAGGGAAAAACAAATATTTATCCAGAGAAAACGAATTTATTCTCACTCTTATTGGGAGTTAGAATTTACTGCATATGGATTGAAACGTACAACAAGTGTGAAAACACATTGAGAGAATCATTTCAACTAATTTAAGTTGTAGTAGATAAAGATGTGACTTACATTGGGAGAAACAGACCATAACTCATTTTTCAAATAATTCCAACAGACTGAATTCCAAGGTTACTAAACTCCAACAAAGTACAGTCAACTGATTTTTTACAAGGGTACCAAAATTACATGACTAATAGGATTAAACATTTTAAGTGGTACTAGGCAAACCAGAAATCTACATATAAAAAAAACTGCCAATAAACAAGTAAAACTCAATAGAAGATTTGAATACATAAATATGTAAAATTTCTAGAAGTAAAATATAAAGAGAAACTCTTGTGGACATAGTCATTAGCAAGTTATTTTTTATATGACATCAGAAATACAAGCAACACTAGCAAATTAATAGGACTGCAGAAAACTGAAACAGGCCTGGACAACTAGGAAATACTCAACAGAATTAAAATGCAACAAGAGAATGGAGAAAAATATTTACAGACCACATCTGATAAAGGGTCAATTTTCAAAATGTGTAAATAGCTATGGCAAACAACACAACAGAAAGCCTTAGACTGAAGGATTTTAAGCAGATACTTCTGCAAAAAGAGATGTACAAATGGCCAAGAGTTATATAAGAAGGCACTACCATGTATGATAAGAGAAATGTAAAGAAACAGAGTGAGGTATCAATTTACATTCTTAGGGTGGATATCGTGTGTGTGTGTGTGTGTGTGTGTGTGTGTGTGTGTGTGTGTGTGTGTGTGTGTATAAATATGGGTCAACAATGCTGTAGAAAAACCGTGATTCTTCTCCACTGTTGGTAGAAAGAGAAATGTCATATAAGCCATAAAAACAAGTCTGGAAGAACCTTGCTATGATTCGATCATCTGCTCTTGGGTTCATCACCAGCCTGGCTGCTCAGGCCCCTTGGTGTCTGTCCAGGGACTGGGATTCTGAGCTGACCCGGGCACCTGCACCCCAGGGCCTCGGCTTTGACTGCCTAGCCAGGCTCCTTTTGCAGTCTCAACCATTACCCAGAGATTTGGAGAAGCAGAGCTGAGGGTGTGAGCTAACAACATGTCTGAGCTCAGAAGTGCACAGTGAAGAAAGAACCCACCATGAAAAGAAATGCTGAGCTACAAGAAGGAAGTGCAAGCCATTCAACAGGCACAATGTTCGTAGACCACTGCCTATTACAAACGTCACAGAGGAAAAATGGAACCATAAAGATGACTAGAAATAACTTAAACACCAATCAAAGGGAACTCGAAAATCAGAGGGAAGGCTTTCATGGAGATCTGATATATTGTGAGAGAAATACAAATTAAATTCAGCAAAGTTAGACGTGGTTAAGTGATCAACTTCATACAGTAAATTTAATGCATGCTCACATTCTAACAGCAAGACTGAAGTGGTGAGCATAGATTGTGTGCCCCCAAACTGATATAGAAGGTTGAGAATTAGAAAGCCAAGAGCATGCACACACACGCACGCACACACACACGCACACACACACACGCGTGCACACACACACACACACATACACACACTGCCCTGGAGTGAAAGCCAAGAGGCATCTATGAATAGTTGTAAAATTATTTAGAAAATGTGATTTTGCAAACAGATCGATGGGAATGAGATGTTTCTCCAGTTTTATGCTCTTTCTCTTTCTGTCTTTATTGGGCTGATCATGTTCTGCAGTTATCATGTAGAACGAAGGGGCTCACGGGAGCCTCTTTGTAGCTTGCTCTTTGTATCTGATTTTTTGAGGAAAGTTTCTTTAGCATAACACAAAAGCACAAAGCAATCTTTTGTAGATACCCATTACTATATTAGAAATGTTTAAGAAATGCATAAAGTTAGCGTTGAGAGTGTGTTTGAAGTTATGTCTTTTAGCCTGTTAATGTTGCTGTATATGTTGTAGCACATATAGTGAAAACATGAATTCTATTGGGCATAGAGGAAATAAATGAGTTTCAAGACGTTAATATTTTGTGTAAGGGCAGTTTGCAAAGGCTGGGGATCTAGATCAATGTTAGCATGATTGTTAGCATTTTAGCAATCCTACATTTCATCCCTAAAATCCACTGGGGGGGGGGGGGGAGGGGAGTAAAAGAAAAGGATAAAAAAGAGCAATGTAAGCTGTGTTCTGGTGGCTCACACTGTAATCCTAGCTACTCAGGAGGGTGAAATCTGAGGATTGCAGCTCAAAGCCAGCCCAGGCAGGAAAGTCTGTGAGACTCTTATCTCCAATGAACCACCAGAAAACTGGAAGCGGTGCTGTGGCTCAAGTGGTAGAGCACTAGCCTTGAGCTGAAGAGCTGAGGGACAGCGCCCAGGCCCAGAGTTCAAGCCCCACAACCTACAAAAAGGAATCATTTTTTATATCTATATTATGATTCTATTTTAAAAAAACTAAATAATATGTTCTATTGGGTTAGATTTATACTTCAGTAAATATGATCAACATGAAACTGGTTCTACAATGTCCTTTATTTTCATTTTGCTGGCCCTGGGGTTTGAACTCTAGGTCTGGCACAGTCCCTGAGTTTCTTCTGCTCTAGGAGAGTGCTCTACCACTTGAGCCACCACACCATTTCTGGATTTCCTGAGTACTTTGAGGGAGACAAGAGTCCCATGGACTTTCCTGCCCAGGCTGGCTTTGAACCGCGATCCTCAGATCTCAGCCTCCTGAGTAACTAGGATGACAGGCGTGAGCCACCAGCACCGGGTCCAGCACCTGACTACAATATTCTTTCTTATGCTGAGATTCATTTCCTTAATTTATATCATCAAAATGTAAATAAGATTAAAATAGCTTACTAATAATGACATGTTTTTAAATGAGCCTATTTTATAAATAGTAAGTACTTTAAATCTTCAATGATTTTCTTTTGTTTAAAAGTGTTGACTAAAATGCTTAATAGTGGAATTATATTCAAATCTTAATGTGTGCCACACTTTGTACTAAGAAAAGCTGCTTTTTTCCTTTATAGACTAAATACATTAATTTCATCATATGTATTGCATTTTACCTCCTTGTGTAGATGGGGGACTGAAAATGATGGGTTACACTGATCTGTACAAGTGTCTCAGCTGACGCTATTTTTCTCTTTGGGCCCAGCCTCTTATTCTGCATGGAACTATACAACACACACACACACACACACACACACACACACACACACACACACACATACACACACACACACATGCAAACACATGCAAACACATGCAAAAACGCACACACACATACACATAAAGCAGTATATTCTGTCTCTTGATCTTTAGACCAACAATTTCTGTTGACTTAAATAAAGAATTTTAAACTATTATGTAAACAAAATGAAACATATAATGATGATACATTTTTCTGGGACTTGAGCCAGAATATAATGTAAACATACTGTAATCTATCTTGATTTAATTATTGAACTTGTAGAAAGTACAAATTTTGCATATATAAAAATTAATTATGAATAGTCTGTAAGTTTGCTCATTTCAAACCAGTGAAGAAAAAAGCATATTCACGTAAGGCCTACATTATCATGTACCTGAGAACAGAACTGCACGAATCATATCGTTCCTCAAAGAATATTGCCCTACCAGGAAACGCAGTGTTATCATAAACTTCTCTACGTCATCACGGTCTTCATCCACGTGTGAGGGCTTACACGTGCACTGGCTTTGTAAATACCCTGCTCATTAAATGTCGGCACTAAGAAATATCTGAACACAAAGTATTTATCCCAGGAAAATAATAAGAACAATTGCCTCCATATATCACTGGGAATTTTTCTGTCCATGAAGTAGTCTTGACACCAAAAAGCATTTTCTGTGATTAAAAAAAACAACAACAACCTACCACCATCAACAAAAATAATCTGAGATACTATTCCTTTGCCAAAGTCTGTAGCCATTAACTCATCTTTGATCTTAACCATAGATTCAAGAGCGGAAGATGGTGATGGATTTAAAATAGGTTTAAGGGCTGGGAAGGTGGCTCAGTGGTAGAGCGCTTGCCTTGCATGCATGAGGCCCTGGGTTCGATTCCTCAGCACCACATAAGCATAAAGAAAAAAGTCGGAAGTGGCACTGTGGCTCAAGTGGTAGAGTGCTAGCCTTGAGCTGAAGAACTGAGGGACAGCGCCCAGGCCCACAGTTCAGGCCCCATGACCAGACCCCCCCCCCCCCAAAAAAAATAATAAAATAGGTTTAATTTGTTCAATTTTAAAACAATGTATTCTAGTCACTATGAATTACACTTTGTTTTAAAAAACTTGAGTCTCACATCTTTTGAAAGTAGTACAGAATATATGGGAGGGTTGAATAATAATCTATTATATAAATATTATTTTTGTCCTGTGCTGATATGATCTGGGTTTGAATAATTAATAGAATTTAATCTAAAAGTACATCTGAAACACCTATCCACAACCTAAACATTAGAAAATTAACATAAATGGAATAGAAAAATAAACCAGAACTATTTAAATCTGTAACTTTAGTCATGTAACTGTTTATGCAAATAACCTCATTTATCATCATAGGAGTATTTTCAGAAGAGGAATATTTATAGGAGTGTTTTATAACAATCATAAAATATTTCATTAGCTTTTTTTTGTTTTACTACATTGTTGCTTATAAACTTTTGTGTGTGTGTGTGTGTGTGTGTGTGTGTGTGTGTGTGTGTGTCCTGAGGCTAGAACTTCGGGCCTGGATGCTGACGTTGAGCTTTGTGTTCAAGGCTGGCCCTCTACCACTTTGAACTGCAGCCCACTTCTGGCTTCGGGGTGCTTGAGTACAGATTGATATCTCACAGACTGTGCTGGTTAGGTTTGTGAGAACCACTGTCCTCTGAGCTCAGCCTCTGGAGAAGCCAGAATTACAAGTATGAGCCAGTGGCATCTGACTTTGAGAGTTTTAAATTAAAAAAAAATACCAATGAAATATAAACTAATGATATTAAATATCAAAACTAAATTCAAATAAAAGTTATGGAAGGCTCTCCCATTTAAAATATTCATCTTTTATATAAAGGTAGTCCCTAGTGCACAGAAAAGTGTAATATTTTAATTCTATCAATGAAATCAAGATCTGTGGAAATTTTAGATGATGTATTTTAAGTTTCTTTCTGAAATATAATTTAGTATGCAAAATATAAATATTTGAAGTTTGTAACTGAATTAATTTAACAAACAAGTAAAACTGCATACTTAATCAAATCCCCTTTTCTGAGCCCCAAAGGATTGCTTGTACGCACAGCCAGCCCCTCCCTGTTCCCCACAGAGCACCAGGAACCCTCCGTTTACTATGGGTCTTTAAAAAATTGTCCTTTTAAAGTCTTTAGTGATAAGCTTCCTTACCATTCAAAATACGTTGCAGATTCATTTCTATTCCATTATACGGATATATCTCATTTTGTTTTTACACCAGTTGATTAAAATTTAATTGTTTCCATATTTATTGCTATTTTCATCACCTGTGAGTTCACTTGTGAAATGTTTACATAAATTCTCCTGTGGTGTTTTGCCGTTAACACAGAAAAGAGCACTTAATGGGAATATAAAGATCTATAATAAACTTTAGAACAGAATCCTCTAAGCTAGAAAATGGATGCTACTGTTAGCTGAATATCAAAGTTAACTAAAGAGCTTCTGACATCTGGAATTTGATGTCTACCCCTCAAAAACTCCATGGTGTTATGTAAGGACCAGAATTTTATAAAAATGGCCTATGAAGCTGTAATAGGGTATCAGTTTTACAAATTATTATCTTACCTAGCTTTTGCTTAGAATAAATAGAAAACACTACTTCCTCAGAACATAGCTGGAGTTGCCCCTAGAACCATCTACACGTGAGTTACAGAGGCTAGAACTGTTTAAGTGAAGGAAATGAGATCAAACATCCTAATCCTGGCCATTTTAAAGGAATTTCCTCTGAGGAGAGTCTATTCCATTTAAACACACCAGACTCCTCAAAATGTGTTTGCATGCCTGTAATTAAATAATTACCAATAGGTTTACCTGAAGGAAAGTAAATATCATTGTAAAGTAAAAGGCTTAGCATTTCTCCCTAATTGACTTGAATATTAAAACCTTTGGAATCCTGGATCTCTGACCTGGTGTCACCATTCAGAGATCAGTTTAAGAGACTTTCTCCTCTCCCAGGATAAAAAGTGTTGTGGATTGCTGTGGGGGTAACAATGTTTCAGAGGAAATGGACTCATGACCTTACTCATGTAACTGTAACCCCTCTGTACAGTATATTTACAATAAAAATATATATTAAAAAGAGCTGTAGAGTTATTACCATGGCAACCTATTGTTTAAGAATTCTCTCTCTCTGTGAGTAAGCATGTTATTTCTCTGATTTTCAAAATTGATTTGTTTGATTATTGTGTTCTTTGGTTTAAAAGGTGGACTCCGGAAGTGAAGAGCTCTATCTTAACCTACCTCTGTTTATGGTGAATTGGGTTGAAAGGACATGTGGAAGAATAATAGAGGAGGAGCAAGGAGCAAAAGAGGGTAAAGCGGGTGAATATAATCTAGATAAACTACCTTATGCACATAGATGAATATCACCTAATCAACCTCATTCTTGTATGATTAATATAAGTGAAAAAATAGCATATGCTAAAGCTACATAAAAACGACCAGTGTAGTCTAGCTGCAAGAGAAAATGAAAACCTGCTGATTTATTCCCTGTGTGTCCTGGGCCACAAGGGGCTGATTTTTACTAGAATATAATCTAATCACAGATTTTAGGCATTTTCTTGGAGGCCAGCACTCTTTCGTGATTAGCTAAATGTGTGTGGCCATAAATCACTACCAATGGGCTATGAGCAAGCTTTTCTATCTACTGAGAAAAGCCTTTTTCTTTTTTTTCCAGGAAAGACAAATACCCTGGCCATTCACTCAAATTACTTGGCATCTTTTTAAGCTTTTTCCTTATTTCAATGGCATAATGCCCATAAAAAATACATTCCAAGTCTCTGATCAGTGCTGTTTAGAAGAGAAAAGATAAACCTGGAAACTAGCTATGCTAGAATTTATCTGGCATACACACACACACACACACACACACACACACACACACAAACACACACACACATACACAAACACACACACACATACAAACACACACACACACAAACACACACACATACACACACACATACACACATATACACACAAACACACACACACACACATACTCAGATATTTAGAATGTGAATTCTAATTTTAATTGGCTAATGTGTTAATGAGCAGACTTAGATAGCTTTGAATTTTGAAGAGAATATTACATTTCCACTGATGATAGTCCTAGTAGGGTAATCATTTTTTTTACTGGCAAAGCTTTGAAGGGCTTTTGTAGCTTAGCTCGTTTTAATATAAATTACTACCTTTTTATAGATATTAGATAAAGGGATGCAGAGCAGGGAAGAAGCAGTAAACTTCATACAATGTCATCTATTAGTGATTGTCTCAGACTAAATCCATGGTCTGTGGTGGACCTTCATAGGTTTCAGCTGCAAAGAAGAAACATGGTGAAGCAACTTTATCCAATTAGACCTAAAATTTCCTGGGGTCCTAGCTAGAAAAGCCAGTGTGGAGGACATCATTGCTCCAAGATTTCAAAAATGTTTATTCAAATTAAAGTAATTTGATAATAAAGTGTTGATATCATTTACATTTTTAAATGATAATGTCTTTATGTGAGTAAAAAAAGTGGGTCACTGAATCAACTGGTTACCCTATGGTTTTATCAAAGACAAATACTGGAAAGATGGACTTCATAGGAGTTTTCTAGAATAAGCAAACTTTGACTGTAGTTGACTCACAAGTATCGTTGACTCAGGGTTTTGAATTTTATTAAACGTAACATCTGTAGATCTTCTCATGTATAAAACATGTTGCAATAAAGTTTGCCTCTCTCTAAACAGATTGTGAAATACCCAGCGTGTCTGCTTACATTACAAACATGCCCTTTCAACTCTACCAGGAAAGTACTGCGGATTACACAAGAGCCACAGCTGTGAGTAGCAGGAGGTCCATGGTCACTGTGGAAAGGACATCTCTAAGATGTTTGCACACTTGACAGTGTCCGCTGGCACACTGAGCTTCTGCCTTAATGAGGAGGGTAGCATCCAACATCACAGACACAAACTGAATCTTGAGATGCACATACACTAGGTAATAACACATTCTATAAATTAGGGAAATGATGAGGATAACAATCCAGCACTGCCCTGTAGGTTCACTGGAACCACAAAGCGGTAATGAAGATAAAAACAGAACATACTACTAGAAAAATATATTAAAAGCCAGATAGATTGAGACATTTCTAGGATAGCATTTTTCCCCTTAAAGTTAGTAAGTGGAACAGATACTTAAAATAGATGGATACCAGTGATTCACACCCGTAATTCTAGCTCCTCAGAGAACTGGTATCTGGAGGATCAATGTTTGAAGCCAACTTGGGCAGAAAAGCCAGAAAGACGCTATCTGCAAAATAACCAGCAAGTGGTAGGATACCAGCTCATCAAACGAACAGAACAAGAATGAGACCCTAAGTTCAAACCCTGGTCTCAGAAAAAAAATACTTAAAACATAGGTAGCATCAAAACAAAACTGAAGATTTTATGCCACAATGTTTGCTTGTTTCTAAATCACAAATGCTTCCTTGCCTTGCTCCTGCAGAACATTGCCTCTTCCACAGATGACTGTCTATACGCTCACCTTTACAAACTGTAATGACAAAAACCATGTGAAGTCTGCAGGGATCAGATGAAAGCAGAATAGCATGCCACTCAGAATATTCTCGTAGAAAGAAAATTTGGGAAATAACACTTGGTCAAAAATCTTAAGGTCTCAGAAAATAATAGCACATCCATTTCCTTTCCTAGTAATTTTTGTTCCCAAATGTGTTGCTCTAACATTTGTAATTTTCTCCATGGTTTCTTAGAAACCAAATTCTGTCTCTCTCTCCCTACCTACTTCCTTCTCTCCCGCCTTCTCTCCCTTTCCTTTTCCCCTCTCTTTCTCTCTCTCCCTCCTCTTCTAGAATGGAATAAATTGGCCACTGAAAAATTATTATCCTAAGGCCTACCTGAATTTAAAATGTATTTTCATGCCAAGTTTAATTATAATTGAAATCCATATGAATAGTTCTCTGAATTTAAAGAAAAAATATATCTCCACACACAGGCATATACACACACAAATATGCATATGGTAGAAGTAAAAAAATGTGGTTTTACGGTCTCTTTAAAAAACTGATAGTCTACTGTAGAAAAGCTACTTTGTTGGAAAATGGTAATTTGCTGTATGGACTCTTGTTACTCTCAAGTAATAACTCTAATATTATGAACATAGTTTCGAACATATTTCTCAAATCCATGAGCTTGAGAGTAGAACTAATAATAGACATTCTCTATTTAATCACATTTATCTTTTTTCTTCTGGTTTTGTTTGTTTTGAAACATTTCCATTCCAGCTCCAGCAAGCAGTGAATATGTTCTGACCTATTTTCAGCATTGAGTAATTTCAATTTTCAGTGGCATCCTGTCCTGTTTTGTCTTATTTCCATAAATTACAATATAAATATTACAATTATATACATCTCAATAAAGAATCCTTGGTTTTAGGAAAAGAGCAATTTCTTCAGGAGTCAGGTTAAGGCTCCAATGATTTTTTGGGGGGGTGAGGGGGTCCGGTCGTGGGACCTGAATTCTGGGCCTGGGCGCTGTCCCTCAGCTCTTCAGCTCAAGGCTAGCGCTCTACCACTTGAGCCACAACGCCACTTCTGGCTTTTTTCTTTTTGCTTATGTGGTGCTGAGGAATCGAACCCAGGGCCTCAGGCATGCAAGGCAAGCGCTCTACCACTGAGCCACCTTCCCAGCCCCAGCTCTAGTGCTTTTTTTCTGGTCTCATCTGCTTCATAGAACTCCAGCTTCGGAGTGAAGAGGCTGTTAGCACAAGGGCAGGGAGTGAAAAGACCAGCCGAAGGAAGATGAGAGCTGACTCCGAGTTTCTACGTCCGAGCGGGAGACTATCTTGCTGTGTGACTCCAGGGAGGTATGAATTATATCTGAGTCTGAATTGCATGATTTTAAAAATAAAACTGTATTACGTTGCTAACGAAGTTCCCATTCTCCAGTTGGGTTTTTAGACATATTAGACCAGTATATGTTGCAGCAGAATACAAATTGCAAATGCTATATTGGACATCAATTTGGCCTTATCTTGTAAAGATGAAAAAGTACACACTATGACTTAACAACCCACAGCCCAGGAAACTTCTGGATGTGAGACAGGTTTTTATAATAACACTCAGAGCACTCACATCTTGTAGCCCAAAGCTAGAAATAACCCCATTTTCCATGAGAATAGTAATGGATAAACAATTTGCATGGAAATCAGAAGACATTACGTAACCTAATAAGCACATTACATAAAGATATAATACTTGAAGAAAAAAGTCAAGCATTACTTGATACAGAGAAAAAAATATGAATAGCCATTATTTAGGCCATACATATGTGATAAATTAAAACCAATAACAAAGAATAATTAGCATAAGGTCCCAAAAAGTTTAACTCTCTGATTGGAGAAAAAACTAATCAAAAGTCCTCACAAGACTTCCAGGATTTTACCTAGAGACCAGTTTGAAAAGATGCTATTCAATCTTTTAAGTTACACATTACATGTATAGTCATACATATAATGGCTTACATAGTAACACATACACATACGTACACACTTATTGGTCTTTAACTCAGGGCCTGGGTACTACCCCTTCATTTTTATTTTTATTTTTTGTGCTCAAGGTTAGTACTTTACCTCCACAGCTTCCTTTTTAGCTTTTTGGTGGTTAGTTGGTGATAAGAGTCTCACACACTTTCCTGTTTGCTTTGAATCCTCAGATCTGTCTCCTGAGTAGTTGGGTTACAGGTGTGAGCTACTGGTAGGGGAGGTGGGGCTTGAACTTAGAGCCTGGGTGCTGCCCTCAGTTATTTTGCTCAAGGCTACTGGTCTACCACTTTGGGCCACAGCTCCACTTCTGGTTTTCTAGTAATTAATTAGAGATAAGAGTCTAGCAGACTTTCCTGCTTGGGCTGGCTTTGAATGATGATCCTCAGACCTCAACCTCCTGAGTAGCTAGGATTAGAAGTGTGAGCCACCAGCATCTAGCCTACATTTTTTTCTAACTTTAAAAGTATCTTTAAAGTGACAAGATCAATGTTGAACAAAGATACCTTATTTGCTCAGTTGATTTATATTTACAGTAGCATCACTGTCCCTGGAAATGATCATGGGAACATCAATTTATTTTTACTCTGCTCAGATGTAGAAATTTCCACAGCTTGGAGTTCATCACTAGCCTTGGTGGTGATCAGCATGACACTAAATCTTATATCATCACTGCTTTAAAATGCTTCCAAATCCATATTCATGACAATTATTCATCGTTATTTGCTTGTCTAAGGTGCTTATCTGCCTATGACTTGGTTAGCAGCTAGGCTGATGGAAATTGTGGCTTAAGCACTTGAACTGAGACAACCATTTATAGTCTGATGTGAGGTAAAACCACCTTCTGCTTGTCTCTGTTTCCAAAGGTCCCTAGGATCTTCTTTCTTACTTTCTAGTTTTTAGTTTTTGTTTTTGAAAAGAATTGCTCCTAACCTTGAGACAGCTTTTATGATTAGGTATACAATAAACAAGAAAGCAAAGTTAACGTGGGGACGGAGAGAGCATGGGAAAGCCAGCAAACACACTGTGTAGAAGCCATTATCTCTTCAGTAGCTGGGCTCTCTGGACATTCTCCTCTGTGGGTAACTACTGGGTAGAGCATGTGTATATGAGACAAACTATGACTGGAACCAAAGAGTCCTTAACACAACTACCCCAAACGTTTAGATCTGGTGTGCAAGGAACTCCCAAGAGGGGACTGTCAACACCCAGACCTGTTCGGGTACACACTACCATGCAAGAGACAGATGCAAGTCAACAGTTAATTATGACTCCCAGAAGAATCTGCAGATAAGGGCCTGATTCCATGGTGCCATTTCAGACTTACCTTGGAACTTCCTGCATAAGCAGGAAGCTGTCACCAGCAATATTGTCCATGGTGATGATCTAAAGCAATAGGAGACATACCGAAAACATTTACAGATAGTAGAGTTGGCTTAGCCTTTCAGGTTGTAAGAAAATGATAATAATGATAGCATAATTGAAGTGTTATTTTTCTCTGCAACAGGTATTTTTCATTTCTATGATGAGGCAAAGATAAATATTACGAAGCGTCCAGAGCTGTGTGACCCAGGAGGGTTTAATTGAGTAGTTAGTATAACGGACTCCGTAGGGCTAGAGAAGGCTTTGACCAGAGAGAGGGGTAAAAACCATGAAACAAAATCAAGAAGAGATCTCTGAAAGGGCTTTAGACAAAACAGTGTTAAACATTTATAAATGGATGAAATCTTTCATTTTTACCTAATCAGGTCGAGATTGGTTTCAATTAGAAAACAGGTCTGTTTGAGAGAAAGATGAGTAAAATCTGACCAGAGCATTGCTGCCTCGTCTGCCATTTGCTAGCATTTATGGTAGACAAGAACAAGATGTATGGTTTTCTGTAGTCTCCTGCGGTAGAGAACAGTTAGTAATTATGAGTTCCTGCGAATGGAGGAGGACAGGCGTGACAGACGTGGGTGAAGAGGAAGCCACTGAGCACTAATGGGAGGCAGGGGAATAGTGGCAGACATTTCATGTGGGAAGATGCCTAGCGTACACTCTTTCCCTGTTAACTCTATTACAGGACCTGGAGTAGGGAGGAACTTACTGTTACCTCACAGAAACCACTGGGCTCAAAGAAAGTTCAACAAAGTCCATGAAGATGAAACAAAAGTTGAAAATGACTGAATTCGGTCCATGTGTCAGCCGCTGGCAACCTCTCTGGTGCCTGGTTACATTCTGAGCTGTAACACACACAAACAGAAGCCAGGGTGCCACCGGGCCCCGTGCTCACCCGCGCTGCCACAAGGTCTGTGAGCCCTTTTCTCCCCGTAGTTCATGTCCCCCGCGTGTGCGCTTCCTGAGTTTTCTGTCCAAGAATCAGAATGTGCAGAGCGGAGCTCATCATGAAAGGTCCATTCAAGTACATGTTCTCCTCTGCGGTATGTTGTCTATGCAAATACACACATGCAGATTAGAAAAGACTTTTCATACTCAGGTCCTGGTGACTCACAATCACCACCCTAGCACAAAGGATGCTGAGAGCCAAAACCAAGTTGGCAAGACTCTTTGTCTAAACTTCACAGCAGGAATCAAGGCTGGAGGCTGGTGGGCTGGTGCTCTACCCCCTGAGCCACAAACCAAGCCAAACCCCAGTACCACAAAATAAATGAGTAAATAAAGAACATTTTTGATATAATAATATTGCTTACCCAGAACATTGTCTATTTCTTTCCTTTTCTTTTTTTTTTAAAATTGTCCTGGGGCTTTACTTGGGTGCCTAGATGCTGTCCTTGAGCTTTTGTGTTCAAGACCAGAACCTTCCCAGTTGAGTCACAGCTCCACTTCTGGCTTTCTTTTTTTTAATTTTTGGTTAATGGAGATAAGTATCTCATGGACTTTCCTTCAGGAGTTGGCTTTGAACTATGATTCTCAGATCTCAGTCTTCTGAGTAGTTGGAGTCACTGGCACTGTTTTAGTTACACATTTCTAGATGTTCTTAATCCAAAATGTTGTTTTGGATTAAGATCTGAACTCAGGACTTTAGATTTGCTTGCCTTGCCTGCTTATATTTGGTGTTCAATCACTTGATCTTTGCCTTTAACCCAGCATTTTGCTGGTTAACTGGAGATGGGGGTTTCACACTCTTTCCTTCTTAGGCTTGCTTCAAACTGTGATCCTCCAAATCTTGGAAGAAGAGAACTGGGTCTAAATAACAACATCTTGTCCTCACTGCCCTCCTGGTGTCTGAAAAGCCTGAGAGGTAAAATAGGCCATTCTTTGAACTGCAGACACAGCATGTTTGTTTAGCCCCAGGACAATTATGCTGCAGAAAACTCTGGCCCCTGCTGTTCCACTGGATGGTTGGTTTGTTCACCCCTGATCATTCCCCTAAATGGTTTGCTTTGCTTATGTATAACACTTTTGTTAGGTTTGGCACCCACTCCAAACATTTGGGTTTTGCCTTTATGAGCTGTGTGCTAACTACATTCAGGGCGGCTACAGGTCTTGGGAAAGAGTCCACCCACAGTCACTGGCTTTCTAATATAGTCTCTCCCAAGTCCACTTCTCAAATGTGGCTTCTCTCAATCTTGCAAATGAATTCCCATTTAACAATTGCAGACACTTTAGTAGGATTAGAGGTAGGAGCTACGATAAGGTTTCATTGAGAACAAAAGTAATTGTCTACTCTGTACTGTTAGTAAAATTCATTCCCCCTTTTTATTTTTTGACTTTCCAGAAAACGAATGATTTTTAATCAGTTCTCAGACACTCTGAATATCATTGCCTCCCCTAGCCTGTTTACAGCTACAGTATGACAATTCCACTTCGATAAATTCCCCAGAGATCAGCCTCTTTTCAGTGATTTCTACTTTTGTCATTACATTTTGACAAACACGCCTCATGTAGCATTGTATCTATTAAAAAGCTCTATTTTCCTAGCTAGAGAGCCATTATTCTGTGCAGTTAGAAAATGTGTAATCTAGTTTACATCCACAACATTTAATATGTTGGAACTATGAAAAGAAATGAGTTATGGGAACGAGAATGCATCGAGGAAAAGACCCGGAGGCTTCAAGGCCCATTTAAGATTTCTGAAAATTCAATCACTAACAAAATGGCTCTGCCATTTCAATTTTTCTTGCACATTATGTACAGATGGCTTCCCAGTTTTATTAATGAGAAGAATTTTTAGATAATATTGAAAAGTATGCTCTAAGTGATTTGCGGTTTGGGGTGTGTGAAGAATTGCAGTTAAAATACTAAAAAAGATGATTGAATGAATGTGTTTCTGGTATTCATTTCCTGTCTCTTTTATGTGAGAAGGAAAACTTAGTTGTTGCTGTTTAGTCCTGAGTGCATCCATTTCCATACGAAGTGAATATCTTTAGCCAGGACTGTTCCCTTTTCTTTTATACATTTAGAAGTTGCCCATGCAGCACCACCGCAATAAACACCCATGACACCGAAATAATCACCTCGATTCAGCTTCTGTTCTCAACATATTTGGAAAAAAATAACCTGGAGGGAAAGATAATTCATCACCTCACTGTTTCTGCAACCAAAAGTCATTGTGGCTGTCAGACTTTCCTAATGTGGACTTTACAAGCACACACACACACACACACACACACACACACACACACACGTATATAGTATATATATATATAGTGTAGAATATATAAGAAAATGTTTTCAATACTACGAGAGAAAACAATCTTAATTAATCTTATGATTCTGAGCCACTCTTGAGATTGCGTCTAGGTTTTCATATAGTCTGTTTTATGCCCTGGATAGTATTAGATGCCAAACTGTTTGTCTCGTTAAAATGGCACTTTAAGATGGATCCTAGTCTTTTCCTCTTAAAATAAGATAATTTCCTTCGTGCAGTACTGCTTGACTATCTGTGTTTCACGGGCTGTTTTCATAGGAGTGTTTTTATCTTAGTGTACCACATTAACATATGGGATACTATGCAACACCCAGGGTATGAATACACTCAATTATTTTTTTGAAATAAGTGAAAACGGGCTCAAGTCCTTTCTAGCCAGCACCCATCCTATTCCTGAAACCAGGTTTTAGACCCCAGGCCCAAGGTCCACCGTTCCCAGTTAGATCCAGCCACTTGCCCTAAATAAAAGGCATGGTGCTGGACAAAGGAAGACTTATTACCTGGCTGACATGCCATCAGAGGACAGTACTTAGGGTCATCCTCAGTGGTCTTTAAAGTACAGACACTGGGTTTTGGCTGACTAGGGAGAATTAGTGGAATGCAGTGTAGAAGTTACGTAGAGTTAAAACAGTCCCAGGTCTCAGGTATGGCTTGAATTGACCATCAGCTCCATCTTTGTCTCTGGAGGAATTCTGGAGAAGTTATACATTTTTATTAGTACAACAGACAGGAACAAAGGTGGAGTCCTGAGGTTTGGGCTGTTTGTTTTAAGATAACAAGAAGACATTGCCTGTTTGAAGGGACAGTTTGCCTTCCATACAAGATTAATATCTGTGAATCCAATCTTTTGAGAGTCCAAGGATGATCGTACAGACACTACAGCAGAGATCCACTCAGATCAAAGGGTACAGTTACAAAGTTGGGAGGCTTTTCCTCTTACATCCCCACTACTCTCGCATGGATGATTTGAGAGCATCAAACTCTCAGAACCAAACACCACAGCTCCCGTCTCCTACTCTCAGAAGGAGAACATGCCTACAATCTGTCTTCCTGCAATAGCTGTTGGTAGGCCTAGAACATAACACTGGAGTTGAACATTGTCTATTCAAGTTTCACTGGCAAAATGTGCAGCAAACTTGAGCTTTATTGGCTGCTTGCATATATGATTTTCTAGTCTGGGATGTTTTCTGTCTTTAAAATTGCAATTGAAAGAGCTATCACATTTGTGTGTATGTGGGAAAAGTAGACCTTGATTATCACTACTAACATCAATTTTCAAATACGACTTGTTTCATCAAGAATTCTTTCTACGTCTTAATATTTATGTTCTCAAAAGTTGCTGACTACAGTATACCACTTGCACTAGAAAAAATTGCTGTAAACATAAACATGAGTAGAAATATCAACAGAGCTTGTGAGGCAAGTAATCCATTCAGAGAGCAAATGTGACACATTAAGATCCTTCAGAACAAACACACTAATCACATCTATTCCTTAAAGACATGAAAAGCAAGAACACAGAAGCTTTATTAAATAAGGTGGTAAACTGACTCCTGACACTTCTTGCTTTCATTGGAACAAAACTGCTGTTGCTAGAACAATATCTGCTCTGTTTGCTTTATGAAAGATACCCATGTGGTTTGAGTAGTAAAATGCCAATAGCTGATCTGTTGTGATACTCACCAGTCTTATTTAGAGTGTGTTATATGAATTTCTTTTTAATAATGGAAATTGAAATTATATGAACTCTTAATAATTAAAATAATTCTTGGTTAATTTATTTAAAATAATTAAATTATTAAAACAACTCTTTATATGATAAATGAAGACATCAAAATCAAGAGGTATGAATTCACAAACCAAGCACCCTTCAGAGACAAAATTTTAAATATAGATGTCCTCTTTCTCTTTAAACATTGTATTGATACATGACATGCATGTATTTATGATGTACAATATGATATTTGATATTTGAATATTTGGGTTATGGATAATCATGGTAATTATCATACTCATTACCTTAAATGTCACTGATTGTAATGTCTAATATAGTGAGATCTTTTGTTCTACTTTGAGAACTATAAAGCATTGATGTCTTATATGACACATATAACATCCACCCTCTAGATACATATGGAAATTCAGTGACACTATCAGATCTTCATAAGTGGAAATTCCTCAGGCTTTCTCATACTAGTATATCAAATTTATTCCAACTTGTGAATTTAATTCTGAAAGCCAGCATGTAGATCATCTTAAATTATAATTTGAGTTTTTAATCTTTTTGAGGTCTATTTGAACTCTCACTCTATCTTCCATACTAAGTTATCACTCATTTGCAAACACAAAATCAGTATGTTTTATATTTTAATCAGATTCTTGACCGGCGATGTAAGCTTTGCGAACACTATTACATGACTTGGAAGAGGTTAAGAGTCAATATGTAAAGAGCAGATGTTCACATAGCACCCTGACAAAGGATTTCAGTGTGTCAGCTTCAGATTTAGAGAAGAAATTTTAACATTTAACTTGAGAAAATGACAGAAGTTTAAGGCTAAGGGAAGAGAAATGTAAGGCATTGATTTGCTTTTGTTGCTAATGAAGACTCCTGCTCAGCCACCTCAGATTTCCTTCAAGACTGCCCGTGGGACCTGTTTATATTACTGGGGAGATGACAGAGTGCATCCAACACTCAAATCCGCTGTGCTTTTCAAACAAATCTGCCAGTCTTGAGGCTTGACCTCTGGGCTCGGGCAGTGTCCTTGAGCTTCTTTTGCTCAAGACAAGTACTCTACCATTTGATCCACCATGCCACTTCCGGCTTTTTAAAGTATTTTTAAAGTTTTTATTGGAGATCAGAGTCTCATTGAGTTTCCTCCCTGGCTGGCTTCGAACTGCGATCCTCAAACCTCAGCCTCCTCAGTAGCTAGGATTAACGGCACCTGGCAATTATTATAGAAAACATAAGGCTCTCTTTCTTACGTCTATTCTATTTTGAAGTAGTGGTATAAGTACAGATTTATATACATTTCCTTTATTCTAGAATATAGATCTCACTACAAATTCCTATGTCTTTGCTTTCTCCTTTTCTTTGAGCCCTCAATTCTATTTCCTGCCTTATCACAACACTAAAAAGAAAAATAAAAAATAGGAGAATATTTCAGTAAAAGAGATACATTTTTGCTGGAGAATTTCATTAATATTGATAAATGTAAAGTTTGCTTTTTGCTCAGGCTGTCAGCACTGTCCTCTTCTTTCTAGTGTATAGGCGTTTCTACTGTGGCTGCACGCTCCTCTGACTGGCAGGTAGCACTCTCCCACTTGAACCACACCTCCAGCCTGGCTTCTTTTGGTTAACTGGAGAAAGACTCTTCACAGACTTCTCTGGGCTAGACAGAGATCCTCCAGATCTCACCTTCCTGTGCAGCTAGGATTACAGGCGTGAACCACTGGCATCTGGCAGCTTTAAGTTTTCTTTTGTGCAAGTATAAATGTTATTTTGATTTTTGCATCTGGGTTTTCTCTTACATTCATGAAAGCAATAAAACATGTTTTTAAAAAAGAGATATTTGCAAATTCTAAATTTAGCCTCACGTTTCAGTGTTCAAAAAGCTAATGTGAACGCTTGCTGTGGTATAGTGGACATGAAGTAGGGTCCAGAGATAAATTGCTCTCTACACAAATGGAGCTATTAGTGTAGCTGCCTGCCACCCAGCACACAGAATGATTCCCAGCCAGCAAGTGCTGCCTCAGCTTTCCTGACTCTGTGTCTTCAGGGAGGAAACTTGTAAACTACTACATTTAAGAAAATAACAAAGTAAAACATACATGTTTCTACTGATCCATACATAGCTTTTAGGGTTTATAGACATGTTTTTCTTGACATTGTGATATTATAATAGGAGCAAAGCAGCTAGACACTGGGATCTTTGAGACCAATTTTCATTTTCCCCTTTGTAGTAGAACTGAGTACAATATTCTTGTTTTCTCTGCAACATGTCTTTTGAAAGCCTTTGCTTTGTAGGCTGTAGACCCCGGTCAGTATTTATGTATCCCTGATACATCCCATACCTGACTATGAGCAGTCACAAGATTTTACCGAAACTGCAGCTCACGCCAGGACCAAGGGTCAAGCAGCTGCAGAATGTCCATTCATGCATTTTAAATGAACGCATGATTGCTTTGAACTAATCTGCATCCTAGTATCAGCAGCAACTGACCCCTTAACCTTACGTGAGTCATGATATCTTCAGTTATCATAAGAATTTCACATTTTATTTCCATTTTGCTTATGAAATAACAAGTTAGAGAGAGTAAATAATTTCTCACAGATTCTGCAACTATCATATAAAAGCTCTGGGGTATGATGGTTCGGAGATGGACTCCCAAAACCCAATATTCTTTCCACCAGATCACATTATCCCTGTGGAATCTGAATGATTCAACTTCAGGTACACAGGCTTGGGAAAATGAAATATGCGTAGTTATCTGTGATATACAGAAGAAAATCCATCAAATAGGGCACAGTCAATCACTGGAACCTGTGCATGCAGAAGCTCATTCAGGACAGGAGATTTCCCAGCTATGATTAAGTTGAAGACCTCCATTGGGATGGAGTCTTTATCCTAGGGGAAAAAAAAAACAAAACTTGTATAGAAGGGAGGCAAAAGAGTCAGGAAGATTTGAAGATGGAACACTTGGGGATTTAGAATTCTGAATTGCAGATGTCTCAAACAATCAGTTTGCAAAGTACTCTGCTCATAGAAATTATATCAGCATTACGACATGGAGGAAAGATTGAACTTCTACACCGATTTTGGCTTTTGTGTGAAGTAGACTGGCAGTACTTTCCGTCACATCTTACCTAACGACCAAAGTTTGTTGCTTTGTTTGCAGGACTATTTAGTGGCCCTTGTGTAGTCTGGAAGGTTTTCAGCTCTTCAGAGCTGTAATTAGTGATCGCATACTGAGCTCTAGTACCACATGATTTTATGTATGATTATCTAAGGGAAATGTTTTAATGGCTTACACAATGTTCAGAAAATGAGGTTTAGCAATGTAGAGCATACCAGGGCAAGCAAAAGACAGTTCTTAATGATTTTGTTCACACAGCCAGGCTGTTTTTACAAAATGCCATACAAAACAAATGGATGTTATTTTGTCTGGGTTGCTACCAAAGGAATACTTGATGATGGTTTTTAAACAGCAATGCATCTTCTTAGTACTTGCCCTTTCTGTTTTTCAAAGATCATTTCATTTTAATTTGATGTTACTTGAGTTAAGCAATCAAATTTTGGAAGCCAGACACTTGCTTTAATTTCCTGCACTTTAATCTGTGTTCATTGTTATATTTTTCCAAGAAAAGCAACTGACTTACCAACTTTCAGAACTGAATTCAGCCAGGAGTTTTATTTTAAAGTTTCCCTTTACAAAAATGTCACTGAATGGTAAATTTCAAACAAGTTTTAACTTAATAACCTTGCTATCATAAAAGATTACATAAAAGGGTCAATAATTTATTATGTTTTTCTGATTCTAACACTTTTGAAATCTACCATTAGTTTGATTGATACTTCTTGTAATCTGGGGAGAAATAGTGATTGCAGCACAGCAGTAGGACATTTTATTTTATTACCAACATTTAAAACTAATTAAATATAATTTTTTCTTTGCCATTATATCCACCAGAATTAATGAAAGAACTACATAAAGGCCCAAGCTTTGTTATGCACATCTATGTAGATGTGTACTTTTGTAAATATGGGTATATAAAAATGTACATACATGAACTACAATCATTTCATGAATACATTTTATAGTCTGAAGCTTCCTGGAATTAGGAAAACATAGGTAAAAGTTGAATCTCAAAACCACCCATTTTAATTTGACATTCTTCATTGGTCAGACTGTAGATAGGTACCTTGGTTTGCAAGAGCAGATACAAATCACTATATTTACTCTGATTTTTTTATTTATTTACTTAGTCGTGGGGCCTGAACTCTGGGCCTGGGCGCTGTCCCTCAGCACTTCAGCTAAAGGCTGGCACCCTCCCACTTGAGCCACAGCGCCACTTCCGGCTTTTTCTGCTTATGTGGTGCTGAGGAATTGAACCCAGGGCCTTATGCATGCAAGGCAAGCACTCTACCACTGAGTCACATTCCCAGCCCTGAGCTATTTATGAGAAATGGACTATGAATTTGAATTGCTTAAGGAGCATGATAGTAGATTATAATAAAATAAATTGACAACATAGTAGTGATTAATAAGAGAAATCAAGTTATATATTTTGACAGCTGTCATATTAAAAGTGAGAATAAGCTTACACTGATGATACCAAAATAGACACTTTTTATCCTACATAGTGGTAGAGTTCTCCAGTGGGGATTAGTATTTGTCTTCTTTCAATGCTATCACACATTTTGTCTGATTTTAAAATATTATCTCAAAACCATAGTTTTAAATTTCAATTTTAATTTTTAATTGACATAGTAATTGCATTTGTTAAAAGGTTCAATGAAATATTTTTAGACACAAGTACATTAAATAATGATCACATTGAAGTAAATATCACGCTCATCACTTCAAATGGTTACCATTTCTTTGTGTTGGAAACAATGAAAATCCTATCTTCCATGATTTTGAGATTTATGTTACCTTTTAAAATATAATTAGAGAGTTACATTAGAACTTACCTTTTCTAATTGCAAGTTTGTACACACTGACCAATATCTGCCTCTTCTCCTCTCTTTCCTCTCCAGTCTCTCATAACTGAAGATTTTTCAATGCTTCTACAGTGTAAGCTATTTTAGATTCCACATGTGAAATCATGTTGTATTTATTTTTTTTGGTCTGGCTCGTTCTACAGAACACAATGTCCTCTTGGTTTATAAACACTGACTTGTTTATTTTGTTATTTTGTTTGCACTGACAAAATTTTATTTTAGGATAATGATGACAATTTTCTTTCCATTCATGGATTATTCTTTCCAACTTATGTCATTTTGAGGAATGCAGTTTTATTATGTCATTTTACAATATTTATTCAAATTAGGGCTATTTAAACATTAATTGTGCATAAAATTTGAGAGCTTTAACAATTCTTATAATTAATTTAAGAGAACTTGTACATTCATGTTCATTGTTTCACTATTCATCGTAGGTAACTTATCAACAGTCTAAATGCCCTATCACAGATGAATGGATCAAGAAAATATGAGAGTGTATAAATTTATAAATACATATATTATCTGTGTATATAAATGTGTGTGTATATATAATGTTACTCATCCATCAAGTGAAATTATATGATGTCATTTTGGGGAAATGAATAGACATTGAAAAATTATGTGAAGTGAGCTAAGTCAGGCTTAGGGAAATAAAAGACACATGCATTCTCTCCTATGTGGAAGTTAGATCTAAAATACAAATATATGTGTAAGCACACACAGGTTTATACACACACACACACACACACACACACACAAAACCCTGTATAGTATATGCACAAGTGGCTTGTTCAATAGAGTAACTCCTTTGAAAAAATAGCTGAGTTTAACACCATGACTGCCAGGAATCTGGAACATGCGCTGGGAGAGGCTGGCGGGCTCTCAAGGGGAAGAGGGCAGGCCAAGCAGAGAGAAAGAGTTGAAGAATACAGTCGTGATGTTTAATGTACATATGTGAAAACGGAGCCAGGTAACGAGGGGTTGGGTGGGGTTGGGAGAGACAGGGGAATGATAGAAGGGGTAACATTTACCAAGATGCAGTGTACTCACAAGCTGACCTATTGAAACCCCTTTGTAAAAATCCTAAAATACGTAAAAATATTAAACTCAAAAAATTAACTACGATCCAATATGTTTTGTAGTTTACAGTATATATCCAATATACTAGATTACTTCTATTTTTTTTTTCTTTTGTGCCAGGCCTAAGGCTTGAATTTAGGGCTTGGGCACTGTCCCTGAGCTTTTTTCGTTTAAAGCAAGTGTTATGCCACTTGAGAAGCAGTTCCTCTTCCAGCATTTTGCTTGTTAATTAGAGATAAGAGTCTGGACTGGCTACCAATCACAATCTTCAGACCTCAGCCTCCTGAGTAGGTAGGATTGCAGATGTGAGAAAGCAGGGCCCAGCTTCAAGAGAGAGCTGTACTGCTTGCTATTTGTAGCACGGAGTAAAGCAAATACTTAATTTTATATTCAAACATTTATAATTCAGAAAACAGATTTGTCACAAGGAATCAATTCATGTAACATATTATAACTCTCAATAATATATGATCTAGCAACCCTGTTTAGCAAATATAATGAGCTGCCACACAGGACAAATGTCCCATATTCAAAGGTATTCCCCTGTGGCTGAAATCTGAACCTAAACACAAAATATTCCAAGAGTTGCATGTCATGTAAACTTCTTTCAATTGGCTAACTATATAGTCACTTTAAGAATTGGGCCAGGTGCCAGTGGCTCATGCCTGTAATCCCAGCTACTCACAAGGCTGGAATCTGAAGATTAAGGTTCAAGCCAGCCCAGGCAGGAAAGTCTGTGTGACTCTTATCTGCATTTAACCACCAGAAAACCAGAAGTGGTGCTGTGGCTCAAGCAGTAAAGCTAGCCTTGAGCTGAAAAACTAAGGGACAGTGCCCAGGCCCAGAGTTCAAGCCCCACAACCGACCAAAAAAAAGAAAAAAAAAAGAAAAGAAAGAAAGAAAAACAATTGGTATAAATACATTTTAACTTGCTGACCCTACTATTAACAATGGGCTGTGAAATGTTATACTCTTGAATTTGGCACATTTTGAATTAAGGAAAGATGTGCACCTGGACTTAAACAGCCTTGGAAAGCAGCAGTATCCTGGTCAAATTAGTGTGAGAAGAAAATGAACTACGTAAAAGAAGAAAAGGCAGGCCATTGGAATGGGAAGGGTAGTAGAAGCAAAACCTATCAATGGCCCACAGAGCGTTGTAAGGTATGGTTGGGTTTCTTGCAGAAGACTGGGCTTTTAGCGTTGAACAGAACTCCACTGCTGTTGCTAAGCTTGCCAAGGAAGAATGTTGCTGTGTGGAGCGAAGGGTGGATGAGTCTTCCTGCCCTCACAAGTGTCAGCACCTGCCTTTTTATTTAAAGATACTATTTGCAGTGGGGCTGAGAAGCTGTGCGCAGAGAACAGATGCATGGTTTTCAGTGAAGATGGAAATTGAAGAATGCCAAGACATTTTCACAGCTTCCTGTAATGCGCTGACATCACAAAAGAAAGGAGGCAACATATCCAAAGAAGTACTTTGCTTCAAAAATCACAGAATCACAGGAAGATTTCATATCTGAATTAGCAGGATTTCTTTGCAAACCATTATTGGAAGACATTGTTGAAATTGGCCTTTCAGGGATTTTGACTCACATTTCATCACTGATGTTGGGACTCTTAGATTTCTTTTCATTTGAATAGGTGCGCACGTGAGAGGCTCATTGGACATTTTGTTAAATACTTCTATATTCGGTGAGAGGACTAAGCGAGTGTGCTGCTTTTCTAGGACGAGCTCCATACCCTGCAGAGCAAGCCCAACATCGAGGCTGATCAGCTGTCCACAGATGGCTATAAAACTCACAGACCAAATCTGAAAAACATTTGTAAGTCTTTAATGTTCCTGAATAGCTTCCACGGCTAGCTAAATCATTTTCTCCAAGTGGTAATTGTTTCAATGTCCCAAGACATTAAAAGCTATTAAGGTCTAATGACCCAAGTCTTGTTTTTCCTATAAAGGTGGAAACTCTTTCGGATGTTCTAGTTTTTGTTTTTTTTTTTTAATCAGTGTGTAACTGACTACCACCTTTACAAAATGCACCACCATGTTGTGCCCATGCATCCAGCACAAATCAAATGAATGCCGTCAAACCGTAGATTTGGAAAGGTCCTATTTTTGTTTACTATTGCATCTGCTGGAAATTTTATGAATGCAAAATACTCATTTTCATATTCAAATGAAGCAGATGAGTATGGTCAAAGAAAGACTGCAGTCTTCCTTGTAGCTGGCCTGTCTTTGTGGGGTTTTGTTTGGCACTAATTGTCCTGTGCATCTTGTTTAAAACTTTGGCCTAATGAACTCCTTTGTCATAATCAAGAAAATGGTCTTTGTTGGGTCTATTTTATGGTTTTCAGACAAATATATCTATGTAAATATAAACATAAATCTTTGTTTCCATTTCATCTTCTAAAAGAAGACATCATTGTGTTCCATCCTATGACAGTATTTAAAATGCTATTTAATCACACTTAAAACATGACAGGAGACTGGAGCAAAGAGAAAACTATAATTTGAACAATGATAATTATACCAGATACTCATTTTCTTGCTCTTTTAACAATGTCTTGTACTTTACCTCTTCTTATATCATCAAAGTAAACATAGTCCCAAATAAAAAGAAAATCTACTCAAAAAATCTGCCCTTTATTAGTAAAGCCATAAGAGTGATAATAAAGCAATCAGAGTCCAAGGTAAATGATATATTTTTGTATTTGCTTTGGGAAAATAAATAGGAAAAAGACATAGACTTATTTCTTAATTCTGATTAATCATTTAAATTCTCAATAAAGTTATCAAGTTAGATCATGACAGGCTACATCCTGACTCTATGACTCTATAAATATTATGTGTGTATAATAGCAATAATTGGAAAAATCCAAATATGACATCTAACATGAATTATAGCACTATTTATAAAAATTACAAAGCTGTATTAAACTGGCTAAGCATGTTACTAGGCTGCTTAATTTGAATACTTGTTACAGTGTCTTAAATTTATACTTTTCCTTATCATTTTGATTTTTGGAAAAATAAAAACATCATGACTATTTTTAACCAGATTGCTTTTTCTTATTTTGCGGTCTGACAGTTTCCAGACCAAGGGTTGAGTGCACTGAACTATGAAAGAAAAGGTCACTTACAATTTAATGAAAAGTGCACTTTAATAATAAAGTGACATAATTTAATACAAGAAAAATATTTCTAACAGCGCTAAGACAACTCAGTTTTCAGTTAGTGGTCAAAAACGTATACTGCTTTGCTTGTCAAAAGAAACACATGTGAGGAGTTAATGCAAGTTTACGGTGTTGTTTGAGGAGCCATCATTGAGGCTTGGTGTGCACGACATCTTTTTTTTCCTTTTATAACTGGCACCGTTTGTCATAACCAGGAACAAGTATTGTTAGACTCAGAGACTGAAAATGTTAAATCTTCCTTACAGAGTACAATTTGCTTCCTACACCACACCCATTACAACACGAAAATGTCACACACATGCTACTGGAACTTATTTGCTCTAGATGAAGGTTGAAAATAAATTTGAGGGATAGACATCCTTTAACACATGAACCCCACAAAGGGCTTGACAAACCAATACATGAGAAGAACTCTGAAGAGGGTCAAGCTATAAGAACTCCTGACCTAGAAAGCAACTGCAGTCGTAATGGGCATTCACATCCAGCTACAAGAGAATCAAATCACAAACACTCTAGTGAACATTGCCCTTCGAACTTCAAAGCATCGTGATCACACTGGTATTTTTAAGTTGGAATTGATAGCAGGATGGGCTTCATAAGTAGAGAGAGTATTAAGTTCTATGGGCCTGCAGATCCCAATCTATTTAAGTATTGTTATCACCTGCTCTTCGGGCTCTTGTTTCCATAGCCACGGCACATCTACAAACATCAGAAATACAATTACTCCAATTCTACCATGTTAGTTAGAAAGCTTAATAGGAAAACCTCTTGAGTTTGATCATATTTTATGGGCTTTTGTGGATACACTTTTCTTCAGTTGATGGAGATTTTCTCGCAACTATCAATGAATGCACCTTTTTTGGCTCCGATAATTTTCCTTGGTCAGAACTGTTAGTATATTTATAAATAATCTGAAGTAATGATATAGCACTGTCATGATAGTGAAAGTTTCCTTTTGATAATAAAACAGTCTATTTTTATCTCCTTTGTGTCAAACCTGTTATTCTTTCAGATGTGAGCTACACAAACATCTGTAGCCATGGAAAAGCACGCAAGATAAGTATCTTGTCATTACTGTTTTGAAAGTATCAAAGTATTATATATTAGATCAATTAGGAACAGGGACATACAACTTTACTTCATACTTTTCCTGTGCTCTTTGTTTCTTTGAATAGATTTGGGTTTCTGTCATTTCCTTTCTATAATGGAAATGAGATCCTTCTATTTTTATGAATAAAAACATTTTATTTTTCTTGCCTTTCCTCACTTGTGAAGGGTAATTTTGTAAAGAAAACAATTCCAGATTGGCAGACATTTCCTTTAAAACTTTCATGTTTAAATGCACTTTGTTCTTACTTGCATGATTTCAAAGGACAGGTCATGCTTAGTTATTATATTTATTCCAATATAGATTAATGTATTATTTCTCTACTAGGAACAATGAGGATTGTTATTTGTGAGATGTTTTCTATAGTTTTAGTATTATGTGTCCCATGTGTGGAGACTTTGTGTCAGTTTTCTTTCTCAGTGTTCTCTGAGCTTCCTGGATCTAGAGCAAAGTTGAGGGACGTTCCCAGACATTGTCTCAAACATTTCTAAATATCCCATCCATTCCTTTTCCTCTCTTCCTGGAACGTTCATTATGCTTGTGTTAGGACTGCACCTTTTACTGTTGTCCTTAAAGTGTTTTCTCTACTTTCCAGTTCTGGAAGTTTCCACAGAAATATCCTCACGCTCATGGGTTGTTTCCTTAGGAATGTGAATTGTACCATTCTTTATTTCTGTTGCTGCCAGTGTGTGTGTGTGTGTGTGTGTGTGTGTGTGTGTGTGTGTGTGAGAGAGAGAGAGAGAGAGAGAGAGAGAGAAAGAGAGAGAGAGAGAGAATCTGAAGCAAAGTTTCTGTGCCTACAAGCTTCTATGCTTCCAACGCCTGTTTTTATCTCATTTGAACTTATTTTGTTCACTGTCTTTAGTATCTACAGCATAGTTCCTTCAAATCTCTGCTCGGAGAGTCAAGTATACTCCTTGCCATATTAGAATCTGTTTCTGCGGCCACTCAGGCTGGGTAGATTTCTTTCAGTCTTTTATGCAGCTTTGCAGTTTTCTAGCTGGCCGTGGCTGAGGTGGAGCTCCTGCTGCAGGCTGGGGTTTCCTCCTGGGGTGGGAAGCAGGGCGGGAGGGGCCTGTGCTGTCTCCCAAGTGGGTCTCAGTCTTCAGCGACCTGGGCTCCGCTGTGTGCATCAAATGCCCTGGATGGTGTAGAATCGCAGGCATCCAGCTGGGCCCCTTCTTTTCCTGTGTCCTCCTGGCTCCTTCCCATCGTCTCTGTGATAACCTATTTCCTACTATAGACAATTTTTGCAGAGAAAGCCTGCCATATTTTCAGATGCGTTCCACTCTTCCTCGTCTGTGTAAAGTAGAGCAATGTTTTAGGTTGATTTTTAAGGCCAAAGGCTTGTCATGTATCTAGAAGTAAAACTTACAAAAATGGAGGGGTGCCTGGCTCTCTTCAGCTTTTTCTCTCCAGAGCTTCCAACCATTTCTCCATTGTCGTTGACATTTTCCAGCTTGGTGGGTTCCTGCAATGCTTAGTTCTCGTGAACTTATGTTCTGAAGAAACCTGGTTCTCTCTGTCTTTTCCACCCCCGCCTCTTTGATCATTCTAGGGAACTAAGTTCTGCAGTTTCTTGGACTTTTTTACTTGGTAACACACAGTGGATTTTTAACATGTTGGTTTATGTGCTCTGTTAGAAGCTGAAAGTCACTGTTACTATTTTCTTTTCTGAAAAAATATTGTATTATTTAAATTGTGGGATCTGACAAAAAGGGAAAAATAATACAATTGATTTATGAACAAACTAAAAGCATTAAGCACATATTAACAATTTGCATTGTCTGCTTAAGATGGTTCCTCTTTTTTTTTTAAATGTCACACAGAGCTGGCACTAGTGGCTGGTACTTATTACTCACTCAAGAGGCTGAGATTTGCAGTTTGACGGACTTGGGCAGAAAAGTCCTTGGGATTCCATCTCCAAATGAGCAATAAAACTAATCAGGCTGGAAGCTTGTCCCAAGTGGTGCAACACTAGCTGATCCAGCAAGCCAAGCAAAGGGGAGGCCCTTAGTTCAAACCCTGGTCCCACCTCTCCATCTCCTATAAAAGCAGCAACATGTTTCAGATAAACTCAGGAATACTACGATTGTGACTGCTCTATTCTGTGAGGAGTGAGTCCTGTCCTGTGTTTGATGAATGTCACCCTCAGGAGTATGAGGTTTTCCTACCTCCACTGCATGACCTCAGGTCCACACGGATTAAGTCTTGTTAGAATGGCAAATAGTTTTGCATACATAAACCTTGAACAACTTGATCTTCTTACTTATGTTCCTTGCGTGTATGTAATACATTAAAATGGAGTTTCCTCATTGTAAATCCTGTACAGAATGGCATTGTACAATTAAATAACCTCATTTACTTAATACATTTTAGGATTAGAAAGGAAGTCTTGAGGATTGTCATAAAACTTGATTATATATTATACATATGAACAAATCATTTAAGTTCCAAAATATATAACTTCTATGTTTTTAGTAAAATTAAACGAAATAAGATCTATTAAGATACACAATGGAAAAACAGCTTTCCTGAAAATATCTAGACATAATGAATATTTAGAAAAGCCTAAGAATCACATTCTATATATACTAATACTATGTGTGCATTTCAAAACTTATAGTGCTATTGTTCCTAGTGAATGCATAGTAATTAGTGTAAAAAATGCTGAAATTAAACTCAAATGAGGAGGGAATATACTCAATGCTGAATAAAAGAAATAAGAATAAATGAACAGAGATGGAAAAATCATAGTCTAATGAGCAAAATATCAGGAAAAAATGAATCAGAATTGGAAGCAAACAACATATTTAGCACATTGGGTATGAAGTAGAGAAAATGAACAACTATATAAAATTCTAAATGATGTGTGAAAAGTAATCATGTGTAGAAGAGACTGAAGGAAGTTTTAGAGGACATTAATTGATTCCAACCTTTTGAAAGCCAAGGCAGGTGTGGGCATAGAATGTGAAGGAAGACTTGCTTACAGAGCAGCACAGCCTCTGTAGGGGATGATTCATGAATAGGTGTGTTTGTCAGAACTCATAACGCTGGCATACCTTCGTGATTACCCTGTCAGAAATTATACAACATGAAACCTGATGCTAGAAAAGCTTTGCTCAACATGACAACTGTAACAGATGAAGCTTGCTGCATTACACACCACAGGGACAGGAGCAGGGCAGAAAAGGACAAAACATAATTTGCTTTGGAAAATATCTTGACTAAGACCTTTGAGACTGAAAACAAGGGTGCAAGAATAAAAGACCAAACGAGCTCTGAAATCTGGCCATTCACTTTCACAACAAATTGTATGTCAAACAGCTTCTATTTCCCTGGGGGACTGCTTCAGATTTGTACAGAGGGGTGAGTGGGGTAGGTCTATGGATAATAAAAACGTAGACAACTTATGTCCTTGAGTTAAAATTTAAGTAAAGGTATCATAAATTACTAATTTATAAATAAATAATTGAAATAAATAGAAAATATTTTATACTGTCTAAAATATAGAAAGGGTCACAAAAAGTTAAAAACATAAGACTTTTGAGTACAGAAAGCTACTGAGAGTTCTTTTAGTTATATAATTTAATTAAATATTGGGAAAAATTCCTTAAATAAGCCTGAGTGTTTCATTCATTCTTTTCAAATTATCTTTGCAAATTAGCAAATTAAGTCTACCAATAATTCTGAAATTGAAAATCACTTTCATTGTGTTTAAACTGACACTTTAGGAGTTATGAACATAAAAGTACCGGAAACAAAGCAGTTGAATACATTACTGTATCCCAGTATCAGCATGAAGATCGATAAATAGTTGTGATACATGTCTTTACTACATTTCATTATTACATTTCTATAATTTTGAGACCAATTATGATCAATATATAACATCAGTGTTTCTCTTTTTTTTCTCTGTGTGTGTGTGTGTGTGTGTGTGTGTGTGTGTGTGCTGGTCTTAGGGCTCAAAGTGAAGGCCTAGGGATATTCCCTGAGCTTCTTTTTACTCAGGGCTAGTGCTCTACAACGTGAGCCACAGCTTTACTTCCAGCTTGTTGGTAGTTTCTTGAAGAGTCTCATGGTCTTTCCTGTACAATCTGGCTTTGAACCATGATCTTCAGATCTTAACCTCCTGAGTAGTTAAGATTATAGGTGTGAGCCACCAGCGCCTGGCTACATTCATGATTTCTTATTTTAAAGATCTTTGTAAAAGGATATCTAATTAATTTTAGAGGGGTATTTCCCAAAAACATATGCCCTTTTAAAAGACTATTATAAAGTAAAAGGCTTAACATTATGTTTTCTGCTGGCATTAATTATGTTCTGGTTGTTTGCTTTTGTCATTGTCCTTAAAAATACTGTATAGTAAAGAATAAATTCCTAGTGTGAGATTATATTATAGTGTTGGATTAATTTAGGGACAGGGCCTTTAAGGTAGTAAAAATAAGAGTAAATGAGACCATGAAAGTAGATCCCTGATCTTATGGGGTTGTTGTAGTTAAAAGAGGAGACACCGGAGCTTGCTCTCTCTTTCTCTGAATGCAGGGTGTGTGTGTGTGTGTGTGTGTGTGTGTGTGTACTGAAGGAAAGTAGAAAGAAAGCAAGCCTCCATCAAAAACTTTGCCAGAGCTCCAATCTGAATGCAGTTTGTTTCCCAAAGGCAAATATGGTGGGCGCGCTTCATTGTTTGGCAGTTTGGAGAAAAGGCGTGAACCATTAAATAGTGGGGTCCAAAGGGAGGCATTGGTTACTGAGTGATACTCCCTAGGAAGGGGGTACGGCAGCTCTTTTGAGATCCTGAGTTTTAATTCACAGAAGAGCAAGTCTCAAATGAATGACTCCTGAATCTCTTGGGCTTCCTTTTGTGAGATGTAATCTCTTCTCCCGTAGGCTACCACCATTGTGACACTATCTAGGTTCTGAGCCAGTGACAGCCTACCCCTGTGCCTCACGCTGGACTTCGAACATTTAGAAATGTACACTAGGAATGTAAAACCTTTTTCATAATCTCCAATATTTTATTATATGAATAGAAAATAGACTAATGTAGCTTGCTAGAATGGATTTCTAGTCTACAGAGCTGTAAGAATAGAAACTTCTGTTGTCCAAAGGCCCTTGTCTGTATATTTTGTTACGGCAACCCAGGGAGGGTGTTACACACAGAGCCTGCTTCATAATGTCTCATCACTCCTTGCTCTTTCAAACATAGCTCTTTGCTTCCAGATAACTGTTTTACTGAGGTATAGACGTCACCTTTCTAGAAGTATCCTCTTGGAGATGTTTCTCACAAAGTATACAGTAATGCTGAGAAGTTTTTTGACTATTTCTGACCAAGATCTATCCATGATGAGAACACAAAATACTTTGACCCATTGCTCAAGCCTCCCATGGAGTGTAACAGTTGTTACATGTGTGTGCCCGTGAGTGTGCTTGCATGCATGTATTCACACACATATACGTATAGATGCATATGTACATTTACACACACATGGGTATGCTATAGACATCTAAATATTTCTTAGAATTTTTTTACTCTCGTTTACACTCTAGTCTACCCATTTATAGAAACAAAGAAAATAGCAACATATGAATCAGGAATTCTCTGAGGGGATGGGGAAGACAATTTATTCTCTGACTATAGAGAAAAGCTGGAGTAAATTCTAATTTATGGTGTTAACTTTTGTGAATGCTTCAAGATATTAATGTTTTATTCCCATTCTCCCTATTTATTTCAAGAGACAGCTACATTTTAAAAATGTAAATAACAGGAGGATTGAAAATTTTCTGAGTAAAATATTACACACGATACATTTCAATTAGCACACTTAAATATTAGGAATTACACAAGTATCACTGAGCTGTGCTATCAAAAGGCTTCATACAGAAAACTAATTGAAGACTGGAAACACATTTGAGATGGTCTCAAGCCCTGGGGCTGGGATGGTAGAGTAGGTCTTTCCTACCTTCTGCCCCTTGTCACAGTCTCTTTCCTGCTATGTATCTCTGGATTCTGTTACCAATGGGCAAAAACAAAAATAGATTTTGTTCTACAGCTTTGGCTATGTTTGAACCATGAATGCCTAACCAAAGGTACAACGGAGTGAAAACCATTGGGAACGGGTGCCAAAAAGATCCCAGTGAAAAGCCAGCTCAGCAGGAAAGTCTGTGAGCCTCTTCCCTCCAACTGCCCATCAAAATGACAGCAGGTGAGCAGTGGCTCAAACACTAGAGCATCCGCCTTGAGAACAAAAGCTCAGAGGCAGTGCGCAAGCCTGGAGTTCAAGTCTGAAGACCTGCACAAAAATGAAAAATCAAGCCTCCCCTTAACTCCTATCAGTTCCTAGACCCAAATCAGCTCCCCAATCAGTACTATATCCTGCTGTGAGTCATGCTAACCTGAGAGATGCAATCTCTAAATCCTAGAGGATGCCTGTGAAAATCTGATGTACTTTGGTTGCATTATCATTTACCTACGGTCTTAGGAAAACAAAGAAGTTTAGAGTAGTTGTAATAATTCTGCTTTAAGCCATGAATCATAAAGAAAATTCAGTGTTTCCAGGATAGAAGAAATTCATAAGCATCTCTTTGGTCCATTTCATTGAAATGCTAAGAAAAACCAAATCAGATCAACAATAATAATGCCCCCAAACACACACACACACACACACACACACACACACACACACACACACACACACACACACACACACACACACACACACGAGCACTGGTTTACATACTGTTCAGGCAAAGATGTAGAGAAGTCTCCTGTATTCACGAGCTGCCTCAGACCATGTTGTCTTGACCCGAATGACATGACTTAGGAGAAGTGAAATCAGAACTAAGCCCCTTCCCATTTATACTATGCACGTGGGTCTAGAAAATGGTAAGAATAGAGTACAGCAAAGTGCTATTTTTGTTGTTGTTGTTGGTCGTGGGTCTTGAACTCTGGGCCGGGGCACTGTCCCTCAGCTCTTCAGCTCAAGGCTAGTGCTCTACCACTTGAGCCACAGCACCACTTCTGGTGGTTTATTGGAGCGCTGGCTTTGACCTGTGATCCTCAGATCGCAGCCTCCTGAGTAGCTGGCATGACAGGCGTGAGCCTCTGGGGCCCGGCACCAAGTGCTATTTTTAAAGCTACCTCATGTTCTTGTTTTATGTAGATCCATGACAGAGAAAAGAAGATAAACGTAGAAAATAGTTATATGGAATAAAATGTTTACCTAAACAAAATTTATAGGCCACACATCCTTTGATCTCAATAAATTTGAAGTTCCACCTCTCTAGATTATATCACCGCTCAGCTAGACTGAGCATGGACTTCCATCCCCAGATCCCAGGTGAGGAGTGGGAGTCTGGGAAGTTGTGTGTGTGTGTGTGTGTGTGTGTGTGTGTGTGTGTGTGCACCAGTCCTGGGGCTTGCATTCAGGGCCTGCGTACTATTTCTGAGCTTTTTTTGCTCTAGGTTAATGCTCTACCAGTTGAGCCACAGTTCCATGTGTGGCTTTTTTGGTGCTTAATTGGAGACAAGAGAGTCTCATGGACTTTTCCTGCCGTGGCTGCCTTCGAACCACAATCCTCAGATCTCGGCCTTCTGAGTAGCTGTTACAACAGGGGTGAGCCACATTTTGAATAGAGTGACTGTGATGGAGGAGAACTAGCAGGCACACATCGGCTATTGCTTAAGATAACTACAGCATGAACCCTGGTCAAGCAAATGATCTCATTAGTAGTGCACCTGCTGGCTAAGTTTTAACTAACAACTGACCATCAACTTGTGACCAAAAGCACCAGTTGCTGGGTATCAGTGGCTAACCCTGTGATCCTAGCTGCTTATGAAGCTGAGATGAGTAAATTGTGGTTCAAAGCCAGACCAGGTAGAAAACTCCATAAGACACTTATCTCCAATTAACTACCTAAAATCTGGAAATGGAGTCATGGCCCAGTGTGGTAGAGTATTAGCTCAGAGACGGTGCCCTGAGTTCAAACACCAGGTCCAGAACACTAACAAAAAACCCACCTGAAAGTAAACAGCCAAACTTCTAAGGGAACAAAGTGCTACTTCACTATGTCACATTATCATCAAGGCAGTATTTTTTGCATTTTAATTAACTGCAGTTATTTCCTTAAAGACAAATAGATTACACATAGTAAATGTAATCATTAGCATTTACATAAACAGATACATTACTTGCTAAATTTGAAAATTCCATTACATGGTTTGCTTTCCTTGGGATATGAAGATTATAAAGCTCATTTTTCATCCCTTAGTTCTCTGTTTCATTATGATATTTATGCGTCTACTCTAGGAAAGAATGTTACATCAACACACGAACCCTGTCTGATGTGGATCTGTTCAATGGTTATAATTCATTAGACATCGGGAAAATGTGGCATTTTAATAGAAAGAAAGGCTGCCAATTGGTGATGAAAGTTTCAGTGTTTTCCTTTCTCATAAATTTAGGACTCAGAAAAGAATGTACTATCAGATTTCTGTTTGGCAAATTGGAGTTGAAAAGCAGGGACCTAGTGGTGTTTAATCAACACCAGATGTGGAGAAGGATGGTAAGAATAAAAATGAAAAGACCTTTGAATCATGCATTTCTAAAATGAAAAGAAAATGGAGATTTCATTTCACATTTTCTTCTATGGAACTTGCTAGCTTTACTCCACAAGCAATGTTTTTTTTTAAGTAACCTTTATTTAACACGGGCATTACAGAAAACATACAGAAGAAGTAAAGGAAAAGTGATCTGGGCCACAAACAGTGCAGCGGAACATGGTTGCTTAGATTCCTCACGTACACACACCAATCCTTTTTAGGTAAACTGAAATTGGATGGTATGCATCAGGCTTTCCCAAATGTTAAGAATTTACCAACTCAAAGTCCCAACGCTACACAAATGTTTTCATCACCAAGAAAAACAACTATACCAACTCAATCTGTTTGGGGAAAAAAAAAATTGCAATTCTGCCTTTCTTGTGGATAAAAGTTTCACTGAAGACAAAAACAGCAACAGGATTCTAGACAGACCTATTGGCAGAGTTGCAATTGAAATACTGCATTTCATTTGTGAGCTATAGAGGAGGATATACTAAGCAGTTTCTGAGCTCATTAGCAGGTTTATAGTATGCTACTAAAATATCAGCAAGAAAGTGTGTTTCCACTAAATGTATGTGTCCCTGGGGTGCGGCCGGAACCACGTCCCTCAGTGCTGTGATCAGAGGGTGAATCTGAGCACACCTGTGGGCATCTCTCCCTGCAGGCTGCCTCTTCCTCCCCTCTGCTCTCTTCCACACCTCCACTCTCTTCTTCCCCTCCCCTGACTCCTTTGCCCAGAGGTGACACAATTCCACATCCCAGATGATTTTAACAGATGCTTACAATTTAGCTAATTGACTACTTCTACTTTTACCAGACACTCTTATCTTAGGACGTCTATGAAGATTAGATGTTGAGAAATAATGAGCTTTATGCACCAATACCAGTACTTTACCCAAACTGCACATCCATGGACTTAGGATCCTAATTGCGATCTGTTTTCTAGATGTGGAGGTACTAGCAAAGAGCCCTTCCTCCTCCTCGCCATCCTCCTCTCCCTCTCTGTCGCTCCAGATACGAACTCTGAGATAAGAACTTAAAATGAAGTTCATCCTCAGAAGACAGTTTTGTCTAAAAACTAACAAAAGGACATTTATATAAGGATTATTTTCTGTATCTTATTTTTGGCATTAAGACTTATCCCTTAATACTTAGCAATAGTAACTAAAATATACAGATAGAACAAAGTCTAGACCCCTGAACCAACAGAACAGGCACAGACAGCCTGCCCTCGCACACTTCCTCCCCAGCCCACCCCTGCCGCCACCCACAACAGTACAGCCTCCAAACATCAACAATTCATTGCACAAATTCAACCACAAAATATCCTTCCAGGGCATTCTGCTAGCCCTCTACTCTTACCAGGTGACATCTGGCAAGACTAGATGCTTCCAATAAGAACTTAAGTTTCCCACCACACATACAAGTAGCATGGGATAAACCATACACACTTCACAAAGGCTCGAATTTGAAAGGAAGATTCTGGGCAAGGACCCTTCCCGTCTTACCAACCCAGTGGTCAGGGCTGTGTATGTATGCATCTGTAATGTTTCCAGGGGATTTGTAATAATTTCACTTCAATGTTCAACGTCGAGCTTATACATTTCCACTCCAAATGTGCTCAATGCATCGTTTACTAACTCTACAATTGTCACTGGCAACTTCTTGTAACACCTGACAAGAATAGATATTGTACATGAGGACGCATCGGTCCTCTTTTTACACCACATGCAGATGCAAGAGGCAGCCCACCCACCCACTGGTAGAAAGCCCTCAGCATTCACTTCCATCCATCCGGAGCCGGTGTGCACACCCCCAGCTGCTCACAAGTGCTTTCATCATCCATTTCCAGAATTTCCAAATTTCATTTATGAATTTTAACAAAGTTATTTACTACCTCTGCTTACCATACTTTGTATACTTCTAAACATCTAGAGAGCAGATATTTCAAATAAGGACAGCTTTGTGTTCTATATAAATATGAATGATGAATCACCCGCACATGTGTAATAACGGTTCTAATCCAAAAGTGTCTTCTAAATTGGAGCATTCTAGACCAGAAGCTTTCATTTCTTCCCACTTCTCTTCAATAATACACTTGATACAGGTACACAGTCCCTCATAGGTATTAAAATTTCACTTGTAAAGTCCTTTTCAGAAGATAGCCTTTCCATGAATTTTAACACAAAGCATACAACATGTGTTAGTTTACAGACTCTTCTTTTGTCATACGTTGGCAGCGTCTTTGATATCTAGACACTAGATGTAAAATTAGGACTCATTTGTTCAGTCTATGCACAATATCTACCGCATGGCAACATTAAATGCAGCGTATGTAACATACAGGGTGAGGGATAAGCTGGAATGTTCTCACACACACTAACAAAATATCTTTCTTTCCGGCTTCTTCCTCACTCCAGTGAAGCAGCACACACAGTACACTGCTCACAGAGGTCACTTCACAGCTCCATTTCCAAACACGGCGCTTTGCAACTTTTGCAAAGCTGTCTACAGTCATTCTGCTTCTACTTTTCAGTATACCAAGCACTTCTACATACTTAGGACTGGCTGTTACATCGTTCTCGCAGCACTGGTAAATACAACTGCACACGCAGCCATGGTTATTGTCAGAGATATCTTCTAAATAGGGCCATTTTGCTTCAGGGCCGCTCCCTCCTGGATTTCTTCAAAAGCAGTAGACAAGTACAGACATTGAGGTCGTTGAATAAATGCAGATCTAAATGTTATTTACAGAGGAAAAGCTTTGTATGACATTTCAACACAAAGTACAAAAAAATGTGCTAATTTTACTATTAACATCCAGAGGTGAGATGTTGCAAAATTTGGACTTTGTCATATATATGTATATACACATACACTATATATCTATATACACTACACACACACACACACACACACACACACACACACACACACACACACACACACATACATATGCAACAAAACACTATGCACAATACATGGAAGTGGCATCTCAGGGTAGTATGAACACAGTAGTATATTACCATTTGCAATTACTCCCCTCCAAACTGCCAGACAAGCACAGGCAGCTCCTGCCATTCTGCTCACAGAGGAACTGTCCCCATTCCAATTCCTGAAGACCATGCTTCCTGTGTTAGAAAAAGCTCTAAAAAGTAATATTTTTGCTACATCTACATTTAGCATACATTGGGCGCTTCAAAACATCCAGATGGACTCGGTTCGTCCACTGTATACACAGCAGTCTTCACTGACTGCACACGTGTAACCAATTACAATCTGAAAAATGTCTTCAAAAGGTGAGCATTCTAGAACCTTTGTCTACCTACCCAGTGGGCTAGAAGTGGCTCAGAATTTCAGAAGAGCTTTTCTAGGAGTTTTAACACAAAACATACTAAGTTTATTAGTCTACTAACTGTTTTTGTCATACCCTGGCATACTTGTGTACCATCTAGAAAGACTAGTTGTAAGTAAAGACTCCTTTGTCCTTTATACACACGGTGAACACAAGAAAGTAGATCCAAATGGGACAATGTAGCTCCTCACTCTAAGCACGGGTGTGCCCCTCATTGCATTTCTTTCTCTTGTAGGCACAAGCATGCCTACAGCTCAAAGGGTTGGCCGATACCCTTCACCCCCCAAAAAGTATGAATTTAAACTAAAAGACATTCACAAAATGCATTCTTTTCCCATTCCTACTTTAAAATTACATCGGGCACTTCAACATCAGAGGGAATTAAGCACAGTCAACTCTACAGAGGGATGAGAGGGGGTAAGTTGCACACACACACGGATGGCTGCCATTGAAGGCAGCTTTGCGTTCTCCTCTTCTTCTCACACGTCTTCTGTGCCACGTCCTCCATCCCCGGAACACACCGGGATGCGCGATGACTGTGGGAGGATTGCATCTCAAAGCCAGCCCAGAAGAGGGCCACACCCGTGCTTAGAGTGAGGAGCTACATTGTCCCATTTGGATCTACTTTCTTGTGTTCACCGTGTGTATAAAGGACAAAGGAGTCCTTACTTACATCTAGTCTTTCTAGATGGTACACAAGTATGCCAGGGTATGACAAAAACAGAGTGAGTAGACTAATAAACTTAGTATGTTTTGTGTTAAAACTCCTAGAAAAGCTCTTCTGAAATTCTGAGCCACTTCTAGCCCACTGGGTTAAAATGTTCAGGCATGAGTAAGGCTAAGGGAAAGTGCCAGGCCCTTCGTTCAAGCCCCAGCCAGCAACGAAAGCAAACAATTATGAAATATGTTGATCATTATTACAACCTTACCTATGCTTCAAAGCACACTAAACTGTTAGACCATTTACCACCAACAAAATACATTAAACATATAGAATTACAACCCCCCCCCACACACACACACTTACACATATCCAGACCTGTGAAAAGTCTGAGCTTTACTCTCCTTGCAAGCTAACTGTGGCAGTTGTATGCATGATGACAGAAGGGACAGGACCCAGGATCCATGGGAGAGCCCTGTGTTATTCATGGCACACAGGCAGGCACTGCTTTTGGGCACATTAGGCTCCACGTCAAAGCATGAAAGCACAGAATAACAAGGCCTTTGGCCCTCGTACAGCATTTCTGGGACTTGAATCAGGAGGTCAACAACTGCTCGCTATGAATGATTTTGCTCCTTGGTTTTAAAAGGAAGCAATACTTCATGATTTGTTTGGCTTTTTAGGAAGCAAGCCAGTGTCGCGTGTTTTCAAATGGCTGTGGGAGCCAAGCTGAACTGCAAACCTTCATTCAGGAATAGATATAAGATCCCCTGCACAATGGCAGGCATCTCTAATCCCAGCACTCAAAATCCCGAGGCAAAAGGACTTTGAGTTTGAGGACACCTTGAGCAAAACTCTGTTTCCAGAGAGAGAGACAGGGAGACGTAATCAGACAGAGACACACAGAGAGACAGAAGCCAGAGACATACAGAGAAATTACATTGTGCTTGCAAGAGCATACATTGCTAGTAAAAGAAAATGGGTTTGGTTAGTGAACTTTTTAGGACCCTATTAATTGTCCTTTCTTTAATTTTTTATGAGAAGTGGAAAAAAAGATTTTGTTTAGATTCTCCCCAATATCTATTTTTAAAAGACCACTGAACCGCAAGAACCACAAATGGCTTGAATAGAGCTATTGCACTTGAAAGATTCTTGAACCTGCAGGAGAGAAGGCAGCGTGCACATGACCTTCACACTTTCCCTCCTCACACCTGCTGTAACACAGGGCTGGGCTGAGCTACACTGTTGGATGATGCATTTGCTTGAGGCCAGTTTAGGGGTCTACTTTCAACAGTCACCACATGAGTTAATATCAATAGGTGTTGTTGACAAGCTAAAATATTGAGAAATAACCATAATGGTGAGCCAAGTTATACACAAATGCTTCCTAATTATTATTTTATGGAATTTCCATAACAGCTGTAGCAAATGCTGTTTTCCTCAGAGAGGGTGGCTGAATTTCAGCAGTCGAATTCACTGTCCTGCTCAGGACACGCATCATTTCAGAGGCCATGTTTGTAATCTGCTGACATCTTTGGTGTCATGAAGAAGTTAATTCTTAGCTGGCTAATTTGAGATACTCTGGGTTGAATATCTTAATTGAAAAAGTGAAACTAACCACACAGGTAATGATGTGCTCTGATTTGAGTATGTGTTTCTAAAATGGATCTGTTCAGCCAGGCATCGGTGGCTCATGCCTATAATTCTCACCATTTAGGAGGCTTAAGATCTGCAGATCATGGTTTGAAGCTACTCCAGACATCCAAATGCTAGAAACTCCTATCTCCAATTAACCAGCCCCCAACCCCAAAATCTGGAAGTAGAGGTGTGCCTGAGGTTTTAAGAGTGGCAGCTCTGAGAAAAAGAAAAGTTAAGCAACAGAAGGAGACTCTGAATTCAGGCTCTGAATTCAGGTTCCAGAACCAACACACAACACAATGAAGATCATGTGTTAGAACCTTCAGATCCGTAGGACAGAACTGAATATTGGGACATTGGGAACTAAGTAAATGATAAGGATCACTCATCCTGCATGAATGCTCTTACCAAGGAGGTGGGAGGAAATCTGTGTCTTTTTGCCCTTCCATCTCTGCTGGCATATGTGGGCACAGATTCATTGACGAGAATAAAGCAACTGAGACAATTCCCTTGGCCAGGCACCAGTGACTCTGGCCTATAATCCTAGTTACTCAGGAGGCTGAGATCTGAAGGATTGGTGCTCCAAGTCAGCATAGGCAGAAAAGTCATACCTTCTCCAACTAACAAACAAAAACCAGGATGGAGTTGTGGATCAAGTGGTAGAGTGCCACCTAAGCAACTTTGTGGCCCTAAGTTCATACCCTGGTACCAGGCAATACAAAGCAGTAAGTTCCCTTTCCAGACATCAAATTTATTGTTCATGGATTTTAGGCTGTCCAGACTAGTACTCTGAAAATTGAATTTTAATTATTCATAAATAGTCCAATGTAATTTTGTAATAGAAAAAAAAACAGACTAAGACCTGATCTTTTATTATAATCACCCACGATTGGCTTGTGTAATCAGACATCTCAGAGTGCAGTATCTGGACCAGCACAGCAGCCCCATTTGTAGGAAAGGTCATCTTCCGGTCCCACCCACACCCTTCGAGTACAGACTGTAGACATGCACCCATGCAGATGATCCTCACAAGTCATTGCAATGCATAATAAAGTGTGAGCAGCATTGCTGGCAAAATCCTAGCTGGCTTCCAGTCAGAGGATCCAAAATTAGCACACACGAAGAGATACATTCTGAAAGCAGAGAAACTGAAATGCTTCATAAAAATATTTACACCTGAGATCTCTTCCAAAGATCAGCTTCAGCATACACTGCTATGCACACTTTCTCAAGGAGCATTCAGGCTTTTCAGAGTGCAGTGCAGCCGTCCCTGGACCTCGCCCACCAGCCTGGCAGGTGTCACAGGGGATCTGATCACTGAGAGCTGGTGCAGCACACACACTTTCAATAGTCAAGGGACACGCGGGTCACCTACACGGTGCTGGACCCACGAGGCCGAGCACCTAAGAGCCTGAGACTATTCCAGACACGGTCAATCCGCGCAACGTGGGGAATTTAAACAGGAAGGTGTGGATTCCGGGCTGCTCGCCCCACCTCCGAGCTGGAGCTGGGCTGTGTGTCCAAGAAAGCCCGCTCCCCCCCCTCCTGGCCCCCCCCCCGCTCCCCCTCCCCCGGCCTACTCCCCCAGGCCCGCTCCCCCCTGCTACCACGGGGTCTCCGCAGGGCAGTTTCCAGGGGCTGCGACATGGGGCGGAGCCTGAGCGCAGCACAAGGGAGGGCGTGGCCCTGGGATCAGTGGCCAGTGCTGAGGACCCAGTGAGAACCCAACAGGCCCCGCCCCTGGAAGCCCCTCCCCCTAGAAAGCTCCGCCCCTGAAAGCTCCGCCCCTGGAAGCGCTCCTCCTGGTAAGCCCTGTCCCCTGGAAGTTCCGACCTGCCTCTTGGAAACTCCGCCCCCTGGAAGCTCCGCCTCCTGGAAAGCCCCGCCCCTGGGAGCCCCGCCCCAAGAGCGCGGTTGGAGGTTCCCACGGTGACAGAAAACCGACTCCAACTGCCTCTGTCAACTGCCAAGTTCCCAGAGTTCCGGGGAGACAGGTTCCGGGGGAGAGCCGGGCCCTGAGCCGTCCGGCTGCAGGCCGCGGGTGGACGGGGGCCTGGGCCTCACCTCACGGAGCCTGACTGAGCCACGCACCATGCCTGGGCCTCACCTCACCGAGCCTCACGGGGCCTGGGCCTCACCTCACCGAGCCTCACGGGGCCTGGGCCTCACCTCACCGAGCCTCACTGAGCCACGCACCGTGCCTGGGCGGGCCTCACCGTGCGCAGGCCGCCTGCCCCGTCCCAGGCCGGGCTCCGGGCCTCCGATCCGAGCTGGGCCCCAGGCGGTGGGGCTCTAGCCTTGAAGCAGAGCCTGGACAGCCCCCCACCCCCAACAAGCAGGATAGCGAGCAGGCCAGGGCGAGCCTGGGGACGCAGAGGCCAGAGGACCCTGAAATCGGGGAGATTCCCTCTCAAAACCACAAACAAGCAAAATGGTGGGGTGTGCGGCCTGCATGACAGAGCACACCGCGTGGCGAGCCAGTCTGGGTTCCGTGGGAGAGGGAGGGATGAGGAGGAAAAGGCCTAACTAGGCCTGAGAAGAGCGGGAGAAAACGCAAGTTTGATAGGAAGTGGACTCACTGCCTTCCCTATGTATCAGAATAGCCCGAAGCACGGGGTTGCGAAAGAGATGTCATTTTAAAGTCAACACTGTGCATCAGCCAAGCACCTGCAAAATGTATTATTCTGAGGGTGAATCACGAGGGGAGAGAGAGACTTAAACACAGGAGATCGCTGCCAGTGGAGCAGCATTTGGGAGAAGAAAATGAGTCTCAGATCCTCAGCTGCATTACATGAAAGAAAAGACGCGGCTTTGAAGCCAAGCATGGGGGTTCCATCAATGATCCCAGTTCCACAGGGGATGAAGACTGAACACATTTGAGGCCAGTTCAGATAAAAAGTTTAGGAGACCCATCCTATGAGGGTCCTTGTTATCACGGCTAAGTGGGAGTCCCAGTGAAGGGAGAATCATGATTAAGGCTGGACTCAGGCAAAAACATGAGATCCTACCTAAAAAGTATCCTGAAAACAAAGATTGGAGGCATGACTCGAGTGGTCCCTAGCAAGAGGCCCTGGAGTTCAAACCCCAGTACCAAAAGGCAGCTCTGAAAATGAACACAAGTGCTCATTACAAATCACAAACACAAATCCTCATAAAGCAACTGTGTAAAACGCAAACACTTCTGTTTAGAATAAAACAGTGATAATCATAGCCAAAAAGCAAATAAGAGGGCTTGGGAAATAACTTGTGGAAAAACAGGGCAAAAGCTGTGTGCAGCTCACCAGAGAGCCAATGCAGATGGCTGAGAAGCACTGTCCTACTGAACACAAATAATAACCCTGTCTCTGTAGAGTTCTTGCTTATGCGGATGGCAGAAGGTTTAAAGGTTTACAATGGGCTGAACGATGAGAGAAAATGTTATTTTAGATGTCAGGAGTGAAAATTAAGTGTACACATTATGAAGAGGACACTTGGTCAAATCAAAATAAATTTGAAATGCATGGCCAGGTGTTAGCTCATGCTGCATACTAGCCATGGAGGATCAAGGTTTGAAGCCAGATAACAGCAAAGATCAGACTCATCTCCAAGTCACTAGCAAACAAACAAAGCAAGCAGTAGTAAGAGGGTGTGGTTCAAGTGGTACTGTGCCAGTCTTGAACCAAGTGAAAGTTCGGTGGCCTGAGCTCAAGCCCCAGTATTGGTAAACACACACACACACACACACACACACACACACACACACACACACACACACACAAAACCAAACATACTGATGAGTTTGATCTTCTAGGACCCTAATTAGAAAATACATATGCACAAGTGACATGAGAGGCAGACATTTGTTGACACGTGTGAAACATGAAAATATTCTTTTTAATAATTAACTTTATTAGTGCACTTGTTAAGTCAGGTGAAACCATCCACATATTCTGTTGGATGGAATAGCGAGGAACCTGAAATGCAAGGAGGCTTAACAGTGCTTCTTTGCCTCAACTTTGAGACTCGTCTACTCCTGTATAAGAGCACCAGGTATATTACTGGTTTCTACCATGCACTTCTGTATGGTTGTCACATCTTATCTTGTGTTCAGGCTGGAGTGTGGGGGAAGCAGGAATATGGATTGCTGACTGCTGAACCCCCCTTAACTTTCCTCTTCCCTTTCCCACATTCCACTTCTGTAAGACTGGATCCTTTTGCCCTTGCTGCATGCTAGGAGTATCACTTAAATTGCATTTTCTCTCTTCCTAAAATGGCTTTCAGTCTCTCCTGTTTAACGAATGAATGTAGATACTGGGTGAGGGTAAGACATGGAAAGTACATTTAGGAATTTCCAAATTTTACTTACACTGTGCTTTTAAAAGGCAACTTAAAAATTGCTTTTGTTAGGTCTACAATAATGAAAGGCAGGAGAAAAACTTTGAACCATTCTCTTCTTTAGACACTGCAATCATCTCCCAAAAGGTGAACTGCCTCTCAGACAGGAAATGCCTTCTTCACATTATCTTGCAGTAAAAGTGGAAACTGCTTTAAACAGGGTGGGGGTGGTGACGCAGGGAGGAGGGAAGCTCAGGACCAACTGCGTCCTTCACAACAGTTAGTTCTTGTTTCTACTCCCCTTAATTGGTGACGATTTCTCTGGAATCCCTTGAGAGACAAAGACTGAGGTAAAGTTTGATTGAGCCATATCTCTGGCATGGACTATGAATACCTTCTCTTCCTCTGCTCCCAATTCTCTATATTCCGTCTGTGGTCCAGGTCTAAATGTATCCCTGAAGACAGCTGAAGATGTACTGAGGTACTGTCTTCCTGTAGATGCTATATGACCTCCTTTCTTGACTCCTCACCAGAACTATTTATTTATAGGTTGAGAGTTGGATGTAAAATGTAGAAATACTGATATGTTTCATAACTTAGTCTAAGAAACTTTGGAGCAGTTAGTATAGCTGTCCTCATCTAGGGGAAGAGACTAATGTTATTTAGTGTGAGAATAACCCTGCTAAAGGGATAAAGGAACAGCTCAGGACTATTGTCTTTCCAGATCATGCCTGCTCAATTCTTGATTGCTAAGGTGATGGTCTATTCCTGTTAACTACTACAAAAGTTCCCTTGCTTTCACTCCCAAACAATGAAGCTATGTCTTATCTGATAAAATGTTTTATCAATATCCATGTCGATGCGGTTGGAATTTGCAGTTTCTTCTACATAGCTACGAATAAAATTTATGAGTTTGTCTATAGAATGAAGAGACTATCAGACCTAGTAAGCACGTTCAGCAACAAACAGACGAACCATAACAACTCAGCTGTCCTTATCAAAGAAACAAAAGCATAAGTCTTAGTAAACTGACCTGATACATTATCCTGGTAAAGCACATGGGTAGGAAGATTCTTGGATTTCCTGTCTCTAGACATTTCAATAAAGATTATACTTACGTTGACAGCTTGATAAAGAAATAATCCTGGTCTTTCTTACTCTTGTAACTGTAACCCCTCTGTACAGTATGTTTACAGTAAAAATATATACAAAAAAAAGAGAATCCTGGTGTAGGAGCTACATTATCCGGGTGACTGTTGTGTAAGACACTGGTCTTGTGTCTTGATTTTTCAAAAGGGTGTTGCTTTTCCAACTCCATTTTATTAAATTCACAGCAATTTCCTGGAGAAAATACATGTATTTACTATTGAGGTTAATCTTGTCACATAAGAGGAAATTAAATTAGTTTGCATGGGTTTCTTACTGAGCTGCTTTGACCTGACAATAAGATTAAAATTGTTTAGCTGTTTAAATTTTCAGTTATTTAGGCCACACAGCACAATATCAAGAAGGGGCCAGCTCTGCCAGCTTTGGGAAGTGCGTTGTCAATGGGCCTGACAACGCTCAGGTCCATTTCCACAAATCCTCTATCAAGGGTTTAGAAAAACGCTATTTTTTTTAAGCTGTACATTGGTGACCTTTTCAAATATTACTATTTTTCTTCAAGCTCCTCTAACCCATTTAGAGGCTGTATCTCTAAATGGTTCCAATTATAATCTAAAAAGTAAAATTCATTTTCATCACTATGTAGTATTTTACATCCTCATCTATTTACTGGTTCACTTATATTCTTCTTGTATTATTTCAGATTAGTAATTTATTATTTCTTCGTGAATATTTTCCTTTTCAAATTTTTTATTGTCAAGGGGATGTACAGAGGGGCCACAGTTACATACACAAGGCGGAGAGTACATTTGTTGTCGAACTTGTAACACCCTCATTTTTCTCCCTCTTTCCGTTCCCCCAACCTCCCCAAGTTGTAAAGTTCATTTCCAACATATTGTCTTGTATCGCTATTGCATAGACCTTTGCCTCAGCATAATTGTAGCTTCGTAGTAGAAGAACAAAGTATAAGAATTCACTTGGTATGATAAAATAGTCATGTTAAAGTGGTGAAAAAACCATAAGGAAAATGAAGTGTAGTGAGTTTGGGCATCCAACTGTGGGTTCCCTTTACTTGTTCCCTTGCACATAAAATTTACCCCCTAAGTGTGAAACTTACTTACATAAAGATGGCAACACCTCTCCAATGAGAAGAGAGGCCTGAATCAAGGGCTTAGTACCCCGTGCAGATGAGGATTTATCTGCCTGGCTGTCTGGTTCTTATGTAGACTTGCCCAAATCTATTTCCTCTGTTGAAAGTTTGCAGCTTTTCAAAACACAAAACAAATCTGGGTCTGCTGTCAGGGAATTATTTATATAGCCCTTTGCCCCTTATCTTTGATTCCAACTCTCAGTCAAGGTAGAATTCTCTATTGAAATAACAATGCTTTTTCTTTCCCAAAAGGTCTAATTATTAATTGTAAGATCTTCCATAATTTTAAAAGTTTTATTTCTTTTTAAAGTGATTATTCTGTTTCTAGGATTCTTACTATGCAGCCCTTGGAACTCTCCAGGTAGACCAAGGCAGACTTCAACTCACAACCCTCCTTCCTTTTAACCTACTGCAATTACAATTGTGTGGTACTAGTCCAATATTCTGAAAGGTTTAAATACACAAACTATACTTAAAGAAATAGTTTTATTTTTTATTATCACATGCCATGTTCATGAGTTCTTTGAATTTTTAACTTAAAAATATGAAAAAGAAACAATGGTAAACTAGCTCACCCCATCTGTAATGGGCAGATTCAAATTATATACGATCAAATAAATAGTATTTTTTTTTTTGCCAGTCCTAGGGCTTGAACTCTGGGCCTGAGCACTGTCCCTGAGCTTCCTTGTGCTCAAGACTTTGTGTACTGTACCACTTGAGCCACAGCGCTTCTGGCTTTTTCTGGGTACTTTATTGGAGATAAGAGTCTCACAGACTTTTCTGCCCGGGCTGGCTTTGAAATGCGATCCTCAGATCTCATCCTCTTGAATCACTAGGATTATTGACGTGAACCACTGGTGACTAGTGTAGTAGTAAAGTTTTTAACAGAGGTCGTACAATTTGAACAAAACTACAGCATTGTAATATGGAGAATGGTCTCATAAATGAGGAACGGGTTTTCTACCTGCAAAAAGTGACCTCAGCTGTGTGTCTCATTACTGCACACAATAGTTGTCTACACTTACCTCAATCTATACTTAGCCAGTGTAGAAGGTAGTAGACTTAAAAAACCAAATATATTTTTAATAGTTTTCCATGTTTCCTATACTAAATTGAGGTAGAAAATCATATTATTATGAATATGAGTGTCAGAAATGTATGTTTACGCTTCTTCTAGGCACATGGGTAAGATCAAGGTAAATAAAAACCACAGAGATAGTGGACATTGATCAACCAATTTGAAAGCAAGAATAGTAAAAAAAAAAAATTAATAGCATTAAGAAAGTATCTTGTTTTTTGAACCCAGTCAGACTGACTGCATAAAAGCAAGTACAATATATATTTAATATGAGTTTAATAACACTCAGAATCGTACATTATATTGAGAATGTCCTGGATATAATGCTCACATTGCCTCATAGAAATGGAAAACATTATCACCTCTCAAGGGATAATTCACAAAGCCTACCTCATGATATCATAGGTGCTGACAGGTTTATATAAAGGCTGTAAGGCAGCTATACCTTTCATCTGTGAGGAAGATGTAAACACTATTGAAATTATTATTAAAAATAGAGACCCCTAGTCATTCACACTTGTAATCCTAGTTATTTAGGAAAAGGGTGACTTGAAGGAAAACCAAGGTCATGAGAAACCAAGGAAAATCTGGGCTGGAAGTGTTGTACAACAAATGTTAGTGTGAAAGCCGAGCATGCATGCCAAGCAGGCCCGGGGCCAGGTATTCCAGCCTAGGACGGACAAAACCAACCAAGAAATAGAACGGAAACTCTCAGTAGAGATATATAAATACAAATAAAAATACAAAAAAGAAATTCCAGAATTGAATCTTGTAAATGTTGGAAACTCAGGGGTTGAGCCCAATAGCAAAATAGAAAGATGTCTCAGTGGATCTGCAGCTTGGTAGACAGTAGTTCTGAAGGAGAAAGAAGTGCATCAGTAACATTAGTCAAAGACAAAGCAACCATGATGCAGCTGCAAACTGTTAACATAGCCGAAAATATGAACAAACGCCCATATCAACAGATGCTGGTGAGGCGCCAAAGAGATTTATTAGCGCATGTGGGTGAAAATGTAAGAGAGAAAGGCACCATGCAAATCAGCCTGAGGTTTGTAAGAAGATAAACATGTGAATCGCATTTAACTAAGTACTGTACTAATGCTCTAGGTGTTTATCCTAGAAGAAAAAAAAAACCTTATGCAAAAATCTACAGTCATTGTATCATTTTTGATATGCAGTAGAGTAAACTTGGATATATTTATCACAAGACAGATTATGCTTTGCTAAAAGGAGATACTATCACAAATCTTCAAACAGTATGGTATTCTATTTATGTAGCATTCTTAAATGAAAAGTTGCTTTTGAGGAATGAAAGGGCAGTGACCATTCAGAAGTACTATTGTGATGGTATTTCTGTGTCTTAATTCTAACAATGGGTATACAAATCATATATAATGTCAAAGAATTATTCGTGAGGAAATTAATTTATTGTATTGTTCCAATCAATTCTTTGTTTTGCACCAGGGGAGGAGTCCTGGATAAATGGCTATGTGAGGTTCCCTGGAGAATTTCAGTAACTCTTCTGAGGCTAGAGTTACTTCAAAATTAACACGTCCACTTTCCCCCCATCTGAGTGCCGGTGGCTCATGCCTTGGCCTCCTAAGCTATAGGAGAGGCTGGGAATGGGAGGATCGCAGTTCCAAGCTAGCCTAGGAAGAAAAAACATCTCCGGATCTTATTTCGAACCATAGCTGGGCTGCAGCGGCAGATGCCCACCACCCTGAGCCACGGGGAGGCTGAGATCAGGGATGATGATGGTGGTCCCGGGACAGTCCTGACCGAGAAGCTCCATCTCTACAGAAAGATGAAGTGAGTCACAACTGATTCCACCAACAGCCGCAAGCCTATTTAAAATAAGTGTATAGTAGCTGAGGTGCAAGCCCAGAGTGGAAAGCAAGGCTCTGTGTAAAAATAACCAAAGAAAAGGCTGGTGGCCTGGCTCAAGGGGCAGAGCACTAGGCTAGCAAAGGCAAGGACCTAGAAATAAAACCAAAACCCCACAACTCTCTTTTCTCAAAGCTCATGGAATCCCATGAGATTCACTGAAAGTAGAAGGTATACTTAGGCATATCATAAATTGTAGAAAATCAAAGTTACAGATGGATCAAAGCACATAATACCAGGTATTAGGTGACTTTACCCTTTGTAGGCGGTCACACACACTGTCATTTTAAGTGTCTCAGTTTTCAATAAGAGAACTGAGGGAGGAAGAGCCCAGAGATACCGAATGCCAGGAGGGGTGAAGCCCACAGCATGGCGGTAATGAAGTCCAGCCCTTTTGTTTTCAGATATAAAGATTTCTAACCCATCAGACACACTGAATCTACTGAACTTAAGTATGATTTTTTTTTATTATGAATTCAGAGAATGATAATGTGCTACTTCTTTGGAGATGTATCATTCCAATTTATTAAAATAAATTACCTTGTTAAATACAATTTGTATCAATTAAGACACATTAGGTCACAAACAACATTTTATTAATAGTGGGATGTTCAGGTTAAAGAACAATTTAAACAGTTACAGTTCCCAAAAAGAGAACAGGAATCAAGGCACGGGCAGCTTCCCTGTCTCTTAGGCAATGACAATTAATTTCCAACCATGGCAGTCGCTCATGGTTTCTTTTCCTAAGCTTGAAGTTTTCACGGTGTAAGTTTGCTTCTTGGTCCAGCTTAACGTATCGCCGCCGGTCAAGAAACAAATCTCGAAGGGCTGTGGCTCCCATGAGCGTTGGCTTATTCGGGTAGGACGAGCCCAGTCTCATTGAATTGGTTCGTCAGTCTTTGCTTCTGTCCTGTCAATGCATGGGTAGCACGCATTGCCAATCTGTCATCTCCCAAGGGATGGCATCGTGCACGTGTTTGTCAGAAGGACAAACCTTGCAGATGTTTCTTGCTATTAATGCTAGCACTTTTAGAAATTGAGTCACAAGTTTGGAGGTGTTTACCCACCACAGTTGTCCTCGCCTTTTCCACAAGCCAGAGTGTAGCAGTTTCCCTTCCTAAGGAGTTTCTGTGCAACTCCACTGGTAAAGGTGTCGCCCTGGTGTTCACTGGTTTTTCGCTTTTATGATACTGTTCCTGGTTGGCATGGTCTGACACCGTGTCTTCTGGAGGAAGCGGTGAATATGGTTAGGAGGGGTTCTCTGGTCCTGCTGGTGGTGTTGCAATAGTGGTGGCGGTGGTGGGTATATGAATAAATTGGGTTGAAAGGTCACGTCCGGAAGATCAAGCTTAGCGGCAGCTAGCTTGGGGGATTCATTTAGAGGCCAAAAACATGGTAGAAGTTGGCTCAAAACGTGGTATAAGTCGGCCAAAAACTTGGTAGAAGTTGGCCAAAAACGTGGTAGAAGTTGGCCAAAAACATGGTAGAAGTCGGCCAAAAACGTGGTAGAAGTCAGTGTGGTTGCATTCCTCGCGCGCTGCTTGTCAGCCTGGTCCTTATTCACTGCAGGGGTCTCGATCGGGTGTCTTGGATGTTCTCTTCTTCTTTTTGTGTTTCCTCTTGCTCCTCAGGGAGGCCAAGGCCGAGTGGAAGGCATGGCAGCTGAAGCCCTGGCTGACTCCATGCTCCACGTGGTCCTGGAGTATCTCCAAACTGGAGAAGACCCTGCAGCAGGCCATGCACCTGTAGCCATGCTCCAGGGCCACCAGCCATTCGGGAGTCTGGGGCCTGGACCTGTCCTCGGGAGCCGCAGGCTCGACGGGGCCCTCGGGCTCCTCGGGTCTCTCCTGAGCCTCGTGGTCCACGCTGACCTCACTGTCACACAGCAGCTCGTGGGTAGCCACGTCGGAGTGCCTCACCTCCCTGGCAATCTTCTCGGGGAACATAATGTTGTCCAGTTTGATCTTTTTCTTGCTGGGCGGCTCCAGGTCTTCCAGCTCTGGCAGGACGGCCACGCCCCTCTTCAAGCGGACGTGCATGTAGTAGACTTTCATGACTCTCTCAGTCTCCACCAGTGCTGAGGACGTGGATGGCTTATTGCCGTCCAGACTCATCGGAAAATAGTTGAGCGGGAAGGGAGAGGAAGACTCCGGGTTCATCACACCTTGGGTTGCGGGCATCGGGGAAAATTCAAAGTATGGGAAATGCTGAGCTACTTTATGGATTTCTAGAAAAGAACGCGGGAATCAAGTGCATAGGAGGACACCCCTCTGTGTGGCCAGGCACGGATCTGAGGGCAGAGCTGTGTGTGGCGCGTGCTACGTGGGAAATCCACGCGTAGCGCAACTCACTGAGTGCTAAGTGCATTCGGGTGCAATGTACGGTGCGCATTTCTGGTGCTGTCTGGTGTGCTTTACCAGCACTCACGAACATCTAAATGCTATCAAACCTTCTCTTAAGGACCACATGGGCCTAGGGCTTCACTGTCAGAGGAAGTGTGTGGGGCCTAGTAAAGAGCTTACAGGAGAGTGGATGCAAAGATGTACAGCACCTGGCTTGTGAGAAAAGTTCATCCGAAATGACACGTGAAGTTCTCGGGGTTTGGCTCCGGCGAGGGGAGGCTCTCTCTGTGATGGGATGTGAAGTACTTTCTGGGTTAACGTTTCAATGAATGTTTAGAGCACGGTAGCATGCAGAGCCGAGGGGGCAGGGAATGCATCTACGGAAGGTGGACAGATAACGGGGCCCATGGATGGGAGAGAAGATGGATTCCCATGAGAGGAAAGCCAAAGGAGAGCAGTGGGTTCGCACTTGACGTGAAGAACACAAAAGTGTGTGGCCTGGACGCTGCTCCGACCTCTTGGGACCAGCTCTGTCCTCGGTGGCACATGCCCGGCCCATGTTCTCATGGGACACTGGAGGAGCTCTAATGCGAGGACTCAGTCCCACAGCCCGAGGCCCTTCCTGTCCCGGAGGGGAAAGCGTGGTGCGTGGAGCAGGTGAACAGCTTACCTGCACCTTGCCGGCCAAGCTCAGGGGCACCTTTGTTCCCAACTTACGTTTCTTGTCAAGTAGAGGAAAGTTGCTTGGTGAGGAGACACAGGAGTAGTAGATGGAGTCAGATGAACTTTCTTCCTCGGCTGGACTGCACGCGGCACGGGTGGTGAGAGCGGTCACCTGGGACAGCTGCCGCTCTGGAGAAGGAGACAGGATGAAACGTTGACCCGCAGCCCCGGCTCGGCCTCGCCTCGTCCCCACACAGGCTGAGGAGCCAACTCTGTGTTCCAGACTCCAAGACAAAAGTGAAGTAGGGCTCGGTGCGCAGGTGCTCAGGAAGCAGAGGCCAGGCCAGCGGTTTGGGGAAATGCGTGGAGGGTAGAGTAAGACCCTGTCTCAAAAGCAAAATAAGGAAGTTTATCTGTGGCTCAAATAGTAGAGTGTGAGCCTTGAGCAAACAAGTAGGCCCAGAGTTCAAGCCCCAGCACTGGCGCAGAAATGAACCAATGAATAAAGCAAAAGAAGTTACTTGAGGTAGCTCAAGTAGTGGAGTGCTTTTCTAGCATGCATAAGGCCCTGAATCAATCTCCCATAGGAAAATGAAAGAAACAGAGAGAGAGAGAGAGAGAGGCAAAAAAAAAAAAACCCAGTTCTAACATTGTGCATTCCTAGGCACCTGTGGTTCACTCCACCTGTCATCCTTACTACTCAGGAGGCTCAGATTTGAGAATCATGGTTCAAAACCAGGCTGGGTAGAAATGTCCATGAGACACTTCAATTATGTACCCAAAAACGCTGGAATGGGAGCTGTTACTCAAGTGGTAGAGTGCTGGCCTTGTGCAGAAAAAGCTCACAAATGGCACAGGCCCTGAGTTCAAGCCCTAGACCGTTACACACATTCATAAGCTTTTAAAATTGTATGTGGCACACGGCAGCAGCATAATATATCTTATACAAAATATTTGTAGAGATGCATACAAAATGCTAGAAATTTAACTGCATCTCTTCTCCAAAGGTTGGGTATTATTAGTATCAGCTCAAGTTCCTCAGGAGAAGTTTTACAAATAATAGATATGGAATGTAACTTTATAAAAAAGATTTGTCTTGATTTAAATTCATATACATATATATATATATATATATATATATATAGAAATTCTGGTGTAAATATGAACAAACGCTATTTGGACAAATAGATATAATAGTTTTGGCATTGTCTAGAAGCTGGGCATCATTTGGTTGGACAACTATGTGTGAAGACTTCACAGACTTTTCTCAGATTCCTTTTCTGGAAATGTGCCTCTTCACAACTTTGTTGGACTTTGACCTTCCTATATTCATATCCCCTTTGGACATTCTCAAAAGGGTGTAGGAAGCACAGGTGCCCTTTTTCAAAGAGACCCGGCAGTCCTTGGGAGAGACGAGATGATTTATATCCGGTGCTGGGCAAAGGGGATGCTTGAACTCACAGCTGTCCTTCTATTGTGTCCTTCCTTACACCTTACCTTTGTGAACGGGCTTGTCCACGGAAGATGTACAGAGAATTGATTTTGAAGTCTTTGCTATCTTAATGCAGTCTTGAGACAATCTTGAAGGCCCAGGCTTTGAAGACATTGCTGAAGAGAAAAAAGACAGAGGGATGGGGGTTGCATTCAAAAATTAAGAAATGCCATTATAATCGAAAAAGAAACTGGCATCTGTACTAAGACTATATTCATGAAACTGCTCTTCAAAGCCCCAAAATCTAGATACATAAAACGTATTTCTTAGAATGATGTATCCACCTGTGGTAGGTATAGAATATCAGTAGCTCAGAATGGTTCCTGACCTGTGAGTAGTGTCCATCATTATATTACGACCATTTCTGCCTAACCAAAGAGTACACGAGGAATAGGTGTACCGGAAAAGTTTTTCACCTGTAGCTTACCGCTGATTCTCCCAGCCTGTAGATTACCCTGTGAAAATCGACCTGATTCCTCAGTTCTGCCAGTACTGTTCTCCAAGATGTGATCCTCTGGCTCTGGAGGCCGCAGCTTGGTGGTGCTGGAGGCTGTGAGCAGGGCGGCGATGGAGGCACCCAGCAGGGAGCAGGCCGAGCCCTGCGACTGACCTAGATGGCCCCTGGAGCCCCAGTCCCCCGGGCAGCTCCCCAGCTCCCACCTAGCCACGCTGTCCATTGGCTCAGCAAGTGTTGTCAACCTCCTCGGTCTCACACATCTTGTCCATCCTCACATTTCCGTCTCTGCTCTTTCTACACTCATTCTGTAAAGGTTTTCCTGGCCCCACGTGTGTGCTTTTTAACTGACTCTACACTACCACAGGTTTAGCTGCATTGTGAAAATGCTGTTAGTTTCGCTCATGTATGTTAATATCTGTCTCCCATGAGAAGAGTCCACCTTTGAATTCACCAGCTTAATAAATAAATATGGAAGGTCAAGTTCTTTAAAACATTTGTGAACACAAAAAGGTGCTTCATGCCAAGAAACATGAAGCCCGCAGGTTGAAGTCCAAACATTGTTTTCAAATCTGAAGATTTGTAATGTACCTCCCTCATCAAGCAAGGACACCTGGAGTCCACGGAGCTTTACACTATGCTTTTGTAGGATAAATCTAGAGACTGATAACACGCGGTTCCCTCACTTCCTGAGGGGACATGAGGTATCTCTCAGTGTGTGATCAATGAACATTTGGCGATTGGAAGTACAACAAGGATGGGAATGCAAGGCTGAACTATGCAATGTCAGCAGACAGCGTGGTGCACGGCGGAGAGAGAGGATGCATTCATCTGAGGGCAGGAGCAGAGCTTCCCATCTGATCATCGCCACCAGGCGCTGCCACTGCCTCGCCCACACTGGCCCAACGCTGGGGGAATCGCGTGCTGAGCCCCTCACTCTCTGGCTCTCATGCCTGGAGGGGCATTCTCCACACGCACCCCAGCCAGGCCCCAGCCCGAGCCCCCGAGCTCTCGGAAAGCTGGGTGAGCAGCTCAGGTGTAGCTTGCCATCCATGTGCAGGTCTCTCACTTGCTCTGCCCTACCTTTTTGATCAAGAAGATGCAACTTGCTTGGGGAAGAGACGCAGGAGAAATATTCTGAACTGGACAAATCTTCCTCTGCTCCAGCACCTGCTGCATGAGTCATGTAGATGTTAGGAGCTTTCCCTTGTAATGTTGGCCATTCTGGAGAATGAAACAAGAAAGACCTTGAAACAAAGCATCATCTAGGGTCTGCGTCATTCAAAACCAGAAGGATGATGAGCTTAATGTAGTATTGCTACTACAATTGAGGTTAACTTTCAAAACGCCAAAACAAAAGTAAACAAGAGGGTATTAGGATGTAGGCTTGGTGGTGAATAACAGGACTGAAGTTAGGATGTAGAGGCAAGACCACCAAGTGTTTGGGACCATGAGTTCAAATACATTTAGTGAGATGCTGTCTCAAAAATGAAGTGAAGTGTAGGTCCTTGAGTGAAAGGTAAATGACAGCACACAGGACCTGAGTCCACACCCAGTCCTGACCTGTGAATTCATTATGAAATAAAGCTCAAAGTTACTTGATGCAGCTCTAATTGTGGAGTGCTTTCTAGCAGGGATAAAGTCCCAGTTCAATCTCCAGCATTAGAGAGAGAGAGAGAGAAAGCACATCAAAATATTCTGTGCATTGGCAGCCACCTGTGGTTGACTTGTGCAATGCTAGCTCTTGAGGAGACTCAGCTCTGAGGACTATGATGTACACCCAGCCTGTGCAGTGTCCATGAGACTCATCACCAATTAACACCAAAATAGTTGCAGGTGGAACTGTTGTTCAAGTGGAAACCACTACTCTTCGGGTACCCTTGAGGACATTGCTCAGGGTCAGCACCCAAGCTCTGAATTCAAGCTCCAGTTCCAGCTCGGTCACACATACACAATTTTATCTTTACAACTGTATGTGCCGGATGTCAGTGGTATAAGGTCTCCTTGCCCATGATGTTTTTAGAGATGCAATACTAGAAACAGAACCAGATGTCATTTCTGAAGATTGGATATTATTAATATTAGTTCAAGATCCTCAGAAAGAGTTCCAAAATAATGAATGTGGATGGCAGGCTTATGACAAGATATTGATGTGTTATATTCATACATATATTTACAGAAAGAGAGGCTGATGCAATATAAATGAATGATTGTTAAGTAGACTGGATAGTCTGATAATAAAACGTTGAGAATAGTGTAGGAACTGGGCATTGTCTTGTTGGATATTTATGTAAATATATTTATAGCTTGGCCTCAGATAATTCCTTTGGATAGGTGCCTTCATGATATTTTTGGATCTTTTTTATTCAACCATCCTATTCATATTCTTTGAAAGGGACCTGGCCGGCAGTCCTTGGGAGAAGAGATCATTTATATCATTTATATATATATTCTATATAATGTATATATTTGCTGAGCAGAGCAGCTGGGTTTGAACTCGCAGCTGGCACTCTGTTGTCTCTCCTCCTCACACCTCACCTTTGTGAATGGGCCCGTCCACAGGCGGAGTAGGAAGAATGAATTTTGTTTTCTTAATGGAGTCCTGAGCCAATCTTGAAGGCCCAGGCATTGGAGACATCGCTGAAAAGAAAAGACAACAATCAGACATAGGGATGGAAGTTGCATTCAAAAATTAAGAAATTCCATTATAAAATAGTAGAAACTGGCATCTGTATTAAGACCACATTCTTGAAACTGCTTTTCACAGCCCCCCAAAACATTTCTTAGCACGATGTATCCACCTGTGGAATGTGTAGCCAGGGAGAGGGAAGGAGCAGAAGGAAAGAGCAGGGGAGTCAGAGGAGCCCCGAAGCAGAACAACACTAGACTGGGCGCTGAGATTCTTCCCATCTGATCATCTCCACCACCGAGCGCATCCACTGCCTCGCCCACCCTGGCCCAACGCTCGTGGAAGCGCGTGCTGAGCCGCTGGCGCTCCTGCTTGGAGGGACATTGTCCACACGCACCCCAGCCAGGCCCCAGCCTGAGCCCGAGCCCTGAAGCCCTTTCCAGTATTTGAGGAAAATAGAGCGCGTGGGGCTGAGTGGGCACTTCGTGGGAGTTCAGGCTCTCATGTGCTCTGCCCTACCTTTTCTTTCAGGAGGAGGAAGATGGCTCGGAGAAGAGGTGCAGGAGACATACACAGAGTTGGATGAACTTTCTCCCTTCGCTGGACCACAAGCGGCAGGAGCTCTCCCTTGTAAGGTCGGCTCCTCTGGAGAACCAAACAACAAAAACTTTGAACAAGGCATCATCTAGGGGCGGCTTCACTGAAAACCAGAATGATGAGGGAACTTTGGGTTGTAGATACTGTTACTATCACAATTGAAGTGATTTTTACGACTTCAACTCAAAGGTTAAAAACAAAAACAAGATACTCAAATCCAGGCCTTTGTGTGCTTGCCTGTAATTCCAGCCACTCAGGAGGTAGAGGTAAGAAAAACTGCTCTTTGGTGAAATGAATTTAGGTAGAGTTAGCAAGATCCTATCTCAACATCAGAACAAGGAACTGTATGTGTGGGCCCAAGTGGTAAAGTGCTAACCTTGAGCAAAAAGGTAACGTTCAGAGGTTGGCTTTGGAATTCAAGCCCTAGATCCAGCATGCATGTGTGCATACACACACACCACACACACACACATACACACACACACACACACACGCTTAAAATTGTATGTGGTAGCTGTCAGTGTCTTGTACATGATACTTTGAGAGATACATAGAAAATATTAGAAACTATATGTCATTTCTGAAGCTTGGATATAATTAATAGTCACTCGAGTTTCTCATGACAAGTTTTGCAAATAATGGATGTGGATTGAAAGTGTATGAAAGAATATTGGTGTTGGTATATTTATATTCATGCATACATGTACAGAGACGCTGATGTATATTAATAGACAGCTAAGCAGATAAATGGAAATAAGTAGTTCTGGCAACTGGGTATTTATGCGAAAGCATCACAGCTGACTTTTGCCCCAGATTATGTTTCTGGAAGTTTACCTTCACAATTTTCTTTGGAATTTTAACCTTTTCATATTATTTAGCTCTCTCTAAAGTGAAATCAGAATCACAGGCACATTTTAGACAGGGATCTTGGGTACTACACAGAGAAGGTTCATATGTCAAGTGCCGAGCACAAGGGTGTGGCTTCAGTTCTAGATTGTTATTCTGTCACATTTCTCCCTTACACCACACCTTGACCAGGCTGGTCCACAGGGAACGTGCAGAGAATATAAATGGAATCATCAGTGTCCTCTTTATGGGCTGGAGCCAATCCTGAGAGTCCAGCTTCTGGAAGAGAAAAAGAAAAGTCAGATACAGGGTTTAGCTTTTACATTGAAAAACTAAGGAATTCTACTGTAATAATACAAATATCATCTTGAACCAAGATTATATTCTTAAACATGTTCTTCAAAGTTCCAAAATCTAGACAAAAAATATTTCTTAGAGTGATATACCCACTAGCTGTGTATGCTGCCTTATGCAGAATATTAGAAGCTCAGAATCTTCCCTGGCATGTATGTTCAAGCCCATAATTATTTGTTATAACTATTTGTTTATCCAAAGAATAAAGTGGCCGCCACCTTTATCCATCCCACTGAGTGTTCTGTGGTGTCCTAAGATGTTCATCTCTACTTTTCATACTAAGGCTGAGTGACTTTTTCCTACCATCATTTTTGGTCTTTTTAATTGACTCTACCCTAACATAGATTTTAGTACATCATGAAAATCATCAGTTAGTTTTTCCTTACTTTATTTTAGTATTTGTCTCCAGTAGGAAGAGCTCCACCATTGAATACCAACACTTCAGTAGTTGCATTTTAAAATTTTTAAATTTATTTGTTGCATTTATTCAAATTCTAGTTGCTTAAAATATTATTTTTATTGTGAAAATACTGTACAGAGGGGTTACAATTACATGAGCAAGATAATGAGTACATTTCTTACCAAGCATTGTAGCCTCCTCCTTTGTTTCCCCTTCCCATTCTCCCCACCTTCCCCCGCAAAGTTGTAAAGTTCATTTTCAAAATAATGACTTGGACATTTCATGGTTGCAATGGGTCTACTTGTAGCCCTATTTAAACGATTTGTTTTTTCTCTTCACCTCCACAAATTATACCAACATTGAATACAGTGAAAGCAGGGGTTATACCATGGGGGAGGGACATACAAAGCAACAAAGAAATCATCTTATAAATGTGTTAGAAATAATCGCATGAAAAAAACATTTGAATACATATCTTAGGGTTCATTTCCCTAACATCAACTTATCTGGCCTTTTCTGCTTGACTCAGACATATACTTACTTATTGCAATTAAGGGAAACCATGGGACCTATGTTTCTTTGGGCCTGGCTTACTTCACGTAATGTAATTTTTTCCAAGTCTATTTCTTAACAAATTGGACAATGTCATTCTTTCTGATGGAGGCATAGAATTCCATTGTGTATATATACCACATTTTCTTGATCCATTCATCTATTGAGGGGCATCTGGGTTGGTTCCATATCTTAGCTATGGTTAATAATGCTGCAATAAACATAGTCGTGATGGTAGCTTTAGTATGGTCTTGTTTGTGATCATTTGGGTAAATGCCCAAAAGTGGGATTGCTGAGTCATAGGGGAGCTCTATGTGGAGTCTTTTGAGGAACCTCCATACTGCTTTCCAAAGTGGTTGAACAAGTTTACACTCCCACCAACAATGCAGTAAGGTTCCCTTCTGTCCACATCCCCTCCAGCATCTGTTGTTGTTAGAGTTCTTGATTTTAGCCATTCTAACTGGGGTGAGGTGGAATCTCAATGTTGTTTTGATTTGCATTTTTTTTATGGCTAGGGAGGTTGAGCATTTCTTTATGTGTCTATTGGCCATCCTTCTTTCCTCTGCAAAGAAGTTTCTCTTTGAGTCTTTAGCCAACTTATTTATTAGGCATTTGTTTCTTTGAAGATTAGTTTTGGAGGGATTTAATTTTTTGAGTTCTTAAAATATTTTAGAACATCTTAAGTCTTTGAAAATTCTTAATTTCGGCAACTAAACTTTTACTGCTCAAAATAGATCGAACTTGCTTTTTGCACCACAAGAGACAGATGTTAAAACTGAGTGTGCATGTTCTGTCTCATTTGGTGAGTACAGCCTTGTGTGGACATGTGTGTGTGTTTCCCTCATGTTTGACTTTAGTGTGTGTGGGAATGAGATCACCATTTGTATGAAGCCGTGAGTAACAGTCTGGACATTACAGGCTACTTTTGACTATATCTAGGCTTACACATCTCCCATGTGACCTGCATATCACATACATTGAGGCCTAACCAGCTATATAAAAGGATATGTGAAAAGCTTTTCTGATAGTAGTCAAAACACACTGTCTGCCAAGACAAAGTGGCCCTGTGGGCAGGATGATGCTAGTTCCTAGGCTGGGGGATTATGTAAAGGCTGGAAAAATTGGGGACAGGTTTTTAATTGAAACACAACATCCCATTAAAGTGGGATTCTTTGTGTGAGTGAATGTATCACATCCAAACCAGGAAGGTAAAGGAGAGGAGGAGGAAGTAGGGAAGGGGTCTGAGAATGCTGAGAAATGTGGCAAGCTATATTGTACTCATAAACTACTTTGCTAAAGGGCGACTGCACAACTACTTAAAAATAATAAAAATAGCTTTAAAATTAAATACCAACAGGGATAGTAATCACAGGGGCTGATCTCCAGGTCCCATTCCTCTCTAGCCTCAAAAGGCAAATACTGCCTAGAAAGGTTGTGTTGGTAGTAATGTGACAAAGAATTTAGCGTGAAGAGAATTACCTCTTTATTTAGTAGTCCACCTCCTCGTCTCTTCATTCCTTTTTATGCTCCATTTGTGAAAGGTAATATTGATCAAGTACTTCTGGATGTACTCTGGCACATCCCCTAAATGTACTGCCAACTGTATCTTAATTTTATAGTCTCTGCTTTTAGGCCTGACTGATAACACAAGAAGTACAGACACTGTTTTGCTGAGTTCTGCCACCTTCTCCCTGACATACTTTTTTCACTGAAAATGTGTCCAGAGAGTATTTCTACTCTCCTCACAAAAAGTAAAAGCATTTGTGATGAATTCCTGATGGCCGGACAAAGAAAAAGAGACCTATATTCCCAACTATAGAGAGAAAAGAGAAGGATATGACTGGTTCCCAAACTGATCTATAAGAGACAGAGCAGAGATACTGAGCTGGACTTCTTCAGCTATACTCTAATTATACTTCAGGTGTACTACTCCAGTTATACTACTAGCGTACTGCTGTTATACTCCAGGTATACTCCAGTATTCTGACCTGTCCATATCTGCTCCATCCATTCCACCATCATATGCGTGAGTACAGAAAGAAAGCTAGCACATGCAATATTTCAGCTGAAAGGATGTTTTGTTTGTCTCATGACCTGGGCAATATCTTCCAAAGCATAACCTCGATTTTTCACTTCTGCATCTCACAAATCAGAGGTTCAGAATCTTAACAATCAATTTTGTTTTGAAGTAAGTATTTGTGATATTATGTCTCTGTCCTTGTTTTAAATGTTAACCAGGCTCATCCAGCAGTACTGTCTGAATGGCAGCAATAGGTATGGTGTATGTCCTTGTGTTGGTTTGATACATCTCTATGTGTGATTACTGCGTGTCATATGAGTGGAGATGTAGGATCACTGCGTGTTATATGATTGAGATGTGTGGCTATTCGCGTTGCTCATTGTTATGTGCTTTGCAGCTAAAGCAATTAGTGTATTTGTAAAATCTAAGCAAGTGATCAGAAAGCATGAAGGATGCACAAATCAAACTGTTTAAAGAAAAACCCTGAGTCTTCTATTATGAAAGCACAGGCTCCATGACAGCATAAAGCAGAGTGAGTCATTGAGTTTTGTAACAAGTCATTGCTTTGGATAAAAGTGTGAAAGATTAAATTCCTCAAGTGCTGGTGTAGATGTAGAAACTCTGTACTTTCATTAAGTAGCAATATGTCAGCATAGCAAGGTACATGCCACAGAACGTTCTGAGCATCACCTAGCTCCATCCAGAATAGAAGTACTCCCATGTCCAGCAGACGATCCCACACCCTCAAAACCTTGTGTAATGGATCATGGGCAACGATAAAAATAAGTTCTACTTCCGTGCAACATGGATGGATTTCACATGTGTACTGATGAGTGGAAGGAGACTAATACAAAAGTGTATAATTCACACTTCAAACACAAATTTAAACAACAGAAATAAACTGAGGTCCTTTGTACGTTTGTGTATTATGAACAAGGACATGGAAGGTTATAAGAAAGTGAGCAAGTCAGGGACTGCAGACGGGTGTGTGTAGGGAGAGAGGAATGTGAGGACATTGAACTTGAAAAGAGATAGGTACAATATGTTCTTGGACCTAAAATCTCTACAGTGCACCTCAAGTCCAGTTCTTGAGCACCTGCTTCAACACACCTTTTACACAACCTGATATGTTCCCTTGCGGCGCACGCTGACCTGTGCTTCCCATGTGTCTTTGATAGTTCTTCCATGCCACCACTCACTCCTGAGCAGAATCCTGTTCTCCACTCATCTACCTGGGCTGGATCCCGTTTCCTCATCTGTTTTTCCTTTGGAATTTTTCCATTATTAATCTGATTAAAGATCTAGGAAGGAGCTAGGCACCTGTGATCCTAGCTAATCAAATCAGGAGGCTGAGATTTGTAGAGGTGTGTCTCAAGGCAAAGAGTGCAATCCTTGAGCAGAAAAGCTCAGGGACAGTGCTCAGGCACCGAGTTCAAGCCCCAGGAGTGGCAAAAAAAAACTTAAGCATAGAAAAGGAAAGAGAGAGAGAGATGGAGTGTTTTGAGTTTCCTTCTGGACTGGGCAAGCTAACGAGAACCTTGCTTCCATGTTGTGTCCTGTTCAGTAGTTCTTCTGAACCCGCCCTAATGAGCGAGGGGGAGGAATGAGCATTGCTTTCTCACCTTGATTTGAGGCCAGGATTTCTTCCGAATGCTGCTGAATATCATCTATTAAACTGACTCTCCCTAAGAAAGAGAAAACAATTTTTAACTCATGAATACATTAATTCTTTGGGATTTTCTACTCATCACCGAACAGTTTTTTTCCAACAGTTTTTCAGAATTTTAATCTTTTTTTCTCTTCAGTGTTTCCCCCCTCCTACAGATTATATTTTGTTATTATTAAAGTGCTATTGGAAAATGTATAAAAATAATAAGCATTCTTTCCCTCAGCGTCCTTCGGAAGTCAATAAATAGTCATTTTTGTAAAGGAAAATTTTAACCCCTCACTCGGTGACGGAGTAACCTAGAGTACCTTAGCATGGGTAGCTTGGACCCCAAGTTCTGGGAATAAGATCTGGTTCATCTGAATCTTCTCTCTCAGACTACCACCCCAGAAAGAGCAGGTTTACCTGCGTAAACCTCTCTCCTCCCCTCATTCACCCACTTCTGCTTTTCCCTCCTCCATGGCCACCTGGAGATCCGGTCTTTTCCCCTTCTCAGCAGGACATGCCCTGCGAACCGACTTTCAGGGAATGTGCAAGTACCTCTTGCTCTTTTTGGTGCTGGGGAGGACTGGTCTTCTTCCAGGTGTTTCTTCTTCTGTTTTCGCTTCATGGTCCAACTCTTTGTAGAGTTACACAAGCTAGATAGCTATCTCTCTGGAGCAATGCTCTCAGAGAGTGCGTTAATAATAATGGACTCGACTGGTTTAATACAAACAACAAATCGCCGGAGGGGCTACCTCCTCAAAATGCCAGTGTGCTGTCCTGACCGCTGGACAGTACGAAATGAGGGTGTGGGGACACCAGGTGTCACCAAGGCTGCAGCAGCGTCTATGACCTGGTGATGACATCAGAGGCTCCCAGTGACCTGCCGAGGGTCACAATGCCCCAGGCGTGTGAAGGGCGGCAAGGCTCAGGGTAACTCTGCTTTCAGAAAGCGGGCGAGGGACGAGAGTAACAAAAGAAATCTTTCTTTATCCATGAAACCCCATCACCAACTCACATTGTTTTTATTGTTTATATTATCTTTAGGTAGTTGCACACAGAGGTTTCAATTCAACATGTCAGTCTGTGAGTGCAGTGTATCTTGATAAATGTCCCCACTTCTCATCATTCTGGTCTGGTTGCCTATCTATCTATCTATCTATCTATCTATCTATCTATCTATCTATCTATCTATCTATCTATCTATCTATCTATCTATCATCTATTTATCTATTTTTATCTATTCTTGTATTTGTCCTGGGTCTTGATCTCCGGGTCTGGCTTCTGTCCCTGAGCATTTTGGCTCAAGGTTATTGTTTTACCACTTGAGCCACAGCTCCACTTGGAGATAAGAATCTGACTGATTGACCTCCCCCACTGCCTTCAAACTGCAGTCCTTGAATCTGAGCCTCCCGCGTAACAAAGGCTACAGGCATGAGCTACCAGCTCCAGACTTCCAACTTGTTTTTATATCTTAGACTTGAAAGAAAAAGAGAAGTAGACTGGATTAAAGGGAAGGTTTGTGTATGTTGAGGGATAACTGCCTACTTGTTCTTTCCAATGGTGAAGCTACAAAGGTTAGGCGTTCAACTGTTTTTCACAGAAAATAACACATCCGCGTTTATTAGTAGCATTTATGTATACACATATTTAAGAGGTATATTGAAATATATAGGGAGAAAGCTGGTCCTATTGAATTTGTTTCTGTCACTTCTATACAAAGCTACCAGGAGTCTAATATTGGACTGAGGCCTAATATTAAGATATGGGCAGGTTTGATATATTAGGAATATCTGTGGAAGAATCTTTTCCTTTTTTTTTTTTTGTTGGTTGTGGGGCTGGAACTCTGGGCCTGGGCGCTGTCCCTCAGCTTTTCAGCTCAAGGCTAGTGCTCTACCACTTGAGCCACAGCGCCACTGCTGGTTTTCTGAGTGGTTTATTGGAGATAAGAGTCTCACAGACTTTTCCTGCCTGGGCTGGCTTTGAACTGTAATCCCCAGATCTCAGCCTCCTGAGTAGCTGGGATTACAGGCGAGACCACCAGCACCCAGCTAGAATCTTCTCCTTTAATGTTCTGGTTTGGGAGGGTACCTTCAATCCTTGTTCACTGTTTCATATTAAAAACACATGCCTGCCACATCTGCTGTCCTGCGTGTACCTGGTCTTGACTTGCCTGCTCTTCCCTGCCTCTCATAAAGACCATCATGATATGTTTTCATTGGTCACACCCACATAACACAATGTCATCCTTACACTCAAAAGCCTTGACTTGGTCCTCTGTGCACAGTCTATTTTGCCAGGCAAGGTAATATATTCTCAGGTTCCAGGAATTAGTCAACATTTGGGGGTGAGGAGTGGGGAGAGGTCTATTTATTCAGTGTTACACACAAAAATAGATTCAAAGACAGAATTTACGTAGAGGAAAATGTAGTGATTACAGGGATAGGATAGGGGAAACATGAAGAAAACTCCTTGGCACAGGTCGGAACTTTCTAAATAAAGATCCAGAAACACAACAAACCAAAGAACAGCTGGAGAAATGGGGTTGCATTAAACTGCAGAGCTTCTGCATGGCAAAGGGCACAGCAAGGTAAAAAGTATACAGATTAGGAGAAGATCTTCATTAGCTATACAACAGACAAGGGCCTCATCTCTAAAATACACTCAGAGCTCCAAAAAAATTAAACACCCCAAAAACAAATCTGCAAAGCAGCAACTTCATTAGTAAGTGGACTAAAGACTTAAAAGAGACTTCTCTGAAGAGGAAATAAGAATAGCCAATAGACAAACTAAGAAATGCTCAACATCTCTGGCCCTATGAAATGCAAATCAAAACAACATTGAGATTCTACCTAACCCCAGTTAGAATGGTCATTATCAAGAAAACTAATAATATCAGATACTGGTAGGGATGTGGCCAAAAGGGAATGCTACTACGCTGTTGGTGGGAGAGTAAACTTGTTCATTCTGGAAAGCAGTATGGAGGTTCCTCAAAAGACTCCTCATAGAGCTTCCCTATGACCCAGCAATCCCATTCCTGGGCACTTACCAAAATGACCACAAACCAGCCTGCACTAAAGCCACCAGCACAACCATGTTCATTGCAGCATTAGTTACCGTAGCCAAGATATGGAATCAACCCTGGTGCCCTCAGTGGATGAATGGCTTAAGAAAATGTGATACACACACACACACACACACACACACACACACACACACACACACGCACATACACACACATAATGGAATTCTATGGGTCCATCAGAAAGAATGGCAATGCCCCATTCATAAGAAAATGGGAAGATTTGGAAAAAACATTAAGTGAAGCAAGCCAGGCCCAAAGAATCACAGGCAGCATGGTTTCCCTCATTTGTAATGGCTAGAATATGGCTAGGTTATTCTTAGCAGAGGACCACAATGCGTCAACAGCCATCATGCCAAGTACATATTGTTTCCTATCACACTTCCATAGGCATTACAGAGGATGAGGGGTAGAGATGGTCAGAGTACTGCCTGGCAGCATGGAAATGTGTGCAGGGACACAGCTCTGCAGCTGAACCGAGACCAGGACAGAATTCTGCAGCAAATCTTAAGACCAAAGATTTAACTGCATTCTAAGCTAACTAAGAATCAACAAGCATTCTATATATATATATATATATATATATATATATATATATATATATAATTGTAAAGATACTGTACAGAGCGGTTACAGTTACATGAGTGAGATAATGAGTACATTTCCCATCGAGCATTATTACTTCTTCCTTTGTTTGTCCCCTACAAGCATTTTTTTTTTTTTTTTTTTTTTTTTTTTTTTTAAATTTTATTTTATTTTATTTGAGAACATACTGTACAGAGGGGTTACAATTACATGGGCAGGATAATGCATACATTTCTTACCAAGCATTGCAGCCTCCTCCTTTGTTTACCCTTCACCTCCCTTCCCAGCCTCCCCCCTCCCTCCCACCCAATCATACCCCCCCTCACCCCCCACCGACATTGTAAAGCTGGTTTTGACATGACTTTTTGTACTTCTCATTGTTGCAACAGGTCCACCTGAATCCTTAAACGACTTGTTTGTCCCCATCTCCTCCACATGTTATACTGACATCAAATATAGTGAAAGCGGGAGTTACACTGTGGGGGAGGGACATACAAAGCAACAAAGAAATAATCTTATAAATGCGTTAGAAACACATGCATGAAAGAAACAAAAACATTAAAATACATATTTGAGGGTTCGTTTTCCTAACATCACATTCTCTGACTTTTTCCGCTTGACTCATACCTATACTAGATATTGCAAATAAGGGAAACCATGGGACCTATGTTTCTTTGGGCCTGGCTTACTTCACTTAATATAATTTTTTCCAAGCCTTTCCATTTCCTAACAAATGGGGCAATGTCATTCTTTCTGATGGAGGCATAGAATTCCATTGTGTATATATACCACATCTTCTTGATCCATTCATCTACTGAGGGGCATCTGGGTTGGTTCCATGTCTTAGCTATGGTAAATAATGCTGCAATAAACATAGTTGTGCTGGTAGCTTTAGTGTGGCCTTGTTTGTGATCATTTGGGTAAATGCCCAAAAGTGGGATTGCTGGGTCATTGGGAAGCTCTATGTGGAGTCTTTTGAGGAACCTCCATACTGCTTTCCAAAGTGGTTGAACAAGTTTACATTCCCACCAACAATGAAGTAAGGTTCCTTTCTGTCCACATCCCCTCCAGCATCTGTTGTTGTTAGAGTTCTTGATTTTTGCTGTTCTAACTGGAGTGAGGTGATATCTCAATGTTGTTTTGATTTGCATTTCTTTTATGGCTAGGGATGTTGAACATTTCTTCATGTGTCTATTGGCCATCCTTCTTTCTTGTTCAGAGAAGCTTCTCTTTAAGTCTTTCCCCCACTTACTTATCGGGCAGTTGTTTCTTTGAGGATTTGTTGTTGGGTGGTTTAATTTTTTGAGTTCCAAGTATATTTTAGATATGAGACCCTTGTCCGTTGTATGGCTAGTAAAGATCTTCTCCCAATCCGTGGGCTTTCTATTGATCTTGCTAGCTATGTCATTTGCCCTGCAGAAGCTCTGCAACCTGATACAATCCCATTTGTCCAGCCTTTCTTTGATTTGTTGTGTTTCCGGGTCTCTATTCAGAAAATTTCGGCCTGAGCCAAGGAGACCCAGGGTTTCTCCTATTCCATCCTGTAATGTTTTCAGAGTGTCTGCTTTGAGTTCAAGGTCTTTGATCCATTTGGAGTTGATTCTGGTGCAGGGTGATATATAAGGATCTAGCTTTAGTTTTCTACATGTAGTTAACCAGTTTTGCCAGCACCATTTACTGAAGAGGCTGTCTGTCTTCCATTCTATTGTTTTAGCTCCCTTATCGAAGATTAGATGGCTATAGGTCTGTAGGTTCATTTCTGGGTTTTCAATTCTATTCCATTGGTCCTGAGGTCTGTTCTTATGCCAATACCAAGCTGTTTTGATTACTATGGCTTTATAGTAGAGTTTGAAATTTGGTATTGATATTCCTCCAGCAGTGTTCTTTCCGTTGAGGAGCGTTTTTGCTATTCGGGGTCTTTTATTGTTCCATATGAATTTTTGGATTGCCTCTTCTATTTCCTTGAAGAATGAGGGTGGAATTTTGATAGGTATTGCGTTGAATTTGTAGATAGCCTTGGGAAGTATTGCCATTTTCACGATGTTAATCTTTCCAATCCAGGAGCATGGGAGGTTTTGCCATTTTTTAAGTTCTGTGTTGATTTCCTTTTTCAAGATTTTAAAGTTTTCATCATAGAGGTCCTTCACTTCTTTAGTTAAGTTAATTCCTAGGTATTTTATTTTTTGTGGGGCTATTACAAATGGAGTTGCTTTCCTAACTTCAGCCACACTTTTCTCATTGTTGGCATACAGAAAAGCCATTGATTTTTGGGGGTTAATTTTATAACCTGCTACTTTGCCAAAGTTTTGAATCAGCTTGAGTAATTTGGGAGTGGAGTCTATGGGATTCTTTAAATACAAGATCATGTCATCTGCAAAAAGGGAGAGTTTTATTTCTTCTTTCCCTATTTGGATCCCCTTTATGTCTGCATCTTGTCTTATTGCTGTAGCTAGGCATTCTAATACTAGATTGAAGAGAAGTGGAGAGAGTGGGCATCCTTGTCTTGTCCCTGAGTTAAGAGGAAATGGCTTTAGTTTTTCACCATTGAGTATAATGCTGGCTGTAGGTTTGTCATATACAGCCTTTATTGTATTGAGGAATGTTCCATGGATTCCTAATTTTTCCAAAACCTTCATCATAAAGGGGTGTTGGATCTTGTCGAATGCTTTTTCTGCGTCTATTGAGATAACCATGTGGTTCTTATTCTTGCTCCTGTTGATGTGATGAATAATATTAATTGATTTGCGTATATTGAACCAGCTTTGCATCCCTGAAATGAATCCTGTTTGATCGTGGTGTATGATTTTTTGGATGAATTGTTGAAGTCGGTTGGCCAAAATTTTGTTGAGAAGTTTTGCATCAATGTTCATCAAAGAAATGGGTCTATAGTTCTCTTTCTTTGATGAGTCCCTGCCTGGTTTTGGGATGAGGGTTATGATGGCTTCATAGAATGTGTTCGGTAGTGAGCTTTCTCTTTCAATTTCATTGAAGAGTTGGAGGAGAATTGGTGTGAGCTCTGCTTTGAAGGCCTTGTAAAATTCCGCTGTGAAACCATCTGGTCCTGGACTTTTCTTAGCTGGGAGGTCTCTTATTGCTGTTTCTATTTCAATGCTTGATATGGGCCTGTTAAGATAGTTTGCCTCATCTTGATTTAGTTTTGGCATGTCAATATTTGCTAGGAAGAGGTCCATTTCTGTCAAGTTCTCAAACTTATTAGCATAAAGTTTTGAGAAGTATTCCCTTATAATGTTCTGAATCTTGCTTGTTTCCGTGGTGATGTTTCCATTCTCATCTCTGAGTTTATTGATTTGGGTGTGTTCTCTTCTTTTTCTGATAAGATTTGCTAAGGGTCTGTCAATTTTGTTAAGTTTTTCGAAGAACCAACTCTTTGTTTTGTTGATTCTTTCTATAGTTTTTTTGGATTCTAATTCATTTAATTCTGATTTAATTTTGATTATTTCTTTCCGTCTACTGGATTGGGGTTTATCTTGCTGCTCTTTTTCAAGGAGGTTTAGATGTGTCATTAAATTGTTGGTTTCAGATCTCTCCAATTTGTTGATGTAGGAGCTCAGAGCTATAAACTTGCCTCTGAGTACTGCCTTTGCTGTGTCCCAGAGGAGCTGGTATTTTGTGTGTTCATTTTTGTTGAATAGCATGAACATTTGAATTTCCTTTCTAATCTCTTCGATGACCCACTCATGATTCAGCAGTGTGTTGTTCAGCCTCCATGTGATACCGGACTTTCTTTGGTGGCTTTTGGTGTTGAGTTCTAACTTTATTCCCTTGTGGTCAGAGAGAATGCAAGGTATAACTTCAATGTTTCTGAATTTAGACAAGTTTGCTTTGTGGCCTAAAATGTGGTCTATTTTAGAAAACGTTCCATGTGCTGCTGAGAAAAACGTGTATTCTGATGCTGCTGGGTGAAATGTTCGGTAGATGTCTGTTAAGTCTAGTTGATCTATGCAGCTGTTTAGATCTGCGGTTTCTCTGTTGAGTTTTTGCCGAGTTGATCTATCTAGTGGGGAGAGTGGTGTGTTAAAATCCCCAACAATTAATGTCTTTGGATCTATATGGGATTTGAGGGAAAGTAGTGTTTCTTTGATAAATTTGGGTGCTCCATTGTTTGGCGAATAGATATTTAGAATTGTAATATCCTCCTGAAGGAGAGATCCTTTAATTAGTATGTAGCGACCTTCTTTATCTCTTTTCACCAATTTTAATTTGAAGTCTATTTTATCTGATATTAGGATTGCAACTCCCGCCTGTTTATGCGGTCCGTTTGCTTGGTAGATTTTGTTCCAGCCTTTAACATTGAAAATGTGTTTGTTTTTACGGGCAAGATGTGACTCCTGTAGGCAGCAGATAGAAGGGTCTTGTTTTTTAATCCAACTAGACAGTCTATGTCGCTTAATTGGAGAGTTCAGTCCGTTAACATTAAGAGATAGGACTGAGAGGTATTTGGGAGTTCCTGCCATGTTATCTACCTTCTTGGGGGCTGTGAAAACTGGGTTCTTCCTATGGTTCTTGGATTCTCAGTTTGGGTGCAGTTTCTTGGCCTTTATTGCGGTCTTGTTGGTTTTCTATGTGTAGGACATCTTTAAGGATCTTTTGTAGGGCTGGTTTGGTGGAGATGTATTGTTTCAATTTTTCTTTGCTATGGAAGGTTTTTATTTGGCCTTCAGTTATGAAGGAGAGTTTAGCTGGGTACAGTATTCTTGGTTGATAGTTGTTTGTTTTTAGGGCATGGCATACATCATTCCAGGCTCTTCTTGCTTTGATTGTCTCTGCTGAGAAATCTGAGGTGATTCTAATTGGTTTCCCTTTATAAGTGATTACCCTTTTCTCTCTGACAGCTTTAAGGATCTTTTCCTTGTTCTGAGTTGATCCTGTGTGGATTATAATGTGACGGTGGGATGTCCTATTCTGGTCTGGTCTATTTGGGGTTCTAAAGGCTTCTTGTATCTGGACAGGCCTATCTTTTTGCATGTTTGGGAAGTTCTCTGCTAGGATCCTGTTAAACAGATTTCCTAGACCATTAACTTCTGTTTCAAGGTGCTCCTCTACACCCATTATCCTTAGATTAGGCCTTCTGATGGTGTCTTCCAGGTGTTGGATAGATCTATCATATTTCTTGGACTTGTCTTGGATGGTTGTATGTTCTTTCTCTATAATATCTAGGCTGTCTTCAATCCCTGAGATTCGATCTTCTGCATGGTCTAACCTGCTGTCAAGACTCTCTACTTTGTTTTTTATCTCTTTTCCTTCTAGTTGGTCAGCTTTGATGGCTTCAAGTTCTTTGTTGAAGCTCTGTTTTAGGTCTTGTATGAATTTCTTTACTTCCTTAATTTGGTGTTCAGTGTTTGTCCTCAAATCACTTAGTTGATTGGTTATGGTTTCTTTGGGCTCCCATTCCTTCTGTTGGGTTCCATTCAGCATTCCCTTTGTGGTCTCCCTGACTTCCTTCAGCTCTTTGTTAATGGATTCCATGAATGCCTTTAGTGATCTTTGTGTGTTCTCTACCTGGTCTCTCAATTCCTGTATTACTCTTTGATTAGCTTCCTCCCGTTCGTGGGATTCCTGCAGATCTCTTTGAGTGTTCTCAGCCTGCTCACGCCATTCCTCTCTTTCTCTTTGAGTATTCTCAAGTTGTTCACGCAAATCCTGTATCAGTTTTTGAGTAGCTTCCTCACGCTTCTGATATTCCTGTATAAACTTCTGGGATGCCTCCTCTCTCTCCCTATCACGCTCATACAGAGTCCTTTGTACGTTGTCAAACTTTTCATTTATCATGTTTGCCAGCAGTGTTTGTAGAGCTGTTTGGGAACTCTCCTCTGGATTATTCATTATCTGTTCTAACCCCTGATTATCAGGATTGGGAATTGAGATACCCGAATTTGCCATTTTTCTTGTGTTTTTCCGGCTTACTCTGCCCATTTGAGATGAAGATAGCACCAGTTTTGTGCTAGAACACTATCTTAAGGCAACCATCAACCAAAGTTTGCATTTGTACAGTCAATAGTCTACAGATACAATCTAGTTCAACAGATACATCTATTCGACATCAAACAACTATATGTTAAAGGACTTCGAACCGCAGAGAAGAATTTGGAAAACCAGAAATTATTAGGGTTAGGGAGAGATGTGGGTAAAAAATAGGAATAGATTGGTGTGGGGAGGCACAGGGAGAGTTAACTATGTCCGAATCACAATGCAGGAAATAGGTTGGGTAGGATGTAAGTAGAGAGAGAGAGAAAAAGAAGAAAGTGAAAGGTGAATGAAAAGAGACCAGAAAATAAAATAGAAACGTAAAAATTAATGTTATTTTAGAGATTAAAAGACCATCTATTTATAGAGGAATATGAATATGTTGAGAGAAAGGGAGGGACATAGAGGAGATGAGAAAAACTTTAAAAAAATGCTTAAAATATTATATAGGTATAAAGAGGTAGTACTGCTATTAATGAATTTAAGTCTCAGAGGTTTTGAATTGAGTAATAAGTTTGTGGATTAAGTGTGTACACAATGGGGGATAGGGTCTACTGGTTAACTACGGGTTTATCTGAGGATGTGCAGGACAAGGGTTAAGTCACATACAGATGAACAAAGAGAAAAAGATGGAAAGGATAGGAAAGTGAGAAGAAAAGATCAGAAGTTCAGTAGAGCTAGAAAAAAAAACAAAAAGATAATTAAGAATGAAAGAAAAAGAGAAAGAAGACAAGAAAAGAAAAGAAAACACACATTCACGTATTCCTAAAATAAAAATTATGAGAGGAGAAAAAAAAAAAAAAAGTGAATGGAAAACAATTATTTTTTCAGAAGAGGCAAAAATTAAAGATTAATAAAAGTTTTAGAAAAGCAAAAAAAAAATTTTATATATATATAAGGTAACAAAAAATGAAAAAAAAACAAAACAAGGAAAAGAAAAAAAAAGAAAAGAAGAAGAAGAAGAAAAAAAAAAGTTCTTTGATTTTTTTTTTTTTTTTTTTGGGAGGGGTGGGAAGAGTCCTGTATCTCCCTTTTGTCTGTAACCAGAGTCTGGTTGGAGTCTCTGGTCAGCTTGAGGTCCTGTGGCTTGATTGGTTTCTTAAGTCAGTTTGTTGGAACAAGCAGAAAAATGCTCTGCTTTACCCAAGTTTTTGAGATCCCCCTCCCAGGTTAGTTTACTGGGAGGGTGATCTGCTTTGAGAATCACAAAAGAGGGGGATGCAGTGATGAGGCTAGGTTCTGGGTAGAGTTGAGGCCTTTCAAAGAACAGTAGCTTTTCCCTGGGGCTATTTTGTGAAAAAAAACTCACAGCACCCAGCCTGGAGCCATTCTCAGGGTTTCTGTTTTTCAATTGATTGTGGTGGCTGCTAGAGGGCGGGGCAGCCTCTGGCTCTGGTTACCCGGTGAGGAGAGCCACTCCAATGGCTGGCGCCTGAGCTGGGTGACTTTTCCCTGGATGGAACTGAGTCTATGAGGTCACTTTGCCGTTAAGTTCTTGTGACCTGCTAAATGAGTCGTTTTATTCCAAGGCCTGAGCTGGAGCTAGCCGCTCCTCCGAGCTTTGTCGGTATCCAAGATGGAGATCACCGGTGCTGGGGGGGGAAGGGTGGCCTTCCCTCCTCTGCTCCCAGAGGAGTGAGGAAGTGGGGCTTCTACTCACGCGGAGTCTTGGATCCCGGGTCGTCTCTGGTATGCAAAGTGCAGGATGAAGTTGTCCGCTCCTTGTCGGTTCTTGCTGGTGTTGAGTAGAATCCGCTCGTCTGCTGCGTCTGGCTCCTTCGTCCCGGACTGCGTCTCAGGTATGCCTCCGCGGCGGTGGTCGCCGCTGCGACCCTGCCGCCGCAGCGGCAGCTGCTCAGATGTGTCTGCTTGGCTTCCCCTCTCTTGACTAACTCTCTGTCCTGTGATGGCACACTTGGTGTGATTCTCTGGCTTGGGACTGTTCACTGGAACTCTGAAACTGTTTTCTATGCAAGAGCTTGTTCAGATTCCAGCTTCTCCTCCGCCATCTTCCCGGAACTCCCCTACAAGCATTTTTAAAAATCTCTCTCTCTCTCTCTCTCTCTCTCTCTCTATCTATCTATCTATCTATCTATCTATCTGTCTGTCTGTCTATCTATCTATCTATATATCTGTGAGCCAGTGGCTCACACCTGTAATCCTAGCTACTTAGGAGGCTGAAACCTGAAGATCATTGTTCAAAGCCAGCACTGGGAGAAAAGCCTGTGAGACTTTTATCTCCAGTTAACTACCAAAAAAGCCAGAAGTGGAGCTATGGTTCAAAGGGTAGCATGCAAGCTTTGAGCGAAACAGCCCAGGAACAGTGTGTGAGTGCACTCATATGTGCATGTGCACACACACACATACTCACACACACATGATTATAAAAGTAAGGAGTACCTCATTAAAACAATTAACACTCGTTCTTTCCCATACATGCTGCCTCTGTGAGCATGTGTACACATGATAATGAAAGTGGATAGTCACATAATCACTTATTTCATATATGCCTCATCTAATTAGCTTTTCATCTAAAATTAAATTTGGGATTTTTATTATATATAGATATGTTATTGTAAAGATACTGTACAGAGGGGTTACAGTTACATGAGCAAGGTAATATATGGGAAAGAACAAGTGTAGGGACTGGGAAGGTGGCTCAGTGGTAGAGCGCTTGCCTTGCATGCATGAGGCCCTGGGTTCGATTCCTCAGCACCACATAAGCAGAAAAAAAAAGCTGGAAGTGGCACTGTGGCTCAAGTGGTAGAGTGCTAGCCTTGGCCTGGGCACTGTCCCTCAGCTCCAGAGTTCAGGCCCCACAACCAGACAAAAAAAAAAAAAAAAAAAGAACAAGTGTAAAAACAAAACCTAAAAGCCTTAGTTATATTGTATAGAGCACCAGCACACACAAATATTTATACCTTGGGTATGCCCAGACTTATCCAAGTCTCTGTATGTCTAAATTAAAGTTAAATATAATTAGGATTTTAGAAAAAACAATTAACAATGTGTCACTGTCTTGATTTAAAGTGATTTTCTTGTATTTTCTTTATCGTGACTCTTGGATTTTCTTTAAGGCTATAACATAACATGTTCATGTAGGCCAGTTTATTAGGAGGCAAAAGACAGTAAGGAATTGTACTAGGCTTTATTATCAAGAGCTCTGAGGTGTTCTGAAACGCTCTTCTGGACCTGTGAGCAGCCCAGATTTAGTGATGAAGCAGGCCAGGTTTCACCTCTACAAAGAGCTGTAAATCTAAGATGCTTGTTTTTTTTTCTCTTGAGCATTTCAGCCGACTCCAAGACAACTCTCTGAGAGCTATCTGAACACAAGGAGTAATCGCATAAGTGTCAGGACAATCAATCACTTTACTCCATTTGCTGTAATTCAGTATTTATTATTTGATCTGCGATGCTACTTAAAAAAATATGTGCAGCTCAGGATCTATTGAAATTCTAACAAAAGGCAGCTGGTACCCTCTGTGGCAGGCTCATAAATGAATGTGGTGAAGAGGAGGAAGCAATTGATAGGTGTCTGGCTAGGCTATTACTCAGTCTTAGACATAATGAGAGTGACACATGCTATACCATGGATAAATCCTGACACTAGGACTGTGGACAAGATTTGCCCTGTGTTCACCGCTGTTCATGCAAGCTGGACCAATGACTTAAGACAAATATTAACTTCTGTGGCTGCAGCCTAGAGGTATTTGGAGAGTCTGCACATTATTTAAATTAACAATAAACATAGCAGAATTTAAAAAGGTGATAGCAAAATAAGTCACATGACTATTGAATTAAAACTAAATTAAGCCCAGCTAGAGTTTAAGCATATATATCTGCATATTTAAGCATATACATATGCATTATGCATAGGCATATGTCTGTAAGTATACTTATATATGTATTTATACTACATTGGTCATTAAACTTATTGCATTGTTGTGAGTCAATTTATGACTCTTCAGGCTCATTTTCTAAAGAAAAAAATGGAATGCTGCAACCTTTCTGTTTTGTTTTTTGTTTTCTTTTTTTTTGCCAGTACTAAGCCTTGAGCTGGAGAACTGTCCCTTAACCTTTTCTCTCAAGACACTTTACCACTTGAACTAGAGCTTCCTTTTGGTTTTTTGGTGGTAGGTTGGAGATAAGAGTCTAACAGACTTTCCTGCCTGGGCTATCTTTGAATGTGATTCTCAGATTTTAGCCTTCTGAGTAGCTAGGATTATAGGTGTGAGAACCACTGAAATTAGGAATAAATCTAATCTTGTCTGTTACTAGATAATGTCTAGCAATGTTCAGTAATAGGAGACTCTTATATAATGATAAAGTAAAATGGTCCCTAGGAGATAATTCTTGACTTATGATTTCGAAGTGAGATTATTTTAGCTTATGTACTGAATAAAATATAATTTAAGTGGAAATACAAACTTGGTAATTTCATTAAGCTAGCTATATAAGTGAGACACCGCAGTAACCTCCTTTGTACTACGGTGACGTACTTTACACCGGCATGCAGGTACACAGACTTTGTGGTGAGTCTTTCATTCCAGGGTAGCAAAGGGACTGATGTCTTGTTATTCCAGAGTCGTTGGGGCTATGCTATCAGACTCCCCTTTCCTTCCCTCACCAAAAGAAACAGGATAACTAGCCAAGTATGGTTAATGTTCAAGAGATACTGAACGTCTTAAATGTTTATTCTGTCCCCTTCACCCTTTAACCATTGGCTAAGGAATCTAGGTTAGTTAATTTAAACGTTACCACTTATGCATTATAGGTCTTGTACTCTAGGATAGAATTCAACTTATCTGTAGAACACTGTAAGCTCAACTTGACCAGCAATGAATGAGTCCTGTGGCAACTCTCCCTCCCTCCCTCTCTCCTTCCATCCCTCCCTCCTTCCCTTCCCACCCTTCCTTCCTTCCTTCCTTCCTTCCTTCCTTCCTTCCTTCCTTCCTTCCTTCCTCTCCTTCCTTCCTCTTTCTTTCCCTTTCTTTCCTTCCTTCGTGTGTGTGTGTGTGTGTGTGTGTGTGTGTGTGTGTGTGTGTGTCCTGGGGCTTAAATTAAGGGCCTGGGCTCTGTCCCTGAAATTCTGTGCTCAACGCATATAGCTGCAATTCTGAATTTTTGATTGTCAATTGAATATAAGAACCTCACAAACTTTCTGGCCCAGGCTGAGGCTGTTTCAAGCTTGGATCTTCAGATCTCAGCTTCCCCAGTAGCTAGATTACAGGCATGAGCCACTAGCACAGGGCCTTAGGATTTCATCTTTAGAGTACAGAGAGCCACGCTGTCCCACTACCTGATCAAGACAGCCGTGAAGTCCCCCTTAGCTTGATTAAATTTGAGACAGATTTCTTTCCAGCTGTAGAACCTATTAAGCTCCCTTGTTTTGGAACATTAACTTTAGAAAACTTTTTATAATGAATTATTTTTCTGTCCCTTTATTATGAAAATCTTCCACTTTCTTTCCACATTTACAACTCAAAAATATTTTTCTCAAGGAACTGGAGTCCTCTTCTTGATATGTAGCCCAAGACTGCTATGGACTGGCTAAATTGTGGATCTTGATTATGTCTAAAGGCTTACGTCACTACCCTGGACTCTTAACAAGATCATAAAGTTGGAGACCTAATGCAAAAGAACTTGCATCCTTATGTACAAGAAAAAACACCTGAGATCTCTCTCCCTTTGTCAGGTGAGAACATAGTAAGAAAGCAATCTCCTGTAAGTAGAAAAGGGGCCCCAAGTATGCTTGACCCTTGTGTGTCCTTGGGCATCTTAGTCTACAGACGTATGAGGATGTAAACTTACCTGTTTGTGTGTCAACTCATGGCTAGTATTTTTTACTACAGCCTTTGTGCCCTATTTCTTTTTGCTGTGGAAAATAAGCTTAACTTCCATAAGCCACCATTAACAAAATCACCTAGTCAAATTGACCAACTCCATTATTGATGTCCACAGTTTTTCTACTAGCTCTTCCATGAGTTAAAAATCCTTCTGCCTTTTGTTTGAATCAAGTTGAACATAACCTTTCTCTTTTGTAACAATAAACTAGTTGTTTCATTAGGTTCTGTGAAACTTTCTCTTCAACAGTTTAGTGGTTCATGTAATTTGATGTGTTTGGTTTATTTTCTGCAAGCATTTTTTCATAGATACTTTTCCCTGCTACTGGGGCTAGAGGTTATCTTCCTCTCATTGGGTTTTCTTGCTCATAGCTGGTGCTCTACCACGTGAGCCACACCTCTGGTCCAGTTAAATAGAGATCTAGTCTCAATTTTTACCTGTTAATTGAGATGAAGTCTTGCAGACTTTTCTTCCCAGAGTTGACTTCAATTCTCTAAGTCTGAGCATATAGAATTCCAGGCGTGAGCCACCAGCACCAACATGTATTTCTTAAGCCCAAATGATCGGTTTTAAATTTAATTTAAAAATATTTTACTATTTTTGAAACAAGGTGTATGTATCTTTGTTGTCTCCCTGTTAGCTTTAAATCCCGGGGCCCAAGTGATTCCCTTCCCGTTGCCTTCCAAGTGCTGAACTACAGGAGCATGCCACCATGCCCAGCTAAGCATTACTGGACATGTTTATGACCCAGCATCTTTGCCTAGTCGTCTTTCTACTAGCTCTGCAAAGTACAATATTATTTTTGACATTTTTGTTGAATCCTCAGAAATATTTTTCCTTTAACACTGTAGTTGCTTTGTACAGTATAACAATCAAAGAAACAAATTCACTTAAGAATCAGTAAATCAGGAACTTTTCTGTTTTGCAGGAAATGGAGTTCTTTTGCCCCAAAGATGTTTATAACATTGTTACCAAAAGGTCTTAGTTTACCTAGGAGACTTGAGCTTTGGAAATAGAAGCCCAGTGTCCCTGGAACTCAGATACTGTCAAATTGCTTTCATAGATTTTAATTTTCTTTTGCTTTTTCTCTAGGTCTACCTATCCTCTAATCCTAACTTGTCTGAAAATGACCCTCTGTAGGGCTGATAAAACTGTAAAAGATGAGTCTAGAGAAGGAGTAGGAGAAAAAAAATGAAAGAGCAACTGGAAGAAAGAATTAAGATAATAGCACAGCTTCCCATCACCTACTACATAAGGGAAACTGATTCCTAATATCTTAAAATTAAGTAAATCACACAGCTACTGTGTTTATTTTGTGTGTGAATACGTCCATTTAAATATATTTTTCAAGTTCTCTTCACCTCCAGCTGAATGCAAGGATGTGCCGGTATTTTGTGAGTGATACCAATATATTTTAGAACAAATAAAGATGCTTCAAAGAAACAGCAACTCAGCATCTCCACTCCACACAAAAGAAAAGTGAAACAAGTTTAATAGCAGAATCTCTCACCAATTTGGCTAATGTGGAAAGTGTTTGAGTTATTGCTTCCGTGAGTCGTAGAGCTACTACTATTTATTAACTTGCAAATGCATAATAGTGACATTTCAGGAAAATGAGCATACTTTCAGACAGATTTCAGGGGGAAAGTTATTCCCTACACCCAGCTCAGAGTGCTATGCCTTCAGTTTGACCCCCTCAGTCACCCCAACATAGACACAGTGACCTGGAATTCTGCTGCTGATATAATAATGATACGCTTTGAATCTCTGCCATTTTATCTTCATATTTATATAAAAAGATTATAAGAACTAGGTAAAATTAAAGGAAGAGGTGATATTGTCCGAACGGAGTTGTACTCAGTGCCTGACTTATGTCAACTCTTCTGAACAACACCATAATACCAATGTAATTAGATGAAAAAATATAAGCCAGGAAACAGTGACTCATGTCTCTGATCCCAGCTACTGAGGAAGCTGAGGTCTGGGGAGCTTGCTTTTAACTCAGCCTAGGCAGGAAATTCTGTGAGAATCTTATCTTCAAGTAAGTAGCAAAAAGCCCAGTGTGGCGCAGTGGCGCAAGCTCGTGTTTGTTTCAAGAGCAAAATCTTTTCAGAAATAGGAGTTTGAAAGTGCTTATTCCTGTTGATTCATATGTACATTATTCTTTGGGGCAAGACTCTATTTTCTTATTCATATTTATACCATTTGACATGGAGGCAGCGTCATTACAGAGTTGGATTTCTAATCTTCTCAAGTCATCACTGGCCATTGACATCGGTTTGGCTTTTGCATGCTTTCCTTCCTAGAGAATTCGTGAGAGCAGCGGATAACGCCGTCAGGACCAAGTATCCACAGCTGCTGCTTCTTCCTATCTCTTTATGCCAAAGCCTGAGGTCTGTCCTTGCCTCTCCTGGCTCCTCAGGTGTCAACGCTGCGTGTACGCAAACACAATGCAGACCGCTGAGCACCTGGCATCCTGGTACAGCGAGCTGCGGTCTGCTTGTCGACTTTCTCAATGAATGACCCTCTAAATTCAATCACTGTTTCTTGATATATCTAATTGAGTTTATAAAAAAAATATACAATCTTTTAGAAAAAAACAGTCTCATAGGAAAAATCTCTCGGATCAGAAAACCTCAAAGGACAACCACCACCCACCCATCCACTCGCCCACTCTCTCTCAGCACGCTCTCCTTACTCTTCCTTTGTAGTATTTCTGGAATCTCACAGGCTTTATAGTTTATAATGAAAAATTAACTGCCTGAAAAGGAGGAGCTGGTGAGGTGGAGGCTGAACCTTTTCTGTGGGATATATAACGGCTAGATGTGCTGAATACACGGGGAAATGATCTCCAACAAAGGAAGCTAACGAGCATGTTGAAACCACACCAACTGGCAAACAGGCTTCCAGTACTCTGATAGAGAAGGTAGGACAGGCTAAAATCAAGTGAATGGAATGTAGATCTACATTGAGCATTATTCCCTCACACCAGAGATCATGGAAACAGTCTTCCTCTCCAGGCAAAAAGTGTTCATATACAGAGTTAACATACAGGTTGTTATTGAGAATTATTACTTTTTTGAACGTTATTTGATTTCCAATCCTGCATTCATGTAGTACATAAATATGTCTCAATATTTTATTTTATTTACTGTATGCTATAACTTTTGCTAAGCTTTTGCATACCTGATACCATTCCACATTATTGATGGATTGTTGTAAAGGTGATCTACAGAGAGGTTACAGATGCATAAGGAAGGGAGTCAGGTCATGAGTACATTTCTTTTCAAACTGTGCTACCCTCTCCCTTGTTTTCTCCCACTCTGCCTCCTCCCGCCCTGCCCTCCCCACCAAGCTGTGAATTCATTTCCAACATGGTGACTTGTGAATATCCCTTTGCCCATTCTATCGCCATTTCTGTGATCCCCTTCCCATCCCTGAGCCAGATGAATTTATATACAACACAAAGGGTACCAAAATAACAAAACCAAAACTAACCATGAAATAAAAAACGTGCTAACAAGGGACAAACAAAAGGAAAGGAGAAATGAAAGAAAAAAGAAATAACTTCATACAACATACTAAGAAAAAGAAACAAAACACCCCTCTTCTTACCATATCTTGTAGTGCATTTTGATTAGCATCATTTTACAAGGTCATATGTACATCACTATTGAGCAATTGTGATCCTCTGCTAGAACTATCCTAGACATATACTACTTACTACAAATGAGGAAAACCCTGTGGCCTATGTTGCTTTTGGTCTGGCTTAATATGATTTGGGTCTTCACTTAGTAAGATTTTTTTCAAGTTTTTCCATTTCCTTATAAATGGGGTGATGTCATTTGTTCTGATAGAAACAGAATTCTACATTTTCTTGATCCATTCATCCACTGAGAGGCACCAGGTTGATTCCATGTCTTGGCTATGATAATTCTACAGTGAACATAGGTATGCTGGTAGCTTTAGTATGGCCCCATTTGTGTTTGGGAAATGCCCAGGAGTGGAATTGTTGGGTCATAGAGGAACTCTATGTTTAGCCTTTTGAGGAACCTCCACACTGCTTTCCAGAGTGGTTGAACCAGTTTACATTCCCACCAACAGTGTAGCAGTGTTCCCTTTGGTCACATCCCCACCAGCATCTGATATTATTAGATTTCTTGGGTCTTTCTAACTGGGGTGAGGTGAGTTTTCAATGTGGTTTTGATTTGCATTTCTAAGCATTTCTTCCTGTGTCTGTTGGCCATTCTTATTTCTTCTTCAGAGAAGTCTCTCTTTAAAGTCTTTAGTCCACTTATTAGTGTGGTGGTTGTTTCTTTGCAGATTTGTTTTTGGGGGTTTAATTTTTTGAGCTCTAAGTGTATTTTAGATATGAAGCCCTTGTCTGTTTGTTCTATAGCTAGTGAAGATCTTCTCCCAACCTGTGGACTTTTTATTTATCTTGCTGGCTATGTCCTTTGCCATGCAGAAGCTCTGCAGTCTAATACAATGCCATTTATCCAACTTGTCTTTAATTGTATGAGCATATACTAACTTCTAATCTAACACCTCTAGTGTCACTCCTGATAAAAATTCATCAAATTTATTGTATCCTTCTAAATATGGACAAAACCTCCCAAATGAGTGTCCATACCCAAGAGAAAAGTTATATTCATTATGACATCATACGATGTCATAAAACGTGTATTTTTCTCACACCCTTGGAAATCTCTTGAAGATGGCTTCTTAGGTTGTAAACGAAATCTTGAAGAAATTATTTCATAAGATAGTCAAGTGGAAAGTGATAAAATGATGAGAGATTAAAACAAATTATCTGGTGCAATATAATTTTGTTGGACTAAGGACTCTCATTTCCTCAAGCAGTGCTTGCTCATTTTTGTAAACTGGAGGCTGAGATATGAAGATCAAGGCTCAGAGCCAGCATGGAGGGTAGACAAATTCAAGAGAATGGTATCTCCAATTGTCCAGCATAAAGCTGGAAGTGAAGGTGTGACCAAAGAAAAGTATCAAAGAAGCTTAAGGGAAAGCACCAAGCCCTGAATGCAAGCTCAGATACTGGAGCTTGTGCATTTGCACATGCATGTGGCATGCGCACACACATCCTGATGATAACATTCCATTCTTTTTATAAGCTTACTACACTTTTGCAGTGATTTGAACCAGATAGAAAGTTTAGTTAATGCTTGATACAGTGGTCTACTACTGAACAAAGACACCCAGAAAGGAATATGGTAAATTCAATAACTCAATTCTGCCTCCTAAATTTTTGACCTAAGTTGTAGACAAAAGGTCTAGCAAGAATATCATTATCTAGAAAACTTGAACCTTTAAATAACTGTTTGTGTGTGTGTTTGTGTGTATGTGTGTGTGTGTGCTGGTCTTGGGGCTTGAACGCAGTGTCTGGTGCTGTCTCTGAGTTTTGGGTTTCTTTTCCTTCATGGCTATTGTTTAAAATGAGCCACAGCTCCACACTGCCTTTTTGGTGGTTAACTGGAGATAAGAGTCACGTGGACTTTCCTGCCCCACCTGGCTTCGAACTGTGATTCTCAGATCTCAGGCTTCCATTGCCCCTGGTGCCCAGCAACAATTTTGTTTTTATTAAGAGGCTGAGCTATAAAGCACCCAGATTAGGAAAGGTGGTTACAGAGGTGGAAAGATTCCAAAGCATGATAGGAAAAGACATGAGCGTGTGTATCCACTGTTCTCCGAGGCTCGCCAGAATTGAGCCTTGGTCCTAGAGCCTGGCATCAAAGTGTCTGAGCAAACCAGTAGCACAAAGATAATCCTACAAAGCTAACCAATTATGTTTCTCAGTACTGTCTGAACTCGTTTCTCCTCTACCTACTTCACAGTTCTCCAGACAGTGTATCTAAGGATAAAGCATACCAATTAGAGGTGGCACTCGTGTCTCATGCCTGTAATTCTAGGTACTCAGTAGGCTACGATTTATGGATCATGATTTGAAGAAACCATGGGACTCGAATTTCTAATTAACCACCAAAGCCAGAAATGGAGCTGTGGCTCAAGTGGTAGATGGCTAACTTAAAGCAAAAAGACTCAGTGACAGTGTCCAGGCCCTGAATTCAAGCCCTAGGACCAACACACACACACACACACACACACACACACACACACACACAAAACCTCCCCATACACAAGTGAATCAATTTGAATATATAGTTAATCTGTTTTACACATCATCATATTAATTTAATAAAAGCAGTCAATTTGAATGAGTTGTGTGACCAGCCCACATGCTCTGCAAACCTTCCTTTGTTGCAGACTCTTCTATGCTTTACTCTAATGCCGTGTTTAGGTGTACTTCAGCTCCTAACATCTTCATATGTCAAAGTATAATATCAAAGACAACATATAATGAATAACAAGCTGATCTTTGACTTTTCTGGTGAAAAGTTTATGAAATTAGACAAGGGATAAGCCCTGAAGGTGATAAATGACAAAGACGTTCAGTCTCAATGAGGGCCTGGGAGAGAGAAAGCAAGCTGGTGGCACGAATCTTGGGCACTAAGCTACAACCCACTCTTCTTCTAGAATCTTTAGGTGCTTTATCGAGATTCCCAAGATTAGTAAGCAAACACAGAGATAAAGTTAATCCTCTCATGAAAGATAAATATTACCATTTTATAAGTAGATGGTCTTAAATCATAATAATACTTTTCATGATTTGATCAAAAATGTATTTAAACATGAGCATCAATTTTACAGTGGGACAACATTTTGAATATGTGTGGAAGAGTGATAAATATTTTCTTACCAGCATACTCTTTCCTCTATGGTAAAAAAAATCTCCACAAGCCAATGTTTTAAGTCCTTCAATATATGTAATAAAAAGGATACGTTTTGCCAGGTGCTGGTGACTCACACCTGTAATCCTAGCTACTCAGGACGCTGACATCAGAGGTTGCAGTTCAAAGCCAGCCTAGGCAGGAACATCTGTGAGACTCTTATCTCCAATTAACCACACGTGCTGCTGTGGTTGTAGTGGTAGAGCACTTCACCTTGAGCTGAATAGCTCCAGAACAGCATCCAGGCCCAGAGCTCAAGCCCCATGACTGACAAAAGAAAAAAAAAAAATAAAGGTATGTTTTTAAGTGTACATTTTTGTAAAACAAGATGAGAAATTTTAGAATTAAGAACTACTTATTAATAAGTAGTTAAAAATACAAATGAGGTGAAACAATGTGCAGTAAAATTGAACACAAAAGGTGATTCACAAGAGCTCAAGAAATAAAAAAACTTGCTTCCTAAACCTATGTCTTTTGTTAACCAAATCTGTACAAATTCATTGCATCTATTCTGTCCCTATTCTTTTTACTTTCTTGTTTCCATAGAAACGATACAAGTGGCCCAGCTAAGTTACTTCACACTGGTTTTCCTTGCTTGTTGATTTTCTAATCCTCTGTTTAATTCAAATGATGTTTTCATAAAGCTTCTAAAATTTCAAAAGCTTCTAAAATTTCTACAGACCCTATTTTTAATTGACAAATATAAGTATATACATTTATGGGGTACAGTGCTAGGTTTCACTATATAATCTCAAAATAGGGACCCACTACTTTGTTGGCAGAATAGTTAGCATTCTCTATTCGAGCTAATTTGAGATGTGTGGCACAATATCATTAACTCCAGTCATCCTGTTGTGCATTATTGTATCAGAATTTATGGTTTTTATCTAACTACAGCTAATAATAGTTATGGACCATTTCCCCTTTCTTAGTTCCCTTATTTGATTTTTAAACATCTCTACCATAGCTCACATTTCCTGTGATTGAATTAGTCTAAGAAAAATAGAAAATTAGTCAAAGAAAAATAGAAAATATAAATATGTGCAAAGAAATAATGAATCTGAATGGACTTATGAAATCTATGAAAAAATATGCAAAAGTGCCAGGTGCTAGTGGCTCACATCTGGAATCCTAGATGTTCAGGAAAAGACAGCCTGGGCATTGAAGCCTATGAAGCTCTTATCTCCAGTTAACTACCTAAAAAAGCTGGAAATGAAGTTGTGGCTTAAGTGGTAGAGCACAAGCCTACCATAAAGAGCTCAGGAATAGTGCCCAGGCCCAGAGTTCAAGCCCCAGGAGATACACACACACACACACACACACAGTACCTAAACGTAATAACAGTAACTGAGGGGCTGTGAATGATCTAGATATGTAAAATTCAAGCTTGCACAGCATAGGCAATGACTTCCGAATTTCAAGCCTCTTAACCTTTTTCATCTCTTAAATAGGAAATTATTTGGAATCATTCTTCCCAACTGTGTCTCCCCATAAAGATAAAGCAGAATGTGGGCAGTCATAGGTTGCTGACTTTTGCACTAGAATCTGGGCTTTGATTTTGGGTCTCCTTTCATGTGAATAATGTAAGCAATTTCTTGAAACTGAAGAATTAGTTAAATTGTCTTTTACTTTTATTACTTAAATATCATTTGCCCACCTTGGCTTGGGTGGAGTACCATAATTTCACATTGCTTTTGAGTACCATTTGCTTTTTTTGGAGGCAGATTTTCACAAAATTAAGGGCAGGAAAACGCTCAGACAGATATGAGCAGTGATTGGTGTAATGAATTTGGGGACATTTAAAATTTTTCTTTTTGAAACATCTATTTACAGATTTGAATATTATTATTGTTGCCTGCTTGGGCAAACCATGTCACAAATCCTCAAACAAGATGAGCTTTTTTTGGAGTCATCAGCAGAAGTCAACTGCTGCTTTTAACTGCAATGTCAGAGTCGAGTCATTGCAATAGATACCTGCACAGCCAAATGTATTTACTACTTGTTTTCTAGAGGAAATAAAAGTTTTTTTTTAAAATTCTCACCTGGTCAGGGGCAGATGGTTTGGGAAGAAGGGAAACCTAGTCTGAGCTATTGTTTACTAAATTTTCACTTGAGGGTTGCATTATGTTTAACTTTCTGCAAGCCATAATCGCCACCCAAGTACAGTTCCCTAGAAAACTTGAAGCTGAGAATTATACCTATGGTTTGATAGGATCCCCTGAAACAAAATCTAGAGAGTCCTAAGCCTCTGTACTGTCAGATATTGATATATTTAGTGTGTGAAGGCAAGGAATTTTCTGTCTGCCATAAAGCTTTCAGAATGTCATTATCATCTTCTAAAGTCACACTTAAAGTCTTTAATAGTGAACGATTAACAAGTTCTATTAACTTGTCTTGGGACTAAATTTGTTCTCTCATGAAAACCTTTTCTTTTTGTGTGTTGAGGAGAAATAATGAGTATAGGTTAAGAACTTCATCCTTGGGGCTGTTATTTAACAAATTTGAATGTAATAATTTGCCAAAGAAATTGGGTAGTGATTTTATTGAAAAGCCATTTAAAGTAGAACCATTTCACTTTCAGTTTTTAGATTGATTGGCTATATAGATTTATCATAAATAAAAATCGGATCATCATGAATATTGAGTTTTATGATGTCTGTTCCAACTGGTACCATAGAAAATTAAGTTACACTGTCTGGATTTTTATTAAAGAATAGTCTTTTTAGTCTTCTTAAACAAAATCTCACATTTTTGCCTGAAGAGCTAGCAATGAAAAAAGTGTTTGCCAGAAGTGAGAAATTCTCCCAATATTAGAATATTGTAATCAGTTCTTTAAAATGAATGTCTTAAATCTTTCCAGTTGAGTAGTGCTTAAGGACTTCTCAGTAGAAATGATAGAGCACTGGCCAGGCGCTAGAGCAGCATATTACTGTCATAGAGCTAGAAGAAGGAGGGACTTTCAGTACAGAACAGTTTATCTTTGAGTAGACATCTTCCTCTACTACATGGGCAAGTGTGAGACTTAGGTAAAAGAAGAGAAGTTGATTGGGAATGTAGGTCCTGGTGTTAAAGCAGTTCTATATAAGCAAACCTCCCATTTCCCTTCATCCTAAGGCTTTACTGCTCATGGCTTTGTCTGAAAACTGCACAGAAACACACACACACACACACACACACACACACACACACACACACACACACACACACAGAGAAGTCACTCATGATTTTGTAACAGGTACTCAAAAGCTGCTTTGTGTGAAAGCATTGGCTTGGGCCGTGTGAGTTGACTAAAAGCAGCATAAATGCCTGGTATCCTGGCATCTACCATTTTGAACCATTTTCTCCTGCAGTTGCTCCACAATGACCTTGGGGGCCAGGAAGGACAGTATTGGTGGATCAACATAGTGTGGCGGAAGATGAAAATAACTCATGCCAGACAGCAATAATTCATTGCAACACTTGATGGATCCTGTGGTGATGAGGTACTGGACTATCTGGCTGCCATCTGTGATTCCCACAATGCACTTGTGACTGGGACTGTTGAATAGTTATGCATACCTTTCTATTTGCCCCAAGATTCTTCCTCCCCTATTCTATCTGTTAAAGAACATGAAGTTTTACCTCGCCTCTTCCCACATTGTTCCTGTATCGTGCCAATAGACTCTTCTTTCTCTGACTTTCACCATTGTCCTTCTATTTGGTATAATGTAGTAAGTGGTTAGGTGACCTATGGAATTCAGGAGTTTCAACCTGGGGCTAAAACTGCTGGAACAATTTCAGGAAATAAGGGTCAGATAGAAGAGGGCATTTTTCCAGCTTGTCTGAGCTAACTGTGGGAGGGATGCATTACTGATTTTTCTTCCTTGTATACATAGTCCAACCCATGACCAGGTGTAACCATGTGTTATACCACTTGCCTATGGCCATTTTTGACTGAGCTTTTAGATTTCAGTTATGGAAGTCATGGAAAACAGGGGTGGCAAGGGAAGGGATCGATGGTGATCTCGGAGACCATGGATCATGTCTTACACAACTCTGCTACCCCGACTCCTACAGTTCTGTTTGATGGCAGTGTTCTATCCATGTAAGAACATATATCCACTTTTCAGAGCAAACATTCTCTTGCTTGAAAGGCATTCCCTTATCTGTAGGAGAAAAAAAATAATGAAACTCTGGTTGTGGACTACTCTGTATCTTCAGCTACAGACTTAGCATTTATTAGCCTGTGTGTCTGAGAGAGATTTAGGCCTGCATCCAGTTGAGCTAGGAGACAGTTGCAGAGGGCCAGGGGACTATGAGCAGACACTTGTCTTAATTTACCTTTAAAACTTCAAGGGACTGAATCTTTTCTGAATTTTTTCCCTAAGGATATAATTTCCTTCCTTCCCTCTTCAAAAGACTTAACTTATTCACAAGCTACCTCTGTCTAGTGGGCTGTGGATTTTGCAGAACAAAGCAGTGGAGATTTAAGTCATAGCCTTTAAAAACTGAGCAGAAAGCACACGCAAAAATGAGGTTTGCTAAAATCTGTGATCCTTATTTTTCAAAGTAGTGTTTGTTGAACAGAAAAAAAAATGCTGTTAGTCTGATATCTTTATGGCTACTATTTTGTGACTTTTATGGAACAAATAAAGAGACTATTGTATTGCATCATCATTTAGTGATTTAATCAATTACCCTGGCCTAGGGATGATACTTAATCACTATAGAAGCTGTATAGATATATATGACTTATATAGGATTATAATATTCATGTTAAATCGATGTTAACTTTTTTTTAAAAAAATAAACAATCCTCACACCTGTCATCTAGCTCCTTGAGAAGTTGAGATCTGAGGATCATGATTCAAAGCCAGCACAGGCAGCCAAGTCTGTGTGACTCTTATCTCCAATAAACTACTCCAAAAAAGCCGCAAGTCGCTCTGTGGCTCAAGTGGTAGAGCACTGGCCTTGAGCACACAAAGAGGCTCTTGAGTTCAAACGAGGTCCTGAGTTCAAACCCCAGGACCAGAAAAGTATTTATTTATTTAGAATCCTCATCTCTGTGGTAGAATCGTGGTCCTCAGCTGAGAAGGTGTGGAAGCGTTTTAAGAGGTAAAGCCTTCGGACAGCCATCCTATAATTGAGAGGCAGGTGTGTGAAGGGACTTTGGGGCTCCCAGACCCCTCTTCCTTTTTACTTCCTACTCACGAGAGGAGTAGCTTTGCTCCATGACACACCACCCCCACAATGTGCTGCCGAAGACTCACAGTAACGGGACACGGACCACCGACTGGAATTTCTAAACCTGTCGGCCAAAGCAAGCCTTTTTTATTCACAAAAAAATAGGGAATCTTTTAAGATATTGAAAACATGAGAAAATAATGAAAATAGTGTAAGAAAAGGTCTATGAACTTTGTCTCTTCAGAAGCATAATTTGGCCAATAGCATGTGGTTTCTATGTCTATGCTGACAGGAAGCGAGATATAAATAGAGCTCTTTTTCAAGTTTACCTATGACTCCTCTATTAGATGACTTGCATCTAGTATGAGTTTTCCAGGTAATTTTCTTACCGCACTGTGATCCATAGTATCCAATGCCCTCAAGAAAAAAGGGAATCTGTAAAGTGAAAGTTGATAGAGAAGACGCTTTGGCTGAACGTGTCTCCCCCAACTTTTATCTGAGCTATTCTCTGCTCCAGTGAGCTTTGCAATCACCTGTTTGCACGAGAACAGAAAAGATGCAGATAACCATCACGTGTGGAAGGCAAACTGACCCTCGCACAGCAAACGTCTCCCACAGCCCAAAACACGGAAGAGTGCCTTGTTCCAGTTCTGTTCTAGTACTACAGTGACAACTTCTGTGGGATTTGTCCTGGATTTAACCTGAGTTAATGGCCAGCCAAGCCATACTGGGTCTGAACTGTGAATAACTGTCTCAAACACACTCCTAATTCTTCCTGTTTAACCTGAAGCTACAATCTGCATCGCAGGAGATAGTGGAGAAACGCATCCTTGTTGCTTTGTGAGACCACGAACCTGCAGTTTGTCCTCTCAGGCATGAAGAACACCTCTGGAGAAACGCCATGGGAAAATCTTGCCACATAGGAGTTTTTCAAGAGGGAAGAGGAAGAGATCCTGTTTATCTGCACATCTCTAAGCAAGAAGTTTGGCATCAGGTTTGATACAGTTGAATATAGAAGTGAGGTGAGCTGGGATCATAAAGTCTGATGGTCAAACTGAAGTCATCCTTCTCATAAAGAATGAAGAGTAAAATCAAGCCAGGATCTGGTGGCTACTCAGGAGGCTGAGGTCTAAGGAACATGGCTGGAAGCCAGCCTGGGGAAGGAAAGTGTCTTCTCTCTAATCACTAAAAAGCTCAAAGTAAAGCTGTGTGGCTCAGGTGGTGGAGTGCTATCCTTGAGCAAAAAAGCTTAGGCACATCCTGAGTTCAAGCCCCAGGATCTGCAGATACTAAAAGAAAGAAAGAATGAATGAATGAAAAAAAGAGAGAGAAAGAAAAGAAAAATGTCAGTTGTTTTAAGGAAGACAGTAACATGTTCCCAAGGAAGCTCTAGGGTATCTAGGATAAGAGAGTCTATTAAGACTGTAAGTAGGAAGAACAATAGGGTGATAATGGCAATAACAGACATGAAATAAAGATCACAGTGTTGATGGACACAGAGGAATAGTTACGGGTATTGCACTCAAGGACTCTGAACATTGAGTCAAGTATAGGAATATTTCCAATATGATGGTGACAGTGAACCACCAGGCAATGGTTGGCTCCAGCCAGAGAATAGAAAATACTGGGGTAGAGGGGCTGGCTCTGGAAAGAATATAAAATTAATTTCATTTTGGAGCATAAACGATTTTGAGGGATGGCAGGATATGCTAGAGAAAATATCAAGTTAATAAATAAAGATGACATTATAATTCTAGGTTAAAAGAGTTCAGATTCTGAAGACAGTCTTGTTATTCACGTGATATCACCCATATAACAGAGGTGAGCCTGGGTCACTGGACCGCCAACCAGGATGAACAATCAATAGTAAAATGTAGAAATGTGTGTAATGAAAGGGCTTCAGTAAATAACTCTCAATTGCAGCTTGAGTTCTTCTCTCTTTTTAAAACATTCCTTTGAAGGATCCTTTGAATTGACCACTAGCATGACTTCCTGGAGAAACATTCCATGGATCAACCTACAAATGTAGGTTTTGATTGCCGACCAGAACAAAAACAAAGCAACAAAACAAAATTAAAAAAAAAATCTGAGCAAGACAGGATGATGAAATATTACTAAATAATTCTGAAATTAGGAGCCTGAAATGTTTGCATTTTTCTTGTTGTGTGTTTGCATGTGTGTGCTCATGAGTACAAGTGCATATGTGTACATGTGTGTGCATGTGTCTAAAATTGTGTGCATACATGTTTGTGTCTGTGTGCAGGCGTGTACGCTGTGTGTAAGCACAAATGTGCATGTGCTTGCATGTGTGTGCACAAGTGTTTGTGTTTCTTTTCATCTCTCCTCTTCTCATAACTGCCATGGTTTTGGTCTTGTGCATCCAGATTTCCCTAGCTCTAGCAGGATTACCTGGTGTTATGGGATGTCCCAGGAGGGCTTCAACAGTACAAGAATGGAAGGAATTCATCTCACAAAGGAAGGGAATTAGGTTTTGAGAATTAGAGAGAAATTAGGTCAGCTAAGGTCTAAGAAGCAGCTACAGTCACAAAATACTCACTCTGCCCAGATCACACAGGAGACCTTGAAGACTACAAGAAATACTTTTAGATACTTGAGTGAACAGCAAGCCACTTGCCTATGGGAGCCATGGTCAAGAGCCAGTGGTCTCACTCTGAGTGAAAAATGGGTAGGAAGGCACGCAGGCTGCCTTTGGAGAGGTTGACTGGGTCTGAACAATGATTAGCTTGTAAGTGACCATAAATGCACCAAGTCAGTTTCCCCAACTGTTCTGTTACCTAATTCTAATGTGTGTGATAGAAAAGGAGATCTGAGGAAATCACTAATATTGGGTTTTCTGCCAAATGGAATGGGCTAGGTTATTATGTAAGCTAGAGAGGTAAACAACAGTGTTAACATGAAAGTATCACTTCATTATAGAACCACAGTCTTTTTAAAATAAAGATAGGCAATTATGGGAGAAACTTTGAATTTTACAAAGCTTTCTAGACTTGATATTTAAATTTAAATACTATTATTTAGGAGGTTATTTTCTTTTTGCAATAAACAGAGAGTGTATAGGATTTCTGTTGGAAGCAGGTGACTATTGTAAGATAAGCCTCAGAAAGTCATTATTCTAAAGCCATCTTACAACTGTGAGTCCCATGATTACTCTTTTACATTCCCTTGAATGTCACTTTCATTTTCAGAAACCAATCATAAACATAGCTCACAATTCTGAAATGCAAGGCAGAGAAGTATATACAGGAACTGTGCATTCTATTGGATGATTCTATGGAAACAAACCTGTAGTGAAACTAGAAACGCTGTACGGTGGTGTCCACACCGGAATTGCATTGCAGGATGTCTCAGCTCTGCTCGCTTTTTTCGATGGGTGTCCTTTGAGTGGTGTTCTTCCCAGAGATAACACAATGCAAAGCATGCTTTCTGGGCCTTAGAGGATATACCTCTCATGTATGGCAGTTGTTACATTTTTCTCCTTTACATTATTTTGTATAAAAGTATGTCATCTAATACTAACCCTTAATACTATTACATTTGCATCTGCTTAATTTTGTGTCTTACTATAAAACACTCAAAGTAGCTTACTAAGAAAGCTGTGTTTTACTCTCCCTCTTTGCAGATGACATGATCTTGTATTTAAAGAATCCCATAGACTCCACTCCTAAATTACTCAAGCTGCTTCAAAACTTTGGCAAAGTAGCAGGGTATAAAATTAACCCCCCAAAATCAATGGCTTTTCTGTATGCCAACAATGAGAAAAGTGTGGCTGAAATTAGGAAAGTAACTCCATTTGTAATAGCCCCTCAAAAAATAAAATACCTAGGAATTAACTTAACGAAAGAAGTGAAGGACCTCTATGATGAAAACTTTAAAAACTTGAAAAAGGAAATCAAAACAGAACTTAGAAAATGGGAAAAACTCCCATGCTCCTGGATTGGAAAGATTAACATCATGAAAATGGCAATACTTCCCAAGGCTATCTACAAATTTAATGCGATACCTATCAAAATTCCAACCTCATTCTTCAAGAAAATAGAAGAGGCAATCCAAAAATTCATATGGAACAATAAAAGACCCCGAATAGCAAAAACGCTCCTCAATGGAAAGAACACTGCTGGTGGAATATCAATACCAAATTTCAAACTCTACTATAAAGCCATAGTAATCAAAACAGCTTGGTACTGGCATAAGAACAGACCTCAGGACCAATGGAAAAGAATTGAAAACCCAGAAATGAACCTACAGACCTATAGCCAACTAATCTTCGATAAGGGAGCTAAAATAATAGAATGGAAGAAAGACAGCCTCTTCAGTAAATGGTGCTGGCAAAATTGGTTAACTACATGTAGAAAACTAAAGCTAGATCCTTATATATCACCCTGCACTAGAATCAACTCCAAATGGATCAAAGACCTTGAACTCAAAGCAGACACTCTGAAATCATTACAGGATAGAATAGGAGAAACCCTAGGTCTCCTTGGCTCAGGCCGAAATTTTCTTAATAGAGACCCGGAAACACAACAAATCAAAGAAAGGTTGGACAAATGGGATTGCATGAAGTTGCAGAGCTTCTGCATGGCAAAGGACATAGCTAGCATGATCAATAGAAAGCCCACAGATTGGGAGAAGATCTTTACTAGCCATACAACGGACAAGGGTCTCATATCTAAAATATACTTGGAACTCAAAAAGTTAAATCCCCCAACAACAAATCCTCAAAGAAACAACTGCCCAATAAATAAATGGCTAAAGACTTGAAGAGAAACTTCTCTGAAGAAGAAAGAAGGATGGCCAATAGACACATGAAGAAATGCTCAACCTCCCTAGCCAGAAAAGAAATGCAAATCAAAACAACATTGAGATACCACCTCACCCCAGTTAGAATGGCCATAATCAAGAACTCTAACAACAACAGATGCTGGAGGGGATGTGGACAGAAGGGAACCTTACTTCATTGTTGGTGGGAGTGTAAACTTGTTCAACCACTTTGGAAAGCAGTATGCAGGTTCCTAAAAGACTCCACATAGAGCTCCCCTATGACCCAGAAATCCCACTTTTGGGCATTTACCCAAATGTTTACAAACAAGACCACACTAAAGCTACCAGCACAACTATGTTTATTGCAACATTATTTACCATAGCTAAGTTATGGAACCAACCCAGATGCCCCTCATTAGATGAATAGATCAAGAAAATGTGGTATATATACACAATGGAATTCTATGCCTCCATCAGAAAGAATGATATTTCCCCATTTGTTAGGAAATGGAAAGGCTTGGAAAAAATTATATTAAGTGAAGTAAGCCAAGCCCAAAGAAACATAGGTCCCATGGTTTCCCTTATTTGCAATATCTAGTATATGTATGAGTCAAGTGGAAAAGGTCAGATAATGTGATGTTAGGAAAATGAACCCTTAGATATGTATTTTAATGTTTTTTTCTTTCATGCATTTGTTTCTAACTCATTTATAAGATTATTTCTTTGTTGCTTTGTATGTCCCTCCCCCACAGTATAACCCCTGCTTTCACTATATTTGATGTTGGTATAATTTGTGGAGGAGATGGGGAAAAACAAGTCGTTTAAGGATACAGGTGGACCCGTTGCAACAATGAGAAGTACAAGTTGTCATGTCGAAAACGAACTTTACAACTTTGGTGCGGGGGGGGGGGGGGGGGGAGTGGGGGGAAGAGGGATTGGGTGGGGGTTCGGGGGGAGGCTGGGAAGAGATGTGAAGGGTAAACAAAGGAGGAGGCTGCAATGCTTGATAAGAAATGTACTCAATATCTTGCCCATGTAATTGTAACCCCTCTGTACAGTATGTTCACAAAAAATTAAAATTAAAAAAAAGAAAGCTGTGTTTTAATTACAGGTAAAGCATAATAGAAACTAAAGATGTGTTTGCATAAGGTATTCATTTTAAGGTTAACTACTGAGATCCAGTAAAATCTTTGTCTACCTATTTTTAACTTCTTTTCCCACTTTCTTTTGAAGTACAGCAAGCAAAATTCATGTAATCATCTTCTACTCACCTTTTTTGTTTTATTTGTATTTGTAAGACATAGCTAATATACCAAGAATTCTTCTGTTGCTCTGTCATGATTCCTGCGCCTCATATTTACTAGCATTGTGTATATATCAATCATGGGATGTCATATTGCTCCAGAGATTTCTCAAAAGGCAGGCATTTTTTCTCATTAAAAATGTACTTTTGTAGCTGTTTTTTCTGCAGACCTTAATGCACACATGTGTGGAATCCAGTTCACTTGAATGGAGGCAGTAATATTTTCAAAATAATGTGATCCGTATGTCCAGGAGCATTATCCAAATTCTGGGCTGAGTAGCTTATCACTTGCGGGTGGTGTTTCTTCCTTAATTCTGGCTCTGCGCGTATCTCTCCTACTACCAAGTTTCAAAAGCAAACACTGGAAATGGCTCGTTAATGTCTTCTCAATATAGAATTCTTCAAGAAATTTTACAAAACTTATATTAGCTTGATGTAAAAGTAAGACATCAAAAGTCAGACTAAATTTTTGGACTAAATTACTTATGAATTTAAATGCAAAATTCTAAATAAAATATTAATAAATTTAATCTAGGAATGCAGAAAGGTAATTGTAGAAAGTAAGGACCAGGACAACATAGTAAATGTTTTTAAGTCACTCCCAATGTATTGTACCAAAACGAGCCATCACATATCAAAGCCAAGTGATCATCTTAATAGATGTACAAAACACTTTTGGAAAGAGAGTAGTGATTCATGGTTTTAAAAGTGGAAGTTTTAGAGCATAAATTACCAATCTAATTTAACTCAATAAAGTATTCTCTTCAAAACTACAAAAGATAGCACATATCATAGTGAAATGTGGAGCTATCTAGAGACAAAATAAGAATGCTTGGAATTATCTTTAATTTGTACTAGAAAATATGGGTAATGAACTAAGACAGACACAGAATAGGATAAGAGAAAGAGAGAGGAATATAGAAATTTACTGAAGGATTAGAATAAAAGTGTTACTGTGCATGAAGTATGTGATACATCGATTTAAAATCTGGTCACATACCAATTATTGGAACTATGACTTTCACTGCATAAATGAATAAAGTTTATTAGTAAAAGTACACTCATCTTCCTAACATCCATTAGGGAATAGAAGATTTTATGGTTATAACTATAGAAATAAATATGTTAAAGTAACTGGAAGTAAAACTAACAAAGCCATGAAAGAATGTATAGGAAAATTTGTATACTATCCTATACTTAAAAGTATAGGAATATTCTATCTTAATGGATAGGAAAATGTAGACAATAAAAAATAACAATACCCATAAAATTAATTCTATCGAAACCCACATTGAGTGTGTCATAAAAATTTGAAGTTATTCTTAAAATTGAAACTTCTAAAACAATGATAATACAAATGGACAATTTTTCTCAAGGTTTTACAAAATTTTATTTAAGCATATGGGTTTGGGATAAGGATTAACAACTATACCCAGGGGCAAAATCTATAACCTGGAAAGATATGTTGAAATGATAGGTTTTTATGTGAAAGCTGGTATTATAAAGTGGAAATTCAAAGAAATATGGGAACAATCTAGTGAAATCACTCTTCATCCGCTGATGGAGTTACAGTTCTATAGTACAATATCAGCACTGGACAAACAGTGCTTCAACTGAAGACTATATGCCCAGAAACATCAGAACTCATACCTGGACGCTGGTGGTTTGTGCTGGCAAGCCTAGCTACTCAGGAAGCTGAAACACTTCAGAGCTAGTAGGGGCAGAGGAGTTCTTGAGATTTCAGTTCTACATTAACCAGCAAGAAGTTGTTGTGCTAAAGAGAATCAACTGTGAGCAAGCAACAGAGAACCAGCTGTGAGCAAGAGAGCAAAGCAAGTATAAGGCTCTAAGGTTAAACCCCAGTACTACGTGGAAATCTATCTATCTATCTATGCACATATATATTGCAAATATATATATATATATATATATATATATATATATATATATATATAACAGCTAACAATAATAAATTACAAAGAACTAATATTCAGCTTGGTGATTGTCAGGTTTGGGTCTTGCTTTATGCCTTGCTTGTCTAGGATGCAATCCTCTTACTTGTGCTTTTTCTTGCTGCTGGGGATGCCTGGCCATGACACTCCCATAGATGGAATAACATCCCCTCCCCGGCCCCACCCCCCACAACCAGGCCTGGCGTGGGTGGAGATGGAGTCTTCTTTCTCCTCTGGGCTGGCTTTGATCCCCAGTTTCTCAGTCTTCATTTCCCAAGAAGCTGGGGTTACAGGCTTGAATTACTATACTTCACTAAAAAACACAACTCTAATTTTGTCTGATATTATACTGTCATTTGCTTTAAAAGATGTAAAACATTTCTTAATTTTGAAAAGTGTAACTTCTGAAGGTATTTTTATTAATTCATGAAATTGACACGGAAAGCAATGGGTAGAAGGAGGTCTTATTTGAATTTTCCTTCTAAATTCTAGTAAGAATTTGTCCTTAGCTTCATAGTGTCCTCTTCAAATACATTCGGATTTTCTATCAGTATCTTCAGAATAAAAGCCAGAGTGTTAATTTATCTGAGAGATATAACCTGATAATCTGTCCATTTATAGTCTCAGAGAAAACATAGAGAATAAATAAGACCATTTTTTTCTCTAAGTGTGCTTGATTTTCATAAGATTCGATACTATAACTTTTCTGCAGTGTTGAGAGTCCACATGTCACTGATAACGTTGTCTTGTTATCATTTGTTCCTTTGGCATTTTTTGGCGAGTAACTTCAAATGCTGTTGTTAGAACTTCCATTTGATGTGCCTTTGTTAATTTTATTCCTATTGGTTGAAGTATGTGTTCACAAGGCCTTCAGTCTCTGGGACAATTCAATTACAAGGGGACCATTTATCTTTTAAATGCCTTCTTATCTTTCCTAACTTATTCAGTTGTGATCTGTAATTAGCTAAGTACTGTCTTAGAACAACTTGGAAGACTAGATTCCACTTAAATAACAAGTTTAGTTACTTTTGCCTTCTAATCTTTTAGAAAAGGAAATGCCATATATTTTTTCTGGTATAGAATTTCAATATGAGAGAACACATTATGTATTTGTGTTTTGGTCTTGGTTATTTCACTTCATATTTCTAGTTCCATTCACTTTTTAAAAATTGATATGATTTTATTCTTTAATACACCATTGTTTATATATATCGCATTTACTTTTTTATTGTTATCCTTAAGTGATTGTATAAAAGGGTTTCAACTTAGTATGTCAGTCTGAGGCTACACTATGTCTTGGTCAATATCACCCCTTTTATAATTGTCCCTCACCTCTCCCTACCCCGCCCATCTCCTCCATTCACTCAGTTCTATCTTCACACATGTCTATTGCCCAATGTGACTGAACTTACCATTGAGATGGGAGGCTGAAACGACAAAATGCTGGGGTGGAGCATTAGTCAGGGACTTTGTATAAATGTACACAAATAGAATCTAAACAGAAAAAGTAGAATGAAATGAAAGGAGAACCAATGAAAGCTAAATGTAGTATTGAACAGCCACGAGACACCACTGAGACCTTTAACATATTATTCAGTCAGAAATTATGCACGATTCTCTAGTTATTTTGAAATCTGAAAATGAGCAATCTTTTTTTTAAAAAAATACTAATTTCACAAAAGTGAAGGTGTAGTTCAGGTGGTAGAGCACAAACAAACTAAGAGCATGAGGCCCTGATTCAAGCCCCAATACCCACCCCCAAACTAAATTACCCAGTACACAAACAATCACAAAACATTACTCCATACACAAAAAATTTACAAACTGGATTTCAGCTACAAATCAACTTGTATACTCTGTTAATCCAATGAAAGCAGGACATTCCAAGTGGGGGCCTTACTTCTCTTGGGAAAACTTTTCTAGTTTTTCATTAATATCCCGGAGGTTAGGCTTTCCCTTTTATTAAATTTTCTGTCAAAGAGCTTCAGAAAATTTGTACATACTCTTATGTCTCTGACTCCTTTTGTTTCTTTTGACCTTTTCTAGCATAATACATTTTAGGTTGGGGCTGCACAGGGATTTAGCAACTAATAGATGGGCATTAAAACACATGCCTGAAGTCAAACCAAACCCACACAGGGTGAAAATTATTAAAATCGCTTTCCCCTACCTGCCATTCTAATCACAGAGTCTGGAAGACTAGAAAAAAAATGATATTGCATGATGAGAACTCGAGTTGAAATTGCTGTGTTTATGGAGCTACTTACCCTATAGGAATGGCTTGAACACAGCCCTCAGGACACACACAATCAGCTCTTTAAACTAATAATCAACTCCCTGTATTCTGCCTCTTACAAATGTAAGCTTCATTTAAAAACAGGTCCGAAGTGGCACTTCTTTACAAATTGAATTATTTTAGAGCACTCATTGGAGATTCCCGAGGAGGACACATTGGGTTGGCACTGAGGGACGGCAGTCCACAGTCTTCTGTGGTCATAAGAGAGCGTAACAGAACCGGACTCCTGCAAAGGACACAGATACACATATGCTCAGGATGCAGAGCTGTGGGTGTTTTGTGCCCCAACATGCTTAATCTTTCACGATAATTACGAGCTCTTCCTTCTTCGCACTGTTGTTGGGACCCTCAGTAGATTTCTACTAGTTTTATGAGACCACATTATATATCTTCCCATGTCTCTAGTTTCATAAATTGCTTTTCATTTCTCTTCTTCAGCGCTTTCTTCCTTTGCAGCTGGGTTTTCATATGCCTTCCTCAAGTTCATTACAAATGTTGCTTTGGCGAGATAGTATTTTCAATGGCGAAAATTAATTGAGGCTCTCTTTCTTATTGTAAACTACATTTCCTTTATGACACTCATGACAATGACTATTTGGAGAACTTTAGAGAATTTCTCTATGCCGATCCCTCTGTCTCCTTCTGCTTCTTTTCGCCTTTCTTTGTGTAATAAATTTTATGCTGGCTCAAATAATCATATGGGCATTATATGCTCATAGATATAATTATCATCAATCTTTTCATTAGCTAGACTACTATGATAAATTCACAATTATAACTTTCACATCCTCAGATCTGATAGTGATAGCATGAGTTCCAAAAGGAAACCATAAACTGAAGTTCACAACATCAACATACCAGCTACTTCACAATTATGAAATAAAATATAATCTATAGAAGAAAATGTTTGCAAATCATACATATGGTGCAAGTTCAACCCAGATTTTATTTTCAAAACTTATAAAACTCAAAACAAAAAGGCACCTCAGCTAAAATAAAATGACTTTCAAAGATAACACAAAATAGCCACAGTCACAGGTAAAAGAAAAAATTGTAAAACTGTTCATTATTTTCAGTGGGAAGAGAAATGCAAATTAAAACCGTGACAATGCATCAGTTCATACCTACATATTATGATAGTTACAGAATGGATTGGTGGGAAGGACTGGAGAATCTGAAGCCCTGAGTAATTGCTGATGGGAAAGCAAAGCAGGGTTGATGCTATGGACAAGGCTGTGTGCTCCTTGAGAAGTTAAACAATATGACTCCAGTATTCCACTGGGAGCTAGAAGCCAAAAGACAGGAAAATAGATACTGAATGGGACACTTGCGTGCCAAGTTTAATATTGCTGTTAGCAAGTGGGAATAATTGAGTATACACCAATGAACGATGAACAAGATTGATTCATACAATGGAAAATTATTCAACCTTAAAATGGAATGACAGCTGAGATGTGCTACAACACTGGAGGCAAATGAAAGCATAAAATACTAAGGGAAATAGCAACCAAAAGAAAACCCTTCCATGAAGGGCAAGACCGCATATAAAATTTAAAGCTGAAGGTAATGTGACTATAAAATTTTTTAGCCTAGTATGTTTTTCAACTTCAATGATCTAAGAGCCACTTTGGCAATTTTTCCATTTCCATTGCACATAGCTATTCCCCCTTTGGCATTTATTTCCTAATCGTTTACTTCGTGTTGTTCATGAGTCTAGCTGGATTTAATTCTATTAAATCATATGTTTGAATGGCATCTTATATTTTTTTCTGATGTGCATGAAAATACATTTATTGCTAAAGGAGGAAAATGCCTCTAAGCTCGGCTCCATTGGTCTATGTCCTGTGTGCTATCATAATAGATGCTGTAAGGGAGGAAGTTACAGAGATGGGAAGACTTCACTGGAGAAGCAAATGATGCAGGAATAAGAATCCCAGGAATGAAGACTGTATGGAAATCTTGTTACTTTCAAAGGCTGAAGTAATTATCCTTTCTATCAAAGTCAAATGGTAAAAACTGCGGTGCAAGCATTTGTTTATTTTTCTCTAAGAGTTTTCTTTAGCAAGAATAATGTTGTTCATTAGATTCTAAGAGTGCTTAGTGCATTCAAAAGTCATTTTAATCAAGTGGGAAAAATAGAATAAAATTGAGCAATAAAACACACAAGAAAGCCATTCCCAGGGTTAATGAGGGGCAGGAATAAAACCCTCTGTGGTCACTTCCTGAATGCATCTAGACACTGCCTTATCTCGGCTCCCGCTTTGTGCACTAACACCTCTATGGCGTTTGTACTTTATTGTTTAGGCTTCTTTTTGTTGTTGTTGTCTTCCCCCAGAGTCATTGAGCACTTGAGAGTTCTGAATAGATTTTATTCTCATAAGCTTCCTTTTGTCTGTTTGTTTTTTTTTTTTTAGGAAATAGGAGTTGTTTACCACTATTAAATATATGAGATAAAATGGTATTATAAAACTAAGCCCATAGAAAGAAATCATTTTAACATGCACTTAGCAATGTGAATAAATAATAATACTAAAAGTATAATGGAGAACATTCATAAGATGAGAACACTCAAAGAAAATGAGTTGATACAGATTTAAGAAAGGAAAACAGTAGAAGGGTTTTTATAGACTTAAATATAAGTCTACTCTTGCCCCTGTGCGGGGGGGGGGGGGGGGGGGCGGGGGGGGGGCGGGGGGGGAATGGTTCAGCTGGGCTTCAATGACTCAAACCCATAATTTTACTTACTCAAGAGGCTGAAATCTGGAAAACCGAAGCTCAAAGCCAGCCTAGGCAAAAAAAAAAAAAAAAAAAAGTCTGCAAAATTATATCTTCAATTAATCAGCAAAAAGCCCAATGTGTGGTTCAAGAGGTAGAACACCAGCTGTGAACCAGAAAACTCAGTTAGCATGAGGGCCTGAGTTCAAACTTGGCACCATATAAAAATCTCACAAAGACTGGGTGCCAGTGGCTCACACCTATAACCCCAGCTACTTAGGAGGCTGAGATCTGAGGATCTCAGTTCAAAGCCAATCCAGGCAGAAAAATCTCCATGAGACTCTAATTTCCAATTAGCCACTCAAAAACCGGTAGTGGTGCTATGGCTCAAGTGGTAGAAAGAGGCTCAGGGACAGCCCCCAGGCCCTGAGTTCAAGCCCCACAACTGACAAAAGTAAAATGTCTCACAAAGTGCTTGTATCTGGTTTAAACCACAGGCACAACAAGCTCAGACTTGAAAACTGCAGGAAGAGCTCATGGGGGCATCGGACATGGGCACGGCATCTTGTCATCAGGTAAGCTTTGCTGTATGGCGGTATGTTCAATGGGACTTGTGCCAGCTTGAGACTTTTAAGTGTTTCCTCCACAGACAGGTTATTACTTTAAATGGTTTTATATAAAATCCATCTGTTTTAGTACTTTGCCAAAACTTAAAATAATAATTCATTTACATTTAACCAGACAAGCAAATATCCTTGATTCTTCCCTACACAGACTTTTTCCTTACTGGAAGAGAGATGGTTAAAAAAAAATTAAACTCATGCAAGATTAGAAATTCTGATCCATATGAAAAAGGAAACACCAAGTGATGGACAGAAAATATTTGTGAAATTCAACTGAGGTAAGAAAGATAAGACCTCCCAAGGAAAACCCTCAGGCTGGAAGCACAATATTTATAGCGGTAAGTCAAACAGTTCCAGGCAGCACATGTTAAAAGGCCTATGAGTTGCGCAGTATTTCGGTGGATGTCAGTTTGTGCAGCTGAGAACCGCCAATGCATGGGTCTGTGCATTTGCTTGCTTGCTGGTTTTTAGCCAAAGTCAGAATTGAACTTATGGCCTCTCACGTGCCAGGCGAGTACTTCACTATTTGAGCCATTTCCCCAGTTCTTTTCACTTCAGTTACTTTTCAGATAGGGTCTTTTGCTTTCACCCAGGCCATCCGCGGATTCCTGAGTAGCTGCAATTAGAGATGTGAGCCATTACGGCCGGCTCATGGGCTCTTATATGGAAAAAATTTTTTTTAGCAGTAGTGAGGCTTCAACTCCGGGTCTTGTGTTTTCTTAGACAAGACCATTACCCTTAGAGCCATTCCTAAGCTCTTCTGATTTCAGTTAATGTTTCACACTTGTGATATATCCAGTATAACAGATGCATGCACTGTATCTATCTTACTTGTTGAGATGGGGTCTCATGGACTTCTTGCCCAGGCTGAGCGCTTTACATGCTCTCCCTGACGTCTGAGCAGCTGGGATTGCAAGGGTGAGCCATTTCACCTGCTGTTAACGTACTTTCTTAAAGGAAGGAGGAAAGGGTCTTTGATAAATTTGTTGAGGATATCATAGGCAATAATGCGGAGCGTGGCTTTTATTCAACTTGGATTTCGAAACACGCAAGTGATTGCAAGGAGTGAAGCAGTTCTGTGCGGAGAGCGAATCCATGCCCTGGTGTGAGCACGGCCCCGCACACTGGAGATAGGCTGAGCGTAGATCTCAGACATTCTCATCACACACAAGCTAGCCGCTATTTCAGTGTTGGGGCGTGTGCTTAATACTTGCTTTACAGTGCATGCCTCTATCAAAACATTACCTTGCATACCTGGTGTATGACCGACTTCTTCTTATTGGTCAAGTACATCTGAAAACAGCAGTAAAAATTAAAAGGAAATAAAGCCAACATGGAGGAATGCTCATGAAAATCATTTTAACTCTTTTATAAAGAATGATGAGAAGAATGGATTGAAAGGAGTAATAGAAAAAGTGGAACAAGGGGCTGGGAAGGTGGCTCAGTGGTAGAGCACTTGCCTTGCATGCATGAGGCCCTGGGTTCTATTCCCCAGCACCACGTAAGCAAAAAAGAAAAAGGCCGGAAGTGGCGCTGTGGCTCAAGTGGTAGAGCGCTAGCCTTGAGCTGAAGAGCTGAGAGACAGCGCCCAGGCCCAGAGTTCAGGGCCCACGACCGGACCCCAAAAAATGAAAGAAAAAAGAAAAAGTGGAACAACCACAGAAAATCTATGAAGTTGAGAGAAAAGTACTAAATTTTAAAAGATTACTTCAAGTTCTGGCAAGGTTACATGTATCAAATACTAGAAATATAAACAAAGACCAAGGGATTTATGTAAGAAAAATTAGAGTTTTGTTTTGAGTATAAGACAAATCTTTATACAAGATTCAGATACTTATAGATACACTTCTGTAGCATTTATACAGCATTCATACATACCCTTCACTTTTTCAGGTGGAAATGTGTAACTGGATACATCATGTAGGCGTTAAAAATATTAGTCTTGTGGAATAAATTCAGGTAAGCAAAACTACTTATAAATGTTGGACAAAATTATAAACAGAACTATGAATTTATGATACAAATTTGTAAGATGGCCCATTTGAGAAGGGCCACGTTTACTTATTATATATATATATATTTTGTCAGTTGTAGGGTTTGAACTCTAGGCCTGGGCGCTGTCCCTCAGCTCTTCAGCTCAAGGCTAGTGCTCTACCACTTGAGCCACAGTGCCACTTCCAGTTTTGTGAGTGGTTTACTGGAGTTAAGAGTCTCACGGACTTTCCTGCCCGGGATGGCTTTGAACCGTGATCCTCAGATCTCAGCCTCCTGAGTAGCTAGGATTACAGGCGTAAGCCACTGGTGCCCAGTGTTTATTTAGTATTAAAAGGAATTGAAATCACATAAGCTGAAGAATGTATATGGAGGAAGAAGAGGAAAGAATCTCACACACTTAAGCGAGGAGAGTAAAGAGAAAGTCCATGAGTGCAAAGGAGCATTTGAGAGGTAGGAAAAGGACATTGTATTGGTGGAATGGAGAGATGGTTAACAGTCACACTTTCCCCCCTAAAAACTGTGAGGAAAGAGGCAAACGTGGAATCAGTGCTGTGGATGAAATTAGAGACTTAGACAAGAGTAGTGTCCACAAATTCAGCTCAGGAGAAAACAGACGTGCACTTGGTTGTGAGCTGTTGCTACAGGAAGCGGTGGCTCCCCCTGTGGGGAGGCTGAGATCTAAGATTTGCCGTCTGATGCCAGGCCTGCCAGGAAGGACCAAGAGATTACGTCCAAAAGCCAGAAGGGGAAGTAGAGGCGTGGCTCAAGTGGTAGACTACCAGTCCTGAGATCAGAGACCTAGGCCCTGTGATACAAAATAATTAACTACCTAATTAATTAATCAAAAGACTGAGCTTCAGACCAGATGGAGAAAAAGCTAAAAGCGATCCCTTTAAGTGCTAGAACAAAAAAGAATGCCCACTTTCCACCACTTTGACTCAGTATGGTTCTGATAATCCTTGTCAGAATCATTAGGCAAGAGAAAGAGAAGAATGGAGATCTCTATTGGAAAAGAAATCAAATTATCCATGCTTATATTGTACACGATCTTTTTGTTTTTTAGAGGGGGGGGTCCAGTCGTGGGGCCTGAACTCTGGGCCTGGGCGCTGTCCCTCAGCTCTTCAGCTCAAGGCTAGCACTCTACCACTTGAGCCACAGCGCCACTTCAGGCTTTTTTTCTTTTTGCTTATGTGGTGCTGAGGAATCGAATCCAGGGCCTCAGGCATGCAAGGCAAGTGCTCTACCACTGAGCCACCTTCCCAGCCCCTGTACACGATCTTATATGTAGAAAACTCTGAAAGATCCACCAAAGAATTGTTCAAACAATTGTTAGAATTGTATGGTGGTGGATTTGGGAGGCGAAGGCAAGAGTTCATGTATTCCACACCTGACTGGACCACATACTATGTTTTAGGACAAGCTGGGTTACAAAGAGAGACTGTCCCTAAAACTGAAGCCACAGAAGCAAACACACAATTATTAGAATAAACAAATTTAGTTAGGTTCCAGGACACAAATCTAAACACATAAAAACCAGCAGTATTCCTATGTCCATAGGGGTCTATCAGGAAAAGGAATCAATGAAGCAATCCCATTTTTAATACAAAAATAAAATAGAAGTATCCAAAGAGGGGGAAGATCTCCACAATGAAAACTATAAAAGCCTGGTTAAAAAACCTGAAGTGAAAATAAATATGTAGGAAGGTATACTCGTGGTCACGGGGAAGAAAAAGCAGGAATGTAAAAATGTTCACACGCCCCAGAGTGGTCTGGAGATTCAATGTCACCCTTTCAGAATACCAACAAAACCATTCAAGAGTAAAAAAAAAAAAATTACATATAGAATGACAAAAGACCCCGAATAGCCAGAGTAATCTAGAGCAAAAATAGTAAAGCTAGAAGCAAAAACAGACAAATGAGATCACATCCAACAGTCGATCTTCTAACTAGTAAAGGAACGAATAGCCCTCTGATCAGAACTGAGTACATCAAGGAGATCTGAAAAGTTACTTCAACAGAAAATCAGCCAACAAAAATCTGATTGTAAAATTAGATAACAGGACTGAGTGCACAATTCTTAAAAGAAGACATGAAATTTTCAACATACATACAGAAAAAAAGTTCAGCATCTCCAGTGATGAGGAAGATGCCAATCAAACCTCCTAATATATGACTTCACTTCAGTAAGGATGGCCGTTCACAAAAAGCAGAAAATAAAAAGTGCTTTGGAAGGAAACTCGTGGACGCTGGTATGGAAAGGAAAGCATGACAGCTCCGTACGAGACGACATGGAAACTCCTCAAAAATTACATCGAGTCTTCTGAGTGCCTCCTAACTGCTTGGGCGGAGACCATGAGTCAGTGCTAGACTGGGCAGACAAACAGCCTAGGCAGACAAATCTGGAGAGACTCTTCTTTCCAATTAATTAGTACCGGTGTTGTTTGAATGACAGGGGGCCACATTTGAGCTCTAAAAGCAAGAAGAAAGCGAAAAAGCAAGAGCATGAAATTTAAGCTCCACTACTTGCATGTACATGCACACACGTGCGCGCACACACAGCCATATAGTTTTGGTTTGGTTTAGTTTTTGAAACAAAGATGTGTACGTAGTCCAGATGGGGCTAGATGTTGTTATGTAGCCCAAGCTGACGTTGAACTGTGATCCTCCTGCTTCAGCACCCCAGTGCGGGAATTACGTGTGGGTACTACAATACATAACAATCTTCACTACTGTGTTAATCATTTTTAAAAAATTAAGTCAATATTTCAAAGAAAAATCTTTATTCCTATGTGTATTACCGTGCTGGTCACCATAGCTACAACACATAATCAAGCGGCCATGAAGTGGTAAATTCACATCATTTGTGACATAGACATCTAAAAGACATGATGTTAAATGAAATAACCTATGCACAGAAACCTCACCCCAAATAAGTCATTAAACCTGTTGTAATTACAGAGCATTTGTGTGTAGTGGAGGGTGGGAAAGGCAAAATTTTATTATCCCAAATATAGAGATATAACATTTTTTTAAAAAAGCTATATTCTCAAAATCCACAAGTCAAACGGTAACTGATCATTAGTAGAACTTTTTGTTGGTTTAGTATATTTTCCCTAGCATAGACTTTGGTCATATTTCCTTGGATTTGAAAAGTAAGCACGATCTTTTCACAGAAATAGCAACTCTAAAGTATTTTAAATGGCATATATATTCAGATAATCTCTGTTGCGTTTCTAAAAATAGTTAGAAAAGAATCTGTTCTGGTTGATTTAAAAACAAAACAAAACAAAAAAAACCCCATTCCGTTCCTAGGCATAGCTTTCTGCCTGAAGCTATCAGTGGTGCATGCGTGAGCGGGCAGACAAGTCTTCTCAGTACTGAGGAAGAGAGGTCCTGTAGGTCCTGGTGGGGGTCACATGACTCCCAGAGGCACAGGTGCCTGGCCAAGCCTGTGCCAGCCTTCCGTGGAGGAGCTGGGCAGAGACCCGATGCCATCGCGCGGTGACACACTCTGTCCTGCAGCACAGTGACAAGGCATTGCCGCCCCTGCTGTCCGTCAGCAAGTCCCAATACCACTCAGGCCCAGGGCAGCAGCATCCCATAACACCAGGCTAACTCCTCATCGCGTTCCTTCCCGTGCACTGTGTATGTCTACACAAATAGAATGCAATTTTCCTTGGGAGGTGGGGAAAAATGAGTTGTTATTTAGTTATTTATGTATTTATTTATTTTTATGGCCAGGGCCTTGAACTCAGGATCTTTTGCTCACTTGGCTTGCTTGGTTTGTTAGGCTAACAAGCTTAGCATTTGAACTGTGTCTCAAATAACTAGCAGTTTGCAAGCTTTGCAGTTAGAGTCTCGAAGACTTCCTGGCCATTCTCCTAGCTATTTGGGGCCTGAGTGCTCTCCCTGAGGTTTCCTGCTGCAGGACAGTGCTCTACCACTTGAGCCAATGCTTCACGTCCAGCTGGCTTCAAACTGCGGCCCTCAGATCTCAGCCTCTGAGTACTGAGGATTACATGCATGAGCTACCAGTGCCCAGCGTATTTATTTTTTGTTTAGGACCTCACATTTTGCACCTGACCAACCTCAGATGAAGATATTCCTATATGTAGCTTTCCAAACAGATAGGATGATGGTATGAATTGCCATGCCTAGTTTGTTGACCAAGATGGGGTCTTGCTAAAATTTTTCATGGGCTGTTTTTGAATAACAGTGCTCCCTAGTTCTGCTTCCTGAGTGACTGGGATTACAGACGTGAACCACTATGCCCAGCCCTAAAATAATACTTAATTGATAACTGATGCATCTTTCTTGTAAAACATCCAGAGGTTAAAAATAAACCATAGCCTGTAAAAAGATGAAACAAAAGTGCAAGAAGACCATCAAATTATCACTGGCAGGTGTGAGACATTCTGCCAGGTAACATTAGTACCAAGCACATATTACTGATTTTAAGATACCCACAACATTCCAGCTCTTTAATTATATTGCATAATTTGAGTTCTGTACTCTAAAAACCTTTCCTATGAAAATGCTATAATGGTCGATCAATTTCATACTCAATTCTCTCCTATTCAAACACAAGCACATCATTACATTTATAAAATATTTACATGAAATAATTAAGTATTGAAATTAATTGTTGAAATTTCTTTATTTTTCTTTTTGGTGCTGGTACTGAGGTTTGATCTATGGCCTGTCTCTATTGCTCATGGCTGGTGCTCTTCAATTTGAGCCTCACATCCCCTCCCAACATTTTGTTGGCTAATTAAGGATAGATATTTTTCTGCCCCAGGCTATCTCTGAACTTAGATTCTTATATATCAGCCTCTCAAGTAGCTAAGATTATAGGCATAAGCCACTGGCTCCTCATTAACTAGTTGAATTTTTTACCTCCAATGAACAAGTGATGAATCTTACTCATCCTATTATTTAAAAAATATGGTGTTTATAACATATCCTTTTATTGACAAGACACTATTGAAGTGGATTTCATTGAAGTTTAATTTATATTTAAAATCATCCATTTTAGGAATATAATCAAATATAATATATTCAAATATAACATAACATTGCATAAAACATTTATACCATTACATTAACAATCAAAAATATTTCTAGTTTTGAGTTATACGTATTGACTATATTGTATTAAACATGTTCCAAAACATTTCATGTCTTGGGATGTCATTCTAAATGGAATTTCTTTGCTAATTTCATTTTCTGATTCTCTTTGGCTGGTGAACAGAAATGCGATCTTTTAGGTTTACAATGAATGTCGCCTGACCGAGACATAGAGAACATTCTTAGTGGGCTCAGAAGGAAGTTCCTGGGCTATTGTTGAGTGCAGAACCTTAAACTTATTAACAAGTCAGGTGGGGAGGGGTGTTGTTCAAATATTCTTCTATCCCAGTAAGTTTTAGAATAATTTTCTATAAATTTGTAAGACTGAAATGTTGAATCTCCTCCAGCAATAGCTCATGTGTTTCTTTCTTTCTTTATTTCCATCAATGGGTACTTTATGGATTTTGAGAGTATTTTAGGTATCTACTCTGAAAGAATTTTGTCTTGAAATATTAATCTTTTTGTGATTATAAAGGTCTCTCTTTAACTCAGGTCACATCTCCTCCATAATGTTCCAGATTTCTGAATATCCCTGTTTGCATAGTGGATCTTTTTTTTTTTTTTTAGTTCCTATATATTCTCACATTAAAATGTATTCTTATGGAAAGTATGGGTATATCTAACTTTGGGGGGTTGGGACTTGCTATCATTTACTCTGTTTCTACAAACTTTTTAACACAATATTTAATAATGGTAGGTTTAAATGATCTCCTATTTGTTTTGAACATGTTGCACTTTGCTCCAGTAGTTTATTGTATGGGAAGAATGCCTAGATGAGTCAAAGTCCTGCAGAGTACCATTTTTTTATATGATACTAAGCTGTTTTCAGGAATAATTCTTCTGTCTGGGAAGTTGACAATATTCCTTATACTTAAATCCAAGCTAAATAGCTGAGTTATCGCAAGTAATTTTTGAGGCCTAAGTATTCCTTGTCATCTCAACCACAGAGGTAACAAGAATGAAAAATGGCCAAGATTTCAAAATCACTAGGGACCATCGATATTTAAAATCTAATTAATAAATGTACCTCTTACTACATTAGTATTCTGTTCTACTTTTCTCAGATTTTTCCTCAATTTCATTTTAGAATATTGATTGTCAAATATTTTTTATTACAAAGCCATCAAATACATGTTTTACACATCCAGATCACATGTAGTATGCCTGATTTGTGTCTGTGTGTTTGTTTATGTGTAATGATAGTAACTATTACCTAAAGGGCTGAGCAGAATAAACACATGCAGTGGTTTGTTAACTTTATTTTAGAATATGTTGCATTTTGAAATTTAGGATGGTATCAATTGCTGTGTAATTAAAATCATTTCAAAGGCAGATACACAATAAATGGTAGTGTGCATTTGGTATATTTCCATATGTCCATTCACTGAAATATATTCAAAATGAGTATTCAAATTCTTACAGAGGATCAACATTTTCAACCATCAGTGGTTTTCTGATGTTTTTATACATGATTTCAAAATATTTGTAAGTTAATGGGGAAAAAAAAATCCCAATACTCGACAAGAAATGTACTCATTACCTTACCCAGGTAACTGTAACCTTTCTGTACAGCATCTTCACAATAAAATAAAATTTAAAAAATAATTATTTCTGTAGAGTGCAAATATGTAAAACAGGGTCATCTATCCTCATTTCATTTGGATAAATGGATCAGTATTATTACTTATAACCTTAACAAATATTTGCTGGCGGGTTATTTGCCTCTGTATAGTATGGGGAGACTTAAATGTGTGGACTGGCAAACTATGGAATGTTTAGGAACCAAACAGTTTAACTCATGGAGACATTATGCTCACGAAGTAGCGTAGAGCTAAGCCAGAAGGACAAGGCTTAGAGAGCCAGCCACAGGCAAATCAGAGCCCATGCAAACCCTTCGTGCTTCACGAATGGCTAGGTGTCAAGGTGCTGATTGTGAACAGGAGCAAGTGTCACCACGTGGGGATGACAACTGAATGGGCACTGCTTCCCGGGGTAAAGACTAAGAGAGGACAGAGTTCATGCCCAGGCCAAAGCATCAGGTTCCCAAGCCCTTCGGCAGAGACCCTGCACGTTCCCCAGATGAAGGAGGTCAAGGGTGTGAGGTGGGTTAGAGGTGTGAGTGGATGAGGCCACGCTAGGCCCAGGGAAGGTCGATGCACTATTTGCACATCTATGGTATCGATCCAGACACACACAACTGTGAGTCAACACCTGCACCTGGCAATAAAACTATTCTTAGGAGCATGTCATAAGCTTGCAATAGATACATGGCTATAAATTCACACAACACACAGCACCATGTGTGATCTCTGCTGTAAGCCCTGCAGGTCAAGTGCTAGTGTGTGCATATGGATCCATATTACAACCTATGCGACACTTGTGTGGAAGATAATCATCATGTTGAGGGAGCTTTATGTAAATCTCATCAGGAGTTACAACAAAGTTCTGTACCTCCTGCTTAATTTTGCTATAATCCCAGCATGTCTGTCTGTCTGTCTGTCTGTCTGTCTGTCTGTCTGTCTGTCTCTCTCTCTCTCTCTCACACACACACGCACACACACATACCCCTAGCAAGTGCAGTCAATTGGGCCACTCAAACTGTTAAATCTTGATTCTACATGCAATAACTACAACAACCTAGTATGTCATACCAATTCTAAAAACAAAGCCAGTATAAGCCCCACAGCTACAGTGTAAGAGATTCCCAAGGAACCTCCCAGAATATTAGATTAGGGTTGTATTGTGGGTAAAAAAGGCTCACCTGCAATCAATAAATAGCCTCAGTTTGGGGGGATAGCTCCAAAACAGAACACGTATCTAGCACGTGTGAGACCCTAAGTTTCATCCCCAGCATCAATAAGAAAACAAATAAACTTAGTGCCTTTTGCTTCCCCTCTGTGAAGGAAATATCAAGTAACATCAAATATATATGTATATATATATATATATTTTAAATACCTTGCTTTTCACATGAAAACATCGTGCAGCAGGGAATCTGAGCCGTCTAGGAGAGCCCATCTGAGAGTCAGAGGGAATATAGTAGGGCCGGAAGAGGAGCTGAGAATACTCAATTCATTTTTTAAATACTATGTTTGAAATTAAAAATATTCTTATAGGAACTTGGGTGCAGTGAAACGGAATTGATCATAATTGTATTTTTACATCCAGAATATTCATTTAGGCCACTACAAACTAGGATTTGTGCACTTGTCTATGTATATATTTCTGTTACAATAGAGAACTTACACAATAAAATCTCATTTTATGATCATTCTTTTAGTTAGAAGCCAAAAGCCTCTGGAAATATTTAGGAAAGAGCTACATTCTGAGGCACATACCTACCTTCAGGAATTACAAGCAAGAAAGCTTTCTGTGTTATGAGTAGGACCTTGCTTCTTTGAGTGAGGATTATAAACTGGTCAAAATCTCTGTCTTTCAACAGGACAGTTGCTTGCAGCATCACGGGTTTATGATGACATCTGATGCTCAGAACGTCACCAGGCTGTGGAGCAGCACGTTCTCAGATCCTATATCTTACTCATCGTCGAGGAACAGGAAAGAGTAAGCGAAGCTATGTAATTTATAATCACTTTTCTTATAGTAAGTCGGGTGTGTAAGTGTAAGTTTAACAAGTTTAATAGATATGAAAATATAGTCTATGATGATGTGTCTATGTATTTGGCTTTGTCAGCAAATCAGAGAAAAGGCTATGAAAAAGACAATGGAAAAAAATGTAAGAAAGAAAATTGGCAATAAAAGGTTTTTTAGCATGTTGATCACTTCAACCTACATTTATCTAATATCAATTCAATATTTGATGCCAATCTGAGAGTTCTCTGTTCTGAAGAAGTGAATTTTTTTTTTTTTGGGTCCGGTCGTGGGGCCTGAACTCTGGGCCTGGGCACTGTCCCTCAGCTCTTCAGCTCAAGGCTAGCGCTCTACCACTTGAGCCACAGCGTCACTTCCGGCTTTTTTCTTTTTACTTATGTGGTGCTGAGGAATTGAACCCAGGGCCTCAGGCATGCAAGGCAAGTGCTCTACCACTGAGCCACCTTCCCAGCCCCTGAAGAAGTGAATTTTTATAACAAAATGATTGGAAAAAAAGAGAAAGAGAAGGGAGGAAAAATGAAAGCAACTAAAGAAAAGTTCCACTACATAATTTTTTAAAACCTTACCTTTGCTGTACAGTTTTTTAAGTGATAGTAGGCTTTTAAAATCGTAGAATGTTTCTTAATTCAATAAATTAAATTAGAAATGTTGTACGTTATCTGGGCACTAATAGAACATTTAAATCTGGAAGAAGAGCCATATTAGAAAGTTGCAAGCAAGATAGTTGCATAAATAGGATTAGCTTGAGCATATCTGATCTCAGAATTGATGAAGAGAAGAAATGCATTGTGAAGAGAATGGGTGTGTATGCGTGTATACATAACATGCGTATTTCCCTGTTTGTTACTTTGTATCTGCACTATAATACATACATCCAGCCTCACATTTTCCCAAATCAAATAATATAAAAATATATTTTCTACCAGCAAAATGTAAATTGGAATGCATTTTGAAATCTAATCCCTTTCACTTTCTTTCTCCTACAGGTTCATAGATTAATTCCCTGGACTGTGGCTCCATTGCTCATGTCTCCGTGGTAGCATATAAATTCTCCTAGGGGCAGATGGATGGTTAGTAAATCACCGCTGAGTCACATCTATGTTCATCTGATAGAAATTCAGAGACAAGTATCATGCCAGCAACTGCATGTAAGTGACTGGCTCTGTTTCAGTAATTCTACACAAGTTAAATCCATCTTGTTTCTTGTGGAGAATATCACAGTTGGGGCAAACTCTTCTGAAAGGCATATGAGCACAACCTAATATTAGTTGGACTGTCTCCTGAGCTCAAGAGCAAAATGAAATTACTGTGAAATGTTGTGCAGAAAACTGAAAGCCTCTATTTCTGCTCATCTCTGAGAAAGGCTTTCTTTTTCTAATTAATCTTACATGTTTTGCTCTTTTACCTCACTTTTTAAAAATTCATTTCAAAAACTGGTGTTCACAATGCTCTCAGAAATCATAAAGGCCATTAGAAGATCACGGTTCGAAGCCAGCCCAGGCAGGAAAGTCTGTGAGACTCTTTTTTTTGTACTTTTTTTTTTATTGTAAAAATGCTGTACAGAGGAGTTAGTTACACGAGCAAGGTAATGAGTACATTTCCTATTGAGCATTGTTGCCTCCTTTGTTTTCCCCCACCATTCCTTCCCTCCCACCTCCACAACTATACCCCCCACCCCGCCAAAGTTGTAAAGTTCAATTTCAACATAATGTCTTGTGCATCTCATTGTTACAATGGGTCCACCTGTATCCTTATTTAAGCATTTTGTTTTTTCCCTCCCCCTCCCCGAATTAGAGAAGTGTATATACAAGATGCAGGGCACTGACATCAAATACAGTGAAAACAGGGGTTATACAGTGGGGGAAGAACATCCAAGGCAACAATCTTATCTCCAATAAACCACCAGAAAACCAGGTGCTATTGTGGCTCAAAGTGGTAGCATGCTTGCTTATGCAACAAAGCCCAGTGACAGGGCCCAGGTCCTGAGTTCAAGCCCCATGACTGCCAAAAAATTTTAGAAAATCTTACTGACAAAGAAAATAATGAGAGTGTAAGCTTAAACCTACATACTCTAATTTCATGCATTCTTACCTCTCTCTCTCTCTCTCTTTCTCTCTCTCTCTCTCCCCTCACTCTCTCTCTCTCTGTCTGTCTGTCTTCCAGTCTCCTTATTTACTCAGTATTCCAAACAAAAATTTTCATTACCTGAGGATCTGACTAATGCATTCTCGGTAAATGTTAGTATTATCTGACACTCAGGTACACAATAACTCAAATTCTATCTTAAAGGTATTCATCGAGAGCACACGTGTGTGTGTGTGTGTGTGTGTGTGTGTGTGTGTGTGTGTGTGTGTGTGTTTCAGTGTAGACTGGTACTGGTGACTCCTATCTATAATCCTAGCTCTAAGCAGGAAGCTGAGTTCTGATGATTGCAGTCAAAGCCAAATGGAGCAGGAAAGTCAATGAGACTCTTATTGCCACTTAACCACCAAGAAGCTGGAAGTGGAGCTGTGGCTCAAGCTCAGGGACAATGCCCTGGCCCTACGTGTAAGCCCCAGGATAGGCATGCGTACACACACACACACACACACACACACACACACACACACAATCTATCACTAAAAAATGCAATGTTAAATTTTTTTACATGGCCGTATAATAAACTTCAAGAAAAGTCACCAAAATTAATATGTAGAGATCATTTGAAATACTTGACAACGATCTCTAAGAACATGTGGAATATGTTCCTATTGAATGAATTTTCCACATTAAGATTCTATAATATGCGGCAAAGAAGAATCTGTAGTCCTGGGTTTCTCAAACTCTGTCCATGAAAGCCTTTTTTCTTGTAATTAAAAAAAGAAAGAAAGAAAACAACAGAAAAAGCTCCCCGAAGCCCGAACTGGCTTGGCTTCTGGTCGGCTTCTGAGAGTTGAGCTCCAAACTGCTGGGTGATTTTGGCTGGCAGAATGTGTTGTGGGTTTGCAGGACTGGCCCACACTGACCTGTTATGACTGGCTAGTTTATGCGAACAATATGATTTATGCAGGAGTCTGAGTAGCAGGGTAGCAGAACATATGTCATGCTCAATGGTTGACTGATCATCAATAAAAGCCCAGGGCGCGATGCTCTGCTGAGCCTTGTTGACACATGCCACACATCATCTCTGGAAGACTCGGGACCCTCCAATGAGAGCGCCCTTCCCCATGGCTTTGCCTTTTGCTGTATACATCTTTTGACCACCATTGACTGTAACCCACAGTACGGGAGCTTCTGACAACTGGGAACCCTTACTGAACTGCTGTCCGAGGGAGATCTCCGGGGCCTGCTGTACCGAAAATAAGTGTTGCTTCAAGCACGCATGTTTCTGGTACCAAGAGCTTGGGTACCAGAAACCACTAGGACTTCTTTGTTTGGTTTAAGTTTCAAGCTATTGTTACTATGATTAAGTTTCAAGCTATTGTTACTATGATTTCTATACTCTAATATGTCTAACTTTAGGTCTTTTTATTTAGTTATTTTTGAATTGTAATAACCAACTAGGGTGTTATTAATGCCACTTGTAAGCACCATTAAAGCACCTATGTGCTGCTATGGTACTTGCTAAGCAAATCTACTGCTTCATTAGTCTTAAAGGTTGCACTTAATTCTGAGTTTTACTATGACCCCAGTGAGTGGTACATATCACATGGAAAAAGTTATTAAACCTTTCAGCCAATTCCAAGTCACCAATCTCGCAGAATTTCATTTATGCAACATATTCTGTTAATTTAGCAGGCACCAGCACTGAAACAAATTACAGTTTCCTTCTATAGAACAAGGCATGTGAGGGCTTTTTGAATTCAAAGACACTAGCTATTACCATTACTGCCATTTATAGACTTGAGTACGAGCTATCACCATTACTGCCATTTATAGACTTACGTTGAATAAGTTTACTCCCATCTGATTCCCTCTCTAGCCCCACAGGGAAGGAGAGCTACTGAGTTTGTTCAAGCCTGGGGTTATCCCAGGGAGCAGGGAAAGGGCTTCTGAGCAATATCTTGTTTAACAAGGTTGTAATAAGGCTTTTGCAAAGTCAGGGTCCATAAATTTCTCCTGAGTCATCTGCTACCAGACAACTGGAATGTACCACATTCCCGAAGAAGCTTCCAACTTTAAGACTAATTAGAGGAGATTCTTGATAATGAAGGAGCCTGTGTTTTCAAGGTTGATCACAAAGTGTGGGGAAACTAAAATACACACACACACAACAACAACAACAACAACAACAACAACAAAACCCCAAACATTTTTGTGTGCAAGTAAAGCTGCATTTGCTGGGATCATTAACCGGAGCTCCTCTCTTATTTGTAATGGATCTTCTAGAGTCTATGTGTTTGAGCCCTTGCCAAGCAAGCTCTGGTCCTTGCTGTGTCCCCTGCTTCTCCTGCCTCCAGCTAACGGCACAAGAAGCAGTCCTGCAGGGAAAGCATTAAGGCCTTTCTGTTTTACAGTGCTTAAAAAATCACTTTGAATGAAATTATATGTGCAATTACAAAACAATCACTGCAATATGCAAAAAGAAGACCTTGACAATAATGTCCAATACAATCAGGTTTTATTGTCCTAAAGAAAAAAAAATATAATTTGGAAAGGAAAAGAGCGTCTGTCCTCTGTAAACCTACCTCTTTTGTCTTCTTTATCCTATTTTGTCCACACAGTCGTCCCTGGCGCTGAGTGAACTCAGCCCAGACTCCACGGTAGGGACTGGGAAGCAACTTTCTGAAGAGAGAACAAAGTGCCGCGTGCCTGTGAATATGGAGAGCATCCTGCCAGTCTGTTCTTCTCTTTGCCCTTTTCATTTTTTTCTTTACGCTCCATCTTCTCTTTCATTTTGCATCCATTAAGTTTTAATAAAAAAAAATGGTGTGATTGTGAAGAGACACAGAGATTGTGATAAGTAAATAACTATCCTCATAGATTATGTGCATCTTAGGACTATCCTATTAAAACAAAGAATAAGTTAAACAAAATGAGAAAAATTAGATAGTTTTAATACAACCACATAAAAGTAAAAGGACAGAGAGTTTAATAAAGCTTCAGTGGTTTTGTTTGTCTATGCTAATATGCAATAATAAATTTAGGATCTCATTCAGTAGTAATCTATTGAATACTAGATTCACTATCTGCAAGATACTCTCTTAGACATTGAGAATACAGCATTGAACAAATAGACAAATGTCTTTGACCCTGATACCTTAGATGACTGTTGTGAACGTGCCAGTATCACTGGAAGAAGGATCGCCTCAATTTCCCAGTTTTCACAGGAAGTCACAGTCCTTGGTATCTACCCATGAAAAGCATTTTGGGAGGTCTTCCAAAAATGGAAGCATCACAGGGTAACATTTTAGCAAGCAGTTACTTTAGTATAACAAGGCAAAGTTGGGAGAAATAGGAGGAGAAATATTGTCTGCACCATATGCAGGAGCTGGGAGTTGAAGCCCTCTGTAAAGCAGCTGAAATCAGGCAGGCATGCATCTAGCATCCGGTAGTACTTACGTAGTGGTCCTGGGTGGGTCAAACAAGGAGAGGCCTACCCAAACGCAGTTAACATTCCACACGTCCTGTTTTAAGACTTGTCTTCCATCCTTTCTACCTCTTTACCTTTATTTATTTATTTTAACATCTCAAAGAAGAAGGCAAGACTTGGATATTTCCCTAGGACTCCTCTTCTTTTTTGAGTGTGTGTGTGTGAGTCCTGGGCCTTGAACTCAGGGCCTGGGTCGCTATCCTTGAGATTTTTTTGCTCAAGGCTAGTTCATGCTCTACCACTTGAAACATAGTTCCACTTCCTTCTCTTTGGGTAATTGATTGGAGCAAAGAGCCCCACGGGCTTTATTGCCCAGGCTGGCTTTGAACTGTGATCCTCAGATCTCAACCTCCTGAGTAGCCAAGATTTCAGCCATGAGCCACCGGCACCCAGCTTAGGACTCCTACTCTCGTAAGTTAACAAAGGAGGATAGCTCTCAATATATTCCCTGGTTCTAATTTGATTTTAATATTTGTTACAATATAATTTCCCTGTCTCCATTCGGTCAGCCTCAATGAGTGCTTTGGGAGAAAGGACGCAGATGTCGGTGGCTAGACAGAACAAGACGAGACCAGCAGCAGCTGGTGTAGCAACAGAGCTGGGCTCTTCGTGGCCCTGCAGGCTGCCTGCCTGCCTGTAGCTTTGAGCCTGAACGAAATAAGGAGATACTGGGCTGTTGAGCATATTCTTAAAGGATTACTGTGAAGAGAGGTACTTATAGTTCACACCTGTAAAATAAATAAAAAACATATATACATATGTGCATAGGTATATATATATATATATATATATATATATATATATATATATATCGTATAATATCTGTGTGTATAAATTACTGTGGCAGAAGCAGGGTGAGAGTGGACACCTATAATTCTAGCCACTCAAGAGGCTGAGCTCCAGAGATTTATGGTTGGAAATCAGCCCAGGCAGAGCTCTTTGAAATTCCATCTCTACAATAAATAGTCAAAAGCTCAGCTGGGGGCATAGCCCCAGTGGTAAAGCACCAGCACAGCCAGCAAGCCAAGTGAGAACATGAGGCTGTTTGACCAACCTGTTCATCGCCCTCACCTCCCGCCCCGCCCCCCCCCCCCCCCCCCCCGCCCAACCCCCAGCCTCTGCAAAACCAAGACTGGGGTATGAGATCATAGAAATGAAGAAATAAAATTATCTGTAACCTCAACATTTTCTTTCTAGAAGTCTGAGGAATGATGCTGTTATTGTTGGTAAGTGGAAAATCATGGAATAGTCTAGCAAGGATTTACAATCCTTGAGAACCAAGAGAAAGTTCAAATATAAGTGTTGTGGCTAGCAAACAAACTATTTAGAAGAAACATCCTAGAGTCAACAAGAAATTGCCTGAGGCGGCTCAGAGACTTCTCTGACATTTTTGTGTCATGTACTCTGTACATGTACACTCAAATGCATCCATCTAAAGCAGAAGGGGTAGATCTTACAGGATCGTGAGAATGATAGGTAGTCACTGGCCGTGAACGGCATAAGGGAACATAAAATGGAGGATGAAACTCTAGATCTCACTACTGTAATTAAACACAATAAATAAACTTCCTAACTCACAGGTAACTGCAGCCTTGTAGACTAGACCTCAGGACAGGAATTTTTGTATGCAGTATCAGTCCTAAAAGCTAATGCTGTTGTTTTCACCCTAGAATAACTTTCATCCTATTGAACTATATCTGTAACAATATTCAGTCTGTTTTTATTTTAATCTTCCTCCATGACATTTCTTTCCTAATGAACTCTCCAATCTCTGTCAATACATTTGCATCTTGCTTGAAACCCTCTCGCGCTGGTCGCAGAGCAGGGCTGATTAGCTAGCCTGGCTTTCTAGTGACCAAAGAACCCAGTGGGTAGGTGTGGACCTGCCAGCCAGGAGGAGAGGCTTTAAGAGAAACAAAACAAAACCTGCTGTGCATTTGCTCCAGATCCCCAGCACCCCACTTTTTTATTCTGCTCTTTAATCTTAGTAAGTGGCATTTTATTATAGCAAACCAAAGCTGACACCACAAAGAGACCAACTACAGCAAAAGCTTGAGAAAAATTAGACTTCAACAATGGGAGAAGGTGAAAGTTAGGAAGGGCTTGCCTTGCGTGTGGAAGGGATGGTCGTTGTCAGATGGCGAAGACCGTCTATGAATATGAGCCTGTGAGAAGAGTCGAACCGAAGGAGATCCGGGTAATGTGTGCGCACATCTGCAACATACGAGCTCAATGTTTGTGTTGTCATAGGTTGTGACCTAGACAGGATGGGTTAGAAAGCAATTGAGTTAATGCATGGGAGTCCCATGACAAAGATCGTGATCTCACAAGATCAGGGAATTCCCTTCTCCATAAGTCTCAAAAATAGGCAATGGTTGTTTTTGTTATGTCAGCCCAAACTAAAACACAGCTAGTTTTACAATATAAATATAAAACATAGGCTTATTTTGGATGATGCAACTTTGCCTAAGATGATGAATTCCAGGGAAATTTAACCCCACGTAACAAATGATTTTCTCACTAATAATTATCCCTGTGAATGTTAAAGTGTTATATGAGTTCTCAGAAAGGGCTCATGTTTTATGAGTTATCAGAGAGGTATCATTTTAACTGTCCTTTCTACTTTCATGCCAACTAAGCGAATGAATATATGTCATGTACAAGAAAGAATTGAATTTTTTATGGGATCATTGAATCTGGCTCTTTCATTTTCACAGATGATAAAATGTGACTGGTTAAGAAAAGAGGTTAACAAAGTCATGTAAGATGTCAGAATACTCAGTGGTTACAACCTATGGCTTGTGCCTCCAATATCATTATTATTATGCTTATCACCACACAAGGGGTCTATACACATACATGTTCCAAAATTCATACATTAAATGCCCAGCAGATGCCCTTTAGAGCTTAAATTCTAGGAATTATATACTCTGATTTTCTATGTTTTGCATGTAAGTAAAACTAGACCCAGATAGTTAATTTTTTACATACAACATTATCAATGATCCTCTCGCATCTGGTCAGAAAACTCTGAGGTCAACTGACTTACAGATACCATGCCGCAATCAGTGGTAATACACCAAGAGCTGAGCAATAAAGTCCAGAAGCAAGAGGGTTTACTGTGGGTAGGAAATTAAAAACTATTAACAAACCATCATTTGGTGTCTTTTTTGGGGGGGGGAGGTCCGGTCTTGGGGTCTGAACTCTGGGCCTGGGTGTTGTCCCTCACCTCTTCAGCTCAAGGCTAGAGCTCTACCACTTGAACCACAGCGCCACTTCCGGCTTTTTTCTTTTTGCTTATGTGGTGCTGAGGAATCGAAGTCAGGGCCTCAGGCATGCAAGGCAAGCGCTCTACCACTGAGCCACCTTCCCAGCCCCATTTGGTGCCTTTTTAAGTACATGTGCAAACCACTTTCTAAATAATTTCAGTAATATAATATCTCTCACTGAAAAACAATACCAGGAATCTGCTAAGCAATAGTTGAGAACATAATTTAATTTCATATATGAACAGTATATTATTTAATAACATTCTATAATTATATATGAAACAATATATAATGATATATCATACATAAACAAGTATTTTATTTATCTTTTAATAAATACCCTATTCTACATGGAAGTAAATTTGGCAAATTCCCAGTTATATGGTAATACAATCAATCTCGTATATACCTAGACTCATTTTCTATATAACAAACAATTTAGACGATGTTCAACCATCAGTATATTAAAATACATTTCATTAGTTTTCCTATAAACCTGCTCTTGCTTTCTTTTTCTTTTTGTACAGGAGTTTTTGAACTCGGGGTTTCACAACTGCTAGGTTGGGTGATTACACTCAGCCAGGCCCCCGTCCTGGTTTTCGCTGGTTATTTTAGGAGCCTGTCTTCCTTTCTGCATACCCATCTTCAGCTACTTTAGGGTCCCCATGGACCGTGGTATCACAGGCATGCGCCCCATCCGGATTCTCTCCAGTCCTGCTCGACTCACCACGGGTTTTTAAATTTAGATTTATAATATAATAAAATCATAAACTTAGTAAGGCAAATTCAGCAAAACTGGCAGGATTCAAATTTTTATTATGTAATATAAAAACTCCATATATAATTTTCATCTTTTTTTCCCCCAACGTGACTACCCCAGTGGCTAACTGTAGAAATTCGGATGACTTTTTCAAGCTGAGCACATTGAAGGAAATACGTCTCACAATCTTTTTTTCTCTACTCTCTGCTACTCTCCATATTCCATCAGAAATTATTCTGGAAGTAGACACACTAGAATGTTTCATATTACTCTAAACAAAGTTTGGTTTATCAGTACTAATAATTTACTTTATCATAGGTATTCAAATAGTATTTTTAGTTATCTCAATGAAAAATAATCCTTAATTTCATTGTTGTTGGTTATTTTCTTTTTTCATTTCACAGTTCCAATGCTTGAATTCAGGGCATCCTGGTCTTGTTTGTGTTTCTTGCTCAGTGTTTGTTCTGCAACTTGAGTCACACCTGTAATCCAACTTTGTTCTGGTTAATTAGAGAGAGAGTGTTCCTCACTTTTCTGGTAAGTTGGCTTTGTGTCTTCATCCTTTAGGACTAGGCTTCCTAAGTAGCTTTATTTACAGGTCTGAGCCACCAGTGCCCAGGCATAATTTTAATTCTTGACTTTCTTAACAGCCCGGCTATCTATGTCGTTACAGACTAGCATGTTTTCAATATTTACGTCCCTGGAAACTCACTTCATTCGCAGTTGTCAGCCCAGGGAGGCTTCTTCCTATAGCAGTGTTTACCTGGTTGTGTGATGAGTCCCATAAACACCACTGGTAGATGTGTGTGGTAGTTCTGTAAACTCTTCTGAGAGAATCTGCAGTTCTGAACAACACACTGGCAATTCAGATGCCCTGAGAAGCCAAAGTCTCATAAACATCATTATTGCCCAAATCCCAGGAATAAAGAAAATTTGACTTGTGGAGTCAGGGTGGTAGACATATGGCTGGTATAACAATATTTTCTCCAAATGACAGTTTAAAATAACTTATAACCAAGCATAATACATTGAAAAACAGTGAATTTCCTAAAGGCAAAAGTAATGAATAAAGATTTCTCTAAATTAAAACATGGCCTTGATGTTTCAGTGTTAGAAGGTGTTTAGTTGATAGAGGTAACTAGAGAGATGGACACAAGTACAAAATTTGTTCTAAAATAAGTCCAGATTTATGTGCTAACGTCTCACAGAATACTGCAGAATGAAGAGGTTTGAGCTATTTTTATCATGCAAGAGCTGTCATTAAATTCCTGGGATACTGACTGTGTCTGTTCGGATTCTTGAGAAATCATTCTTCTATCAGTCGGGTAAAATGTGTGTGCTACAGGAAGTGCTGGCTAAAAAGCTGTGAGAATTATAAAGTTTTCCATGCTGTTAATAATTGAAATTATGGTCCTTATTTTGCCATCTGGTACGGGATGATTTTGCTTGGGTTCTGTAGACCACTGGAAAAATTCAAAGAGAGGGAAAACATCATTACCACTCGCCACTGTTCATTAAAATAAGCAACGGTGAGTCACTACAACTACAGGTGTAACAAGTGCTTAGCTATTTTTGCTGAAAAGTACTGATTCTGTCCTTGGGCTCAGAAATTCAAGCAGGAGAAAATCTTGGCATCCCGGCCTCCAGTTTCTATCTGGGTCCTTTGCCCCGAGCTATTCTCTTCAGCAGTCTAACTGTAGCCACAGTGGAATCCAAGAGGATAGGGCTGATCTTACCACAGACAGTACCCCAAGGAGAGGAACAACAGACTATCTACCAGGCAGGTGTTAACCGTAACAAGGTTCCACTGCTCTTATTGTAACAAGGTACCATCAGACCAATTTTGAGACTATGTGTGTTAGGAAAACGGAGGAGAAAGAAAAGAACAGGCCAGACTAAGTCTCGACAGGCTAGGACTGTTTATTGCCAGTGAGTTCCACTGACTTTCCACAGGCATGGAGGCTGCGTAAGCTGTGTAAAGAGGTGGGCTTAGAAATGGGGTTTATGGGGTCTAGCATAGGGCTGGGGTTCATGGAAAAGCCCTTAGGTCTTGGGAGGTGGGGGGCTTTTTGCCTGGGCCCACAGTGCACTGTATACAGCCAGGCTTGGGTAGTTCCCCTGCCTGTGTCAGGCAGTCTGTGCATCTGGTGGCTGCCCTGATGTCCATGTGCACCTGGGCAAACAGGGTGGGGTCAGTCCTTCATTGTGCAACAGTACCATTTACACACCCCTCATCCCTACTGGGACTGGGCACATTTGATGATTATGTCTACCCTTCTCTCTGTACTTAAGTCTTCCTTTATTCAAACTTGAAGCAAAGGTCTGTAGGTGGAATTCAGGCTGGAATGCATATTTTGATGTCCATGATTCATTAATATTTCCCTTACCTCCAAATTATTTGGCTTCCATTGGATGTATTAGAGTGGAACACTGCAGTTCGGGCCTGAGGCCTAAAACTCTGGTTATAGAGCATTTTTTTAAAACCACTGTAATTTATCAAGTGGCAGATTTACATCAATTAGAGAAACTTTATTAGGTGTCCTAATTACAAGTTCAATTGTATTATATTCTTATAAATTCTAGTTTAAGGACTCCCCAATTCCACCAGGCAGTTACAAATATCTATTATTTGCAAATAATTGAACTAAACATCTAGTGCACAGTAAATAAAGTATCATCTTTTCCCTCTCAACATGTTTCTAATCAAGAGACTAAATTTTTGTCAGATGTAGTTTTGACAAAATCAACTATAGTTATGGAAATATGTTTACTTAAGTTTTTAAATGCTTTATAAACATTGATTCTAGTATTTATATCCAAGGCATATATATATAAATGTATGTATAAGTATACATAATATACTTATATAATATATAGCTAAAATAATATATAGCTAAAATCTACCATAATCATTTTACATTTAAATTTATCTACATTGTTTTTTGTTAATTGTTTTTTATTGAATTTTCATCCAGTCTTCCTTACTCTATTCATATTGTAGTTAATCACTATTAAATGAAGCCCAATTATGCAAACATTTTTAGGCTTTTCTTTGGTTTTCATTGTTAATTGGCCTATTGTAATAGGGTACTTCTTTGCTTTTTTTTTTCTATAAACTTTTATGATTTGTCCCTGTTAAAGGTATTCTGAATTCCAAAGAGAGTTATCTATAACTCCTTCTCTTCTCCTCTGATTATATCAATTGAAATGCAGAAAGTAGCATTTTTGTTCCAAGAGGAAAATGCAAATGTTGGCCCCAGGAGACCCAAGTTGCAGGTCTTCTGAATCAATTCCCAAAGAAGAGGAAGACTTCAGAGCTCTGGACAGCCAACACAGAGTACAGATCTCCTGTCCTTTGCTTCTTTTGCCTTTGTTTCCTACAAAAAGTTCTTTATGTTCTCGACCTACTTACAACTGTAAGAGAGTATCCTCTATATTTCTAAAGAAATCTTCTTTCCATGTATTTGTTTCTTAGTTTTTCCTCCTCCTCCTCTCCCCAACTTTCTGGAGATAATGACCACAGGGAAGAAAAGATTAAACTGCTGGTAGCTAGCTGAGCCTGCATTTATGACTCAGGAGACACCGTAGCAACTGCCAGGCAGTATCTACACCCTGGAAATTTTTCTTCTTTCTCACTCCCAGCGTTCTTGCCAACTAATGCTCCATTGCTGAGAGGAAAACATTTTTGGCTTGGGAAAAGAGTCAGAGTGCCAAAGTTCCCAGAAAATTGGATGACGGCGGGTTCATGTGTTTGGTTGGGTATTTGCCTTTTTCTTTGTGTGTCTATTATTTCGAGGATGGGTAGTTTGGGTACTGTAAGAAACAACTTAAAAGGGGCTTTTGCTGGGTCCTGTGAGGTCACCGAAAGTCCCCTAGCTTTTCATCTGTGCACTTTGATCTGAGCTACTGTCTGCTAATGTCCCTGTGCAATTGCATGAGCTTCAAACAGTCTCAGATTCACAAGCAGGAACGTTTGTGTTGAAGGCAAACTGCCCTCTCAAGTGGGCATCGTCTTAAAAGGAAACAACCCCAAACAGGAGCCCATCACCATCCTATGATGATCCAGAAATAAGGTAATGACTTTTCAGGAATCCCCTCCAACAGACAAAGATGACCTAATGGTCAACCACACGATATCTCAATTTGGGAGTATTTTGACTATTCATACCTTTCTCCACCCATCCTCAGTCTCCCTCGTTCATCTGACGCCCATATCTATTCTTTGGATGGTGGCTGAAGATGTACTGAAATGCTGTCTTCCCAGGGCTGTCATGTAATAAATGTTTTTTTCTCTTTAGTTGATTTATTGGGGGAAACTAGCCAGACCTGATCTGAGACTCACAGACTTTGGGCGTGGGGTGTAAAAACCTCATTTTGATGCGGAATCTACTGGGCTGCAAAGTTCATAGTGTTGGCTGAACAGACCTGAGCTCTGGTCCTACGGGTAAAAGGTAGTTAAGGTACTGTGATAATACTTCATGGCCACCTAACAATTTGTTGCATTACATTATTTTATAATTATAATTAATTTTTAAAATATCAAGATAGTTGCATGAGAGACTCCATACAAGCTTTCATGCTATTGCATAATGAGGATTCAAAGAAAATAGAAGCTAATTTGACATATTAGAGAGAAGGGAAGGATTTTGATCCTGTCCAAGACAAAACTTAGGAGGACAAGAAAATAAAGAAACGTTTCCAATGCTCTAAATCTATCCCCATAATGCCCCAAAACCCCATTGACAAGAGGTCTGAAAACATTTTACCTTCAACAATATACTCAGTATGGTCAGGAACATCCAATTTCCAGCAGGAGAGTTCCTTCTAAGACACTTTCCAGTGAGATATGTAAGTAAAAATGGCCAGATAGCAGGACATTTCTGGGTTCATGCTCTGTTCTCAACTTCAAGTGTGCCAGATTTAAGAAGCTCCAACCTGTCATACAGACTGATGTGTTTGTCCCTATTTTTATCACTCACTGTCCTACGGCTGCAAGTAGTCAAGCGCTTTTAAATAGACTACTAGATGCTGATGGAAGATAAAAGACCACAAGTACTTCAGCAAGAGGAAATGACATGGACTCCTTATCTCATAGAGGCTTTTCCATTGGTAGAATTGGACATAGTTAAATCAGACCATTACAAGCACCACATCCCAGCAGGACTAAGGAAATGGGTCACTAGCGTATAGGAGTTAAATATATATATATATATATATATATATGTATATATATACATACATATATATGTACAGGTACATATACATGTATACATATACAAGAAATTCAGCAAAAAGAAAACTAGGACTCCTCTAAATTTTTTAAAAGAATTTGTCAAGTGTATCAGAAGATTACAGATATTAATCCAGAAACTCCAGATAGTATGAAGATAGTTGACATGGAATATATAATTCAAAATTTCCCAGCGCTCATAGAGAATGCGAAAGTTGAGAAGGGCTATAAGAATAAATCCATCCAAATTGTTAAGTGTATTGTCTTATACATAATGCAGGAGAAGCAGAAAAGAGGAAATAACTTTCCTCTCCCTCCCTCTCTCTTCCTCTTCCCACCTCCTCTTCCTCCCACTTTCTCCTTCTCCTTCACCACCTCTTTCTCTTTCTTTCTCTTTCTCTCTCGTTTTCTCTCTTTCTCTCTCTCTCTCTTTTTTCTCTTTCTCTCATGTATGTTTCTACAACAGGAAAGAACATGAGGAAAAGAAAGGAACGTGGGTCAGACAAATGTGAAAAAAAGATAAACTTCAGTGAGTGACTAGTACATACATAGCAAAGAAGGTGGACACTGGAAATATAACTGTTTAAGATTAAGGAATGAGCACAGGAGAGGGAGAGGGTAAAAGAGAAAGAAAAAAGAAGGAAGGAAGAGCATATAGCCAAGCAGTGGAAGAGGACTTATGCACGTGTTTAATGAAGATGTCCACAAGCTCTCTCTGATCTGTAGGGTCAATTATAATTTTCCTATAGGATCCTCAGGTAAAATTGAATTAGGTGCAATTCCTCTTGAACATGGAAACTATGTTCTCAATAACTAGAATGATTCAAAGCACCAAAACATAAACAAAAAACCAAACCAAAACAAAACAAATAAAACAGATAGTGCCTATTGTAAGAATAACAGTGACAAAGCAACAGAAACATTTCCTGCAACCTACGCGGTGCTAATCAGGACACTTAAGGTGCGAACATGGTTCCTCTGTAGCAGAAGCTTCCATTGTGTGATGAGACTTAGTTAAGTTGAATTCGCCAGTAACTCTTGTTCTCAGAAGACAACAGTTACTCTTACGGGTCCCACTAGGAGAAGTCTAGAGTTACAGACAGTGTGCACGCACCATGAGGAGACAGCATGGAATCTTCCCTGACAACGCAGAGTGAGTAAGACAGAGGTTAGTTGGCACACCAAGGACACAGTGTCAAAGGCTGAATAAGAAAGGGAATTACTACACCTAAGAAGTGCAATATCATGGGGAGAAACTTAGCCAATGCTGAAGAAACTTCTTAAATATGAACCTACTTTGGTTGATCTATAGGTTCCAAGTTTATCTGTGGTACCACAACATGCCAGTTGTATGTAAGAATCCTCATATAACTAGTATAGATTTATTCAAGACTTGAGAGATACCATGGCATGATAGAAAATATGCATTCTATTGAGGTAAATTTCTATGTTTTATTGAGTATTGTAGCTGACTACATGGATGGCTTGTGTATTGGATCTTAAGGATGCTTTCTATTGCATCCCATTTGAACACAAAAATTCATGTTCTGCTGGTTTTCAATTTCTCTCTGTCATCATCGGTGAATTTTTAGCTAATGTGTTAAGACCTTGTGGGCAGGGAGAAAATGATGGAAGTGTTAACACTAATCAAGATGCATTGTACTCATAAATTGACAGGTTTAAGTGGAACCCTCTCTGTACGACTACTTAAATACAACATAAAAATCAATTTATTAAAAAAGACAAGATTAAGTCTTAGAGACCACATTTTGTTGTAATATGTTGTTATTTGCTGAAAAGGAGCCCTGATTGTGAAAAATGTCTATTTAAAATCCTTTGTACGCTGTCACCTAGGACACTGTGGCTACAAGTATCATCACACAAAGCTCCGTTTTAGTCAGAGTCATGATCTTAAGTATCAGTTAAAACCAGGAAACTGGAACTTCATGTCAAATGCTTGAAAACAGCAATTGCCATAGTAAAGCCCTTGTAACTAGTAAGCTACCACAGGTATTACTGGGTTTTGCAAACTGGGTGGCTACCTTATATTTATAACAAACCCTGTCTATAAAATCGAAAAGGTCCCCTTCACGTCAGAGGTCCAGTGGGCATTTGACATTGTTAAAGGAAAATCAGTATCAGCACCAGTCTTGGGGTTATTTAACCCCTCAAAAGTTTTGATGCTGTCTATAGAAGAAAAGTAAGGCTTAGGCTTAGAAGAAATCACTCAGATGCCTAGACTCTAATCCAGGGGAGTCGACAGGCAAAGGCCGGCCCCTCCTCAGAGTGTGCCAGAGGAGAAACTTGTGATATCTCACAAGACACAGATGGTTACGTTGGAAAAGTCTGCTATGGTATTTACACCTGATCAAATATTGGCCTTATTAGGACATAAAGAAGACTGATTTACAGTGGGGAAAAGGGACAGATATCAAGCTGCTTTGCTTGACAATTCAAACATTTTTTCAAGCCACTTCAGCCCTAATGCAAACTGACTTATCTGGAAGAGGAGTGAGAAATTCTCAATGCGGCCTATTCCAGAAGACCTGCTTTTCAGCTCACCTGTGTGCAGCTCACGTCCTTGAGCTACTCACCTGTGAGAGCGGCTTCCTGGGGAAGGATGACACCAGGATGAATATGTTGTGGCAATGCTAGGTGACAAAACAGAAGCTCGGTGCCCACCAGGGCTGGGCCTCCGCGTAAGGCTGAACTGAGCTTTACAAATAAAACAGACATCTATACTGACTCCAACTACGGTTTCAAAGCATTTCTTGATGGTATGCACTATCAACTGTTTGGAAAGAAGTAAGATGATCACTGAGGCTGCTGGCTCATACCCGCCATCATAGATACTCAAGACACTATGATCTGAGGATTGAGGTTCAAAACCAACCCGGGCAGTCAGTGAGATTCTTGTCTCCAATTAAGCAGCACCAATCCAGGAGGAGAGATGTTGCTTAAGTAACAGAGTGCCAGACGTGAGTGAAAAGTTCAGCGTGTTGGCTCGAGGTAGGCAGCCATTACTACCCCAAGTAGCCATTCTACATTTTCCAGAGTGGTCAGAATCAAACTCTTGCTTGGTTAATGCAGGTCAAAAACTGGCAGAGCCAGCAAACTAGCTGCTATGAGAAGTAGCTTCGTGTGGATCTCACATGGACTCTTCTAAGTTCAAACCTAATTACAGGGAATGGGACAAAGAATAGAATGTGGTTTCATTAATGTCCCTACATTCATTATGGAAACTTAATGATCACGAGATTGTTTTACTCACTGAAGCCTGAAGCATCCAATTTAAAACACCTACATGAGAGGACATTGGGCAGGAATGTGCCAACAGATCTACTGGAACCCTACTTGAAATGACCGCACATTAAAATGATCCTTCAAAGGACTGCACAAAGATGTCCTGGTCTGCTAAACCAAACATCCAAACCAACATACCCCATCTTAAAGACATGGAACATATTAAGACACTTCCCATTAAAGGCTGACAAGTTGGCTTTACTCAGATACCTGTAACAGTAGGTGATTTAAAGGTTTATTAGTACTTTTTCAGGTTGTGCAGAGGTGTTCTTTAGAGGACTTGAGAAAGCAACAGAAGTAATGAGATTATTTATTTTCTTCTTATTTATTATTTTATTTACCTGCACATTTATTTGGTAATACTGGGGTTTAGAATCAGGACTTCACATTTGCTAGGCTTGCTTGCCTTGTTGGGACTCTATCCCTTGAGCCGTGCCTCCAGCTCTGATTTGGGGTGGCTGTTTTGAGAGATGGAGTCTGGCCAATTCTTTTGGCTGAGGCTGTCCTCCAGATGCTATACTCTGAATCTCAACTTTCTTTTTTTCTTTTTTATTTTTTTATTGTAAAGATACTATACAGAGGGTTACAGTTACATGAGTAAGGTAATGAGTACACTTCCTATTGAGCATTGTTACCCCCTCCATTGTTTTCCCCCTACCATCCCTACCCTCCCCACCTTCCCCAAGTGAACCTCAACTTTCTGAGTAGCCAGGTTTACAGGCATGAGCCCCCAGCCCCAGATGAGGTAAGGAATATCTTGCCAAGGAAATTATTCCCTGGTTTGGGCTGGGAATGAGTTCTATCCAGTGGTCAGCGGACCATCCTCTGTACCTGGGCAATGTCATCTGAAAGCTTAGTAAAGCTTCGCAATAAATTGGTTGTTGAAACCACAAACCACTGGAAAACAGAAAAGATGAGCCAGGATACTGGCTAAACTGTTCAAAAGAGCCACTGAAAGTAGATAAAGTATTACTGATTGATCTGCTTCGAATTAAGGGTGAGGTTCCACAGTGGACGTAAGTTCTTAGAAGACCCATTTTTTCAGCTATATGGCAGAGATCCAACCTTTTCAAGTAGAATATGAAGGTAGGATTAGACAGTATCCTGTGGCTAGCACTTGTAATTCTTTCTACTCGGGAGGCTGAGATCTGGAGGATTATGAGTAGAAGCAGATGTCTGAGAGATTCCACCTCCAATTTGTTAGTAAAACGTCAGGCTTGGGATGTAACTCAAGCGGCAGAGTGCCAGCTGAGAAAGAGAGTTGAGTAAGAACAAAGACCTGAGTTCAAACCCTAGTACCATTAACAAACAAACAAACAAATAAATTGCAAGTCTAACTACATGGTCTGAAGATGTGGCTCAAGTAGAATTCCTGCTGAATGACTGTAGACCATTAGTTCAATCCCTAGTACTACTTCTACCCTTTGAAAACAAATTTCTAAGGGAAAAGTTAAAATTCTATATACAACATAGATATAGTTCTGTTTTAAACAAATATTTTATTCACGTATAGAAAGATATATAATTATATTAATTGCAGCCATCTCCTAACAAAAGATCATAATGCTGTTTTAATCCAGTTCCTTTGCAACCAGAGCACAAGATTAGTCCTACCAACGTGAATCCTGACAGTTCCTCTTGTTTCAAAGCACCTTTCCTAGTAAAGCCCCATGGGGCTTTGAGAATCATGTATATCTATGAACTTTTAGATATGCAGCACTAATTCTTTATTCTTTTTATCTGTTTTATAACTATAATATATATATATGTAGAATAATTAGAGTAATGTTGAAAATTGTTGCTTCCCTTAACCTTGGACTATATGACAAGATAACAGAGCCAAAGAGAGGAGAAGAAAGAGAGAGAGAGAGAGAGAGATAGGAAGAAAGAAAGGAGGGACCATAGGGTTCAGTACTCACTGGCTTCTGAACCCCAAGTTCCCGTAAGCAAGCTTATTTATTAGGTTTACTTCAGGGAAGGTTACCATGAAAAACAAAGCATCTATACAGCGATTACAGTCACAGAGACAAAACAGAGTCTGCAAGAGTAACATCTCCCTTACTGCTTTGAGGAGGAAGACTGCCACCCAGGCAGGATTCAAACCCGCATTCTACGCTGTCCAGCTTCCAAGGTTCAGCCCTCAGCGCTTCCCGCGACAAGGAAGGGGCCTTGCAGCCTCTGAGCCCCTGCAGAGCTGTCTCACCTTTCCACTGCTTCCCAAGTACTTCCCTCAGCGTCCTGTCCTGCGTTCCACCCTCTCAGATCTCTTCCCTTGCAGGTCTCACAGCTCAGCTTCAGTTTCCTACAGAAAATGACAGAGGCCAAGAGCCTGGCTTTCTAGCCTCTAATGCTTAGACCTGGAGGAGATATTCTGTATGGAGCAAATGCTCTGTACCCAACATAAACCCAGAAGCATGAGCAGGCTTCATATGATCTTTTGGGCCTTCTCATCCAATTGCCTCCAGCAACTAAATCCTCCAGAGGTAGAGGCATGTGAATGAGGCGCTAAGGAATCACGAACTGAAATTTTAATCTGTATCTGACTCACCTTCGTTGATCTGGAAAACTGGGTCAGTTCCCTTCGAATCCAGCTGCTGCGAAGATTCTCAGGAAGCAAAGCTGCCTCCTACCTGAGAAATGCGGGCCTTTCTAATGACATTCCCAAGCTTGGTTCTGCTGCTCTCCAACACCTGTGCTCTCGAGACTATTTTTAATTCTATTATCTCTGCTGGAATTCTGGGCCTGCCTTCTACCCAGCTGTAGGTTCCTAAGGAGATGGATGGCAATAACCTATTTCCGTCCTAACAGGGTTCATACCTGAGTCCCCAAAGATCCACTCACTGCCCCTACACTCTCCTTGGGAATTCAGGCCTTGTAGGCAATGTTTCATTTGCATGACCGTGCTGAGCTGGGTAGGGTAGGACATGTCTGCTTTACCTAAATGAAAAAAGAAAGGTGAATGTTGCATGTGGAAAACAGAATTATCTACAAAACAAGAGAAAACATTATTTCTAATGATTTTCAATGCTGATCAACTCTCTGTCTGATGAAAGGGGTCTCATCCAAAATCTCCGTGACGTGAACCTTACAAATACTAAGTTGAATCGATAGAAATACATAAAGACAGGGCAGCGAAAATCTAGGGTTAAATTCTCTCTTCTAAAGCTAAAATGCAAAAATTCAAAATAGGTGTTTGTCATCTTTGATTTGAGAATTTGTTAAGAAATAACATCATCTGTCTTAAAATGTAATACATTGTTGTGCAAATTGAACTACAAATTCTTCTAGATAATCTTAATAATCTTTTCATACTGATTATACACCAAGGGAAAAATATATCCTTATCAACAAACATGTATATCACAGACTCATTTCCAGTTTATTATCTTCTAAACTCTCTTTCCCAGCCCCTGTATCATAGTGCTGTTTTAACATATCCAGTTCTTTGGAACCAGAGTTACCATTCAAGTTTGACCTTCTGACTAGAGCTACCAAAGTAGATCCCTGATTTTTTTTTGGGGGGGGTCCGGTTGTGGGACCTGAACTCTGGGCCCGGGTGCTGTCCCTCAGCTCTTCAGCTCAAGGCTAGTGCTCTACCACTTGAGCCACAGTATCACTTCTGACTTTTTTTTCTTTTTGCTTATGTGGTGCTGAGGAATCGAACCCAGGGCCTCATGCATGCAAGGCAAGAGCTCTACCACTGAGCCACCTTCCCAGCTCCATTCTTCCTGCTTGGAAGCTACAATGTCCTTCTAAGTTAAGCTTGTCTTTGAGCTTCGCTTTAGATACATAGCATGACTTACATGGTCCTGGCAATTTTTTAAATGGCATCTCCTACTCTCTTTCAATATCTTTCTTTCTTTCTTTCTTTCTTTGGTCAGTCATGGGGCTTGAACTCTGGGCCTGGGCGCTGTCCCTCAGTCTTTATTTTTATTTCTATTTTTAAAATAGTCTATCTTTAAGTAGATGTACAGAGCAGTTACAATTTAATATGTTAGTTTTTGATACTCTACTTTTAAATCATCCAAAATCACGTATTTTTTTCTAAGAAAAATGTAGGTTTGGTCTTAAATATTAGAAATGTCTCCCTTTCACCAATATTTTGTAGCTTTCTCTCTACCAGTAGGCTCAAAAAATGATGTGTTTCTACTCAGCTGTGGCTCTTGAGAGTCTCTACTGACAGTACATTCTATTGTTCTCCCAAACTGACTGCTTTGAAGAGTGTCAGGCACTTTGGAGTGTCAGGCACTTTTGCTCTATTTTGTCACATCTCTCTAAACAAGGCACTGGCTTACTCCTGAATTCAATGCACAACCTATAAAATTAAGAAAACTGGGGGGTAGGATTTGGAGAGATGACAGCAACCAAGAGGCATTTTATTTATAAACTGATTTGTTGAATGGTAGCTCTTGGATACAACTACTCACAGATAATAAAGACATAGAGAAGTCCCCAATTAAAAGCATTATATAGGGGCTGGGAAGGTGGCTCAGTGGTAGAGCGCTTGCCTTGCATGCATGAGGCCCTGGGTTCGATTCCTCAGCACCACATAAGAAAAAAGGAAAAAGCCGGAAGTGGCGCTGTGGCTCAAGTGGTAGAGCGCTAGCCTTGATCTGAAGAGCTGAGGGACAGCGCCCAGGCCCAGAGTTCAGGCCCCACAGCCGGACTCAAAAAATAAAAATAAAAAAAGCATTATATAGTAAAAAGAGAAAGATTTATAAAAGGAACCTCAAATTCTCTTTCAAGACTTCCTACCATTTCCCATCATTACAATTTCTTTTTTTTTAATCATTTTTCAGTGTTAAGTCTCAATGAGGGTATCATCTCTGAAAACTCCTGTTTGTAATCATTAAGTGGAACCAACCTCTTCTCTTTCACTTCCTTAGCATCATTTTTATACTTGTGTAGTCTCAGGTATCTATTTCCTTGTCTTCTCTACTTGTGACTATCTGGCGCTTAAATTCAGCTTTTGGATCAAATCTTGTTTGTTTTTTTCGTTGTTATTACAAGACACCTCACAGAAACAATAGAAAGGAGGAAAGATTCATGTGGGCTCATAGTTGCATAAATTTCAGTCCGTGTTCAGCAGTACTGAGACAGAATATGTGGAGGAAAGGCATGGAGAAGAAATGTTTCTTAGATCATGGCAACTAAGAAGCAGAGAGAGAGAGAGGCAAAGATAGAAAGAGACATAGAGACAACAGAGAGAAAGAAACAGAGACAGAGATAGAGAGATGAAGAAAGATAAAGCAGGAGAAAGGCAGCAGAAAAGAGGGAGAGGGAGGGGGAGAGAGAGGGAAAGAGAGGGGAAGGGACAGGTATCTTTAAAAAGAACTGCTCCAGGGGCCTACTTCCTCCAACTAGGCCCCAGCTCCTAAAGCTCCCAGTTCTTCCAAAATTACCAACACAATCTGGGCACTAAGCAATCATCTAACAAGCCTATAGAGAACATTTCTTATTTAAACCACAACATTCCATTCTTGGTCCCTAAAGCCTCATGTTCATCTCATGACGCCCAGTTCATTTAGTCCCTCCTCTCATCTGACTGTTCTAGCGATGTTCAAAACTTACCGTTCAGAATTTCCTCTGAGATACAAGGGATGTCGTAATGGCAAACTGTTAGGAAAATCAAACAGCGGGCGAGGCACCCGTGGCTCACTCCTATAATCCTAGGTACTTCAGAAGTCAAGATCTGAGGATTGCAGGTTCAGTAAGAAAGTCCAAGAGACTTCTTATCCCAATTAAGCACCAGGAATCTGGAAGTGGAGCTGTGAATCAAGTGGTAGAGGGCTAGCCTTGAGCAAGACCCCTCAAAGACAACACTCAGGCCATGAGTTGAAGCCTTGGGACTGACACACACACACACACAAATCAAAAAGCAAAAGACACATTCCCATATATAATGGTACAGATTAAACATTCCCATTGTAGAAGAGAGGAAAGAGGGAAAGGAAAGGAGGGAAGAGACAAGAGCAAAACCACAGCCCAGCAGAAGCAGCATGACATCTTCTACCTCCATGTCCATTTCCAGCACCGTGGGCGTATAGTGGTATGATGTAAGCCCGGAGTGCTTGGGAAGTCCGGCCTCGGTTCTTCTGCGTGCAGGACCACTGTCTCACCATTCCTATGGGCTGGGTTCACACTTTTCGGTGGATGTTCTAGGTTCCTAAGTATCCCCAGCATTCTAGGGTCTATATTGTATCTATTTTGTATTGTGTGGTATTGCTTTGCATTGCTTTGTATTGTTTTATGTATGACTTCACCATCACAACTCACATATTACCCTTCAAATAATTCATTTACAAATTAAAGGAACACCAAGAACCTCTCCTTTAAAATCTTAGTTGAAGCCTTCATGGCCCCACAAATCTATTTTTCTGAATACTTGCAAAACCAATGCATGTGGAGAACACCAGACTACTGCTCACTTTGCTATCAGTTTGAGAAGTGACTAGAGCTAAATGAACCATGGCTGTGGAGGCTTTTGAGTGGATGGGTGAACATGTGGAAAAACTACCATATGTAACCCTATGCCCACAGGGTGGCCCAGAGTTCTTCGCTTCTAGCAGCCTTTAAAATGATGTTATTTCTTTTTTCCTTTGGGCTGGGATGAATGAGGCTCAGCAAATTTTTGGAATGGCCTCAAATTGTCTTATCTTGGTACAGGATATCTTTTTAGATATCACTTGTATTGGCACTAACTTTACACATGAGTCTTTTCTGGCCAAAATATAAGTTTAAAACCTTTTTAATGTTCTTCTTTCTGCTTTAAATTCTCGCTGTAAAAATCAGCCAGAATTCATCATGCCATAGACCGAATGCTATGCTCGCTTGGATTTCCTCTGTTAGGTTAATTGCTTGATATTGACTCTCCACAAAATCTCAGGGTATAGACAAAACTAAAACATGTTTCTTACCAGAATATGACATAAATAGCTTTACTAAGCGCAATTAGACTTCTTGTTTCCATCTGACACCCGATGGGTCGGCCCTCTAAAATTTGCATTCCTATTTTACATTCTGATTATGTGAGCTCTCCTATTAAGCTCTGCTTGTAGCATTCTAAGGTGCTTCTCACCTGCTTCCCTAAACTCTTCCAGATTCTACCTGCACACAAGTTGCAACGTCTTTGAACTATATCATAAGCAATCATCACAGCATGGCTGCTGCCTTGTAGATAAGGGTTTTAGTGGGGATTACAGCTTCAGTTCTATGGGGACTAGTCCATACCCTAACCAGATTACAGCATCGGTTCCATGGGGACTAGTCCATATCCTATCCAGAACAAATCTTTAGGTTAGAAAATGAACGTAATTGGTGCTTTTTAAAATTCTTTGAATTAACTTGAGAAAAATAATTTATCTTCTATCTTCTATTCATTTCATTCATAGTAGAATGGTTCCTGGATGAAGAATTATACTTAAATGATGTCTCCACACAAAAAAGTCCTTTGTGGGATCTGACAGGAAGGTAGAACATAGCCAATATTTATTTTCTAAAAATACCACAGCGACTTATGCACTCATAAAAATATCATGCTCGTATATATGGCTTTAATCTTCTTGACAAAAGGAGGATACCAACAAGGAAATGGAAATGTGTGAAGCATAAAGTTAAAGTCATATAGTTAATTGAATCCTATAAATGCAGAGCACTGCATTAATGCATTACGTTATTTTCATAATGTGAGTTTTTCAACATGCACAAACATTGCCTTCTTAATATGTATACACTAGTAGTGCGAGGAAAACCTATTTGCATACCCAGTTACAATTTTAAAACTGCTAGACTCCAGTGGAAGCTGTCATCATCTCTAGAATCCATCAACTGTATAACTGAAGCTTTGTCAAGAACATTCAGATGAAACATCTAACAAAGAAATGTTACAGAAGTTGAGAATTTTAAAGGGCTATTAGTACCATTTTTATTATCTTCTTTCTAGTATGTCTGTGTCCTAAACAGAGCAATGCAGATGTTATCAATATTCCATAGACTAAAAGGCTTACCTTAGAATCCAAACATTAGTTTTACATTTAATAAAATCTATGATTTCTGCATTACCAATATTCAGACCATTTCTGCCACAAACATTTTTTGTTTGTACATTTGGAATTACAGACAAGAAAAGTATATTATTTGTATTTCTACTGCCCATATTACATTTTGATGATTGAAATCCTAAAATCATCATATTTGCATGATTATCTACGTAAAGATCATTTGTCCCTCTTTTCTCAATGTCCTTTCTGGAAAGCAGCGGTGTACCTGAACGTAGCAATGATCATGTTTTTTTGGCTACTTCTTGGGAACCAGACACTGTTTCTGAGTTTTTTTTTTTTGTTCAAAGTTAGCATTATAACCCTTGACCCACAGCTTGACTTCTGGGTTTCTGGTGATCAGTTGAAAAGTCTCAAGACATACTTGCCTTAACTGGCTTTGATCTTTGCTTCTCAGATCTTAGCCTCCTAAGTAGCTAGAATGACATGCCAGTGCCTGGCAGCCATAACATATTTGATAGACTCCTTTGAAAGAAAAGCAATTAAATGCAAGCAGGCACCCGTTTAGGATATACTAATGAGTTGGATAATATCTTTATGAAAATCATATGTAAGTATTGAATAAGATTGTAAGTCAACTGAATTTAACTGATTCTGTTAAAAGTTAAATAGCTTGTAGAGAAAATACTTCTCTACAAATAGCACTAGGAAATAGCCCCAGAGTAACCAGTAATGGGGATGAGCAAGTCAAAGTTTCAGAAATTGTAAAACCTCTAGGATAATAATCCTGAGAGAAAGGAAGTATGTGAAGGTAAGAATACATTTTGCATTGCTTTTCTCAATAAGATCTTTACACTCTTCTATGTAACATACCAGCAAAATTCTAAGGAAGTACAGTGCATTTGTAAGGTTCATGGATTAGAACTGACAAAAAGAATCAAGAGTCTGCCGAGAAATAACGAGCAGATATCTCTTAAACATGGGTTGCCATATGTCCCAGAGTAGGAGTCAGGAAAGCAGCAACTTAGGAATGAGGGAGTTTTAAACAGGGATCTACTGTGAGAAAGCACTAGCATACTTGAAAAAGTTGAGTAGCAAGCTAAATTAAGGTCACTTGTACCTAGGTTACCTACATGTTATAAAGCAATTAAATCCCTTTCTGATAAACAATGATGGAAAAATATATATGTTGTCCAGAATTATTAATGATCTCACTGCATAAATAATACCTGTGAATAAAAATAATGTCTCTTAACCAAAAAATGCCAGCTATACCATGTAAAAAAGGCCAAATAAATGAACACCAAAATATAAGGACAAACAATAGAGACTGATAGGTGGTCTCTGTATTAGAGTACCTATGCATAGATTTAAAATGTAATTGAAATCCTGTTCTCCACCTCTCTCATTACTAAATGCATATACAGTAACTATATTATCTGAACATCATCTTGTTTTTTGCTTTCTATTTTTGTTTGTGTCTTTTTTCTCGTTTCTCTTTCTTGAATATTGGTGGTGTTGGACTATTCTGCGTGTGTAATATCCTACTCAAATCTCCTCATTTCCTCTGTCCTTGCTTCCCAACCTAGGACCATAGAAAAAAATTTTCTAATCTCACCAATAAATACATCATCTAAACAAATAAAATCAATAAAGAAACCTTAGAATTAGATGGTTTAGTAAGTCAAATGTAAATAATAGCCATCTACAGAGTATTTCAACCTGTAGCAGCACAAGACCCATTATTCACACCAGCCCATGGAAGTTTTTTCCAAATACATCATATCCTAGGATATATGGCAAGGTTCAGAAAATAGAAGAAAAATGAAATGAGTGAAACTCTTCCTGTCTGGCCATAATGGAATTAAACTAGAGCTCAACAACAAACGATATTACGGAAAATGTTCAAATACATAGAGAAGAAACAACACGTTGTTGAATGACTGTATATGATTGAAGAAATAAAAAGGGAAATGGAAAACATAAAAAAATTGAAAACGTGATTGAAGCTGAGTGCCTGTGGCTCACACTTGAGCTACTCTGGAGGCATAATGAGATAATGAAGATCGTGGTTCAAAACCAAGCCAGGCAGGAAAGTCTGTGAGACTCTCTTATCCCAAATTAATCACCAGAAAACCAGAAGTGGAGCTGTAATTCCAAATTGTAGAGTGCTAGCCTTGAGCAAAAGAAGCTCAAGGACAGAGATCATGCTCTGAGTGTAAGCCCCAGAACCAGAGGAAAAAAATGGGATTGTTATATTTTTCAAATGCAAAAAAGATTGAAATGTAATCTAAGAACTGATTCTATTCCGTTTTAAAATTTATTTTTATAATCTTTACGCAGTCTGAATCTATTTGAAAACATAGTGACACTAGGTTGTTAAGAAAAACTAAAAATATACCTAAAATAAAGATACTAAATGTTGATTTTCTACGATATTTAACATAATAGGTGGGAGAAGTTGACAGGGAAAATAAGTCAATAAAAGCTATTCAGATTGGTGAAGTAAATGAAATACATGGTTGGGAAAACATATAATAGGCCAAAGAAACATAGGATAATAAAAATATCTAGGAGACTTCAGAGAAAAGAAGAGAAATGGAAAGGGAAGAGATGTTGGTTATAATTTTTTTAAAGGGGATAAAAAGGTAAAGTCATAGCTATAAGATTTTAGAAACTAAGAAGGATAAACTTTAAAAAATCATACTTGGACACAATATAGTAGGATTTTTGGACACTAAATAGGAGAACAATCTCAAAAACAACACAGAAAAAGAAAAGAAAAATAACACCTTACACTCAATATTCAAGCCTTAAAGAAGCAACAACAATAAGGTTGACAGCTCTCTTTTTAACAGGAACAATAGAAACCAGATGAAAATCAAGTGATATTTCAAGTGCTAAAAGAAAATATCAATTTAGGTTGTGAAAGAGAGATTTCTTCATAGAGTTAAAAAGAAGCAGTTGGAATTTGTCAGTAAAATATCATTGCTACAAGAGATACTTTGTTTTTTGGTCAGAGAAAAAGTAGTACTTACAAATGAAAGCAAGCAAAAGTAATGATGGGAAGTATTGTCCAGGAATAGAAAACATATCCTTGTGTAAAACCATGGCAACTACATGAGGACAGTTCGTAAGGTGGGCTTGGACAAAGCCAGCTTCCAGCTCTACTGTTTGCAGGTCTCCAGAGTAAATAGTAATTATAGAATATGCTAGGAAGCCAACCTCTTGAGAAATGAAGAATTGTTTGCCATAGCCTAAGCTTTATTCTCATCTCATCCAGCCTACAAAACACAAAGTCATTCAGGAAATCAACAAATCCCAAAGTCTGTCTCTGTAATAAGATCCAGAGAAGTCTACTTTTTAGTGTTTGGGACTAGGGATCATTGGATGAAGAGTCATTGATTTCAGTTACAAGTTGTTTCTTATCAATAAGTAATGGATCCATTCTGCATGGCTTGCTCTGTGTGGAAGTTTCTTTCTTACCATACTCAGACAAGCTGATAACCAGCACTTCATCATGATAATAGTGATTGCTGTAGTTTAGCTCCAAAGTACTCTCTCCTCTTCCCGAAGACATGTGTTGAAGGCTTGGTTCTCAGCTGGTGGTTCTATGAGAGGTATTGGATCAAGAGGATGCTAAATTCACTAATGGGTTAATTGGAGATAAAGGTCTCATGGGGACTTTTCTGCCCAGGCTGGCTTTGAATTGTGATCCTCAGATCTCAACCTCCTGAGGAGTTAGGATTGTAGGCCTGAGCCATTGGCCCCAGCAAAATATTCTAAATTTTTATCTGTTTATTAGCCTTGTAGAAATTTGGTGAAAGCCAATGAGCCATATACTCATGATTTGTGCACTTTTCTAAATGCTATCATACATGAATAAATTCATTTCTAAACAGGTAATGAGAACCACCTCATGCAAATTGAATTTTACAGTATGAGATTTCAAGAAATGAGATAAATGTGAACACATCTAGGTAATATGAATATTCTATTATTATGAAAATATTGTATACAATACTGTTTTCTTGCTTATCACAAAAATAATAGAAAGCATAGTCACTGCAGGTTTTCCAATATAGCCTTCTATAGCAAAATGAATGAATAACTGTTTTGATCAATATATCTAGCAAATGCCACCTCTTCAGTGTGTACATTTAGTTGCTTCTAAGCTGTGGAAATCTAAGTAGTATAGTAATATTCCAGTTTTTGTAACAGAGCCATGAGAGAAAAATGTTTCTGGTTTATTTTCTGCTGTGGTCTAACCTGAAGCCTTTAATGGGATTTCTTCCAAGGAAGCCAGATTCGAAGTGATTAGTAAATTGCTGTTAGTTAGAAAATCATCAAAGAAATATACATACATAAAAACTGCAAATATCATTTTCTATATTTTAAGTACATATTCTGGAAGAAACCTATTATGAGTTATCCTTTAATAATATGGTTTGGAGTCCAGCTGTCAGGAAGCATATCCTAGAGCTCTTCTCATGAAACTAGAGTTTCCCTCAAATGTTCTGGATTGCTGTGCATTTAAGTTCAATATTTACACCTGAATGATCTTTTGATGGCTGCCTGAAGGCCCCCTTGGGATGACTTTAAAGAAGCAAGGTTACACTTTTAGTGCGCTGTCACTCAGATTATTATACTTCAAAACTTCTTATTGAGGCTTTAATCACTCATTCCCTGTCGTAAAGAGAAGGTATGTATGTGTCATCTCGTAAGGAAACTTTTTCTTAAAAAAAAAAAAAATCAAGATCAGATTTTAGTTCTTGCTGAGTCTAAAAATGCTGCTACATCATATCATCAAATCTCAAAATTGTTTAAGTCATCTCATTATAGAGCGTGAAAAGCACTAGGAGCTTTAAGAGGAAAAAATATGCAGTCCAGGCACCTAAAATCTGGTAAAAGTTGACTCAGAACTCTTACAAAATGATTCCTACAGTGAGATTAAAATGTGAAAATAGGAATTTAGAGAAGCATTAAGGATTAATTTGGAAAGAAGTTCAACTATATCAATATACCATATGATCTCACAAGCTACATACAATTTTCAGTAATTTTATACGTCATGCATGAAGTTACTAATACCTTATTGCCAAGAAAGCAATGGCCCCTTGTTGGCTAAAAGTCTAGTCTATACATCTTGTTTTCTGGGCCACTCAAGAAATATGCAAATCATGGAAGTTATAAAACAGAAAAGCATCAGGAACCACAGGTCAGTATAATTGATACCACACCAAATACCAGGCAACCAACAAATGAAATGGTGATTCTAAAAAGCTCTAGGCAAGACGGTGTGTATTTAAAGACCAAGATATTAACAAGTTACTGGTCTATCTGGATGAAGAGGTAATCTCCTGGAAGCGTGTAGTTGAGAAATAAGTTGTAAAGTAGAACAAAAATGCTGTGTAGGACAGGTAACCTTCAGTGAGTTACAGTCTCACCCTGGATTCATTTCTTTGAACAAATCTAGCAGCAAGTATTACAGAAGACTAAAAGAAATTGAAAAACGCCTAAATAATTGAGTTGGTAAGAAAATTTGCTGAGTCTACCAAGCTCCAGTTGTAGAGGATTGTTAAGAGAGTGGAGAAAAATAGACCTGTTGGAAAGGAATGGAAAAGGAATCCAGCCAAACACGCTGTAAACTATAGTCCTTTATCTTTAATGTAATAACATTTGAATGAATTATAATTTCATTTAAGGTCAATTTTATCCCAGTGCTGGCTCCAAGCATTTAACTGAAAAGACTCTGAGTTGTTCCTATAACTGTCATTACATAAATGAGTATTTGTAGTTCTCAATTACATAGATCAAGGGGGTAATAAAATAGAAATAATCTGTCTTCGTTGTGGATCTTTCATTGAGATGAGCCATTATTCAAGGCCAATATTGTTTCCTAGTATGTTCTTACAAACAAACAATAATACATGATTAGAAATGATATCCAATACTTACCACGTATCATTCAATGGGCTTAGTATTTAATAAATAACTTAATTTGCTTCTCACAGAATTTCATCCATGTTAAAAATCTATATTTATTACTGTAATATAGATTGTAAAATAGGAGCTCAGAAAGATCTTAAAACTGACCATGGTTATTGAATTCCTAAGTGCTAAACCCAAAGCAATACTAACAGATCTGTTGACAAACTTCTGTGCTTCAGTACATACACTATCCTGAAACAATCCTCTGTAGTACTCTGCTTAGAATGCTTGAGAGATCAACTGACAGAATTAAAGATACTGGGCTTGTGACCCCTGGTCTGACTGTAAGAGTCTATGGCCTTGGGCAAGTAAATCAATATGGATGGCTTACAATTCGTCATCTATAAAATGAAGAGATTGGGGTACTCTTATTACTCTAGTATTGTTATGTGACTAAATGGTATTTACCATATTATTAAGCTTATAAAATGCAAGAATTTACCATTTCTATTCAATCATATTATATATATTCTTAGTTAAGTGTTTACTTTTCTTCATAGTCAGAGTTCAGGCTTCTTATGACATCTCTCCGTTACTCAGCTGTGTAATTGGTAATAAATGCTTATTGTTTTAAAACATACCTTTTGTCCTCCTGATCACTATTTTATTTTATTCTGGGTATTATTATGTACAAGAGACTTGTGTTTTTACTGGATGTATTAATTTTCAACCATGAGTTACCATTGAAACTAGAGATTACCATTCCATTTGATGCATAAACACATTTACAAAGGAATTGTTGACTACACCTTGCTCTGTCTTCTCATAATTAAGGTTCAATGTGCTCCAGAAATTTATGAGGAGTTGGGACAAAGAGCTAAAACTGTGCTTATTAATTTTAAATTCACAGACATGAATGTATATGTGTGTGTGTGTGTGTATATATATATATATATATATATATATATAGGTATTATATACATATATATAATTTTGCTACTCCACATCTGGTAGGAATCATAGTCACAACTTATACTTGCTTCAGTTTGGTGAGAACCGTGTTTTAAAACATTAAACAAGGGCTGGGAAGGTAGCTCAGTGGTAGAGCGCTTGCCTTGCATGCCTGAGGCCCTGGGTTCGATTGCTCAGCACCACTTAAGCAAAAAAGAAAAAATGCTGGAAGTGGAGCTGTGGCTCAAGTGGTAGAGCGCTAGCCTTGAGCTGAATAGCTAAGGGACAGCGCCCAGGCCCAGAGTTCAGGCCCCACGACTGGACCACTCCCCCCAAAAAACCCCCCAAAAAACATTAAAAACAAAATCCCCATGAATCTGTTGCAAAAGCTAAAATAAAATTCACTTAGATAAACTGACTACTATATAAAGAAATTACTAAGATTAAAGTAAACCTTGTGCCAGATAGCTAATTGCAATAAAAATATAAAAAGGGTGTTCTTAAATGTGCTGAATTTCTCTTAAGGAAGAAATTAAACAAAAAAGAAATCTGGTTCACATTTTCCCAATATAGCAAGAATAACAAAAATTCATTCTTGTAAAAACATGGATATTACATATCTAATTGTTAGACTCATAAATCTGGTGGGCACATTATATTTGTCCAAAGCAACTTTAAAAAAAACATGTAAAGTAGGATTATGCAGGGTGTTTCAACTTGCTTGCACACTCATATTACCTTAATTACATGTCAAAAAGATGAGTGATATAGCAATGTCAATTTAAGGATTTGGGACATGGCATCAGCGTATGCATGAAGGACATCAGAGACACTTATTTTTAAGTTCCCAAATGAAGCTTCATCTATAGATGTGTTAGGTATGAACAAACATCTTTCTGAGTTTAACATAATTCTACTACTTATAATATGACCTCAAATAGTATCTAGCCACAACAAAACAACTGGTCTTGTTAGTTATTTTAAAAATATGTCCCCAAGACAGAATTCTCTCCAAGTATTTTCGATACTAACCTTGACGTTTTTTATTTTGTCTATTATTGCTCTTACTTTAAAACAAAGCTTGTGACATGACTGTCCATCTTGAGTTTCGAATGGGCATGCAAATAGAATTCTTAGGACCCACCTAACAATTGATCTTTTCTTATGTTTTGCTGAAGTTTGACATAATTTCTGGCAAATTCTGAAGACAATATCCGCAGGGCTGAATACACTGATTCTCCAGAGTACATATGCAGCGTTTTCCTTTCATTGGAGTAAGATACCATATGGATACTATTCTGAGCCAAAACCCACTGTGTCTGTCTGTGAACAACCAGCCTGTGCACACCAGAAGATACCTTACATGTATGGAGAATTAAACTCTCCCTCTTGCCTTTAGACCTTTGGCAGGCTTTGGGGAGACCACTGGATCAGCACCGTAGAGGAGCACGACTTTTACTGAGTGAATGTCTGGGAGACAAGGGCCTCTCTCTGAAGACCTGGCCAGCCTGGGCTCACCAACGCCACCTCACACCCACGTTAGCCCTAACTCTTGTTTGTATGCATACTTGAAAATTCACCAGTTTGGAAACTATTCTGAATAACAGAAGGATCAATCCGAAAATCAAAACAAATTACTGATTCCTTGAAAGTGTTTTAATTTAAAACCTAAGAAAACTTGCTCTAAGCAGGCAACATGGCTCATATCTGTAATCCTAGCTAGTGAGAAGGCTAAATCTCTAGATCATGGTACAAAGTCAGCCTGAGCAGAAGCGTCTGTGAGACTCTTCTCCTATTAACCACCAAAAGAGCAAAAGGGAGTGGCCCAACTGATAGAGCACCAGGCTTGAGCAAAAAAGCTCAGGGATAGGGCCTAGCTAAGCTGAGTTCAAGCTCCCCAACCAGCATACAAACAGAAAACTTGCTGTAGGTACTGAGGAAGAATGTGAGGAATTACTCAGCCATTGGGGAAAACCAGTATCTCTAGAAGCAAGCGATTGGAATAGAATTCAAAGTTGAGATTTTTAGTCTCAGACCTTAAACTTTTTGAACAGTCTTGTACACCCTAAAGAAACTTGGAATAAAGTTTACCATCTAAAAAGGTTATGAAATGAGTTTAAAATTTGGGATACAAGGTAAAGCTGATAGTGAAAGTGGAGTGCATTATGGAAAATAGATTGTGTTCATTCTGACTGGTAGACTAAAAACAAGGAAAGTAAATTGTATATGTGTGTGTATATATATATATATACATATATATATATATACAACTTATATAAACAACTTATAAGCAACAACTTATATAAAAACATTTAATTTATATGTTGATAGAGATATTTAGATTCTGTGTGCTTATATTTTGTTGTTAATATGACTTCCTCACCAGTATATGAAGTAATATTTAATAATATTTCAGTATAGCTATCTTGATGTTTTCCTGATTTTTTGTTATATAAATCAGAGCCCTGAAAATATTTTGCATTTTTGCAATGAAAAGATGTTTTCTGTTGAGAGAGAAGGGTATAATTTATTCATCAGTTTGCCAGTTATTATATTCAGTTATTACATTGCCAGTTCAATATATTCAAATATTTAGACATTTGAAATAAGGACGTCCATTTGAACTTTTGTCACAGTTCTTACAAATCTGAGAAAAACATCCATTCAGAGAAAGAATAAATATGTCTCTTTAGAATGTGATGAAGGTCACATTTTAACTGAAGGGTAAAATTGCCTTAACTACTGCAGGCAATATCAGGGCACAATTTAGAATACAACATTAGTAACATATAATAAAAGAAAGCACAGAAGTCAGCATTTAATTTCCACTTTTTATTTAAATTTCTGTCTTTGGATTTTAATCATATTGGTAGGCCCTTTTTATAATTATGAATCCAATATATGTAATTATGAATTCAGGAAGAAATTTTTTAATTTGAAAAGCTATTTCTTCAGAAAAAATCTACATAATGAAGCTTAACATTGGAAAATGGATTTTATTCCATATAGATGAATAAAAGGAGATCTTAATTGTATTCATTAACCATAAAATCAATTTTATTTCTAAATAAAGTTTCTTAAAGAAGCAGTTGCAATAGCAGGGTAATTTTATTATAATTGTAATACTGGTAATATTTGAGGAAGCCATGGCACAGTAAAAACTTTCAGTGCTCTCCATGAAGAAAGGGAGTGTTGTAGGAACCTCATATATACATAATTAAGTGTGTCTCTGAAAAACTCATTAAACTCCCACTTCACATCTGAGTAGCCTCCAGAGCTCAAAGTATAATGCTTCAATCACAGAGTTTCCCAATTGTCCAGTCCATATTATAGAAGTCATTTCTTCCTATGTCGGATTGATACTTCTCAAATATCCGCACTCACCTGTATTTACTAAGGGGTCCAGAATCCTAGCAGCTGCGCCCACTATTCACAACTTAAGAAGGTTGCAGGAAACAGTGCATAGGTTCAACAATATCAATCTTAAAAATTTCAGCTAAACTCAAAATTTGGGAGGAGATAAAGTTAAATCAGCTTGTGTAGAACTCAAGCCTTACTAAATTAATACATATATAAAACACTCCTCAACTCTCATTTGAGACATAATTTGCCTCAGAATTATAGTAGCAAGACCAGCATCAGTCTAGGATTTACAGAATCACAATGACCTTCATGAAACACAAATACTACTTCATATTATCGACCACAAGTGGATGGCAAGTTATTAATAGCTGCTTCATTAATCGTGTCTTACTCTTCAGAACGTTCTGGATAAACTGGAAGCACGTATTGTTCCACTGCCTACCTGGAGTGGAGTGTAAAGTTGAGAGAGTGACCCCACCTAAGCAAATCCCTTCTTGGGGGGTTTTACAGAGGAAATCTCTGCTGCGGCTCTGTGATTAAAGACAAGTTAAAAATACATCATGGGTATTCACTTTGGAAAAGATTGCTTTCCAGAAATACTTTTAGAAACTGGATCTGAATAAATGAATCTGATCAGTTTATAATTACATATAGCAAATGGAAAGAACTCAGGAAGACTGGTACCTCTAAAGAGATGTCTCCTGTTTGAAATGCTATGCAAACCATATACTATGAAGAACCTGATTCAAATGGACTTTGTTTTTAGTATCTGGAGAGTGTCCTCTTCCTTCCCCCACCCCATCAGTTTACTGAAAGCTGAAGAAAAGTGAGTGTTATCCTTGTAAAAATGTGCCAGCTTATTCTGTGAGCAGTAGAAACTCCTCTGAATTACTAGTATGTTTAATCTTAATATGGTTTATTTAAAATAACAGATGGCTATCTTGATATGATTTATTTAAAATAACAGATGTCTAATTTTTTTCTGCTGGCTGTATTATGTAACACGTATATAAAGAACATACTTGTAGATTTAAATAAAAGTTTATAAATGTTTAAACTCACAACAAGTTTTGAATTGAATCTATTTTTTGATATGACAAATAACATGGATAAACATAGCTGTGAATGGCAGCTCCAGGCCCTTCATGCATTCTGCCTGAGGAGAGTCGGCGCCCTGGGATAAATCAGCAGCTGTGCGGTGAAGAGTTTCTGCAGCATGTAGATCACCTGCACAGCCTTGCGTGACTTGTCTGACCTAAGAATAAACTAGAAACAGAAGTAAAGCCCGAGTGGCTGTTTTCTGAAGTCAATGTGCATGTTGGCTGACATTTTCTCTTTTATAATCAATATGATTCAGGTGATCTCTACAAACACCTGAGATATTCTTATTCAATTTAGTCTAGTTCTTTTTTTTAAGTAAATTGAAACAATTTGTTACCTATTTTCCTTATTGAAGGCTGATAATTCTTTTTAGAATGGATATGAGTATTGTGAAGTTACTGTTTGTGATTAACAGATGTGCAAAAATGATAATATAATTCTTCCAAGAAAATAAAAAAGAGAACTAGAGTTCTGCATGATTTTGCAATTTGGAAGGCAAAATTAGGTTTGATTTGCATAATAGAGAAGGGGTAGAAAAAAAACATTCTGGAAGAAGAAAGGCAGTTACTAAAGCACTGTGTAGAAACACAGTTAACGGAGGGAAATGCACCAGCACTAGTGGCTCACTCATGTACTCCTAACTACTGGCTGAGGTCTGAGGATCACGGTTCAAAGCCAGCCCAGGCAGTTACGTCTATGAGACTCTTCTCTCCAATTAGCCACATAAAAGCTAGAAGTGGAGCTATGTAGAATGCCAGTGTTGAATGAAACCGAGAGCGTGGTCCTGAGTTCAGTCTCTGGTACTAGCAAATAAATAGATAAACAAATAAACAAACAAACAAACATAAATAAAGTCTGCCTAGTTTTCTGGGTTAAAAAATAATGCTCATGCATTATTAATGACATCAAATTGGAAAATGCAAACCTGAATAACATTTGATTTGACACTTTCGAATATTGTCCTACAAGTTTAAAACTGGTTTTCTCAATTTGTACACTACTACAATTTTAGATTATATTCATTGCTCAACACTGCAGGATATTACTTCCATAAGCGTGCCATGTTAATTTTTACCATGCTTCACTGTGTCATTACATCTACAAACTAGAATTTGGTAGCCGACCCAAGCCATGAAAAGCAAATTAATACACTAGGGTTCATGTGAGATTTTCCTCGTGAGATTGTCCTGTATCACCTGAATATGTTCAAGATTAACACACATGCACAATGACAGAAGAGTGAATTGACCAGAGTTTCTGTTCTCTACAAAAACCCTATGTACCCAAAATAACTGGCTATAAAGGTGAGTAGAAGCCATGGCATTGAAATGTACATGAAAGGAAAACACAATTATGAACAGAAACCCTGGTACATTATGCTTGCTGTACTGATGCCCTCCTGTCTTCATTGCTGTGTGACTTGACACTTTCTACACTTAGGAAAGAGAAACACCCCCCCCCCCTTCCTGTTGGGTTTGCTTCTGTTCTGCTTTCATTATGGAAAATGAAGAGAAGTGATAGATCAAATGCTTCAGTATATATTTGTTGCTATTGTATCTGTTCCCTGTTTCTTCTAAAACCCAGGGGGAAACTATGCCTGGATTAACAAGGAAGAGAGCTAAGGATGTGTGGAGGAAGATAACACACAGAGACCTGTCTGTCTCTGGTCTCAGCTGGACTGGACACCTGCGGGATAGGTCAGTGCTCTTCTCTGTATGCCACTGAGATCGTGTGGTAGATTGTCATCTAGTTCTCTTTAAAAAAATGTTGAGCCTGATAGTTTCAAATCCTTGAATTTATAAGGGAGGAAACTGTATAAATTCTCCCTAATCAGAACTGACTTTCTATAGTAATAGCTTGTTAGTCTCCAAGTAGACATGTGACGCTCTGGAATTTCAGTTGAGTTACTGGCTGGTCACATTGGCCTCAGACAGCTATTGAGTTTCTCTGAATTTCTATGTTTAATTTTTAAATGAGAGTCATATATACCATGCATGAAGGATGATCTATTATATGGTCAAAATAAGAAAATCCATGAGAAAATAATCGGTGCTCAATGTGTGACAAGAAGAAGATTAAAACTTTATTGACACAAGGTCATTTTGCCTCTTTTAATGATTATGTTTTAAGCATCATGTTTCTTGGCTTCGTCTCTCTTGTTCCAGTTGGTAGAAAATACAGCTCAGGGAGTTTGGTCAATGCAACTGGAAGATGGAAGAATGAACTGACAAAACAAAGCCTTCCTGACAAATGAGGGGTAGGAGGATTGCAAAAGAAGAAAGAACGAAGGACAAAAGAGGGAGAAAATAAGAATGGGACTCTGAATCTTTGACTCTGAACTTACAGGAGATGGGAAGAAGATCCTCCAACAAAAATCTGTTTTCTTGGGTCACAGTTCTCTGTGTTTCACCTGGGGCCAATCTCTGTGAACCACCCTCTCCTCTCGGGACAGATGGTTGAGACAGGCTGAAGGCCTTGCTTCCCTTTGCATACGCATGGCATAGTTCTTTTCTAATGAGCTTTCCTGTCCACCTACACTAGGTGCTGCTATCTTCCTGAGGTTCATGTAAAAGCGAGGTCGACATAGCTGTTCTTACAACATTTGGGACATGGTCAAAGAATTTTGGGTTAAATGTGTCTTTTTCGGTCTCAATTCTTCAAACCAGCATTCTAAAAACAAGGAAAAGTACTTCTACATTCTCTCTGGGCACATTCTTTTACCAACTCACAGCTCCAAAAAAAAATAATCTCCACATGTCAGTATGTTTATGACAGGATATTTTGAAATACTAGCAGAGTTTCCCTTAATTTTTTATTTAGACTGAGTGGTGGGAATTTATTGCTCAGCCCAGGGGAATCGTTTTATTCAGAACTGGAGAGGGAAAAAAAGAAAGAAAAAGGAAAGCATTTTGAGGTTTTTAAAGGCAAAAATCCAGAGCCTGAATAGATTTGAAAGAGTGGGGGGCCAACCTTCCTAAGAAGTATGTTCCCCCAAACAAGACAGCCAAAGATCTTATGGTGGTGAAGAGTACCAAGCAGGGAAGGGTACAATAAATGAGGGAGAACAGATATAAAAATAGATTACTATAGGAAAAACAAGACTTTAGAAGTTCAAATCAGAAAACTAACGAAGTTGTTCAGATTCGCATCATTTAAACGGCAATTTATAAGAACTTAGAGTCCTAACACCCTAGCTATATAAATCCGCCCTGTCCTTTGAAATAGTAAAAACCTGGCAGCTCTCTGAGACTGGGTAGAGGCAGTAAGGTGAGTATTGAAGGTAAGGAATCCCACCTGCTAGTCACACAAGGCCAGAGCCTTCTCCATATTTTAGAAGATGAAGCAGCACCTGTGTGGCCACACAGAACCATTGCCTAATGGTTAGGGGATGTTAGACCACATGACCACCTTTATTCTCTCAGCTCTAAGAAGGTGGGCAACAAATCACAACAGCTGTCATTTTGGCTATTTAACTATGAGGAGAACAAGAAATGTTTCCGTCTCTCTCTCTCTCTTTTACCCTACTTTCCCAAAATAAACCCTAGCTAAAAACTTTCACCATATGGGACTCTTCTTTTTAAAGACATGCTATGTGGGACTCTCATTTTTGTGAAATGCTTTCCACAATTGGGCCTCAAAGATCTGCGATTTGTGTTACAAAGAACAACTGGGACGTTCCCTTCACTGTAACTTGACTTCCTCAAGTAAAAAAAGCAGTGATAGGCCCATACTACTGTCTTTTGTAATAACTCGTAATTTGTAAAACATAAGTGGGCTCTGGAATATAACTTTGTATTTCACATTTTTCCCTTTGTTAAAATCATTGTCATTATTGTTGGAGAAAGCAATGGGCATCTGGAAAGAATCTTTTAGATTAACTGCTTAATAAGAAGAACCAGTTCAATAATAAGCACATATGCATATATTGGTAACAGGAAAATATTGTACTTGAAAAGGGAATTAATGTAAAGGTCAATATGCAACATGTGTACTCTGAGAATAAAGGATCCTTCTCAGGAGTACCCTAGCTACATTTTACTACAGGCATACTTTGGGCACTGCTTATTTATCCCAGTCTGAATTTCAATGTTTAGCAGTAAGCGTGCCAGATTTTACTATAATACTTTACAGTACAAACACCAAGATCATCTTGGAAAATGTTATTTGAAATAGAATTCATCCATACCCAATTTCTCTTATTTTAAATGTGTACCCAAACTAAGTTGTTAAATGAATATTTTTCCTGGTTCTAATTGTTCTATTCAAGTGTTACTTGAATATAAAAAGTAATAGCGTCTGTACCAAAGCACTGCCTCCAAGAGGCCCTGACTAAGGGAGTACTACAGAAAAGCCACGTAAGCTATAGTTTAATTTAGACTTTACCAATCATGCCTTCCAAGCTCAATTCTTCAAGTACTCTTAATGAGAACTATGTACAAGTCCTTTCAAACTAAATGCAAAAGACAGACGAGAACAAGTTTTATTTATATTTGTAAATATTATTTGAGGAAAATATTATTTGAGGAAATTCCTCAGAATGTTTATCAGCAGTACAGAGCCTTGCTTTCACAATTTTCAGGAGCCACAAAAAAATGGATGGTTGTATCGGGAAACATCAGCTCGACCTTAGCTTGAAAAGGAATGACTTTCAAAATCCTTCCTAGGCTTACATATTATAGTGGGATTTTACATAGGAGAAGAATTTGCATGAAATCCTCATGTAAAACTTTTTAGAGATCCAGTGTTTTTAGTTAATCCAGACTAAAGTGAACATATCATAATTAGAAAAGATTAAAAAATAGACTTTGATTCCACTTCAAAATATCATTCCTGACAAAATGTACTTCGTGGATTCATTTAGCAGGCTTCAGCGTTTACAATGCTGCAAAGTTAGTGAGAATGTGTCCTGGAAGGAGCCCCATGGAACCTGGAATAACTCGTCTCTTACTTAGATATCCTTTCAATAGCTTTCATAGTCACAACTTATAAGTAATTGTATGAGCTGCCATTCAGTACGGTTGTATGAGAATCCTCTTGGCCAACGCTATTCCTTTCGTCATTCTTTTCATCTCTCCAATCCTGCCCCTTTTCTCAATTTTCTTAATTTTATAGAAATGAATTGAAATTTATGACTTCATTCTTCCCCTTCCTCTTCATTCTTCTGCCTATCCCCTCCCCTGAGCCCAATCCCACCCTTTGAGTTCCAGGTTCTTGGTGTTTATTTCGTTGCACTGTGAGTTAACCTAAGGTATTACATCATTTGAGTTCTTCCCTGAATCTATCATATTTCAAAGTAAACACTGCTCTACACTGGGATACCATTTCGAAATGAATATTCCTATATTTATAAATGAATTCTAGCTTCCACATACATCGTTATTCTTTCTGGGCTTAGATGAATATAAAAAGAGGCCTCCTCAAGTGAAAATAACACTAACAGAGCAGTTCAGCTTCCCTCCATGTAGATGCCAAGTTGTAAGGATTTGGAGGCCTAACAGGGGTTAGCTATCTAAAAGTGCCCTCTGCCTTCTAAATGGAAAAACCTGGCAACTCTGAGTGGCGGCATGAGAATGTGACCAGTGACCACGTGCATCTCCTCAGCTCCAAAGGATTACAGGTAGCAGGTAACAGCTGCTGGCCCTCAGAGTCTTTCACTCCCAGTTCCTGTGACAGGAGCAGGAAGGATTTCTTTCTCCTTCCTTTACCAAAATCCATCCTTGAAAAATATTTTCACCTTATGAGACCCTCCGTTTTGTGAGATACCCTAAAATATTTTTCATGAGTGGATCTGAAAGACCTTTGATTTTGTGAGGAAACTGGAAGCCTTTGTCCTGTCTCCTCTTACACAGAGCACTTTCGCTTAACCTCCCAGAGAAAAAAATTGTAGGTTCATATCACTCATTCAACTCAGAATTCCTAAACAAATGGAGGCCCTGGAACAGAACTTTTCATGTCTGATATATTTTTGCTTTTATAGAAAGATTTACTATGTTTGTTTTTTGAAAGAAGTATGCACTTCTTAAATTGCTTAATAGTAATACTTGCTTACTAATAATTAGGCTAATAGTAAATACACATACATACACACCTAAGTATTATATATTACAATATAATATCTATGTAGAGCATTATTACATTTAAACAAGAGAGTATGAACTTAAAGTTTTTCATTAACAAGTCAGTGTTAATACAAGGTATGTGCTCTGTGGGACACTGGATATTTTTAGTATATCCTAGCTTCATTTAAAATAGCATAAACTAGGCAGTGCTTACTTACCACCATCTGTAGATCAAACAATGCTTATCAGTAAGAGTGCCAGATTTCATTATAATTTGTTTACACCAAATATGAACTTGAAAGCATTAAAAAAACCATCTATACACAATAAAGCCAATGGTTTATTTTTAATATGTACCCAAATATAGTTGCTTATTGAAGGTTAGAAAAGATATGGCTAAAACATAGGTTTCCCTGCTTTTAAATTGGACTTCTTTTGAATATAAAAAGAAAGGGCTCTGCACCAAAACACCACCTCCAGGTGGTTATGGATAGCAGAGAAATGATCAGGTCCAGGTGAAATGTAGCCAAGAAATGAGGGCCAGGTAGAGTGAAAAACAAAGCATTGAGTCCATTTCCTATCAAGTATGGTTACCCTTCCTTTGTTTTTCCCTCCCTCCCCCGCCCACTTCCAAGTTGTAAAGTTTGTTTTCTGACCACAATACAAACATAAAGCATCCTGGAAAACTCTAACTTTGTGGAAATTAAACAACCTGGTTTTACGTAACCTATGAGTCAAAGAGAAAACTATTAAACGTATTAGAAAACATTTTAGTTGAATGAAAATTAAGGCAAATCACACTAAAATTTGTGAAAGGCTGGTATAAAATTGTTGGACTGATATATAGACAAAGCACTGTTTTTTTTGATGTTTGTAAAAAAAAATAAATAATAAAGCAAAAAAAAAAAAAAAACAAGTGAAAACACTGAAATAGGCCAGGTCGAATGCAGGTGTGAAAAACTGAGCTCTCCATGGGACCCATGGGTAGAAAAAGAGCCAGCCAGTGCCATCCCCACCGCCCCCAGCCCCAGGAAATCCTGCTCTACCCCATAAAAGCAGCAGCCATACGTGCCATGCCTCACCTCCCTTCTTTGCCCTGTTTTCCTTGTACCAGTTTGTGGAAAGAGCAGGGGGTCATGGAACGTGGGTCTGTGAGCGTGGAAGTTGGCAGGGTGAGTTGATAAAGAAAAGCTTCCTGATAAGCAATCGGGGCCGGGGGTTACATAAAGGAAGAATTTAGAGGGGACAACAACAACTAACAAGCCATGAGGGGCTCAATGGTAAGCCCAGAAGTCTAGAGAAGAGAAAGGAGCCCCTCCCCACCCATGGAGGCCTTCCGTTCTCTTTCAACGAGCTTCCAGCTCTGCCCCCTCCCAGGACAGCAGACGTTGGTTGATTTGGGCTCAAGTGCTGTCTCTCTGTGGCCTGGCGAGACCAGCGGCTGTTTGTCAGCTGTGTCCTTTCTGGGGAACTTTACAATTTTCACTCTGTTCTGAATTCTTCTGTGGAAGGACCTAAGGTCTGAGGTAAACTTGTCTGCCCTACATTTCCAGTAAAATGTCAGGAAATCTGGGGTTCGGTATGGCTCTCTCTGACTCAGATTCCTCAAACCAGCATTCTAAAATAGGGGAAGGAGATTATTCCTGGGATTCTTCCTTTGTTAATTCTTTCGTCAGTATCACAACTAAACATGTCAGCATATTCACAACACATTTTGAAATAATAGCAAATTTCTCCTATTTTTTTAAACCCCTGGGTAGTAGGATTTTAATAGGTTAATGTTAGGATAATGTGATAAGTATTAGAGGGGAAAAATGAGATTCTACAGGCAAAAATCTAGAGCCTTGAATACTTAGAGTGGGAGCCAATTTTGACTTGAGGAATCCTATCTTGTAAGTTTAGAAAGGGCCACTCAAGTTACAAACCAGGAAATGACAAAGCACTTCAGCTTTTCTCCAACTAAATGCCACATTTTAAGGACTGAGAGATCTAACAGGAGTTAGCTACCTAACACTGCCCTCTGCTTTGAAATAGTGAAAACCTGGCACTTCTCTTGTGAATGGGTGAAAACCGTAAAAAGCTATTTGAGAAAATGAGCCCTAAAACTTACCTAGGGAGGCCCAGCGACATCTCCATATTTTAGAATAAAAAGCAATGCCCAAACCTCCCATGCTCCTGGATTGGAAAGATTAACATCGTGAAAATGGCAATACTTCCCAAGGCTATCTACAAATTCAACGCAATACCTATCAAAATTCCACCCTCATTCTTCAAGGAAATAGAAGAGGCAATCCAAAAATTCATATGGAACAATAAAAGACCCCGAATAGCAAAAACGCTCCTGAATGGAAAGAACACTGCTGGAGGAATATCAATACCAAACTTCAAACTCTACTATAAAGCCATAGTAATCAAAACAGCTTGGTATTGGCATAAGAACAGACCTCAGGACCAATGGAATAGAATTGAAAACCCAGAAATGAACCCACAGACCTATAGCCATCTAATCTTCGATAAGGGAGCTAAAACAATACAATGGAAGAAAGACAACCTCTTCAGTAAATGGTGCTGGCAAAATTGGTTAACTACATGTAGAAAACTTAAGCTAGATCCTTATATATCACCCTGCACTAGAATCAACTCCAAATGGATCAAAGACCTTGAACTCAAAGCAGACACTCTGAAAACATTACAGGATGGAATAGGAGAAACCCTGGGTCTCCTTGGCTCAGGCCGAAATTTTCTGAATAGAGACCCGGAAACACAACAAATCAAAGAAAGGTTGGACAAATGGGATTGCATAAAGTTGCAGAGCTTCTGCAGGGCAAATGACATAGCTAGCAAGATCAATAGAAAGCCCACGGATTGGGAGAAGATCTTTACTAGCCATACAACGGACAAGGGTCTCATATCTAAAATATACTTGGAACTCAAAAAATTAAACCCCCCAACAACAAATCCTCAAAGAAACAACTGCCCAATAAATAAGTGGGCGAAAGACTTAAAGAGAAACTTCTCTGAAGAAGAAAGAAGGATGGCCAATAGACACATGAAGAAATGTTCAACCTCCCTAGCCATAAAAGAAATGCAAATCAAAACAACATTGAGATATCACCTCACTCCAGTTAGAACGGCAAAAATCAAGAACTCTAACAACAACAGATGCTGGAGGGGATGTGGACAGAAAGGAACCTTACTGCATTGTTGGTGGGAATGTAAACTTGTTCAACCACTTTGGAAAGCAGTATGGAGGTTCCTCAAAAGACTCCACATAGAGCTCCCCTATGACCCAGCAATCCCACTTTTGGGCATTTACCCTAGTGTTTACAAACAAGACCACACTAAAGCTACCAGCACAACTATGTTTATTGCAGCATTATTTACCATAGCTAAGATCTGGAACCAACCCACATGCCCCTCAGTAGATGAATGGATCAAGAAAATGTGGTATATATACACAATGGAATTCTATGCCTCCATCAGAAAGAATGACATTGCCCCATTTGTTAAGAAATGGAAAAACTTGGAAAAAATTATATTAAGTGAAGTAAGCCAGGCCCAAAGAAACGTAGGTCCCATGGTTTCCCTTATTTGTAATATCTAGTATATGTATGAGTCAAGCGGAAAAGGTCAGATAATGTGATGTCAGGAAAATGAACCCTTAGATGTGTATTTTAATGTTTTTTTCTTTCATGCATGTGTTTCTAACACATTTATAAGATTATCTCTTTGTTGCTTTGTATGTCCCTCCCCCACAGTATAACCCTTGCTTTCACTATATTTGATGTCAGTATAACTTGTGGAGGAGATGGGGAAAAACCAGTTGTTTAAGGATACAGGTGGACCTGTTGCAACAATGAGAAGTACAAGTTGTCATGTCCAAAACTAACTTTACAACGTGGGTGCGGGGGGGGGGGGCTGGGGGGGGGAAGGAGAAGGATTGGGATTAGGGGGGGAGGGGGGAGGCTGGGAAGGGATGTGAAGGGTAAACAAAGGAGGAGGCTGCAATGCTTGGTAAGAAATGTACACATTATCCTGCCCATGTAACTGTAACTCCTCTGTACAGTATGTTCACAAATAAAATTAAATTAAAATAAAAAATAAAAAATAAAAAAAAAAAGCAATGCCCATCCTTGGTGTTTCTAGGGAATACGACTATCCTCTTGTACAACTCAGAATAAAAGCAAATGGATAATCGTCACCGGTTTGAGTCTTTACCTCCCATTTCTGTCTGGGGAATAGGAATGATCTCGGTCTATTTCTATTTCTGTGTCTGTCTGTGTGTCTTGTGTCTCGCTGTTTCTCTTCCTTCCCCTGCTTTAATCTTTTTACTAAACCTAATCTGCCACTACAACTTTCACTGTGGGATGCTCCTTGGCCACGAGACACCCTGAAATGCTTCTCACAAGTGGATGTCAAGGACCTATGACTCTGTGTGGACGCAGACGCTGAGGGACCCTCTCATCCATTATCTAGAAACACCAGAGGAGAAATGAGCTCTACCTGCTGCGGCCGGAGCACAGGTGTGAAAGGTTTTACATGAGCTGTAACTGGAGCAGAAGCAAATGTCTGTTTACCTTCCAGAGAGGAAAGAGGCCAAGCACCACCAGTAATCTCAGTTGGAGTGGGAATGGTGATAGGGAGTTAGTGGTCTTCACAGCTTGCAGATGATACGATAAGCTGACAAACTAAAACCTGCCTGATAATGAAATGTGCATAGGGAGCTAAAAAATAAGGTTAATCCTAGCAGTTCAGAAGGGGGAGACCTGAAGGAGATGTAGAGCCAGAGCCTGACTAGGGAAAAAAGTCAGAGACTTCATCTCCAATCAGTACTCAAAAAGGTGAGTTGGAGGTGTAGCTCAGGTACTAGCCCACCCACCCTGGGAAAGCCAGCAAGCTGAGAGAAGGCTCTCAAAAATCCATAGTTCAAATTGTAGCCCAACACGGGAAACGAGGCGCTGCCAGTTTATCTGACGAATCTCATGAACAAGACAACTAGGCTTGTGCCTTATACTCTGTGATGTGAAACCAGACCTTTGGACCCCCCAGCCCAAACACCAGGAGTTCCATTTGTCAGGTCCTGCCGTTCTTCCCCATTTTAGAAATACAGTGCAGGGCAGTGAATGTATTAAGTGGAAGCCACTGAAAACAGCCCTTTCACACATCGTATGCAGAGATAATGCTTTGGGTTACATAGGAAGAACCAGGGCAAGATTGAGAAAGGTGTGCATCGTAATAGTGTCTAGCCACTGGTGTGTTGAGGGGTGGTCAGAGGTAATATCTGGTGGTCTGAGGATCGCTCATGCCCAGCAGATGATAGCTATAAATTGATTGCAGGAGAATGGCTCAGGGAAGGGACGAGGTACTAAATGGGGAATCTTGGCATGCTGAGCCTGTATTTGTTACCAGTTCATTCATGGATCCAAGTAAGCAGTCAGTGTTACTCAGGAAAAACAAGACCACCACCAAAAAAACCCGTTTTAAGCACCTCTTACCAGATATCTTGGAGAAAGGAATTACTGACTTCCAGATATGATGGGGAAAAAATAGTATATACATTTCCATCTTAATATTTTTGACATGGATTGTTGATGTGAGGGTCTGTGCATATGGGTATGTGAGAGTGGGGATTTTGTGGGGGTATTAGTGTTTAATCATTGATAAAGTTAGTTTAAATGGCACCAACCTAACCTACAGTTCTGTAATTTCAGACAAGCCTTGTCTGGTATCGACGAGGTAGGGTAGACTGTTCACTAAATGGTAAGAGTTCGGAAGCTCAGAAACCTCTTGGGAATGGATTTTGAAAGATGCTTTAGGTGAGATTTGTCAAGAACTTCAGGACAGGGAGATATAAGGAAAAACTGTCCCAACAACATGTAAGTAAGCAATGAAGCCTTTATTCCAGAAGATGGAAATGAGCCAAGATTTGTCTTATGCCTGAAATCATAGCTGATCAGGAGACTGATATCTGCGGACTGTCATTCAAAGTCAATCTGCACAGAAAAGTCACCGAGACTTCAACAGCGATGAACCAGCAAAGCACAAAAGTGAGGAAGTGCCAGATCTGAGCTAAAAATAAGCTTGGCTAAAAGCCTAGGAGGGTGTACGGCCCTAAGTTCAAACCCATTAGCAGCACACACACACACACACACACACACACACACACACACACACACACACACACACACACACAATGTCAATAAGAGGGAGGGGTGAAACCTCCTGTTTTACAAAAAGAAAAGGCAGGAGGGTTTTTAAGTGTTGGAGTGAGCTAGTGTATGCGTACTAACAAGCTTTAGGGTTTGTGTATTTCAGCCATCAGCTTTTGCTAACTGATATTTATAGGAAGCTTTTACCTGCTCACACTGGGAGTTGGAGCAGTAGCTGTTGTTGTATTTTAAAGGGTACATTCCTAGGTTGTACGTCTTTGAAGAGGGCAGCAGAAAACTTGAATCTCAAAGAAACAGCATGCATTGGCATCCTTTCAAAAAATTCTAAAGGAATGATTTAAGAGCAGGGAGCCAAGAGACTTATAGGCAGAAAAACACCTGTCTGGAGTTTATTGGCCCTTAAAGGGGCATTAAGTTGCCTTAATCAGAAGATAGAGTTGGGTTGAAAAGGATTTGGGAATCTCTTTTTCCTCTGGCAAAAAAGACTCAGTTCATTTTATTTTAAGAATAGAAGAAAGAGATTTATGTCTTGCTTTGTACCTGGGGTCTGTTTTCTGGCTTGGGTCTATTTAACCCTAGCTAACTGGTAAAGATTGAATAGACAACTTTCTGGCTAAGGGAAAGCCATATTTTATAATGTTCAGTAATGTCCACCTACCACCTTTGCTGAAGTCAGGTTTCAAAGTGTATCATGCGGGCTGGGAAGGTGGCTCAGTGGTAGAGCGCTTGCCTCACATGCCTGAGGGCCTGGGTTCGATCCCTCAGCACCACATAAGCAAAAAGAAAAAAGCTGGGAGTGGCGCTGTGACTCAAGTGGTAGAGCGCTAGTCTTGAGCTGAAGAGCTGAGGGACAGCGCCCAGGCCCAGAGTTCAGGCCCCATAACCAGACCAAAAAACAAAACAAAACAAAACAAAGTGTATCATGCTGAAATAGGGAATTATTTAAACTTGCTTTTCCAACTAAAGAATCTGGGTGGCATGTAGCCCAGCTGCTTACTGGTTCATAAGAGCAAGAAGTGGGAGGTACGGAGCCCAGGCAGCAAAGTCTGTTAGACTCATATATCTAAGCACAGAAAGACCTTTTAACACAAAAATCCGGAAGTGGAGCTGTGGTTCAAGTGATAGAGTGCTATCCTTGGGCACAAACTCAGGGACAGTACCCAGGCCCGAGTTCAAGCCCCAGGACTGGCAAAAAAAGAAACGAGGTGGACTGAAGTCGCTCCCTACGCCATGACTATGCCAATTGCTCTTTCTCTGCACATTTCTAATGAACTTCAATATCACTTTGTCTATGTTCTACAATTTTCTCTGGCTTTACATAAAACTGAGGTTAATTTACCTACCCTAAATGTTTAGTAAAGTTTGGGAACATGTAGGAAATACTGGGATCAGGCATATCTCTGATTTGAATTCCTCAAGCCAGCATTTAAACAAATGGGTTCAGGGGATTTCTTTTATGATTCTGTCTTGGTAAATTATTTTACCAATGTACTTCTCAAGATATATTCATCAAAATGATTTGATAGCGCTATTACATTCTGTTGTTTCCCTTCCCTAACTCAAATATCTATATATACATATTATATATATATATATATATATATATATATATATATATATATATTACACACAATACCAGTGTACCAAAATCAAATACTGTGACAACAGAGGATATACCATATGGGAAAGAACATACACAAGAAACAAAAAATCACAAGAAGAAGCAATATACACAAGACAATATGTTAGAAATGATCTGTACAACTTGGAGGGAGGGAGGAGGGAAAGTAGGAGAAAAGTAATGGAAAGGGAAACAAGTTTAACAAGAAATGTACTTATTACCTTGTGTAACTGTAATCCCTCTATACATCACCTTGACAATAATTTTTTTTAATGATTGGATAGGATATTTATAAACCAGCAGAATTTAAGTTACCAGCAGAGTTTGTTTTCATTTAAACTCCTCTCTGGTAGGATTTTATGGCTTGAAGTTATGGGAATAATATCAGCACCAGAGAAAATAAGCAATTTGAGATTTCTCAAGGCAAAATCTAGAGCCTGAACAGATTTTAAAGAGTGGGAGCCGAGCTTCCTGAGTATCTGCCCCTGATCATGACAGGTTGATGGATATAAGGTGCAGAAAGGTAAAACAGAGTGGAAAGGCTGGAGAAATAGTGGGCAGGTGAATCATATTATATTTGATAGATATAAAAAGAGAGCCCGTGAAAACCAAAAATGAACAAAGAAATTCAATTTTCCTCCATTTAAATGCCAAATTGTAAGGGAATGGGAGATCTAACAGGGTCTATCTATACCTACCTTCTTCTTCTAAATAGTAAAACACTTATTACTCTCTGTAGAGATAGTAAGAAGAGGAACTTATCTCAGAAAAGCAAGACCTAAGTCTCATCTCCATAACTAAGAATGATTACAGATATCCTGGGCACACAGAACCATTGTCAAACAGGATGTTAGAGAACACGATCCCATATACCCTGTTGCTCAGAAAGAATAAAGGCAACAGATACCAGCTGGTCCCTGAGTCTTTAACTCCCATTCCTGCTTGGGGCACGGGACCTCTTGCTCTTGTGTTGACTTATGCTCACTTGCTACCTTGACCTCTTTATACTGAAATAATTGTTTGCTAAAACTTTCTCCTGGTGGTACTCACTTTTTGTGAGGCACCTTGAAATTCTTTGCACAAGTGGATGTCAGCATCCTTCATTGTTGTTTTGTGCAAACAGTAGGTGAGGAAGGTACTCATCCATTCTCCAGGCAGAAAAGCAGAGTGGAAGAATTAAGACCTAGATCCTGAGGCTAGTGTAAGGAATGTGAGAGATTTTGCAGAAATAGGAAATGAAGCAGAAGCAAATGTCTATTCACTTCCAAGAGAGGAAAGCTGTATGTAAGTCACTACAGACCTTGTCAGCCTGAGCGAGATGAATGATAGGGAGTTAGTAGAAAAGCAGGCAATCAGGGACTTGTCTTCACAGCGTGCAGATGGCAGGATAAGCTAGCTGATAATTCAACATGTGCCTGATAATGAGATGGAAGTAGAAGTCTACAAAAGAAAAGTGATAAAGACAAAAGAGAGAGGAAAAAATTCGCCTCATCAATCAAAAAGCCATGTTCTCATGTAACCTAAGGTCAAGTTCAGGAATGAGGGAGACCTTGGAGAGGTCAGAAGGCGGAGGTAGGCTGAACTACCGTTTTCTCTACCATATATCCATCATTGTGCTTTTTCTATCCTTCTATGTTTGTAGCTGGCCTAAATGCATCTCTTTCCGGATGCAAAGATCCAAGTTTGTTTGGCTGACCTAAACTTTCTGGTAATGTATTTGGTGCATTGGCTAAGAAGTTAGGGATTAAGTATGTATTTTTTGACTTGAACTCATCCATGATCACACGAGGGACAGAATTTCTAATCATTTAAAGTGCAAAAGGAATATACCACTGATGTATTTCAGGTTAGAAAGTCCCTGTGCTGGTCACATTGTGCTAAAGTCTGTCCGTGGATTCGCTCCTTACACAACATTGTCAAAGTGGAACACTGGGCGAGATTTGTTAGAGTTCACAACAGTTTCTTAAACTGTGAACTATCTCTCCTGTCAGATACAATGGAATTCTTGATAAATGAAATTGTCTAGGATAAGTAAAGTAGGACCTTCTAGAAATGAGGTGTAAGCAGAACTAGTTTTCTGAGAAGGTTAGGTCCCGGGCTCTGTTTCACTAAGCTCACTGAGTAGAGCCACCTGAAACTCTAGATAATTTGGATATGGTAAGAAGCATCCACTAAATCTATGTGTGATTGGGTAGCTAGAGCAAATAAGAAGTAACCTAATGGAAACATTTCCTGGGCGCAGTGAATTAGCAAAGCTAATTTTTGCTCTTGATCTGAGCTAGTCCTCTGTTGCAGTCCTTTTCAAAAAAAAGTTGCCTCTGGCTCCAGAAGCTGAATTTTGGATGGAAGACAACTTGCCTGCTCCCACGGGCAAGGCCCCCTCATCTTCAAATAGACAGAAATTCAGGAGACCATCTTGTGCTTCTTCTGATCCAGTCATGAAATGGTTCTCCAAGAGCACAAGATTAAACGAAGGGTCCACTAGGCACACCTGTAACTTGGTAGCATTTAACTATGTGTGCTTTTCTCGCCATCCCTAACTTCCTTTTAACTCAAAGCCGATGTGTACACATTAAAAATGTACTGAAGTGCAGTCTCCCATGGATGCCTTCTAGTAAATAAATGTCCATTCCCTGCTCTTGACCATGTGAAGAGCATATTTGGCAAATGGCGGGGGGGGGGGTAGTTTCTGGACCTAACCTAATACCCCTGAACTTTAGACACTGATTCTCAAAGACCGGTAAAACCCACACTGACATGGATCTTGAGATCGGCTTTGTTGAACTTTGGTCCAGTGGCCAGCAAGAATTGCTACTGAGGTAAATTTTGGGCTTGAGGCCACTGCCAATAAAAAGGAGGGGACATGGGGAGAAACTAGGTCATAATGATTTCCGGTTATGTTTTGGAGCATCTGGTCGATTACCTTGGCATGGAGGATGAGGGATATGGGACAGCAGAACCAAGGATGAATCATCAAACCTTGTTCTGGAAATTGACGTTTTAAACAAATGCACGGATTAAACACTGGGGAGCACTACTGGGCTGTTCTGTGTGGCTGGTTGCTGAAGTGAAATGTGGAGGTGCTAGGCACTGACTCCCTGGAATAAGCTGTCTTAGGGCCATAAAGTGCATTTTCAGAGAAAAGATGAGAAGTTTCAGTTTGGTGTATGCAGCACAGCTGCAGGAGCCGATAAAGCCTGGGATACTAAAAGGAAGCAGCTTTTATTTTTGGAGAGATTTGTTTATGAGACGTTCCCACTTCATGCCTGAAAAGATAGTACCAGAACCTCTATTTTTAATATATGGAGATGTTGTTAAATAATGGTGCTTTGTGGACAATATTAACTAAAATAAGGATTGCTTAGAAATGAGCACTACAGGGTTCTATAAGCCCCAGGCTGTAATGCTAGCAGGAGAATGAATCTCAGAGATGAGGGGGTCGATGCTGCCCTGGGAAGGAAATCCTAAGTCTGTGAAACTGCATTTCCGATTCATAAGCACAAATCTGAGTTGGAGGTAGGCTCATGTCCTAGAGCAGCCCTGAGCAGGCAGGGAAATTGAGCAAAGTCATAGGAGCCGAATTCAAGTTCCGGTACCAACGAACACAAGGCCTTCTAGGCTACCTGATGGATTTGAGAAACAAAGGACTTAAATAACTAACTGATGTGGGACCAGATTTGTGGACCCTTTACCCAAACTTCAGGAGTTCCATATGTCAGGTCCTGATACTTTCTTCGTAAGGGAAACACAGGTCCTGACACATTTCATATGAAAAACAAAATGAAGGGCAGAGAATGGAGATCTATTAAGTGGCAGCTTCTTATAAACAGCCCTTTGTATATCCTTAGGGGTACAGACATAATGTCCTAGGTTAAATAGGGAGAATTGGCAGTCAGGATTAAGACAGTCTTGCATAATTAAAACAGTCCCAGAGGTGGTGTTGCATGGTCTGAGGATTGCTCAGGTAGGGCCTTGTTACAAGAGCCTTCTGTTCAGTAGGTGATGGTTGAAGAACAGCATGACCTAGAGCAAGGGTCAGAGTTACCAAGTGGAGAAGCCTTGGATACTCTGCCTTATTTTGCTGCCAGTTAATTTATGCAGCCAAGAAAGAAGTGAATGTGTCAATGTTTATCAGAAAAAAATAAAGTAAAAAGGTTTAAGCACCTCTTGAAAGAGATGTAAGAGATACCACGACAAATCTCAAAGCAACTGGACTTCTGGGCAGCTGGAAATGCCACTCCTGTCTGCCAATAACACGTGTCCTTGACCTTATGGGAGAAGGCAGACCTCAACTCTCTTACAGCTCGTCTGGACACATGGTGGACAGTGGAAGTCTCGAGTTGAGTCTTTTTTTTTCTCTTTTAAAGACAAGTTGTTGCACAGCAGGCACTTTGGGGAAAAATTAAATGGGCAAAAATGTTTGGAAAGTGGATGAGGAAGAAGAAGGACGTGAAATTGTTTGAATAAAATAAATAAAATGGCAAATCAAAGGTTTTGGAGAGGAAAGAAGTTGAAGCTACAGTTATATCTGTGGAAGGTTGGTATGAGGCTGGTGGTATTTTCACAGAGTGACACTCATAGATAATACTGCCTACTAATCAATAGCCATCCTTCCTGTCTTTCTAAAAAAAAAAACCCGAGCTGCGGATTTCCTATCCCCAGGGACAAATGTGTCCTAATCCACAACAATCTCTCATTTTATTCCACATCAGTTTGTTAGATAGGGCTGGTGATAGAAAAATGAGGCATAAAAGTTGAATGAGGATTGACGAGGATTGGTTTCCTCCTCATTCTAAAACACAATGGGGGAGGTAAGGTGATGGCACGTTTCTTTCTATTTAAATTTATTTAAATCAACAGTATTGTAGGTATTGCATACTAGATACTTCATAGTACATATGCAATGGAGAACTTTTAAATGTACGTAATAAACATGGCTCTGGTTACCATTCACTCTCCTAGGGTTATTCAAGAATATAACACATATTTAATAACTATTGTTACTTTGTTATACAATAGATATCCTCTACTTATTCCTCTAACTATATAGTCTTTTTGTGACCAAGAAGAGAAAAGTTGAGATTTTCAGAGAGGTACCTCTGATCCCGTTCTAGTTTGGAACTCAAGACGTTGTGCTTGAAAAATGTTCTACCTTGTGACCTCCAGTCTCCAGACATTTTTGCTTCTGTCTCTTCTCTCCTCCCTCTCCCCTCTGGTCAGGATTTGAACTTAAGACCTCATGCTCCTTTGGCTGGCTTGTTCAGCTGACACTCTACCACTTGAGCCATGTCTATAACCTGGTATTTTGCCGGTTATGTGAAAATGGAGACTTGAACCCTTTTCTGCTCAGGCTTGCCTAAACCACTGGATCTTCCTAAAGAACTCATATTCCAGTGGTGAGTTGCAGACAGTCCAATGGGTTTGTTTTTTTTTTTTTGCTTTGCTTTTCAGATAGAATCTTGGCCTTTTGTCAGGGGCCAGCTTTCGCTACAGTCATCCTGCCTATCTCTCCCATATACCTGGAACACCAGGCATGTGTCACAATGACTAGCACATATGTTGAAATAGTTTCACTTAGCTTGCCCAGGCTGGCCTGGCAAACAGAAAGCCTCCTGACCCTTCACCTCCCCAGAGGTCGGATTCTAGGCACGCACTAACACCTGGCCTTGAGACTTACCGAAACCCTCAGTGAAAGACTAGTGCAACATTGATCAAAATGATTTTACTCATAAACATGCGGAACTGAAACACACTGCACAACTATATATCATGAAAGTGTGGCTGGACTCCAGTAGCTCATGCTTGTAGGTACTCAGGAGGCTGATAGCAGAGGATTCGGGTTTGGAGTCCGTTTGGGCTGAAAATCATGAGCTGTTCACCTCAGATTAACCAGCAAAATGATGAAGTGAGGGTATGGCTCAAGTTCTGGGGTTTGTGTTAATATAGTAAAAGTTGGTGTTAATGTAGTTGGAAGTCATGCCAGTGATGGCATGAAAGCAATTTGCTTTCCCGTTGTTTCTCAAGACCTGACCTCGGGCTGGAATTTCCTTCTGCTGTCTAGGACATCTTTGGTACATGGTTTTCAGTATTGCAGCTTTCCCTTTTCACTTTCTGTTAAAACCTTAAGTATTCTACTTGTCACAGTAGATAAAAAAAAATGCCAGTAGCTCTGAATGGTTGTTAATGGCTATTAAAGAATAGAGAAAAGCAGCCCAGCCTTTCATTAGTGGCCGATACACAGTTCTATGACATCCCCCTCCGCTCTGGAGATCAAAGGATAGGGAATGACTTTTTAGTTGTAGACCTTATAAAGGATCTTTTGATCAGAAGAATCTGCTACCAAATTTCAATGATAATTTTGGCTTCCACAGTCATTCTAGTGGTCCAGGTGAACATATTCTTTTCATCAGGATCAACTTGTTTTACAACTTCAGTTAGAAACTTCAGTTATTTGATCTGTTCTTTTTATTTAACTGTAATATAATTGGGTAATGAAGGCCAAATGATTTTGAAGTATAAAGAACATTAGGGAAAAAAAATCATGTTACAAACTTAAAAACAAAAGGAATCAGTATGTTAAGGAAAACAAATTAGAACTTCAAATTCTATGCTGAGGCTATCTTTTTTAATTTTCCTGTCAATGCACTCTTACTATGCTGCTGTCTTTCCTGCAGTGACGTCTGTCATTTGTGCCAATTACTCTACTTGGGGTTGGGATTCCTTTTCAGTGGCCTGCCTCTCTGTTTCAAGGACTTTTCTCAAATGCTCCCTTTTCCCCACATAAAGATCTCAGTTATTGAGACATTACCACCAGCCTACAACAAGCACAATGAAAACAAGACCTCCTTTGAGCTCCAAACCACTTATCTACAAGTGCCACAAGCCTTACTTCACACTTAATTACACCTGTTCTTGGCAAACCTCAGGTAAACGCGTGTGATATTCTCAGTGTATTCTAGTCAGATTTTCACCCTCACTACATCAGAGAAATCTGGCCAAAATCACATGAAAACTTTGTTCAGTGACAACTGCCCGTTCCTTATTTTGAACTGGTCTTTTGATTCATGTAGTTGATTACCATTCTTCCTAATACTTCTCATCTCTTGATGTCTAGGACACTCTAGGCTTCTAACTAAGTGCTCATGTTAGGAGCTGCTGTATCTCCATCTCCACTGTGACCCCTTTTCTGATACACTGTCAAATATCCTTGTAATACTTGTCCTCCCAAATACTTGCTCTTAGGGGTGGATTTTTTTAAGCCTATAGCTTTAATGGTAGTGTTTTATGAGTTCCATAGCTACAACTTAGGACCCAAACTTTCCCAATATCTGCTCAATATTTATGCACAGGTAGTCTCCTAAACCTACCTTCAACTGACCACATCCAATGCAGACCTCTTGATTCTCCAGAGCTCAAATACCAGACTAGCTCCTCTCTCAGACATAAACAACTGTCTTTCTTAAGCTAAACTTAGTTTTTCTTGATTGCTTTCTGTCCATCAGATTTCCCACCACCAAATAAACAGCTCTAAATTACCTACATATTATTTACTATATGATTTTAATCTTACTGCTTTGCATTTTTCTAATTGTAACTATCATGTTATAGAAACTTACCTAGTCTTCCTTCTCCCATTCTTGTCTCATTCCAATAGTTTTATTGCTTGTTTATGTGTAACTTCATAGATTGTCTCATAAGAAACAAAAACAATTGTCGGCTGCATATTTGACAGACTGAAAACTTATGTGATGTTCCTGCCAAACAAGCATGGGAAAGTTCATCATGCCAGTTTATTTTTGCTGTGGCATGTTGTATTTTTATCCGTTCTTGCCTCTGGGGCAGTAACAGGTGCTAAGCTCACAATTGTTGATCATTGACTGTACCTGTTTGGATTTATATGTTCATGTACATATTGTACTTATAGTATTGGCTCTTTTTGTGTTATTGACACATTGACTGTCAGTATGTTTTCTTTTACCATAAAGTATTGTCTTAAAATTTACATATTAGAGATTTTAAAAAGTTCATAGACATGGACTATGAAGAGGCATTACTTTGATTTTATTTCCTCAGTTGTCTGACAAATTCACTATTTTGAGAGTTGCCACTTATGTTTAAGATCTCTTATTTCTCCTTTCTCCAATGTTACAAAAATTCTTTATGTTCCCCATTGATTGTGTGTGTGTGTGTGTGTGTGTGTGTGTGTGTATGTGTGTGTGTGTATGTGTTTGTGTGTGTGTGTGTGTGTGTGTGTGTGTGTGTATGTGTTTGTGACAGTCCTGGGGCTTGAACTCAGGGCCTTCGTGCTGACCCTGAATTTCTTTGGCTTATGACTCACACTCTATCACTTGAGCCGCTGCTCTACTTCAGGCTTTTTGTATGTGATTAGAGATAAATCTCATGGATGTTTCTGCCTGGGCTGACTTCAAATTGAGATTGTCAGATCTCAGCCTCCTGCCTAGCTAGGATTACAGACATGAACCACCTGCAACTGGCTTGAAATAATTTTAACTTATTGATAATCAACCTACTTGTGTTAACATTTGTACATGCTGTGAGTTGAACATCAAGATAACTGTCAAGATAGGATTTTCCCTCATTTGACATACTTAGAGTAAGCCTATAAATTAGAATATGCCTATAAATCTACAAGTAAACTCAATGGATAGTAAAAGACAAAAATTATACCTAGACATGATTACTTAAACAGTCTAAACTTTCACACAATGAGAACAAAGGATCACAAGGGCTCATCAGGAAGGAGCATATGATCATGCAAACCGATGCTTATTGAAATGAACTCCAAGAAACGGAAGTAAGAGGGTTTTTATTGTACTATTTGTGCAGTTCTTGATTTTTCGTCTTCATCTTTTTTTCATTTTTTCCTTTGGTTTATTCCATTCTGTTTTGTATTTGGGTTCCTTTTGTATATCAGTTTGTCTGATTTGGAAAGGGGAAGGGAAGCACAGAAATGGTGGGACAAAGGGTGAAGTGGGCACTATGTTGGAAATTAATCCTACAACTTGGGGCAAGAGCAGTCAGAAGGGGAAATACTGGGAGAGAATAAGGGAGGAGCGTGAGCCCTGCTCAGAAGGAAATGTTCCCATTACCTGACTGATGTGACTGAGCCCCTCTGCCTACAGTTACAATAACATGTTTAAAAAATTAAAAAGGCCTCCTCTTTGAATTTAATTACATGATATCACCTTTGTTGTAAGTAGCCTTCTATCTGTGATTCTATTTCTTCCTTCTGTATTCTACCCTTTTTACGAATAGGTCTGTCTACATGCATTGCCTTGGTTAATAACTCGAAAGACTACATACACATTGAGCTCCCCTATGACCCAGCAATCCCACTTCTGGGCATTTACCCAAAAAATCACAAGCAAGGCTAAAGTTACTAGCACAACTATGTTTTTAACTTTGATGCTGATAGCAATGGCTTAAGTTGTTCAAATGTCTTGCTCTTTTTGAAAGTCATTTTAAGTATTCTATTTGATGTACATTATAGAATCTCTACTCAGCTAAATTCCCTATTTTGCTAAATCATCCCTATTAAAGGTTTTATGCTTTCATACTTGGAAGTTCTCCTTTAACTTAAATTTATTCATTGCAAAGTATATTGTTCCAAATACTGATTTTTAAAACTAATTTCATAGTTGTAGGACCTTCAATATAGATTAGAATCTTAATTGTTGAAGAATCTTATGTGTCCTTTTCCATTTTGCATGCCTGTCTTTATTTTACTACATTTAGAACCACCTGTCCAACACTGAATAATCATAATTTAAGTAAACAACCTGCACGAATTGTCAGATTCTCCCTAAATACCTTTTTCAAATTCATTTCTTTCATGCTCCTTCTATAAGCAATCCCCTTTTCCGTTATTTTAATTTTTAAAATATTTCAAGTTTGTTTCTCAATATTTTGAAGTCACTGAAGTGTTTTTCATTCTAGTGGAATCTGAACAAATACAGGTATGTAAGTGTCTCCTTTCCTCCAGCAAGACTTCTATACATCCAATTCTTATATCCACTGAGATGAACATCTTACAGGAGCTTGAGTGTCTCAATTCCTCAGGGTTAAGTGAGGCATAAGCTTCTAAGAAATACTTGGAATATTTCCATCACTTATAGTTAATATCACAATTTCAGCATTGCTTTTGCATGAAACATCTGGCCATACTTTCCATTTGTTCCGTATCCTTTGCCTTACTAATGTGTATTAAACCATTTGGACATTTTTCATGACTTGGTTTTTTCAACAATGGTTTTAACTACATAAATAATACTTACTCTCTACCACTTACCATGCTATCTTCAAGAAATGTTGTAATATGTCAGATAAAACATAAGAAATGTATAGCAGCCCATTTAACCCTTCTTTAATTTTATTGTTTCTCACTGGTAGTTGGATTTGAACTCAGAGCTCTCTTCTTGCTCAAATTGCTTGTTTATAGCTGGTGTACTACTACTGAGCCACACTTTGAGTCTTACATTTTGCTAGTAAATTAGAAATGAAGTCTCCACAGATTTTTCTGCCCAGGTGACTTTAAAGTTCAGTTTTCTTGAGTGACTAGGATTATGTATGTGAAGCATTAGCATCTATCTACCCTTCATACTGCTTAGCAACTTTTAAAATGCATGTTAGATTATGACATGAAGATGCAGATTAGATGACAAAGAAACTGAAAAATGAAGAAAAAACTTTTTGGCATCAATTATTTGTACATGGGAGTTTCGTTCTGACGTGTTCACATATGCATATGAGGTGGCTTGAAAGAGAAAAGTGCCTCTTCCTCTCTCCTTCTTCCCAACTGGGTCTTGCCGCATTGCATGTTTCCATTATCACACATACACGCAGTGTGACCTTGAGGTCGGTCATCTGTCTCCTGGCTGGACCCAGAGTTTTCGTCAGTCATCTTGTCCGTGTGACTGCAGCTCTAGGATTTGGGTCAAAGCTGCTATTCCATACCAGTGGCCCACGCAGGCATTGCAGCTCCAGGAGCTTGGTCATAGTCCCACTGTAATTGGGAATCTCCACCAAGAGGGGAAATGGAGACATTTGAAGTCAAATGCAGAGATAGATACGGAACATAGACGGAAAGATTTCTCCAGAGCAACTAGTGATAGTGTGATTGTTCCTAGTATAGAGCCCAAGAGATGGCCAGCTCTTTGCTGGGTGACTGCATGAGTTAAGAATCAAGAGTCCTGCGCTGGGAAGGTGGCTCAGTGGTAGAGTGCTTGCCTTGCATGCCTGAGGCCCTGGGTTCAATTCCTCAGCACCACATAAGCGAAAAGAAAAAAGCCAGAAATGGCGCTGTGGCTCAAGTGGTAGAGCACTAGCCTTGAGCTGAAGAGCTGAGGGACAGCGCCCAGGCCCAGAGTTCAGGCCCCAGAACCACCCCCCCCAAAAAAAGAGTCCTGTTCACCTGAGAGACATTCGGAGTTCAGTTGTGGGGTAATGACATCTGTGATTCCTCAGGCACCTCTCAGAAGTGCGTGATGACATCTGCTGGAAGTGAGGGTTAGGTTGCAGAGGGACCGGTTAAGGGCTCCAGGAAGGGTCCCCTTTATATACTAGCAACAAAGATCACTCTTTCCTTCTGGATAGGAAGCCAAGCCAATGATCAGTGGATCTATTGGTGGATTATCATGGGCTCTTCCTCAAAATCACAGTCAAAGTGCTTGGCAAACACATTTCAAAGCAGAGACTCTAGTGACAAAGGCAATTGAATTATATAATTTATATATGATTACATACTATAATGTACTATATCAATTATAAACACAAATATTCATATATATGAACAGATATAGTTGGATACATACACATATAGATGTGTATATATCTGTATATACACATAGTACTTCCTGCCTGTAATCTTAGTTACTCACGAGCCTGAGATCTGAGGCTCAAAGCCAATACAGGTGGGCAAGTCCATGAAATTTTTAGTTCCAGTTAACTACCAAAAAGTTGGAAGTGGAGTTGTGGCTGAAATGGTAAATTGCTAGTTCAAGCCCCAGGACCAACACACACACACACACACACACACACACACACAAGTATAAGGGAAGTTATAAGCTAGTTAATAAACTTACAAACATAGAAACTAAAACCCATAAGTCAAAATGTACTTATATACCTGTGTGAGGGTAGAGATTTCATTCCAGAGAGAACATTATTCTCTGCAATAAATACCAACTTTGTCCAAAGTGAATAAAAAAGGCCAAACCAGTGAGAATGTTGGAGGAAACAATGACAAATGAGGAGGATGTTGTGAGCAGTAAACTAGTCAGGCTTATAGCTTACATAACCATGCTAAATATTTATAAGTGCTTTAAAGATAGAAGAGCGAAACACACACATTTCACAGGCTTGGCAAGCTTCTTGCTGATGGAAGGCGCCCCAGCGCAGGAGGCTGTGAGGGAGAGTCAGACTGTGCGAGCCGATGAGGTGAGGCTCACCTGGCGGCCTCCTGGGGATCCTGGGAGAAGTGGAAGCAGGCTGTGGACCCCTGGCTTCCACTTCTGAAAGGTCTTGGGGAGGTGAAGACTGCCTAGTAGAGCCCCTTCCTTAGACAGTTAAGAAAAAGGCTCAAGAAATGGGAGACAATGAATCTGAAGCCAACTCCTATGGGGCGAGCACTCCTTCTTTTGGGGTGAGGTGGACAGTGGATGAGTGAATCAGATGCCAGAGCACTGGGCTATCACAGAGGCCCTCTGCTAGGCTCCAGCCACACTACCCTCTGCTAGGCTCCAGCCACACTACCAATTTCTGTACCCGCTTCTTGCTCTCTTACACGGAGGAGAAATCCGCACTCTTTCCTCTCCTCCAGCTGGCTCCACCCTCATAGCCTAAGGTGCATCTCCCCCATCAGAAGTCGAAAGCTCACCTTTGGCAGGCCCAGAGATAAGTAACACCCACTTGGCTACCCCAGAGCCATGGCTTGAGTCAGGCATTGCCCCAGCTCAGAAAGGAACAGCTGCCACTTTTAGTCTTTAACTGCCATTTTCTGTACAGGGACCAGGAAATGTTTCTCTTCTCTCCTTTAATGTATTCTACTAAAATAAACCCTTGCTAAAGCTTTCACTCTGTGAGACGCTCTACGATGCTTTCCCCACGTGTGTCCCAAGGACCTCTGATTTTATATACACTGGAAATCTGAAGGAAGCCCTCATCCATTTTCCAGTGACAAGCGTAACTTCTTTATTAAGTCCTTCCTTCAGTTGACTCTGACACTGGACTCCTGGAGCTTGTGAAGATCTCATTTGATGAAGCACAGTGAAAGTTACAAATTAAAATTGATACTTGGTGTTGACTATGATAGAAGCCCAGATCTCCATTAGCCAGGGAACAGTGATAAATATGCATATCAGAGGCTGCAGAAATTAATGACCCAAGGACCATTTATGTGGATGACTCACATTCCATTAACTAACTCATCATTACTCAGAACAAATCAGGCTGTAACCTTTTTCTTAGAAGAAATTGGTTATTGATCATAAGCAACAGTCATGGAATTTTATAGAAATGAAATGAGAAAAAGGAAAATATCCATCTTGATGGCAGTTAACACTATAACACTATCACGGACCTTATTTTGGAACAATTCAAATGTATTTTCATGAGATTTTTTTCTACCGTAAGAAATAGTTTCCAACCCTTGAAATTTTTGTGTTCATTCTTTGTGACACACTGCAGGATTTATGAAGCCCATAAAGCTTTCTCCAGTTTTAGACTTACGATATCTGAGTTCAAATTTCTTTCATGGTGTATGATTAAATGGGAGAGTGCACATATACAACTGCAAATTAATCGCTAATTTCTTTTAGACTTTTTTTCCTCCTATGTAGTTTTGGAAAATAGTTTTCACCCCTCGGAGTTATACATTAGCAACTTCTTTCTCAGAACCCCCCACAAAAGGTGTCTTGTTTTACTTCTTTTGACTTTAAACTTAGGACAAATTTGAGGGGAAAGGCAGGTAGATAGGATAAAAGGTGGCTGGTACCATGTGACCCATTAGTGCCTTGGGCTCCTGGCACTAATTCTTCTTCCCATTGTGCAATGAGTCCTGCCCCAAAGCTGCTTTCCACAAGTCCCTCTGTGCCCACTCAATAGAAACGCAGCTGGCTTGAAGAGACTCATTAAGCAATCACTGCAAAGCCCAGAGGAGGAGATCTGGGAAAAGTACTACCCCCTACAAACACTGCCCCCCCCCTAAAAAGAAAGGACTCCGTTGACTTCTCCTTGAGGCCTGTCCCAGGTACAGAATCTCTTCACTTTCCTCTGCTTACTGTAAACACTTTCCTGCCTTTAATTCTTTGAACAGAGAAAACTAATCTATATTCCTAGAAGGCATCTACCTATAAATTCTCCCACTATCCTAACATATATGTGAGTAAATACATTCACTGAGCATTTAAATGGATTGCTTAATGTAATCTGAAGTTGTATAGGTACTGTTTAATCAGAATGAGGTAAATAAATTTGACATAATTAGTCATAAGAGCACAAATTATCAATATTAGATTGAAATAATAGCATTCTATAGATATTTGGATTTAAAGAAGACATAATTATCATTGAATTTGTGCAAGTAAAACCATCATAAATGAAAATAATTGAAAACAACTTGCCAAAATGACAGAAAGCATGGTAAATATTGTAAATATTTTAAAGGTATTGTAGAATTTAAATACCAAATAATACTATAAAACTCAAGTGGCTTCAAAAGTTAATTTCAACAATCAAATAATGTAAGTTTACAAAATAAATTTGAAGGTAGAGGAAAGAATATGTTCTTATTTGAACTTTCACACCAAAATCTAACAACATAATTGTAAGAAAAAGATGACATCACACTGAAATACAGCTTTATATTTAAAGAGAGCCCAATTGAGGTAAATTGGCTTTATTCCCAGAATATAAAGTTTAACATTTGAAAAATCAACCAATGAAGTACAGCATATCAACAGAAAGAAAATGAGAACTCTACCTTGATAGTTGAAGAAGATCATTCAAGCCACATAGCAAGTAAGAAAAGAGTGAAATGTTGATCTTTTTAACTTAAATATCAGTAATATAGCACAAGCTACTTGTTAAGTTCTAAACAGTCAAATAGTGCAATAAAATAAAATGCTTGAAGATCAGAAAGAAAGGAAGAAAACTGTCTTCACTTGTAATTTTCTATGGTGTAGAAGTCTTTCAAATGTTCAAACCTAGTACTCCCAGTAATAATTAAGCAGCAAGGTCAAAGTTTAAAAAATCAATGTACAAGAATCAGTGGACTTTTATATTACAGGAAAGAGTTGGAAAATGAAAGTTTGAACTCTTATTTGTAACAGTTTCTAATAGTGTACTGAGAAATAAATTTGTCGGGCTGGGAAGGTGGCTCAGTGGTAGAGCTCTTGCCTTGCATGCCTGAGGCCCTGGGTTTGATTCCTCAGCACCACATAAGCAAAAAGAAAAAAGCTGGAAATGGCACTGTGGCTCAAGTGGTAGAGGGCTAGCCTTGAGCTGAAGAGCTGGGGGACAGCACCCAGGCCCAGAGTTCAGGCCCCACGACCGGACCCCCCCCAAAAAAAGAAATAAAATAAATTTGTCAAAATATATTTGTAATAAAATATTGCTAAAATAAGTGAAAATGGCAGGTTTGCATTTTTCATGTACTAAAATGCTAAATAATAAAAATCACTAGGAAATTTACACTAGGGTAGAATGCACCCTAGTCAAGATCTTAACTTCATACTCTTAACAATTGATAAACTGGTTCTAAACTTTACACGAAAATCACTTGGACTTTCAACAGTCTTAGAAAAGAAAGAACAAAGTTATAGGGCTTACTGAAGTTAAGGTTTAATCAAATGCCTTTGTGAACAGAGTGAGACACTGGTATAAGGAAAGCAGACAGACCAGTAGAATAGAACTGAACTGAGAAATTGACTCTTACTTGTAAAGAAATCAAAGTCATTCCATGAAGAAAGTAAAATCTGGTAAACAAATAATACTGCAACAACTGTCAATTTTGGAAGAGTAGAATACATACATACAATACAAAAATTTAAATTTACATTGTTATAGTCTAAGCATGAGCACATAGGAGACTTTTTTATATGGGGATAGTGAAATATGTCTTTGAGAGAGTACAAATATTTTAAAAGAAATACAATAATAAACTAGTATTCAAATGTTGAAAATTTGTTATGAGGACACTATAAAAATGATATATATAGGAAATATGGATAAGTATAGAAGATAATACATATCTGAGAAGTGACTTCAATCTAGAGTCAAACAATCTTACAACACAGTAATTTAAAATAATTTAATAAAAAAATGATAGAAAAAATTCACAAGAGAACATAGATAGTATTCCTGTGAAAACATACTTATAAATACTTATCATTGTCTTTATAAAAAAATATATGCCCAGTAAAATGTCTGGGTTACATTAAAACCAAATTAAAACAGTGACTGAAGTCTTGGTAAGAGTGGAAAACCCCAAGGACTCTCATGATTTCTAAGTTTAACATAGTACAAGAACATCTTAGAACAGATTTCCTAAAATTATTATCCCTAATATTAGGTTCCAGAATTCCATATGTAGATATTAGAGAAAAATGAGAATATATGTTCACAAAAAGAATTATACAGAATACATAGCACTTATAGTAAAATCCTAGAAGCAACCCAAGTTTCAGTTTTACAGAGGAGTAGATAAACTAGTCCTGACATAAGGACTAGTAACAAACAGAAATGGACTATATATAAGATAACATGGTTGAATCTCATAGACATGCTCAAGAAAAGTTAATCACAAATAATATTGATTCTGTTTATTTGAGGTTCTACAGTACTCAAAACTAATCTACAAAGCTAATATTGGACAAAGTAGCCCTCCCTTCTAAGTGAAGACTACTTTGAAGACTAGGTGTTATTGATACCTGACATTTCTGCAGTGATGAATTTGTATTGTATCATAACAGGATTGTATATATAGAAAATTCAAAAGCTTAAGATTGGTGCACTTCACTATACCTGAAATATATGCAGAAATAATGTGTTGGATTCTTGTAACTAGGTTTGTTTTTCTAAGTATTATTCTGTAAGTTATTCTGAAGTTATTTTATTTGCACTTCACGTTAATCAAATGGACATAATTTTGAAACTATAGAAGCCATATTTTTCATTATTGGAGTAATGAGTTAAAAACTATGGCAAAAGAAAGGAATAAAAATGGAAATTGGATTGTTCATTAATAAATATTGTGAAAATCACAAAATTAACAAGTGTTGAAAGCTCAGATTTCCTTTTCATGGCTCTATAACTCATGTGTTTAATGCCCCTAAATGAAAATACTGATCTTCCTTCCAATTCAATCTTAGCAGAAAGTCTGGATTAGAATCAGAGCACATGTTTAAAGCACCACTACAGAATTTCAAAATTATGTTCTTCTATTTCAGTACTTAAACTTTACTAGAACAAGATTTAATAGATCCCTTTATATTTGATGATGATTTGTTTAACCAAGCCACACTAAAGCCACCAGCACAACTTTGTTCATTGAAGCATTGTTTACCATAGCCAAGATATGGAATCAACCCCGATGTCCTTCAGTGGGCGAATGGATCAAGCAAATGTGATATATAGACACAATGAATTCGATGCTTCCATCAGAAAGAATGACATTGTCCATTGTCTTTACAATAAAAATACATTTAAAAAGAAAATGGAAAGGCTTGGAAAAAATTGTATTTAGTGAAGTATGCCAGACCCAAAAAAGAAACATAGGCTGCATGGTCTCCCTCATTTATAATAATTAGGATGTGCCTATAAATCTACAAGTAAACCCAGTGAATTGTAAAAGACAAAAAATTACACTTGGACATGATTAGTTAAACAGAACTCAAAATATTTACACAGTGATACCAAAGGAAGGTATTCTTAAGGAGAGGATCAGAAGGCTCCATGTGCATATGATCACATAAAATGATGTTTAGCAAAATGAACTCCAAGAAGTGGAAACAAGAGGATTTTTGTTGTATTGTTTGTGGGTTCCCCCTTTTGTTTTATTCTGTTCTGTCACTGTTTTTGATTTCTATACCCTTTGTCTTGTATATAATTTTCTCTGATTTGGGGAGAGGAAGAGGTAGCATTGAAAAGGGATTGAACTAATTCAGCAGTGATACTCACTAGGCACTGTGTTGGAAATGAACTATACAACTTGTGGGGAAAGGAGGTTGAGAAGAGAAAAACTGAGAGAGAAATGAGGGAGAAAGTGACACTGTTCAAAGAGAAACATACTCACTACCCGACTTACATATCTGTAACCCCTGAACATCACTTTTATAATGCTATATATTATATGTTATGCATTGTACACATTATATATTATATACAATAATATGTATGCTATATTATATACTATACATTGTATACATTATATATTACATACAACAATATGTATATTATATAATAAGCAATAATATATATGCAACAATATATATAACACATATATAATGATTTAAAAGACTGAAATCATTCCTACTTGGCAGAATTTAACTACCAAATTATTTAAAACTGTCTGTTAATTACAGCTATTCAGCAAAATAGAAACTCTTCTCACCACAGGAATAAACACTGCATGCCTGTTTTTGATGATAACTATTTGTATGTGGCTGGGGCACCGTGGTGAGAAGCACCAGTGTATATGAAAACAGTACAGAAGAGGTGATCTTGCTGAGAATCGATCCTGAAGGACATAGGGAGCTCAGTTACTTGAAAAGCCATGAGGCAAATGTCTGCTATGATTTTCATGACCCCAAATACTGTATTTGGAATTACAGGGTGATAAAGGTAATCTAGTCAAAGCTCATCAAACCAAACCTAGGGGATATGGACAGAAGGGAACCTTACTTCATTGTTGGTGGGAGTGTAAACTTGTTCAACCACTTTGGAAAGCAGTATGCAGGTTCCTCAAAAGACTCCACATAGAGCTCCCCTATGACCCAGCAATCCCACTTTTGGGCATTTACCCAAATGATCACAAACAAGACCACACTAAAGCTACCAGCACGACCATGTTTATTGCAGCATTATTTACCATAGCTAAGATATGGAACCAACCCAGATGCCCCTCATTAGATGAATGGATCAAGAAAATGTGGTATATATACACAATCGAATTTTATGCTTCCATCAGAAAGAATGACATTGCCCCGTTTGTTAGGAAATGGAAAGACTTGGAAAAAATTATATTAAGTGAAGTAAGCCAGGCCCAAAGAAACATAGGTCCCATGGTTTCCCTTATTTGCAATAGTTAGTATATATATGAATTAAGCAGAAAAGGTCAGATAAGTTGATGTTAAGGAAATGAATCCTAAGATATGTATTCAAATGTTTTTTTTTTCTTTCATGGGATTGTTTCTAACACATTTATAAGATGATTTCTTTGTTGCTTTGTATGTCCCTCCCCCACAGTATAACCCCTGCTTTCACTGTATTTGATGTTGGTATAATTTGTGGAGGGGAAGGGGAAAAACAAATCGTTTAAATAGTGATACAGGTGGACCCATTGCAACAATGAGAAGTAAAAGTCGTTATGTCGAAAACGAACTTTACAACTTTGGTGGTGGGGGGGGGGAGGATTGGATGGGGGGTGGGGGGAAGTTGGGAAGGGATGGGAAAGGGAAATGAAGGAGGAGGCGACAATGCTTGATAAGAAATGTACTCATTATCTTGCCCATGTAATTGTAACCCCTCTGTACAGTATTTTCACAATAAAATAAAATTAAAAAAATATTTTGTATAAACTACTTCGCAAGTTTAGTTAATTATGGAAGATTATCTTGAAATTTGTCATTATGTGGTGTCTTTTATATGGAGAAGGGGACAAATATGTCAATTGTTCTGTTTCACCAGATTTTATTTTTCTGTGCTGAGGTTTCTTAAGTATTACTCTGAATAGAGCAGAACAGAGATGCCCATAATTGATTTCTACCATTCTAAGTCAGGGAAAACCGACTGAAGAAATATCAATGAACTATATATGTTTAGGAGAGCAGAATAACAGGGAAACTTCACTTTTTTTTCTGAATCTATTAAATAAGCCCTAGTTGCAGTAACTTCTTTTTCCTTTATTCTCATGGAAACTAATTGCTCAATAGTTAGCTTTTGTAAGGATTATGCAGACATTTGAAAACTATCAATTTTCCCCCAAATTGTTCCTTTCCCCCAGAAAAATTACATCCAATTATTTTTATATTGGTTTTATTATCTCTTAATAGCTTTTTTTTTCTGTATAGAAATCTGCGGTATCCGTCAGAGTTTGAAACCAAATAAAAGTAGAGAAATACTGCAACCTCTCCAATTACCTGTCATCCTGCTGATAGACCTACGGCTCTCTTCCCATTCTTAAAATACGATCAATACTGGACGCACTTCCTGTATGGATTTCAGTTTTCTTGGTTCTCAGAATTTCTTTGCTGAGTATCAGTAGTTAGGGAAATGATAAAGCAACCCTTTCCCTGCTGGTTTAATAGGCATTGCCGGGAGAGCTAGAAGAGGCCTGAGACTTGGGTGCTATACAGTAGAATGGCCTCCTCTTCCCCAGATAACTCTTTGGCCTTCTGCCGTTCACATCCTAAGTACAGGTCGGACATGGGACTGAAAACAACACTGTCACCAGTACCTCGAAAGTGACCAAGGGCAGGAGTGCACAAGACTTGTACATACCTGAGACACACCTAAACCAGCCACACACCTGGAGGTGACACACAAAACAGAGATGGACTGAGAAGGAGAAAGTGGTCTCAGAGAAGGTAGTAATGTATATGGGCCTGAAAGGAGAATGAGTACCCAAGCACCACTGCTGAGGTATAGCTTGTTCCAACAAAGATTTGACTGATGGTCCCCGATCAGTGCCATCGTGATTTACTCTAATCACGATCTCTTTCCAAGTTTTCATCCAAGGGGATCACACCACCTTCCATCTGACATGCTGCCCCTGCTCTCCATTATCATCCACTCCCAGGCTTCCTCGTGGCCCGATGAGCCACAGGCCACAGCCCTGCAGGGGACATCAGGTCTCCTGGCCATGCTGCACTCAACCAGTTTCAGAGTCTTCCTGACAGTCTGGGTCGCTTCTTGAGTGAGCAATGCAGCCTCTGCTTCAGATTTGACAGGACTATGGGATGCTTGAAATCTGTCCTTTCTCCCTTCTAGAGCAGCGCGATCTGAGTCTGCCTGGAGGTGAGCATCAAGATGGCTCAGCTAACTCTTCAGGTATTTGTAGAGGGTCAGGGATTTGACAGTGATCTTGAGCACAGCCCAGACCAGCGGCACTTTTCCCTGTTCCCATCAGTGACACCACAGGCTCCCGTCAGGATGAGCACACGGATGCTGCTCAGTGGCCTGGCCAATCGAAGCCATGCGGCTTCATCACGTAGCGAAGGACAACTTCTACCTGGAAGCTGCCCCCGGGTTAACTGCTGGGCTTCGGGCTAACATGCCAACAGCTATGTTCGTATCACTTTGAGGATCTGACATTTCTGCAGTCAATTTTTTTATTTCAGTTTTTAAAACAGTGTAATTGCCAAGTCTTTGTTGCTTGATAGTCATATCTCTGACTTTTAAATACGGCCATGTGCCAGGACCTCACTGATGCTCCATTCTTAGATGGGTCACTCCCGTTGGTGTGTTGATGTTCACAATTAACACTCACATCTTAGATCTGCCGCCCACCTGGATATGTCCGAAGTATACATCAGCCTTGACAGCCCACCTTCTCAAATCTTCTTCTTCTTTCTTCTTCCTTCTTCCACTCCCCCTCCTTCTCCATTAACTTCTCCTCTTTCTTCTCCTCCTTCCCCTTGACCATCTCAGTAAATAACATCTTATTGCTCTATTTGTTCCAAAGCAAAGATGATCTTCACGCTTCTCATAATCCTTATCATAGCCTATGCATCTGTACGAAAATGTTATTGACCACTTTCAAAAATATATCCCAGGGTAGTCCATTTCACCGTTCTGTCTTGCCCTGATTCTTATTACACAATCTACTATTCTCTTTTGATATTCACCTTTACACAGGCCTTGTCTATATGATAGACTGATCCTGTTAGGACAATCGGCTTGTGCCTTAGATGTCCTTTACCTGATATAATCAATAAAATAAACTTCTTATGAACTCATAGTAAAACCCAAGGAGTCATTATGACTGTACTATTTAACAAACCTTTACCCCCCCCCCAAGCCAGCTTACCTCCCGCATCTCCCCAGTTCTTCCCTCACTCCATCTTCTCAAGGCTGTGACTGTGGCCAAGGCAGCTCAGGTATGCTCCTGAACCAGGCCTGCACTCAGAGCTGTCTTTTCGTGGACCCTGCAGCCTTGCTGCCACAGTTCCTTTGGATGTCTGCTGAAACATCACCTATCCAAGGTGCCCTGCCTGACTGCTTTACACAAAGAGTGCTTTATCACCCTCATTTTCCTGAATCCGTCCTTCATTTTCCTTTTGTACTGCCACGCTTTTCTTCAGGGTTCTCCCAAACACTGGGCGTGGTCTAGATTGGTTGTATTTATTCTGTGTGGTTGCTGTTTGCTCTATCTGCTCACCCCTATTTGAATGCAGGACCCATCGGCCTCCCGAATTCTGTGTAACAGTTAATGGAACAGTGCTTTTCCTAGAAAGCACCAATAAATTGTGCATAGTATTCATTAATTAGTCTGAGAAGAATACTGGCATCAATACCAAGAATTCAAAAAGGTTTTCTGTATAACATACATCTAAAGTAATCAAATGCGTTGTCCTCACTAAATGATTTGTGCCCCATCTAATTAACAGGATGTTTTTGTTCTTCTTAGTGTTATGAATTCTTAGCCCACTAACATGAACAGAGGGGACATCTCTAATTATCCTGACTTCATTTCTCATATACAGTAGAAACAAAAATTGTGTTTAATGGTTGAGATAATCATTCTGTAAGAGGATGTAAATTTATGCATTAAAAACTCTGGTACAGGGCTGATGTAATTGGCAATAAGTGGAACAAAACAGAACCACCGTACTCATGTCCTGAACTCCTACGTTGGTTCTTTGGACAGAGAATAACATTTCTACTGCCTTTCTACTAAGTGCTGGAAATTTTCATTATATTCAACATATTTTCACAGTTGAAGGATCATAGTACGGGTGGATCATTAGTAAAGGAAATACTAGATACTCGACATCACAAAGAAATTTCAGTGTTAAAATGCTGTTTGTGAAATGGACGGTGATTTGAGAGTTAAAGGAGAGAGAAGAGAATGGCCCTAGAGTAGGTGAGGAATTAGGTGGAATTTGGATCAAGAAGGAAGAGAGGGAGTATATGGCCGAAGAGAAACAGCTACTATTATATAATGTACAATGTTAGACTAGTGTTGGCACTGGAGCTAGACGCTACTCTTTCCCTGATGATCTTTTTGTTTCATTGAGACACTCTAGCTGCTTAAGTATTGTTTGTGCTCTGTAAGAAGAATGGGGCTCAGAATGTGGAACATATGCATGGGGAGAGCAGCAGGACTACAGAAACAGGGGCCGAGCTCAGAGACCTCTGTGAAGAGGCGAGTAACAGTGATGCGGGTGCGGACAGACGGACACTGTGGGCATTACAGAAAGGGACCAGTTCATCCTTCAGTATATGGAGAACTGAATGAGCACTGGGTGAACAATAAATTAAGAGGTTTAGAAACTCCAAAGTAGTGAAATTTGTCTTATGGAGAAGGGATTTATGGAGAGGAGGTTTTTGCATTCCATCACCTAGTATTCAAAACACAGAATGAGGGAAAACAAAACAAATCATCAAATTGCATTAGAGTAACTAGAGCACTAACAAAACTCTCCAACATGTACACTATGTTTTATTCAGGTCTTGACTTTTATTTCTTAATGCTTTATCTTCTTCCTTCTGATGAACTCTAGAGCTTAATATGTTTTAGTGTGCTCTGACTTTCAAGAAACTGAATTGTTTTCTACGCTTTCGTTACACATTTATGTCTGATTGTATCAGACATAATTTAATTGATAAATTAAATTACTTATGGGGGCTGGGAAGGTGGCTCAGTGGTAGAGCGCTTGCCTTGCACGCATGAGGCCCTGGGTTCGATTCCTCAGCACCACATAAGCAAAAAGAAAAAAAAGCCGGAAGTGGCGCTGTGGCTCAAGTGGTAGAGCGCTAGCCTGGAGCTGAAGAGCTGAGGGACAGTGCCCAGGCCCAGAGTTCAGGCCCCACGACCGGACCCAAAAAATAAAAAATAAATAAATTACTTATGAGCTTTCTAATTTCCTTGGAAGGAAATTTCATAAAATCCCAAATGCTTCAGCTTAGAAATATATCACTTGGTGAGCAATCTGGGAAAGATTCTAGAGAAGTCACAGAAGGAAGTTATGGTAACATTAAAAATATCACATAGGTATATATATATTTTTGATATGAGGCCCTTGTCTGTTGTATAGTTTGTGAAGATCTTCTCCCAGTCTGTGGGCTTTCTATTCATCTTGCTAACTATGTCCTCTGCTATGCAGAAGCTCTGCAGTTTAATGCAATCCATTTATCCAGCCTTCCTTTGATTTGTTCTGTTTCTGGATCTTTATTTAGGAAGTTTGACCTGTGCCAAGGAGTCCTAGCGTATCCCTTATCCCTCCCTGTAATATTTTCAGGGTATCTGCTCTTACCTCCAGGTCTTTTATCCATTCGGTGTGGATTCTGGTGCAGGCTGATATATAAAGCTCTAACTTCAGTTTTCTACATGTGTGTAGCCAATTCTGCCAGCATCATTTGTTGAAGAGGCTGTCTTTCTTCCATCTGATGTTTTTGGCTCCCTTATCAAAGATTAGGTGGCCATATGTCTGTGGGATCATTTCTGGGTCTTCAGTTCTATTCCATTGATCCTCAGGCCTGTTCATGTGCCAGTACCAAGCTGTTTTTATAACTACAGCTTTATAAGACTTTAAAGTTTGGTATTGATGTCCCTCCAGCACTGTTTTTCCTGATAAGGATTGTGTTTTGGGTCTTTTATTATTCCATATGAAATTTTGGATTGGTTCTTCTATTTCATTAATGTTGTTGGGATGCTGATGGGTAACGCACTGAATTTGTAGATAGCTTTGGGTAATAGTGCCATTTTCATAATGTTACTTCTCCCAATCAAGTAGCATGGGAGGTTTTCTACTTCCTTAAATCTGCTTTAATTTCCTCTTTCAGGATTTAAAATATTTTTATCATAGAAGTCCTTTACCTCTTTGGTTTAATTAATTCTTAGGGTTTTCTTGAGGCTATTACAAAAGCAGTTGCTTTTCTGAATTTGACCCCTTTTCCCATGGTTTGCTTTGGCATATTTGTGATAAGTCACTTTGGATTGAGAGTTAAAGTAAATCTTCATGTGGGTGGAGTAGTTGTGGTTGGGAAAATGGCTTAGTCTTTTTTTTCCTACAAGTTAAGCCCAAATTATATTCATTATGCAGACCACCTTTCTCTCTTTCTGTGTGTGTGTGTGTGTGTGTGTGTGTGTGTGTGTGTGTGTGTGTATGTGTGTGTGTTCTATTTTTTGTGGTGGCATTGGGAGTTGAAATGGGGTCCTCACTGGGCAGCAACTCTTACCACTCTATTATGCCCCTAGCCGTTTTTTGCTTGATATTTTTGAGATAGGGTCTTCCTGCCCTGGTGTATTTCAGGTCACAATACACCTATGATTGGCTTCTGGATATCATTAATATAACAGGCAAAGGTTCTTGTGCTCATCTTTTTGTTGAGAAAGGTTCTTCCCAACTTTTCTGCCTGGGCTGGCCTCTTATCATCAGCCTCTTGTTACCAGTCTTCTAAGAAGCTTGAAGTACAGAGATAAGCCTCCAGCATCCTGAGTTGTTCTTTTAATTGTTCAAGTAATTGTGTATGGTATACGCAGGAGAGGAGTCTAATGGTGTAACTCTTTGAACCCACTTGTTACAGTTTAACAAAATGAATCCCAGGAAGCTGAAATGTGTTGGTAAAGTGGGGGAAGGTCAACAGGAAGGAGCGCAGGTGAATGGTGAAAGGAAAAGTAGACAAATTCAGCCATACTATTTAATGCACACATGTAAATGTGGAACCAAGTCACTGAGGACAGGGTTTGAAGAGATGAGGGAAAACGATGGAAGGAGTGATACTGGAACTCATTTTTCCAACTACGGAAAGGTAATAAAAAATAGTAACCATAGCCACAAAGATGAATTCACCTAATTAACTGTAAAAATGATGCACATTTTGCAGGCACTCAATAAGCTTTAGTTGATGGAGATTTTCACTTTTTCTCTAGTCTGATAGCTTAGTTATTTTAAGTTTACTGTACGCATGGAAGTTCTCACCTGAGAGGGAATAAAAAGGACTCGGGATTAACGGTCTCATGATGTTAAATGGCTGAAATCATTTAGCCAATTTTTTTTTTCTAGAGATCTCTAAAACGAAGGGAAATAAAATCCTAACTAGAAAGTGTATCAAACATTCTTCTGTTTGTCCAACAACACACCTTTTATGAATACTCATTCTTGCTAGGAAAACAATAGGATTAAAATAGCCCTTGACAAGAAAGTTATAGTAAAAATTTATCCTTTTTTTTCAAAGTTTAGAAAACAGGAACCATAATTTTAATTAGGAAATATTTGAAACTTTAGTCTCTAATTCTAAATAAATAGGTCAAAAGTTTCCCAATGAAGCATAGGGACCACTAAATCAGCAATACAAATAATACAAACAACACATTTATTTAGAAAAATAAACTGAAAATATTTTCTGGAACATTTTCCTATGAAGCATAGATAAATGACTATAAAAACTTACATTTTGAATATGAATTACAAATGATTTTGAATTAAGAAATTTAAAATATCATAGATGTTGAACATATATGTTTAATGCACAGCGAATTATATTTGAATTCTTGGCTGTTAGTGATATATAAAATGAACATAAAACCTTTTGATTAAACCATATTGGTACTTGCAACATTATTCTATAGTTTTACTTTAAAATGGAAACAATTATATTTGTTCAGATACTGCTGTGTTTTGTTTTGTTTTTAAGGAAGAAAGATCAAACAAGGTTGTGAGAACTTTTTCTTTGCAAGACATCTGCAAGAAACTGCTCATTGTGGTCTCAAATCATTTCCCTGACCTGCAAGGGAAGGCAGGTATCAGAAGTGTGTGGAGAAGCCATCATTAGGAATTGGCTTTCCCTCTTCCAGTGAACACAAGGCAAAGGAGTGAATGTAGAAACGATCCTAGAAATTGGTGACGCTGCAATTTGTCATTAGGGTTTTGAGGCTGTACACATACTACACACAGTCCTTTCTGCAAGCAGGTTCATTGTGTCCTAATAACTCTTCCTCGCTGCGGTGCTTCTATTTGCCCCGTTGTACTTTTGTCCATGTGTTTTGAAGTACCAAGAGGAATTCTCAGGAGATAGTTCCAATTCCTAGCTGTTCATCATCCCAAATAAATTTATAAATGACTAGCTTCATTGCTGAGTTTTAATTTTCTTGAGCCAGCTTGTGTCTGGGAATATCTTATTTCCATAGTGAAATAAGAGTTCTGTTGGGATTTTCTTTTAATATATTTGTTATTTTTCTTTTTTAAAAAAAAACAAACATTTAGTCCTTTTTGTGTCCATATTTCTGAATTTTATCTTGGTGATTTCTGTGTGGAGAGATTGAAGGCATGGCTTTGTGGTCAGAACACTTCCTGGGGCTGTCAGTCTGGGGCAAGATTTCATGCAGGTCTTAGGAGGGATCATTTGTGCCCCAGAGTGAGGGAGCTGCTGCCCCTGGTTGCTGAGACAGAAGATCTGGCCCCCAGAAGCGATGGAGATGAATTGGAAATGAGAAAAATCAATTAGCTTGCCTCCGTCCAAGTGATAGAGCTGTCAGGAGGAAACAAAGACTAAGTGATCATTTTATACAGTAAGCATCATTTAACAAATACAGACCAGAAAATAGCAGGCAATCATTTGCTGAGAGTATGTAGAACCTGAGATTTCTACAATTAGTAAGCCTTTATTTGAAGTGTCTGAACATTTTAAACCTATATTTCATTCAAATTTTGTATATAAGGAACAGTATTGTAGAGGGTGATCATCAAGAATGCTTTTATTTTAAGAAAAATATTCATTGCTAAGAATTTTTAGAACTTTTTAAAGCATTTGTATTTTATAAATTAAATTTTTCAAGATATCTTTAAATCCATAGATTAATATATATCACCTTAAAAAGTGTTAAAACTTCTTTCTATTGTTAGAGCTTTCATTTTAAATAACATAAAATAGTGTTTAGAAAGCACCTTGTAATGTAATGATAATCTTTCCCATTTTCTATCATTTAAACCTAACAGATCGGCACAAAAACACCTTTTCCTTGATGAAGCAGAACTGCCATAGAACCTTCTTAGAAATGTATATCCTTATTCCCAATTAACTGAATATAAAGCGTGAGATTAAAAGAAATTCATAACTTACTGCTCAACAGAAATCACAGCCACTTAATATAGCAATGTCTGTGGTCTCCTCTCTAAGTTGTGATATAAAACTTACGTGTGCTTATTCTTAACCTTAAAGTCCAGGAAATTATGAAAATGAGAGTAACACCATAATTAACTGATTCATAAATAATTTCAGAAGTCAAAAGTTGAGGTCATGCTTTCAAGTGTATTTTTAAGTCTGAGAACCCTGTGGGAAAGCCCCAAAGAGCATATTGCTTTCTGAAACATTAAAAGTTTCCACATGCAGACAGCACGGTTTTCCTATCATTGCTAATCTGTTACATTAAAGAGAGAATTTTAATCGTGCTACTCCGCTACCGTGACAAATGTCTTCGTACTAATCAGTTAGCTGAATAAGCAACTGAAAAGAGAAATCATTTTGCATTCCAAATATAGAAAGGATACTAAACATAGGTAAGTTTCCCCAAGGCATAATCTGGCTTATTAAATGAAAGTGTGTAACAGTCCATCCTTTCTTCCTAAAAGAGATTCATTTGCATCCCATCTACTAAGGTTAGGGAAAAGGTGGCACTGAGTCTTTCCTCGGTCACTACTTTGAGGTATACCACAGAAGCAGATACTCGCTTCTTTGCCCTCCTTGGCTACACATCGAGATCAGAAAATAAAAATCATTTAACCTGTAAAACTCTGCATTCGTTGATTGTGTACTAAATAGATACGTTCACATACTAGTGGGCTCTTGAGATTTAATGGCTACCCACACCTCATCAGATAGTATCCACCATATTCAATCCCTTAATAAGTCACAAATATTTTTCCTGCTAAGGAAGAATTCCAAAAATTTTCCATGTAGTTTCTTTTCAGCATCACAGTTGTGAACTTTCATCACTATAATTTTTTAAATAAGCGTTTTTGTCCTCACATTCTACTTTGAATGTTTAGTACAAATATATACTTGGAATAAGTTTACTTACCACAGAAATAATGAAAAACAATTTATTTTATGTCAACAAAAGAAACTTAGATGGCCTTCATGGAAATGCTTTCTGTCGCATTATTTAGATCAATGGGCTAATTGCTACATTCTGTTCAAACAGTTTTGCTTAAAAGCAATTAAATTTTCATCCACTTTTTGGGTGGAAAAGGTTACAGTTTTAAAGTTCAGCAAGGGTCAGCTTTTTGTTTTCATATATGTTATTACAGATCCAAATGTAAAATCCGCATAGGAATGATGCGAGGTAATTTTTAGGCTTTTTGTTTGTAAATGTCAAAGTAATTTATATAAGTAGCATTTTAAGTGACTGAGAAGATTTCCATGCAGCAAGCTGGTATAATTTTAAAATGTCAAAAGGCAAAGCTAAGGAAAGGCAAAAATAAAGGCAATGGAAGAATTTAATAATTCTGTATTTACTTGTACCCTGCCATAATGTTTATACTCTTTTCATAATCTATATGTATCTTAAATTATATAAATTTTATATGAGCTATATTTTACAAAGTACATTTTATAGTGGTAAGGTTATAGGAATGTCTATGATATGTGTATAATATATAATTTTAAATATCTCTGGATCCATTCTTTGTGTCTGCCACATTATAAATAGTAACAATATAAAGATCAAAATCATGTCGAAGTAAATCTATCCTATTTCCTGTAACTATTAACTAACAGTAGCATGAAGTTTTTACTTAATTCAGTTAAAAGAAAATAAAGAGAATAACAACCAATAAACTAGGCATTATGCCAAGCATGGAGAGCGTAATGACAAATGTTAGATTTCTATAAATCACTACCTCTAAACACGTCCTTTTTATGTTCTGTTAAAGTAGGAATTATTTTCAAGTAAGGACATTTTTGCTCAATGAGATTAAAGAAGGGATATTGCATTATAACTTGCTAGATAGAGACAATTCCACCACGCTCGTGTAGTTTTGTAACTGTAGAGATGACATGGCTCTTGAGCTATAAGGAAGAATGGAATAATGAGGTTGAGGAAATTGAGAGTAAGCAAGAGGTTCATTTGATAAAGTATTGAGTATGCACGTGCTAGCGTGCACTAAAAACCCTTGTCTGTTCTCATGAGCAGGGAGGGTGAAGGAGAGAGTAAAGGATGATGAATGCTATCAAACTTTGTGATGCTCATGTTTGAGAACAAAGCAACGAAGCTTGTCAGAAGGAAGCGGGTGAGGGAGAGCAATGGAGAGGGCGAGTTTGGTTAGGGCACAGATTGTGCAGATGTGAACTTGTCAGCATGAAACGCCCCCAGACAACCGATGGATGCTAATGAAAAACGTAGAGAAAAGAGCAGTAAGGTTTTATTAGTTGCAGGAATATGGATGTAACTGGAGGTTATATTATGCGAGGCCAGCCTAGCCTCAAAAAGACAGATATCATACGCTTAGACTCTTATGCAAAATCTAGACCTAAAAAATGGCAACAAAACAAAAAGCCATTGATGATTGTAAAAGGGAGACTGTAGAAGACCTGGCAGGAGGAGGAGGGGGAAGGGGAGAGTGGTGGGTGGTGAAAGGTATAGAAGTACTATACCTCATCACACAATGCATGCAGGTGTGAAAATAGAACGTGGAAACCCACCAAAAACTGTTAAGGAAGAAGGGGCTAAAAAGCAGCATGCCTGGGGTAGATTGGGGTGCACTGGGTACACGTTGTAAATGTCACAATGAAATTCCTGTGTTCAAATGTCTTGATTCATTCTCAAAGTCTAAAATGTTTATCCACTGGTCCTTTATCTACAGTGTTTGTCAATCCCTGCTTTGCTTGATTAGTCGCTTTCAAACGCGTAGTTATAGATGAACATTTTAATAGTGCTGATAGAATGATCTGTATTGAGCTGCATTTTAATATGTGCAGTTTGAAAATGTTTCCTCACTGCTGTAGATTCGATTGACTGTTTTTGTCTTCTTACTATGTAACAATATGCACACATACGTGAGTGTATTTCTGACTCCCGTCATTTGCTGCCTCAGACTCTGAGATAGTAAAATTAATGTTAAAAATAGCAGTAAATTTATATATAAATGGCCCTTGGTTAAACATTATAGTGTTAGAAAGAACCCATGCTTGTTTACTTAGTTAGACTTATTTAGGAGTTGTACTATTTTTCACATACACATTACTTACATTTCTTGTTATATTGTTTATTGCTTTCACTAAAATCGAGATTTTTTAAAAATATTGTAAAGATATTTCAATTTAAATTTTGCTGGTAAGAAAGACTACTATTGAATTTCCAAATTTTATTTTATTTAGCTAATGTATTTATTTTCCTTATTGGTTCTAAAGGGCTCTGTTGATTTGGGGGCGTGGGGGGCGGTATTTTTTGTGCTAGTCCTAGAGCTTAAATTCAAGGCCTGGTCAACGTCCCTGCCTGCTTTTGCTCAAGACTAGCACTCCACCACATGACTTCTTTGGAGATAGGATTCTCAAGGAATTCCTTGCCCAGGCTGGCTTCCAACCATGATCCCCAGATATCATCCCCCTTCTGAGTAGATAAAATTACAGGCATGAGCCACTGGCATCCAGCTTGGCTCTAACTTAAATTAATAATTGTAAATATTGACCTTTCATCTTTATTGAATGATGGATGCAATCTTGAATGGTGTCAAAATGATAAGAAATGCTCCATATTTCATATTGTAATGCCTTATTGTATGTATTTAAATCTATTGAGCTATCTATCTGTATCATTTATTTATTGGCAGTACTGATGACTGAGCTGAAAACGCTGGGCTTACATGGAGTACTCTACATTGAAGGCATGATGTTAGCCTCTTCTTCCGTTGGTTATTTTTGAGATGAGGTCTCACTTTATGCTGAAGCCATCCTGGGTTGTGATCCTCCTACTTTTCCAAATCACAGCAGATGGACCCAGCTGGTGTCCCTGGCCCCCAATCTCCATGTTGGACATAGCTAGGATTCCAAGCTTGAGCTATTTGCCCAGCCCGATACCATTTTAAAGGGTAAGTTTTGACTGCCTTTTAAGTAAGGTTTACTTTTTGATAATGGTTGTTTCTTGTATCAAATTTAGTGGTTTATATTTTTCTACAAATGCTTCATCTACACACTTGAATACAGAAGTCTTAGTATGTCTTTGTTTCTAAAGCTACCTGCATTTTCTTCATAATATTCTATGTGAAAAATCCCTTCTTAATATTTTGTATAATAAATCTACCTTGAGAATTCTTTTAACAAGGGTTTAATATCCCAAATATGCAAAGAGCTCAAGAAACTAACCCCTATCCCATTGATAACCCAATCAATAAAAGGACAGAGGATCTAGATACTTCTCAGAAGTAATGATATCCATAAACACATGAGGAAATGGTCAACATACCTGGTGTTAAAGGAAATGTGATTCAAAATAACAGATTCCATCTCACCCAAGTAAGACGGGCCATCATCAAGAATATGAACAATAACCTGTGGCTGGGATGTGGAATAAAGGAACCCTATTACACTGTTGGTGGGAATGTAAATTAGTAAAACTACTCTGGAAGGTGACTGGGAGATCGGTCCAAAACCTAAACATACAGCTACCCTCTGAGCCAGAGATACCAGGCTTAGGCATCTTCCCAGAGCATTACAAGTCAGGATACATTAAAGACACTTGCACTGTTCACAAGAGCCACACTATGGAAGTAGCCCAGTTGTTCTACAATAGACTGAGTGCATCAAGAAAATAGGCCACATACATACAATGGAATTTTACTTATTTGTTAGAAATGTTCCGTTATTTGGACTGAGAGGAAAATATTGTGTTAAGTGAAGGAAGTCAGGCGTGGAAAGACAAAACACAGATGGTTCCTTTCATATGGGAAGCTAGATGTAAAGTATAAACATGCCTGTCAACAAAAGGGCTCGATGCATATGCACACAAACTACTAAAGATGGCATACTTCGGGGCAGAGTCCAAAGATGTAACTCCCCTGAACAACGAATGGACTGTTTATAACAACCAATACCAGAAGTGGAAACATGTTTTAGGGGGTGGACAAAGGGAGGCAGGATGAGCAGATGCCATTAAGTTCAACGAACACTATGTGAAAATTGAACTATATGACTTGAGGCTAGAGACGGGGGGGAATTTTAGGGGAGGGAATGGTGGAAAGTGGGACATTGATCAAATGCCTTACATTTACACATGACACAAAACCGTAACTTCTTTGTGCCATTGCTTAATAACAAAAATTTAAAAACAAAAACCAGAGTGAGACTCACGGTTCAAGCCCTCTGGAAACCGAAGACAGAATGTTCCTGCTCTTGATAAACATTGTAAAGACAGCTTTCTAGAAGGTTATTTCTCAAGTGATTTTCCTTAGCATATTTTATTAGCTTGAGAATATCAGTTTATGAATACTAGGCCTGCCTTTATTTTTCTCTTGCTTTAAAGTCAAGTCGCTGCTGCTTTGTGTAAAGCAAGTTAAGCAAACCTTCCATATTATTTTGTAAATAGCAACAGGATAACGTCATTGGAATTGAAGTTTTCTTTAAAATTTGAAAAATTGTATCAGCAAAAGACTGGAAATTACTTTTGAGTGTTTATTTTTCTTTACTGATATTGCTTATCTATTTTCTTTGGGCTCATTTTATTATTTTATAAAATTCTTGCATTGAATGCATAGCTGTCATGTTTATTTTTATGCTTTGTAAATCAGACATATGGAGTATTTGGTAATCCGAATATCCCAAATATTTTTGCTTTCTATTAAGAATGAAGGCATTGCAAATGGTTTCTTCTATTTCTGTAAAAAGAATGACTTGATTTAATTTTACGTTCTGTTACCTTGGAAACCTGAGAGTAATGGAACACTAGCTGTATTACTAAGCAATATTGCTTCTAATAAAAATAAATCCTAACTATATGATCTAGGAAGAGTGTGAATGACCATACATTCCCATGAAATTTCTTGCATTCAGTGAATTTTCAAAGATTTTCTTGTCTTTTTATTAGAGTTTGTTATAACACATTCTGATTGCTGCTTGGTATAGGAACTACAAGGCACGTTACCTCTCATATCTATATACAGACTCCATCTATCACATCTGTATTTAGCTCTAGAAAAATTTGGGAATTCCTCTGGAAGGGAAACAACCACTTCTGTGTCGATCACATGTTGTGGTCACTGTGTTGAATTTTTATGACATTTTTGTACATTTTGGGGGCTTTTAGAATCTGAGACTGGTTGTTCATTGGATCATACCGCTATTAGGCATGGATGTGAGAGATGTGGTCTCTTTTCCTTGCCTGCATTTATCCAGATGTTTGTTATAATGTTCTTTCATGTGTACAAAGCAGAATGCTTCCTTGAGCAGCATCTAAACTCACCACAGGGCTTGCAGATACATTTCCCTGCAAGGGTATGATGCATGTGCCTGTTCCAAGGGAATCTGAAAGATAATTTTGTGTGTATGCTGGTATTGCAGCTTGAACTCGGGGCCTGGTGCTGTCCCTTAATGTTGTTTTTGGTTTTGGTTTTGGTTTAGCTCAAGGCTGGTGCTCTACCATTTGATTCACAGTTCCATTTTAGTTTTTTTTCTTGGTTAATTGGGATAAGCTGGCTTCTAAGTGTGCTCCTCAAATGGCAGCCTCCTGAGAAGCTAGAGCTCCAGCACCTGGGAAGATAGAATTTTAAATAACACTCCTTTTAATAACACTTTCAGAAAGCTTAATAAAAATAAATGGAACACCTTAGTGGAAGGATATGGGCAGGGACTCCTTGATACCTGGATAAAAAGATTCAAAGAGCTGTCTATGCTAAGAAATTATTATTAATAGTTGTATAAGGAGGTTACAATTCCACAAGTCAAGTTATGAGTACCATATATGTTGATCATTTTCACCCCTTCTATTGTTTATTCCTCATTTTCCCTCATGAAATTTATATTTAATATGGCACATATGAAAAGTACACGTCACTAGTTACAGGCAAAAAGACCCGTGTGCATTCTGAGCTATATTATTCATGTACTTAATGCGTCCTATAATCTCCCATGTCTCAGTTCCAAGTAGTAACTGCTTTTGAGTTTTGTTTGCTTTGTTATATGGACACACATAGAATTCTAACCTATGGGTAAATTAGGAAAATGAAGTTACAGATGGACTCGATGGTAATATTTAATTTCCATAGAAATAGTTCAGGAAAACACTTCACTGCATGCTCTGTGCTGTAAATAATAAAAATCACCTTGTAAACGTTTTTAAACTAAGGAAAATTACATTTCTGATTCTTGAACCATGTTCTAGGTTGACACATAGTGTCTTTCTCCTGAACTGACCATGTCATTGAGTAAAGTGTCGTCCTCTAGTGGATTTGTTTGTATCCAGGAAAGCAGGCCCTGGGAAGGGACCCGATGTTCACCAGGAAGGAGAGCAGGCCCTGGGAAGGGACCTGATGTTCACCAGGAAGGCACACCAAATGAACTTTGAGTTAGTTCTGTGATACATTCAGAATATTTAACGAATGTGTCTTTTCTTCACAAAGCAACATTTTCAAGAGCTTTAGGCTTTTAAGATTAGATGGTTATGTTGCAAAATAATTACCTAATATCCTGAAACACATAAATTCAATTGGTCCGAGGCCAATTGAATTGGGCTAGCCTAGAAATGAGGAAGTTTTGTTATTTTCTGACACATAGAGAATTCAAACACATGTGAAGTTAGAGAAAATGAAATTATATATAGACTGTGCTCTAACAGTAAATGTCTATTAAATATCCAACTATTTTAGGAAAACATTTCATTGCATGCAAATATTAAGAATTATTAAGAAAATCACCCTGCAAATATTAAGAAAACCATCTTGGAAGAATGGTTTTAAAATGAGGGAACTTATATTGCTAATTCTAGCATCATGTGCTTGGCATTCTGTTCTTTTTTTTTCTTGCTGGTCTTAGGGCCTGAACTCTAGGCCTGGGCACTGTCCCTCAGCTCTTCAGCTCAAGACTGGCGCTCTACCACTTGAGCCACAGCACCACTTCCAGCTTTTCTGCTTATGTGGTGCTGAGGAATCAAACCCAGGGCCTCATGCATGCAAGGCAAGCACTCTACCACTGAGCCACCTTCCCAGCCCTGGCATTCTGTTCTTGTGGTGAATGAGAGTGCCTTCTATCAGAACAAAATTAAAATGCTAGCCTTACTTCATCATCCTTGATTTAACATTATTGCCAGATTGAATCCATTTTCCATTTTAATTTGTTCATATAACAGGTGATAGCAATACTTTTCTAATAGCCACTCCCGATTGCCCTATGAAAGCCTATGCTTTCTGATCAGTTAAACGGGTTAGACAAGCAATCAAGTGCTTCTCTCATCTTTGTGAGTGCTATTTCTGTTTTCTTTGATGCTTAAATAAACAAGAGCATAGCGTAGATGGATCAGCATTCTGAACTTCATGAGTTGCAATTTCCTTAACTTGTCAGATTAACTAGTCTGTATGTCCTAAGATACAGGAAGGTTAGAAGTCAAGGAGAGTTTCTAGACCATTACTAATGTGATGAATCTAGTTTTATTATAGTCTGGAACAAGAAACTGGCTTTTATTTTGTGTCATTGAGGTCATTGACACTATTAGATTTGGAAAACATCTAGTTGTCTTTGCTAGAGGTTATAGCTAGTCTCAACTTCCTTTTAAGAATTATTACAGTGAAGAAACTAGAATCAAAGCAAACTTGTATTTTACTAAGATTTTGTTTTTATTTTTCAACCTTTCCTCAAGTATATAAGACTGAGTAGTATGAGCTTATGGTTAGGAAACTGTCAACTAAAATATTAGTCATTCTGGATATTCCTTAGCAAAATATGAGCAATGCCAAAGGGCTCTGCTTCACTTGTGCAGAGGATGAGAGGTGAAAGTTCATTTGAAATGTATCGAGGATGTTTTCGGCTGGAACTGAGTGGGACAGTTCTCTGCCACACAGCTTTCAACGCTGCATCCATTCAGAAACAGGACATATGCACACTCACGTTGTCCTCAGGGGGAAGAGCGCCCTGGTAACTCAGACAAGCAACAAACGATACGAGGCTTTACCCCACCCTTGTAATCAGAAGGCTGTGCACCTGACGTTTTCTAGGATACTAACAAACATAATCCAAAGACACATCAATTTTACTACAAAGTACCAGTGTCACAAATTCACAATTAAGCATTTTTAATAATGGTAAAACAAAAACACTTTTAGTGCACTGTCTATGAAAGTGTTGGTAGAGTCTAATATATTCTACTTTCATGTTCTTTATTTCCATGGACAATGTGTGACTATGATTTCTCTTACATGGCACATTTTCAGTGGAATTCTGAGTCCATCTGGTCTTGGATTCAAAGGAAAATGCACATCAAGATGTACTGTGATGCATTGGTTTTCAGTTCGTTCACTTTCTACTGGTATAGTTGATCTGAACAGTGATGCTTAACTCTTCCTGGCCGCTCACACCTGGTAAAAACAAACTCAAGTGAGGTTAATAGCAATTTATTATTCTAATTCAGTAATTAAAAATCACATAGCTATTTAAAATTACACTATGTCTTAGGCCAGCAATCCTAATACCAGGGTGGTGGAGTTACAAAGATCATGAGTTTGAGGCTCAGATTGGGATTCAAAACAAATGCGAGGCAGGTTTGGGTCTCTAGTGAGACCCTGCCTCAAAAAAATACACAAAAATTATCCTGTTTGAACATGAAAGTGTTGCAATGATCTGTTTAATGTTACAAATTTGAAATGTCCAATGACAGGCACTCAGTGAATATGGTGAATATATAGTGAATATTAATAAGTATTGTTATTAAAATTGTGAATCTGATTAGATAAGTATTACTTAAACCATCACTTAGCAGATGAGGAAACCAATTCGCTGATGCTTTCCTCTAATCACAGCTCAACCAGTGACTGTCTTTATTGCTTCCCACTAAAACACAATACTCTGAAAAGACTAATTTTCTAATAAGGAATAGCTAATCTGTGTACCTAATTATTAAGTACTTTTGATGGACATTTTACTCAATAATTTTGAACATCCAAATAAGACAGAGTAAATGGGACATAATTAGGCCTTTTCTTAATTATTAGCATTTATAATTAAAACAATCATTATCTATGTCAGTGGATCTCCATGATGGAGATGATTTTATGTATTTTCTCTGACATTTGGTTACATCTGCAAATATATTTGGATGTTCCAATTGTTTCTACTGTGTTCATGAGAGAAAGGCCAGGAAGTTACTAAATGTGCCACAATGCATAAGGAAGCCAGCTCTTCTCCAAAGAAAGATTCAACCCAAAATATCAGCAGTGCTAAAGATAAGAAATAAAGCTTTGTTTTTTTTTTTCCAGTACCTAAGTTTGATTCAAGACCTCAAGATCACTTGACCCTTTAAGTTAGTTCCCTACTACTTGAGCCACACCTCCAGCTTGGCTTTTATTTTGGAGATGGAAACACAGGGACTATGCTGCTTAAGCCAGCCTCAAACCAGAATCCTCCAGGTCTTAGTCTCCTTAGTAGATAAAATTTCAGTCTTAAGCCACTGGTACCTAGTTTGTCCTATGTTTTAATAGATTTCTATAGAAGCTATAGAAGCTTGTATGGACTTGATTTTATTTGAGTAAGATTGACAGATATTCCTGCATGTTTTTTTTTAATTTAACTCAGGGCATCTAATATATTTTAAACCTTTTAGATGGTGTTATTTCACCTATTTATGCAATGTAGGCTTTTGAACTATTTCCCTTCATTTACTTGTAATACTGTGACTGCACACATGCGCATTAATAGTAATAGAACCTTTAACAAATAGAGAAACCAACGCATTTAGAGCACAGATGTGGATGTTTCAGATTTCACTACGAATTTGATCTTCCCATAGCTTTTAAAATTTGTGAAACTGTATAGGTGATGTACAGAGGGTAACAATGACCTGTCGGTAATAACTACATTTCTTTTTGAACACTATCACCCCCTCCCTCATTTTCTCCCAGTTTAGTGCCCAAATTTTGATATGAGAGATTTTTTTTTTACAAGATACTAAGGTACAAGTGCAAAGATATATGAAAAATTAGAACTCTATCTGTAATCTCTACATTTGAAACAAAATGTTTTAAACCAGTAAAGCTGCTTTAAATGATATTCTATATGTAAAACCATGTGTCATGTAATTTCCTCAAATTGTTTTGGAACCTCTTCGTTGATAAGAGGATTAAAGACTAAAATGTGTGCTATACCTTTTAGCACTGATAGTAGCTTTTCATTTCATTCTTTCTGTGAATGTGTAATCTATTACTTACCCAGACCAACAAAGATTATGCTTACTGGTGATATCTAGTATGATCAAATCCTCCAATTAAGAACTACTGTTCAAGGTGTTTGAAAAATAATAGTAAGATATTCAAATACCAAATGATTTTGAGCAGAAACATGAAAAAGAATTGTGTCCAGGGGAATTAAAAAGACTTCCAAGCCCAGCTTCATTGTAAAGCCTGACTAGAATTGCAGGAAAGAAGGAAAAATCATTCAGGAAAAGCAGAGACATAGTGGAAAGGTCGCTAAGAACAGGAAGATGCAGGTGCTATCAGAGCCCAGCCTCCAGACAGAGCGAGGATTGCCACTTTGTAGGAAGAGGGAAGATGACCTCTGGGGCTTTCACTTAGAATGTGACCTCGTCAGATCTACAATGTACAAATTGGTCGGTGAGCACGGTCCTCCAAAAGGGAACTAAGGGTCAGTGTGCTTTCAACGACACCGGGGATCGAGAAGAAAGAATATATTTGAGCAATACTTAGGGTGCAGAATAGAAAAACATATGAAAACCAGCTGCAGAGTCCCTGGGTGGTGACTTGAATGGATAGTAATGCCGTATCCTGAGGTAAGGAAAGAAGCAGAGTAGATGTTGGAAAAATAGTGTATGTGTAGGATGTATTATATTACACATCTAAACCCATACCATAAATGATAGCTAAGATATCTGAGTGTAAATTATAGAAATGATGGTTAAAGTAGGAACACTAACATCTTAAATCACCAGGTCTCCCAAAGGCCCCAGACTTTTCAACATTATTTCTATTAAAGAGGATTCCACTGAGAATCTTTAACCTACCTCCTGGCAAACACCATACTATACAAATTAAATTCTAAGCATGTGTAGAGAAATAGTGTCTGAAAAAAAAAAAACGGCACCACTGTCAAAGAACATTAGAACTCTGCTACTGCAAATGAAGTCTGTGGCTGGCTTTGTGAGTTTACAAATCTCCTATGGATCCACATCAAAGCAATATGAAGATTTTCCTGTCACTCATCCTTTGCTATCTGTGGACACATGAGGCGTGTGAACACATGTATCTCAGCCTCGGACCTTGGTTAAGAATTGGATAAATTTTAAGTATAGTCATATTTTTCCTTACAGCTACCTCCATCTTACAGCCAATAATGTAGGTAACTTTTTTTTTGTTTAGGAAACTAACCTCAAAGTAAAGTTAGCTATTAACTTGCTCAAAAAATTTATGGGAAAATTTTGTTAAGCAGTTTCACAAAGTTAATGAACAGCAACGACCATAGGTTAGGATCTTCTTTTCTAGGACAATTTCTCTTTTTTCTATGTCCTTATGAAAATCACTTAAGTTAATCCTCAAATCATAACAACCAGGCTTTTCCCTGGAACTTAAAAAAATACAGAAATGCCAGGCACCCGTGGCTCACGCCTGTAATCCTAGCTACTCAGGAGGCTGAGATCTGAGGATCACGGTTCAAAGCCAGCCTGGGCAGGAAAGTCAGTGGGACTCTTATCTCCAATAAACCACTAGAAAACTGGAAGTGGCGCTGTGGCTTAAGTGGTAGAGCGCTAGCCTTGAGGTGAAGAGCCGAGGGACAGCACCCAGGCCCAGAGTTCAAGCCCCATGACTGACAAAAATAAAATCGTTTAAATAGGGATACAGATGGACCCATTGCAACAATGATATGTACAAATGGTTATGTCGAAAGCAAACTTTACAACTTTGGAGTGGTGGGGAGGGGGCTGATGGGAAGGGATGGGAAGGGGAAACAAAGGCGGAGGCAACAGCGCTTGATAAGAAATGTACTCATTATCTTGCCCATGTAATTGTAACCCCTCTGTACGGTATTTTCACAATAAAAAAAAGGAAGGGAAGGGGTAGCAATGATGGACAAGTAATGTAGTCATTGCCTTACTCATGTAACTGTAAACTCTCTGTACAACATCTTAACGATAAAATAAAAAAGCAAAGTTGGAAGATAATGTAGCTCCTGTAGAATTATAGAACCATGAATTTAATCATGTCAAGCCTGGATGGTGAAACTGAGTCCTCTTATTTTGTGTAGGAGACGATGAGGACAAAGTTAACAAGCACATATAAATTTAGCTCCATCACATGGATATTCCGTCTCCGCTCCATAATTCTAGTGACTTAGAGTTTACGTCTTTTGGTATCTATTCCTGTAATGAATGGCTTAATTAATTGTACAAGTTTCCATTTACAAATTTTCTTTTACTGAATTTGCTCTCATCATTGCTTGTTCATGTTGTCAGAGGCAAATCATTGTCACATTGTTTAATCTGTAATGTAATAAATGGATTTCCAAAACAAAATTAAATAAAATACAGAAACATATTCCTGTAATGATAAGAAATACCATTTGTAGGGTTTGGAGATGTGGTGATGTCTCTCTGTAATCTCTGCTACATGGGTGGGAGACACTGGAGAATGATGTTCCAAGTATGTGGGACTCTTTTTTTTAGTATATATTTTTATTGTAAAGATACTGTACAGAGTGGTGACAGTTACATGAGTAAGGTAATGAGTCCATTTCCTATCGAGCATTGTTACCACCTCCTTTGTTTTTCTCCTACCATCCCTTCCCTCCCCACCTCCCTAACTCCCCCAAACCTGAAGTTGTAAAGATCATTTTCAACATAGTGTCTTGTATATCTCATTATTACAATGGGTCAACCTGTATCCCTATTTAAGCATGCTCAATGACTCCTAATGTAACAAGGCTGCTCCTGATCAAAGTTGAGACAAGGGACTGTCAGATTTTTCTGACAACCTCTGACCTAGGAATTTGATGACATTCTATGGCCAAAAACTAAGTGATGCACATGGATGTGGGCTGTACCCTGTACCCCCAAGGAGTGAAACTGTGGGAAAAAGTGTAATTTTGAGGTTTTTATTTTCATTATTTTCTGGGACTCAGGTTTGAATGTGGGCCCTCGCAGTGACTCACTGGCTGGCACTCTACCGCTTGAGGCATGACTCCAACACTGGTTTTTCTGGTTATTTTGGAGACGGAGTCTCAGAGCCTTATGAGCATTTCTGCCTCAACGTGTCTCAAGCCCCAATTCTATAGATCTTAGCCTCCTGGGTCACTAGAATTTTAAGTGTCTACCACTGGCACCAGACTGAAGCGTTTCCCGAAATCGTCAGTATATGCCAACTCCCAACTAGTAGATAGAAGTTCTTAGTCATGACTTAGCATAAAAGAGAGGAATATACAAATTTGATTATAGACCTCTTTGAGATAGTTTCATTAGGCAATTAAAATATAAATCTAGTCAGTTTTATTTCTAAATGTCAACCAGAGATAAGATTTAAACTATACTTTAGAATATAATCAGCATAATTCAGGCTGTTGGCAAAACCTATGTGTAAAACAAGTTTGGTGCAGCAGTAAATAAATAAAATATTGCAGTAAATATAAGATATAAAAATCTATGTGTATACATTGTTATTAAAATTTTAATGCAGTTCAAGCAATACACATACAACAGCCTGAGTCTCGAGTTTTAATGCATAACATAATGAATGTTACATATCTAAGGTGACTGGGAATATTAACTCACAATGGATACTTGATGTCATTATCATCAGCAAATGTGGCTTCAGTTTCTCTCCAAAAGAGATTCTAGAACAGTAGGTCTAGGACAGGCGGCTCTTTTAGTGGTATTTGGGTGGAAATTAGAGAAGTGAGAGGAAAAGACAAAAAGAACAGGACAGAGTCCAATATGCTGTGAGTTACACTCAGGTCTTCATCGCCCTGATGTAGTTGTTGTACTCAATCGATGTTGTCCTGCAGAGCTTTCTTCATTTGGGGATGAAGGCGGGAATATTGATCCAGTTTCCTAGTAGATAATACTTTTGATTGATCTACATCCAAGCCTGATTTGATTTATTCTGCAAGAAGTTTGGGCTTCAGGATTAAATGCTATTTTTTTTTCTTATGCCTGTTCCTAGGGCTTGAACTCAGGGTCTGGATGCTGCCCTTATCTTCTTGACTAGTACTCTACCACTTGAGCCAGAGTTCCATTCCAGCTTTTTGTTGGTTAATTGGAAATAAGACTCACACAGACTTTCCTGGCCAGGTTGGCTTTGAATCAGGATATTTAGCTCAGCCTTTGGAATAGCTAGGATTACAAGCATGAGCTACCAATGCTCAGCAATTTTTTTCACAAAAACAAATGTCACATAAAAATAACTCCATTTGATGTAATAGAAATTGTTTACTTAGACAATTTATGATTTATAAGTATAATAGTCATTACTTCAAATTTGACTACGTTATTTTATATACAATTATGAAGGTCCACAATAAAATAAAATTTACTAGAATTAGATGCTGTTAAAATTTGACTAACAATAAAGTTACTAACAACATAGGCATATTAAAAGGTCTGACATTTAAGTTTATATGTAATTACTCACATTCTAAGAAGTCTTAAGTAAATGTTAATTATTTATATCCATGGAATTGCCAAAGACTTAATAGGTGATTATAAAGATGAAGAATTTATTTTCCTTATTTAAATCTGGAGATCTGAAATGTCATTTCTATTTTGTATTCATTGGTTACTAAAATTTCTCAGAGTAGTAAGAGACATATTGGTATGCACACATCACCAGCTCACCAGTCTTAATTTCTCAGTTATTCCTCTGTAATTACTACTTTACTGCTTTCTTCTGCAGTGGTATGATCCAGAATTTGAAAAGCATTCATATTAAGGCAGGCAATACGATCATCATAATGATAACCCCCCCCCAAATGGCTAAGTTCTCAATTTAAAAAAAAAATTACTTTTTACTAGGCAGGGAAACCAAAGCTAATAAATCCAAATTTCCCCACAGCCAGCTTTTTCTATTCACTTTTTGAAACAGTAATGGATTGTGAGGAAATCAGCTTTGCTGAAAGCAAATTAATTGGCTAATGCATTTTTAGGATTAACAACTACTTTTCAGCTCTTCTTGTTGGAAGAAAGAGATAATGTGCAGGCCACATGAATTAATTGTAAAATTATACAAGGAAACAGGAAATCTCAGAACCAACAAAATTAACTCTTTACTACCATTATCATGAATACATAAATCTTCATTTTTGCTTTTTTTGTTTTGAAATATCAAAAAAACAGTGTTAACAGTAACATAAATTCAGTAACTCATAGCTAATGATGTAAGGTGGATTGCTTTTTGCCTTATAGCATACCTAATTTAAAGTCTTTGTGTGCCAGTACTGGTGCTTGCACTCAGTACCTAATATCTGTTCCTTCAAACCATGATCCTCAGATCTCAGCCTTCTGAGTAGCTAGAATTACAGGTGTGAGTCACCAATATCCAGCCTGATTTACAGTTTCAGTAAGCCTGTGAAGCCTATTTTATAGACTAGAGAAGAGAAGGAAAGAATGACAGTTGCTTAAAATCACAGCTGGGAAGCAGCAGCCTCAGGATTTCAGCCTAAGTAGCTTCTGTCAGGAACAAATGCTTCTGGAGTGTCTACGCCCAATTTCCAACAGCATTACCAACAAAATGTTCTTTCTGCTTATTAAAGAAGAGGTAGTGGCACATACATTTTTCATTCTGACCTTAATCTTTTTATCACTAGATGTTTAAAGTTAGTAATAAATAAAAAGAAATTACTAAATACAGAAATGCTATAGTGTTCCTCTAGTGAGGAACATTTGGTTGCGTTTTCTTATGTCAGGAAGACAAAAACATAGGATCATTTATAGAAAATATATGCTCATGCTTAGAAATAGTCTGCCTAAATAAATATAAACTTTAAGGTGCACAGTCCTAGTGCACACACAATTAAGTACCTAAGTAGCTTTCCTACTAAGATAAGAAAATGAGAAAATGATGTCTCTCTCAGGTGGTCACTGTGAGGCTAAACAAGGTAACAGGTGAATTACTTGGTACATCAATTGGCCTAAATGCCAACCATTTCCTAGTTCTTGGTCATTAATATCGATATCAATGTCCTGTGGGCCTATTTCCAAGCATAAAACGCTGTACAGAATTTTTATAATAAAAAACTGCTGAAATTAAGTTTCCATAGTGAATGGGATGGTCAGATTCAAAGGTCATTTCTGATTATTTATGCTTCTGAACTTCTCTAGAGCATTTTATTCAATCGCTTCAGTTTAATCCCATTCAAGTCTACTCAACTGTATTCTTACAAAGATCTCTATTGCCTCACTCCTTCCTCTATTCCAAACTAGAAACGCTTTCGCATTGATTCTTGAGAAAAATTTAGAAGTTTACAGTGTGGCATTCAATTTTACCTGTAGTTTTAGCTTCATTTTTCTTTACAGCATTCTCTTAAAGATGAAGATGATACCTTTTACATTGTGCTAGACACCAGTGGCTCAAGCCTGTGATCCTATCTAACTGGAGGCTGAGACCTGGCAGACAATAGTTCAAATTCAGATCAGAAGAAAATCCATGAAGCTCCTTCTCCAGTTAGGAGCTGGAGTGGAGTGACCTCAGCCGGTAGAGTGGCAGCTCAGCACACAAGCCAGCCGACCAAGCCTTAGGCTCTGAGTTCAAACCTCAGTCCAGCCAGAAAAGGAAAGACACTTTTCACTCTGTAACCTGACCTGCTTAGTTGTGTTAAGCTTCTGGCAATACCAGGTTTGAAATACCAGGGCCTCCTGCTTGCTAGACAAGTGTTCCATCATATAAGCCACACGCACACCCCCTGTAGCTGGTAATTACATTTTTTCACCGATGTTTTTTCCTGGTCTGGCCTGAGGTCAAGAACCTCATTTCTACCTCCTGTAGATCTGGGATTCGTGGGTGAGTGCCACTATGCCCAGGTGACTGAGTATCAAATTAAATCCATCAATATAGAAAAATGATATGACATATTCAAAGGAGGACCATTCTTTGGGATGGAAGCAGAATCAACATTGAAACATCAAATAATCATGTTTGCCACTACTATAATTCTAACTGCCCAAGAGGCTGAGACCTGAAGATTGCACTTCAAAGCCAGTGCTGGCAGGGAAGTCCCTGGGACTCTAATCTCCAAGAACCTACTCAGACAAAGTCAGAAGCGGCACTGTGGCTATGCGGTAGAGTGCTAGCCTTGAGCAGAGGATGCATAAGGACAGAACTCGAGCCCTGAGTTCAAGCCCCAGGACTAGTGCACACACAAAAAGTAATGTTTACCATCTAATAGGCTCAATAAAAGCTACATAAATATATCAATAGATGAAGAAAGCCTCAATACTTTAGTTAAAAACATTCTCACAGAATAGGAATGCATAAACTTAAGCAAATAGCTACCATTAATAAAAATACTACCAGTAATATTCTATTTAATGTCAAGAGTTTCCCTCTAAAATCAAAAGCAGAACATGAATGTTTTACTTCTCTATTTGGCATCACATTGGAGGTTTTTTTTTTTTGGTTTGTTTGTTTGTTTTGTTTCTTTCTTTTTTTTTTTTTTTGGTTGGTTGTGGGGCTGTCCCTCTTCAGCTCAAGGCGAACACTGTACCACTTGAGCCACAGTGCCACTTCTGGTTTTCTAGTGGTTTATTGCAGATAAGAGTGTCATGGACTTTCCTGCCTGAGCTGGCTTTGAACAGCGATCCTCAGATCTCAACCTCCTGAGTAGCTAGGATGACAGGCGTGAGCCACTGGCGCTGGCTACATTGGAGGTTTTAAGTAGAGTGAAACTAAAAAGAGTGATAAAAGCATACACATTGGATTGGAAGTTTAAAAACTGACTCTTTGAAGATTCTAATGTCCTTGTAATAATCCAGATGAATCTGCACAAAATCTCCTAAGACTAGCATATGAGCTTTGCATGTTTTTAGGATACGAAGTTAAGTTCAAAACTGTCAATTCAATACAATTCCAATCAAGATCAAAGCAAGAGTTTTAAGATAATATGAAAAATTGAGTCTAAATATTGTTATATTTTGGTTTTTGTCATGATATTTTGATATATGAATAATGTATTTTGATGAAAATACCCCTTTTGTTGTTCTTAGTCATTCTTCTTTAATAAAACAATTTGTAATGTGCTTCAGTATACCACATATAAAATACTGGAGTGAATAGATCAGAATTACCAAATAGAATACTTTGCTCATAGTCATGCTGTCTTCTCCCTCTTGGCTCTAGTTCCATTGAAGACTCCCGGCATCCTTAAGCCCAAATGAAGCACAGGAATATAGTATGTGTGTCCTGATTTAGTTCAATGAACCTCATGATATCGACTGCCTTCTGTTTTCCATCTATTTACCTCTAAGAGGTTTTTGGCAGAACCTTTAGGGTCTTTTAATTATAGAACATAATATCTTCACAAAGGGATAATTTGATTTCCTCCTTTCCTATTGGTACCAAACTGATTCTAAATTTTATATAGAAATGTAAGAGACTTAGAATAGCCTGGCGGTTTAAATGTTCAAGGAGTAAATCTCTTACCTTAAGATTTATTATAAAACTATAGCAGCCAGAAGTATAGTATCTGTAGAAAGACGCAATCGCGTGGAACAGAAAAGACAGTGCAAATATAGACCCACTCACCTTCCAAGAAGTGCAAGTGTCTTTTCAACTAATAGTTCTGGAATGTTCGAACATCAAATGTCTTTCCACTTGGGAAGGGCATCGTCTGCACATTGGTTATGCCTTCAGTAATTAAGACAGACTATTTTTTCAAAGCAAAACTTGTTTCCTACAACAATATATAGGGAAATCTGGGCTGTGCAGGAAAAGCCACAGCCATTCTGCCCTGCTCTCCATTCTTTCCTGACATTTATGCACGCATCTCCACCCTTTGCCAGCCATGATCTCTCAGTGCTGCCTGACTATTGCTCAATAGCTAGCTTGTACATATTCATCTTAAAATTGAGCTGATTTCTTTTAATAGCCCTCAACTTCCAATTTCATTCCATCCCACAGAGCGCTTCAAATGATGATTTCTCATTTGCATACTTAAACGCAATTTCAAACATTTTCACCACTTATTGATCCTTCTAGAAGTTCTTATAATAAATTTATGCATCTTTATTTTGTTTATAAGGGAAATTTTATTTTAAAAATCCCTCTCTATTTTGTGGATAATGTCAAAGGCAAGGTTGAAATGGATATAAACTTTAAGAGCATTCTTTCCTGTCTCCAGTAGTCAGTGAATCTGATATTTTTTTCACAAATTATTCACTTAATATTTCCTAAGATTTTTTATGTGACATTAAATACCAACAATGAGTGTGGATTCTACCTTTTCTTGATGCATTAAGAGGAGCAGTTGTTCAACACCTCATTAATCTTCTAGAATCTATCCCTGATCTGTTTTCTCAGTGCTGTAAGAATGTAATATGTTGTTTCTGGAGGACATAGTGTACGGCATAAGTGCTCTCTTATACATACTCAGCATAAAGAAACCTCAAGTCAGGACTGAAGAAACATCAAATTGCACTATTGTTTCTTCTCAACATTTTAGGCTCAGGATCAGTACTTAAGGTTGTGAATTATTAGATTACTGGTAACTTACTGAGGGCATCAAAAGCCTTTATTAGGTTCTAGGTATTGATGTAATTGTTTACATACAGGAACTATTATAACACAATGGCAAAAACAGAAGTTAAAAATGGTTTGCTCAATAAGTTTGCCAATAAGTGTCAGATAGACTTAAACTAAGATAGTCAATTTTAGAGTCTGAGTCCCTAAATTCAGGAGCTCTGCACTTAGTAGTTTACTCCCATTCCTGTACAATTTGCCCCTCCTCAACACCTGCCAATCCTTCCCAGCTCTCCAGACTTGCCTCAAGAGTAAACATATCTCTGTATGCTTCTCAATTAACGAAGCCTGGATCTAGACTTTACAACTGTTTCCACAGGTCTGTATTTTATCTTTAATTTTCTCTAATTATAAAAAGCAAATGAGTGTACTTATTTGATTAGATTGCATGTTAAATAAGGACAGGAATTATAACAAACCTCTGTAACATTTAATGCTGTAATTTGATGAAAGTAAGTCTAGTGAAAATCTTCACTTATTTATTAACATATTCAAGATGTGTAAAGATCTCAAAATTACCTTCAGCAAGCTATCCATTCAGTGAAACATAAAGAAAATTTCGACTAAAATTTAAAAGATAATAATCCAGTCTTTACCATGAACTGATACCCTGATATTTTAGTTAACAAATCTGTTTTTCTTCAGTGATTTCAGGAACTGGTTGGAAAATCCATTATTTATCTTGGAGATTGTATATCACATAAACTAATATAAATAAGAGAGAGTTTTATCTAGTTCAAATGCCAGAAGGCATTGCTCCTATGTGTTCTGACTTACAGAAACTTCATATAGTTCCTAACCATCCAGAGTAAGTAGGGGAAAGAATATTAGAGAAGAGTACTGGAAAACTCCAACTAAACACCCACAATTAGAAAGAGCATGAAGAGAAAGCAGAGGCAGACAGATCAAAGAGACCCAACTTCCAAACACGTCACAAAAAGGAAAATGTTCTCTGCTGAATGCCAGGATTAAATGTACTCACTACCTTACTTATATAACTGTAACCCCTCTATACATCACCTTGACAATAAAATTTTTTTAAAAAAAGATCTACATCTAACTGCTTCTTTTAAAGCTTTAGTTAATTCTGGATTGAATAGGACGCAGCTTCTAGAATCAGATTATAGAACATGGATAAATTTCTGACTAGTTTTCTGTAGAGTCTCAGTGATTCTCATCAGACTCACTGCTGGTCTTTGCCTTCAAGTACACACAGATTACACACGGGCAAGTAAAAGTTTGGAAAGGAAATACAAATTGAAGTCAGTTATGGGGAAACAAAGCATTGGTACTGAAGTTACACAACTAATAAGGCAAATTCAAAGTTCAAATTAAATTGTCCATGTTGAAAAATAGGCTTGGTTAAAAATATCATTTTCAACATAGTGTCTTGTACATATCATTGTTACAATGGGTCAACCTATATCTCTATTTAAGCATTTTGTTTTTTTCCCCCTTCCCTCCCTGAATTAGAGATGTGTATGTGCAAGATGCAGGACATCGACATCAACTACAGTGAAAACAGGTGTTATATCATGGGGGAGGAACATACAAAGAAACAAAAAAATCACAGGGTACCTTATAAATATGTGAGAAACAATAGCAAGAAAGAAAAAAATATTTGTGTCCTTATCTTGGGGTTCATTTCACTTATCATCTTATATGTACATAGCTTTTGACCTTTTCTACTTGTCCTACACATGTACTAGTTATTGAAAATAAGGGAAACCATGGGACCTATGTTTCTTTGGGCCTGGCTTACTTCACTTAATATAATCTTTTCCAAGTCCTAACATATGAGGTGATGTCATTCTTTCTGATGGAAGCATAGAAGTCCATTGTATACACACACACCCTCACATATATGTGTGTGTGTGTGTGTGTGTGTGTGTGTGTGTGCATGTGTGTGTGTGTGTGTGTGTGTGTGTGTATGTATGTATGCATATATATATATATATATATATATATATGTACCACATTTTCTTGATCCATTCATCTACTGAGGGGCATCTGGGTTGGTTTCATATCTTAGCTATAGTAGATAATGCTGCAATAAACATAGTTGTGCTGGTAGCTTTAGTATGGTTTTGTTTGTGATCATTTGGGTAAATGTCCAAAAGTGGGATTGCTGGGTCATAGGGAGCTCTATGTGGAGTCTTTTGAGGAACCTCCATACTACTTTCCAGAGATGTACAAGACACTATGTTGAAAACAAACTTTACAAGTTTGTGGTGGGGGGAGGGACGGGGGAAGAGTTGGGGAGGTGGAGGGAAGGGATAGTAGGGGAAAACAAAGAAGGAGGCAACAATGCTCCATAGGAAATGTACTCATTACCTTGCTCATGTAACTGTAACCCCTCTGTACAGTATTTTTACAATAAAAAACGTACAAGAATAAATATCACAAACTCTGTTAAAAATGAATGTTATTTATTTATCTGTGCTGGTCCTGTGGCTTGAACTCAGGGCCTATGAACACCTGAGCTTTTATGTTCAAGGCTAGTGCTCTATCACTTGAACAGCAGCTCCACTTCTGGCATTTTGGTGCAGATAAGGATCTCGCAGACTTTCCTCTCCAGGATGCCTTCAAGCTATGCTGCCCACATTTCAGCTTCCCAAGTAGTAGTAGGACAGCAGGTGTGAGCCACTGACATTCAGCTACTGTGTATTTAAACATTCAATAAAGGATTCTAATATATCAGTGTCTCAATGTAATCCTATTATTTGATTATCAATATATCAGATGCAGAAGAGTAGATGTGTGAAAAATGACTTCCTTGAAAATAGGAAAAAAAAGATTTCATATGAAGACAGAGAATGAAGTAGTAAATAAAACCCATGGTGTGAAATTCAGACAAAGATGGAGCACCTGAGAATATTATCTGAATATTATCTGAATGCACAGATCCAATTAGTTGGATTTTAATTCTCCAAGAGACAAGATTTTTTTTAATACAAGAAAAAGTGAGAGATGAACATATTTACTCGAGATATTTTTAGGGGCAAATATGATATAAAGCCATTCACAACGGAAGCCTTCTTGATTGAGTAATCTTTTAAGAATGACGCTTGTAAAGTTCATTTCTAACACAGTGTCTTGTGAGCACATCATCCTTACAATAAAATTAAATAAAATAAAATAATTGAAAGCCTTAAAAGTAAACAGAATGAAGACAAGGCATCACTGATGATCCAAGTCATTTACCTCAAATTGTGAGCTCCGACATGAAATCACAGTCAAATTTTGTTGGCTTCTAAAACATTCATATGACTTGCCTTCCAGGATACAAAATTCTAAAGAATTTACATTTCTTTATAAGGTGTATATGATGAAATACAGTTTATATAATTAGAGTTATAATAAACTATAATTTTCCTGTTAAAGGGAATTTATAAATCTTGAGAAATTAGGTCTGCAGCATCACTCACAATTAGAAAATGTCAGACTGCCTGTAGAGAGAGAGCTTCATTTAATAATTCAAATGTGAAAGTCATTAAAGCAGTAACCCTGAAATTCTGGAGCATAAGAAAATTTGACCCAGCACTATTATACCAACTAAGCTGACATCCTTGATGTACGCTTAAATTTCTCAAATACTAGAAATTTGAAAGCATAGAAATACAACATTGATGAGAACTTACTAGAGAAAATAACCAAACAGAAACTTCACAAATTGAAATTTCAGCAGTCAGATTATATTAGAAACACAGAATTTACTTAAATAAAAACTAAGATGGAAAATCTGGGTAAATAGGATTATAGGGGCTAAATTTCTGAAATTAAACATATAAAAATATGTGATATGGTACTAGAGAAAAGAGGAAAAGGAAGTTAGTAGACAGACTAAAAGCTCCAAAGACAACAATTCTAATCCTAGAAGCCTGTAATTATGCTACTGCATAAGGAAGGAAATGTTTAGAACAGGGACTTGTCATTTATGATTAAACTAAGAGGTTTGAGAAGGGGAGATTTTCCTGGATTATCTAGATGGGTTCAATGTAATCAAGAGAGTTCCTGTTAGTGGAGGGAAAGTGAAAGGAATTGCAGATGCCGGAGCTCTACACTGAGGCATGCGTGGAGATCATGAACTAGGAATATGCTGGACTTCTTCAAGGACCACAAACAGAACAAAAAAGGGAATTTCCTCTAGGGTGAAGAGAAACCAGCACTGTAGTAGATATCTCAATTTGGTTTGAGTGTACTGATTATAAATTTCTACACTCAAGGGCTATGATACAATAAGCTTACATTGTTTTAAACCCAGAAAGTTTATGACAACTTGTTAAAAAACAGTAATAGGAAATTCATACACATAGAAAGTAGTTTTCGCACACACTGTTTTTAAATTTCTTTGAGAAATAATAATGAGTATTAAGTATGTGAATAATCAAAAGTGCAGTTACAATCCACCTTGTGAAGTTATTTTCTTTAAAATGAAAATAAATTAAAATTTAAATGTAGCACTCAAGTAGCAGCTGACAATAAAATACTCAATGAAGAATTAATCATAAGCCAATAATAATATGTGCAAATTTTTTTAATTTTAGGTATAACTCCTAAAAATTAAAAATATATACAAACATTTCAAATTTCCTGATGAAAGTACACAAACAGACACACACACATAAACTACAAGTCAAGGAAAAAAAAAAGGAAAGAAACTTTGAAAATAGAAGAGTCATTAAACTAGAGCATACAACAGGATTGCAAACAAGTATATTCACTGAATGTAAAATGGAAATAAAATTTTGAAATATTTGATACATAAGTATCCATTAATTCCTATTCTTATTAGCATATATTAACTGAACAAAGTTAGATTTTCAAGGAGGCATATAAAGAAAGTCATGTATTTTATAGAAACACAGAAAAGCTGCTATTGAATAAAACACATTTAAAATGCAGCAAGCAGACGTGATATAACTGAAAAACGGAGAGCTATAAGCAGCAAAATGTAAAAAAAAAAAAAAAAGGAAGGGAGAGGGAAAAAGGGAAGGAGAGGAGAGAGATGAAGAGGAAGGAACAGAAAGGGAAGGAAAAGAAGGGGAAAGAGCATGGACAGGGAAGGAAGGGAAAGAAGAGAGGGCGTGAAGCAGCAAGGGAACGAAGGGAAGGAGAGAGGGAGCAAGGGGTGCTGGGAAGGAATGGAAGAAGGGTGTACAGTGTGTAATGATTAAATCAGACATATATATCATTTCTTGAGTTGAGAACACTGAAACTCCTTGCTAATGGATATTCTGTCAGCCAATTCTTTTGAACTTCAGTTCCCTCACTGTACTCTGGAATGTTAGAGTTATTCTTCCTATCCAACTGTACCCCTGCATTCATTAACCATCTTTTCCCTGTCCTTCCTTCTTCCTTCCCCTTTTACCCGCTTAGCTACTGATGGACCTCAGTGGACTCCACCTCTTGGCTCTCACATAGGAAGGTAGGTGTCTCTTCCACACACAGATTTCTCTCTTTGGCATCTAAGCCTGATGTAGGATAGATGGATTATCTGGTTTCTTTATGTCTAGATTGTATGGATTCATCAAATTTCAATAATGGTTTAACGTGTTCTCACTGGTGAGATAGAAAAGTATAGGTCTTTTTCATGTCATCATGTTAGACAAACTCAAGTTTCCTTATTTACATTTTAACTTAAATTAACATGTCCAATATTTTTAATTTTTACATGATGCATATTTACAACCATGTAACTGTGTGAGACTAGATATATTTAAGTTTCACTGTTACATCTTTTATAAATAGGTATATAATGTAATCCATAATACATAAAATATCTTTCAGATATTCCACAAAATATTATTCTTACTCTGTCCTTACCATGGAAACTTTAGACCTGGGTGTCCTTATTTAATTTTTTTCTGTGAAGAAAGCTGTCCAAAATTGTACCTGCCTTATTATCCTACTTTCTAATATTTACCACTATTTATTTGAATTAGTTTCCTAAGGATGTGAACCATGTCTTATTATACTTTAGTTTTTGCCAATGTCAGAGAGTGTTGAACATGATATATAAATAATTTTTACATGTACAGATTTGCAGAGTAGCACAACATCAACTAGATGCTCTCATGAGATAAATATTTCATAACCTAATACTTTAGCTAGTGCCTTCACTTGATCATGGCTTGTCAAAGTCAGTTGCCCTCTCTGTGTTCACTGCTAATTACTAAGAAGCCTCTTGCAGGAAGGAAGTATCTGCTAAAAGCTGTAATTACTAACATGTAATTACATATCACCCTCTAATGAGGTCAAATCAAGTTGGCACACAGATGCAGCTACCAAAATAACTGGGCAGATTTTGAGCACTGTGTTTAAGAACTTATCTAAAATCAGCTGCTATTCTGTAAGTTTTCAACACTTTTAGCATAAGTTCAGAGGTAAACATTCATTACTAGTTTGAAATACAAAATTATTCCTTTGTATTTCTCAGTTTGTGTGTGTGTGTGTGTGTGTGTGTGTGTGTGTGTGCCCACACTTGGAGCCTGAAGTCTAAGACACCGTCCTTCAGCCATTTCACTTAAGGCTAATGCTCTACCACTTGAGCCATAGCTCCCATTTCCAGTATTTTTGATGATTAATTGGGGATAACAAACCCATGGAATTTCTTGCCTCAATGGCTTCAAACCCCATAGATTCCTCCTCTCCCAAGTAACCTAAGCTGATCCAAAACTTGGTCAAAATAGAAGGATATAAAATTAACTCATAAAAATCAATAGCTTTTCTGTAGACAACCATGAGAAGAGCTAGGCTGAAATCAGGAAAGCAACTCTTTTTTTTTAATAGTCTCAAAAAAAAACCCTTAGGAATTAACCAAACAGGTGAAGAACCTCTAGGATGAAAACTTGAAAAACCTGAAAAAAGAAATTAAAGCAGATTTAAGGAATTAGAAAAACTCCAATGCTCCTGGATTGGGAGAATTAACATCATGAAAATGGCAATACTACCCAAAGCTATCTACAAATTCAATGCATTACCCATCAGCATCCCAAAAATATTCTTAATGAAACAGAAGAAACAATCCAAAAATTCGTATGGAATAATAGAAGACCTCAAATAGCAAAAACGAACCTTATCAGGAAAAGTAGTGCTGGAAGGATATCAATGCCAACTTCATGCTCTATTATAAAGTCATAGCTATAAAATCAGTTTGGTTGTGGCACATGAACAGGCCTGAGCACCAATGGAATAAAACTGAAGGCCCAGAAATGATCCCAAGACATATGGCCACCTAATCTTTGATAAGGGAGCCAAAATCATCAGATGGGAAAAAGCCTCTTCAACAAATGGTGCTGGCAGAACTGGCTACACACATATAGAAAACGGAAGTTAGATCCTTATGTATTACTCTGCACCAGAATCAACTCCAAGTCCATCGAAGACCCCGAGGCATAAGAGCAGATACCCTGAATACATTACAGCAAAGACCAGGGGAAACATCAGGGCTCCTTGGCACAGGTCAAAACTTCCTACATAAAGATCCAGAAACACAACAAGCCAAAAAAAAGCTGCATAAATGGGATTGCATTAAATTGCAGAGCTTCTGCAATAGCAAAGGACATAGCTAGCAAGATCAGTAGCAAGCTCATAGATTGGGAGAATGTCTTTCTTAGCCAATGACAGACAAGGGGCTAATATAAAAAATTTGCTTAGAGCTCAAAAAATTGCCCAATTACAAATCCTCAAAAAAACACCCCATTAATAGTGGGCTAAAGAATTAAAGAGAGATTTCTCTGGAGAGGAAGTGAGAATAGCCAGGGGATACATAAAAAAATATTCAACATCTGTCCATAAAAGAAATGCAAATCAAGGAAGTGACGCTATGGCTCAAGCGGTAGAGCGCTTGCCTTGAGCTTAAGAGCGCAGGGACAGTGTCTAGGCCCAGAGTTCAAGCCCCACGACCGACCAAAAAAAAAAAAATGCAAATCAAAAGTACATTGAGATTCCACCTCACTCCAGTTAGAATAGCCATTATCAAGAGAACTAATAACAGATGCTGGCAGGGAGGTGGCCAAAAGGAAACACTACTACACTGTTGGTGGGAATGTAACTGGTTAAACAACTCTGGGGAAAAAATCCAGATGCTAGCAACCTCACGGTTGGATAAAAACTTAAAATAGTTGAATTTTCTTGAAAAGATGTTTTGATATCCATGTTAACATGCAGCATTTTGAACAAGAGTCTAATAATGGAAACAACTTAATACCTACTTATAGAAAAGCAGATAAACAAAATGTTATATATACATAAAACCAAGTAGTGTTCATTCTTTTTGAAAAAAGTAAATCCTGTTACCTACTCCATTGTGTATGAACCTGGTGGACATTATTCTAAGTAAGCTAATCATAAAAGGCACATGCCTGATAATTTCATGTGTATGAGTAACTAAAACATTCAATTCTGTTTTATAAGAAAAAAAATGCTGATTTGTCACAAAACAAATTTGAAAAAAATGTATCTCAAGTTTTCCCTTTACCCAGCAAGTATGTTTTAAGCTGAATATAAGCGTTGTCTTTTACTCAGACTAAAAGATCAAAAATTTGTTCAGATCTTAATATCAAGACTAGTGCATTTATAATATCATTTTACAAGTTGGAAGATGAATAACAACAGGCACAACACAAATAAAAAAGCTTTAAGTTTACTATCAGAGAGTGTTACATCTAGGAGTTTCAGTATCTATCTTTAATTGTTAAAAAGTATAAATTCATCATTTAAAAACCTTCAGTGACTTCTCAAACACCTGATGGCATTGCATAATGTTTCTTAGGTATTAGTGTAGAAATTCTGAAGAGAAGAAAATCCCAGCCATGTTAGCATTCTTATTGGATTTCTTGTTCAACTTTTACCTGAAATTCTAAACATGATTACTGTTGGGAGGCCCTCAAAACTTTCTTCCTGGGTGAGTGTCAGATTATAAAAAAGGAAGAAACAAGCACACAGCTAGGCACCAATGGCCCATGCATGGGATACTAGCTGGCTGCTCGGAAGGCTGAGATCTCAGGATTGTGGTGCAAACCCAGACAGGAAAGTCTGTGAGACTCTAATCTCCAAGTGACCACTACAGAAGCCAGAAGTGTAACTGTGGCTCAACTGGTAGAGAGCTAGTCTTGAGCCTAAAAGTCAGGGAGCGGCGAGGCCCTGAGTTCAAACCCCAGGACAGGCACAGAAAACAGACACACAAAGAATAAAAGAAAATAAAAACTCAGATACATACTCAAAACAGTGCCAAACACCAGTGGAGACTTCCTCCATCGCTCTCCTGTCTTCCTCCCTCTGCCTCCGTCCTACAGCTGTATGCTGCCAGCTGCCTTTCCCTGGGAAATCAGGGCTCAGCTCTGTCCTCCTCCGCTGGTGTGGCCTGGGATTCGCTGGTCCCCTTCCAGGATTCAGCTGCAGGCTGAGTGGTCAAGTGCAAAGAGCTGAAATCTTCCTGCTGTTTTTACTTGGACATGAATACTTAATGACACATTTAGGAAATACAAGCTGAAATTGCTTACAGTTAAAGTGCCTTGAGCTTACATTTAGTCTCCCACAGAGAAGACACATGATCTTGTGTATATGTATTTTCGTTCTAATAGTTGTGTGTGCGAAACACACATGAGTCAACAACAGAAACGTAACTGGGCGTAGAGAATCACACAGCAGGGCAGCTCCTCCCAACCCTCGGACTCCCAGGTTAACCTCATCGAGGAGAGTTGTGGGTAGACAGCTCAGAACCAGTGACAATGACAGCTCTCCACTGAGTAAGTTGTAAGCTAATTGGCATATGATTCATCTTCTTACATAGGGAAAATGAATTAAATTACCACACATCACTTGGCTGAAAGAGAAGAAGGTCCTGCTCGGTCATAATTTCTTATTTAAATGAGTACTTAGCCACTTCTGTGGAATTTTACTTTTTATTAGTTTAAGAATTTTTGACTCTTGAAGTAATTGGACAAAGGAAAGTTTATGTTTATAATCCATTTTGATCAGTTTCATCCCCTTCAACAGAAAAGAAGGAGAAAGAAAGAAAAGGAAGAAAGGAAGGAAGGGAAAGAAAGAAGGAAAGAAAAGAAAGAAAAACGTGAAAAGGAAAGGAAATAAAAAAGATTACTCAGGAAAAAGGAAACAAAGAAAAATTGTGCTGAGACAGAAGGTAGGCATTTAGTTCCTGGGTCTCAGTTAAAAAATTATACGTATTTTAATACTCTATGTTCTTACACATAAAATTGTGTAAGATGGACTAAAATGAGGAGATTGTTGCAAAAAAGTGATAATTCAAATTGTTTTTAGATAAAGTACAGAATGTTTCTAATTTTTAAATTTTAACTGTATTGCACATCTAAATATGTTTTTAAAATGTCACTTTTTAAAAATTTATAGCTGCTAAATAATTCTAACAGTTATGTGACAGGAACTTTTTAACTATATATATGTATATTTACATATATATGTGTATATATTTATAAATATAAATATATACACATATATATTTATATTTACATATATATTTACATATATAGTTAAAAAGTTCCTGTCACATAACTGTTATATGTATATATATATACATATACATATATATATATATATATATATATATATGCAAACACACAAAACATACTCAGGCACTATTCATAGTGACACAAATATACACATACATATATCTGAACATAAATGTATATGTGTAACTAAGAATTGTTTTAGAATCTAGAGACTATATGAATAAATATATGGGCATATTTTACTGAGAGTACCTATATATATTTATATGTATATTTGTATGTATGGTATATAGAAAACTTATCTGTAGATGTTGATATTCTTAGAGTTTTTAATCTATGTGTCTATGAATCTATAGATGTTATCTATGTGTCAATCCACTAGGAAAGACAATTCCACAACTCCAAATACTGTTTTTGTCTATAACTCATGGGAAAGAAATAGCCTGGGAAAATTCTGGGAAGTGGCTTAGGATGTCAAAGCCATTATGTGTTAGATGTATAAATAAGGTGCTAAAAACAGGATCTTAGCTACCTTGAAGTGCTGTCACACATTATTAAACTTTTGAGATATCTGAGCCACCCAGAGAGCTGGATTTTGCTATGTAACAAATCTTAGTGATTTCATATTTCTTCGAATTCTTCATTAGCTTGAGCTAAGAAAAAACAAGAACCTTCAACTATTTTATGTGACAATGTAGATAAGAGTGTTACTGTCAAAGCTGATGTCAGCATTAATGAATGTTAACTCTTGTTACTGCAGCTGGCTCTGTTAACATTTATCTCTGATGATATTAAATTACAACCTAAAGTATTTTGCTAGGAGCATAGCCCATTGGAAGTCCCTGAAAAGCTCACTAAAGAGCGTCTACTCTGAACTATATGGAACAATTTTCCTTCCAAGTCTAGATGGTTCTATAGGGACACAATCATCTTTCTCTTCCTATGCTACTAATGGTCTAAACACCAGTGATTTTGTGTGAAAAACTGCCATAATCCACCAAGTGCTCTTCCATTTACAAGTTCTATGGAGATATTTAGTCAACTGTCAGTCAATTCAACCAGTCAACCAGTCCTGCATTCAACAGTGGCCTAGAAGTCCCACACTATGGCGGCTGGCTGCCAGGGCAACATTCTGACTACCAAGACCCTTCTTCTCACAAGTTAAACATGGTGGGATGGTCTATTTAGAATGGAAAGGCATACTCTCCTGCTTCCTAACCTACTCTTCCAGATTTCCTTACTGATGAAGTTTAAAGCGTAAGGACTTTGGTGTTTATCTGTAATCCTGGCTACTCAGCATGCTGAATGTGGTTCAAGGGCAGCAGGGGCAGAAGTTTCTGAGATCCAATTTCAAAAACAACCAGCAAAGAAAGAGGGCTAGAAGTATGACTAAAGTGTTAGAGCACTTGAGTAACACTCACAAGGCCTTGAGTCCAAATCCCAGTAGTGGAAAACAAAAGCAACCTCAAACAAGAGACAAAACATACACTTGCAGTTCTTATAAAAAAAAAAGTGATCTGGAAAAAAAAATGTGAAAATCCTTATATTTAGAGAAAATAGTTCCATTTGATGTGAAAAGACAATAGCACTATGCAAAATGCAGGAGTTCCTGTGCCATGGAGTCAATTATTAAGTAAGTTTATTTTTCATGTTCCAAATTTCTATTATAAGATAAATCTCTGATCAAAAAGTGACAAATAGAAATGAGATATTATAAACCCTCTCAAAAATATTCCTAAGTTGATAAGCCCAGAAAAAAATGTGACAGATGTTGAGACTACTTATGTGAGCATTCAGAACACCAGTGACGTATGTGTGCGTGAGAACTCTATTATCTTGTCATGAATCAAAGCCTGCGAGAGGCTTGGGAAGATTTAATCTCTTGTGTGGGAAGAAAAACAATGGTGTTGGGTTTTTTTTATGTGAAATCAGTGAAGAAGACATCAATGAATCAATTTTATATGTAAGTGTAATTTTCACTAGGAAAATGGTAAGACAAAGATGGATTTTTTTTAATGATGAAAACTGAAAGACACAAGGTATAAAATATACAAGGAAACCCAAGTAAAAATCCTCGATTCTGAGTCTGCGGAGTCAGAACAGAGAGAGACAAGATTCCCTGTACAGCAGACTGGAAATAGGTAGCAACAGGATTATTTTAAGTCTACAAACAGTTACTTAATTTTTGGACCAATTGGCGTATGTTTTACCAATGAGGTAAAATAAAAACCAAAAATGTCCTTCCACGTTGGGTTTGTAGCTAAGCAAGTACTTGATAAAACCTCTTAATGTACAAGGCTTTTTAGAGATTCTTCATTTCTCACTCAATACATGCCATAACATCTAAGTTTTGATCTTGGTGAATATTTCATTTCACATGAATTATGTACAATTTTTAGGGATCTAAAATGAATTAGATAGCATAGATGACATTTTACATAATATAAGGGATCTCTCATGGAAGAGCAAATACAATTTTAGAACACTTAACTGAATCTACAATATGCTAAAGAATCACAAAACCTATATTATTAATCTCTTATTGAAACACTCAACAAATAAAAAATAGAAGCTATTTACATTTCTTATCTCACATAAAATTGGGAATGCACATTTTATAAGAAAACAGCTTTTGTTATTGTTATAAAAATGTCTAAAATCTCATTACTACTCACAAATGGATTTAATGAGTATGAAAGTCTTGCTACTAGCTAGACACCCAACATGAATTATGTACTCTCCTCTCCTTTTATGATTTTAATTTACACAGAAAACTTGAAACAGACAACCTATTTTGTGGTATTTTGTGATGATTTAACTGAAAATGACCCTCATGGAATTAATGCATTGCATAACTTTATTATTATTGTTATTGTTAGTGTCGGGAGGTGTTATTGTGTTAATCATGAGGATTGAACAGCGCGGTGCTGTCCCTGAGTTCTTTTGCCCAAGTCTAGCACTCTACCACTTGAGCTCTACCACTTCTGGCTTATTGGTGGTTAATTGGAGATAAGAGTTTCAGAGACTCCTTGCTGCAGCTGGCTTCAAAATGCAATACTTGGATCTCACCTCCTGAGTAGCTAGGATTATAGTTGTGAGCCACTGGAACCAGCTAATGTTATTATGGATGTGTAGTATACTAATACAAAAGCTCAGACTTCCATCTAGTATCAAATGCCATCAAACTTAGTATGCTGTGGTATATGTAATACAGCGATCTTTTAGCCTCATTGTCATCAGAGTTCTGGTGCACCAAATTATAACAATATTTATACTGATGAAGAAGTTACTATATTGCTTGTAAACATACATCCCAAGAATAAAACCTGTGAGAGGCTTGGGAAGATTTACTTTCTTGTGTGGGAAGACAATGTATGTAATAAGGATTCCTCATTCAAAATTAAATTCTAGTATTAATAATTTACAACAAATGTTACTTTATGCAATTTAATAAAAACTTTCAAACAAAACATGCAAGCTCTGACATATTTTCTAACTTAGAATCATAGTCATTCAATAAACACATTTGTTCTTCTTTCTAGCTGTGGTATTTTTTTCCAGTGCCAATTTGCTTTCCCAGCTGAGATGCATCTCTAGCCCAATTTATGCTGTTTATTTTGGAAATGGAGTCTCTTTGGGCATTTCTGTTGATAGTGAACCAAAATCCTCTTGATCGTGGCTTCCTGAGAGCACCATTACCTTCGATGCTACCTTTCATCTAAAAGCATAAGCTTCTCTTCAGAACCCAGGAGCAGTCCAAGCATGTATCTATTAGTGCCACACACTTTTGCACTGTTTATAATCTTTTCCTGGTTTAGGATATCATGATATCCTGCACAGTTGGTATTCATTTCAGAGGGAATATTTGTTATCTACTAAAAGTTGAGCCCCAACAGTTTTTTTGATGGCAAAATCCAGTTTTAATTCTATGTCCACCTCTTATATCATGAAATCTAAGGAAAGATGACATCTCTTTTGGCCCAGAGAAAACCAAGGATTATAACTAATCACTGGAAGTTCCTCTCTATTTCCAGTAATGGATTTAGTCATGGGGGTTAGACATAAATCAAAAGCCAGGAGGAAAGGATTAAGCCGTAAAAAGACACGAGAAAGACTTGACTGAACTCCGTGAAAGATTTTTGATCATGAAGGCGTTTGCCAGAGACACTAAAAATAGGAAAAGAATCTGTTTTCTCCCTTAAGTTATTTGGGTGCTGAAGTCATTTCTATGCTAGGAATGTCTTTTGGGTGTGACAAATTACTGATTGACTTTACGTTAATTCTAAGTTATTGGAGTTTTCTGGTACTTGAAGTTTAAAGTACCTAAAGGACATAGGTTTTTCGATTGTACTGAGTCATCAAATGGATTAAAAAATAATAAACTTTGGATTGTTTTATAGAATATAGGTTTTCCATTGTAGCAAATCATCAAATACATTTAAAAAATAATAAACTTTGGATTTCATTATGTAGTATGAACATGAATGTTCAGCAGAAATATCTGTTCATTCAAGGAGTTCATTATAGGATTATTGAAATAGCAGCTGTAATATGAACTTCTAATAATCAAGTTCTAACAAGTGGAGTATATTATAAAGAGAATCTGAAAAGTCTCCTTCTAAGTCTTTAGCCCTCTTATTAACTGGGTTGTTGTTTTTTAGAAGATTTGGTTTTGGGGGGCTTAATATTTTGAGCTATAAGTATATTTTAGATATGAGACCCTTGTCTGATGCATAGCTAATGAAGATCTTTTCCCATTCCTTGGGCTTTCTGTTTTTCTTACTGGCTATGTCTTTGGTCATGCAGAAATTCTTCAGTTTGATGCAATGCCATGTATCAATTTTTCATTTGTTGTGCTTCTGAAGCTTAAGAAGTTTGACCCATGCCAAAGAACCCTACTGTTTGCCTTCGCCCTCCCTGTAATATTTTCAATTAATCTGGTCCAACATTGAGGTCTTGGATCCATTTGGAATTGATTCTGGTGCAGGATGATATATAAGGCTCTAGCTTCAGTTTTCTTGTAATCCAATTTTATTATAGGATCCACATACTATCACCTGAGTTAACTATTAATTTGGAAATGAACACATGAGGAAAAATGTGTCCAAAACAACAATTACTGAGGTATAGATAGATAGTTCAAAGTCCAAGTTTTGACCCACTATGGAGATGTGGGAGACCAGACCTTATTGCTGTTTGGCCTTAGGTTTGTCATTCATGACGTGAGTGGATGAATTAGATAATTTTATCATCAAATCTTAACATACAGTTTCTAAGATTTCAAGTCTCCAGTTTTCACATAAAGTGTTTCTAAGATTTCAAGTCTCCAGTTTTCACATAAAGTGTTGATTCTGATGTGCAAATATTATGAAAGTAAGGCTATAAATTTATATTTAATATTTATTACTTATATCAAGGGAAAATTCAGCTCTCCTGTGTCTCTGAAAACCTTTCTAGATTCATCAGAATGTTGTTTTCTTCTAATCTATTAATGGAAAATTTTAAGCCTGGAGTAGATGCCAATTATAAACACATTTATGTCACATTTATGTAACTGGGTTATAAAATATACTTTCAAGGGTCTGAAATATATTTGACAGAAGAGTGAGATCAAGAAATGTTTTTCTCTCACTCTCTGGTGTATCCATCAATACAGTGTGTTCCAGTTTCATGCTTCTTGTCACAGATTGCGGAAGCTCCTCCTTCTTGAGGACTGAATAATATCCTGCTCTGTGTGTGTGTGTGTGCGCGCGCTTTACGCATTCATCTGTCCACAAACATAGGTTGCTCCTACATCTTGACTAATGGCGCAATGACTAGGTATTGGCAATATGATACTGAGGTGAGGTTGCTTTTATTTCCTTTGGATATAAATCCAGGAGAGGGATGCTATATTTCCTTTTGTTGGAATCTCTATACTATTTCTCAGGATGGCATTCTTTCTCTCTCTGTCTCTCTCTCCCCCTCCCTCCCTCCCTTCCTTTTACGTTTCTTTCTCTTTCCTTTCTTCCAATCTCTCTGTATGTCTCTGCCTCCCTCCCTTCCTCCCTCCCTTTCCTTCCCTCTCTTCCTCCCTCTTTCCTTTCCTCACTTCCTTCCTTCTTCCCTTCCTTCCTCTGTTTTCCCTTTGGTGATACTATGGTATGATTCGGAGCCTTTCACTTTCTCAGCATGGCTTACTTACATTCTACCACTTGAGCAATGCCAGATTTTTGCTGGTTAATTGGAGATGGAGTCTCCCAGACATTGTTCTAGGCTGGCATCAAATCATAATCTTCCTGTTCTCAGCCTCTTGATTAATTAGGATTATAGGCATGCATTATTGGTGCCTGGTACCTCTGGTACCTAATTGGGGGATATCTTTTCTTTGTACCCTCACCAGTACTTGCTAGCTGAGTTGTTTACAATAGTATCCCAACAGATATGAAGAGTTGTTTCACTGAAGTGTTTGTACTCTGGTAGTGACTTAGGAGAAATAACTGATATTGACCATCTTTTCCTATATTTTTGACCATTCATGTGTCTTGTTTAGGAAAAAACTAAGATCATTTGTCCATTTTAAAACTGGGTTATTTGTGTGTTAGGGTAGGGAGGTCTCTTGATTTTGCTTTTCCAACTATAGTACACTTGCACAGTAACTCCTATCACATATACGGTCTAATTCACAGCTTCAGACCATGGCCAACCACGTCCAATCCAAGAGATATGTATCTACCTGCTTGTTCAGACCAGATATACACTGTGACTTCCATTAATAATAAAGTATCATACTGATTCTTAAAAATGCTACCATCTATTTGAAAAAAATCATCTTGAAAATATGCTGTAGATGTAAGTGAAATTTTTAAGCCTTCCTTCCAAAGCATGAATAAGGACTACATTGGCAAGACCATATTATTTGAAGGATTATGTCTGAAGGGACCTACAATTCAGGGTTCATGATCATGGGAGAAATGTTATCTTTAATGCAAGACACCTGCAATAAATATTAATTCATACTGTTTCTAGAGGTCCAATCATTTTTAAATGGATATTCTCATATGTGACAATTTGTAATAGACCATTATAAATTTAAAAACACACTATCACCAAAAATGTCACTCTCATTGAGTCCCTTTCTGGTTATGATATACCATATTAAAGTCAAAAGGTCACTGGAGTTTTCATATTAATAAAAATTATTCAGTTTTGGCTTATTTTTCTAAGAAGAAGGTCATCATATATAAGGTTATATAAAGACTTTTAAAACAGCATACCTAGCAGGGTGCTGGTCACTCACCTGTAATTGTGATTACTCAGGAGCTGAAATCTGAGGATTTGAGGTTCAAAGCCAGCCCAGGCAGGAAGTCCATGAGACTCTTATCTGCAATAAACTATTCAAAAAAATGCCAGAAGTGGTGTGATAAACTGTATAGAACTCTAGGCATTCAAACACATTGAAACCAAAGGAGGATAGTCTTAGGATAGGAAAACAAAGGTACAATGTCTATGTGCCTCTGGTCAAATAAAGCAGTATTTATAGAGCTGAACTCCAGGGTTTTTGTTTGTTCTGTTTCTGTCTTGTTTATCTGTCTTGGGAGGGTAAGGGGTCACTGAAAGGGAGGGACAAAGGGTGCACAAATGCAGTCTTAGTGCTGAGCAGACACTATGTTGAAAATGAAGTGTGCAACTTGTGGGTGGGGACAGGAGGGAAAACCTGGGAGGTGACATTGTCCAAAAAGAAACGTATTCATAACCTGACTTATGAAACTGTACATCGCTGTACATCGCTTTCATAATAATAATGCAATGTTTTTAAAGCCAGGAGTAGAGCTGTGGCTCAAATGGTAGAGCACTGGACATGAGCAAAGAAGTTCAGGGACATAGCACTTACGCACTGCATTCAAGCCCCAGGACTGGCACACACACAATAAAAGAACCTAACAAAGAGTTGGCCATTTGGGGTAATTGTTACAGGAGTAAGATCATTTCTTGTTGAGCATTGTAACCAGTGCTTTATGACCAATTTAAACTACGCATGCTTGATAATGCCCAGGCACCTGCTTGCATATTTCCACTTCCTTGTGGATTCTGAAAGAGACAGGCTTTGTACAAACCATAGCCGTCTTCTTCATGGTGTTGGCGTTGACTGTACTGAATAAGCTCTCCCCTCCCTCCTAAAGTTGCACCTGTCTCCTCTATACATTTCCCTTTTATTTTCTCGGTAATGTTTCACTTTGCCTGATTCAAGTTTACTAGAACATTGGAATATTCAAGAGAAGATATTTTGAGATTTTTATGTTAGATATTCAATGAAAATAATTTCCTGACAATTAAAATCCAACCAGGAGCTCATTATAGCTGTTATAAAGGAAATAATGGGAGAAAAGCAAGTAATCACCATGCTATTGCAAACCCAAGGAAAGAATGAACAGCCACCTCTAAAGCATTTGACTGAAATTTTCTTAGCTTTTGAAAAAACTCATTGACTACATTTTGTATATAGTAAATGAATAAATAAATACACTGAACAGTGACCATCCCTGTTGCTATATGCAAGAGATTTTGCTGGGTGTCTCACAAACAGTAGAAAATTAGAAATCCTCACTTTATATGCTAAAAGTAGGCATTATTAAAAGTTAAGAATGACAAGGGGTCAGTCACACATCCTGTACTCCTTATTACTCTGGAGGAAAGACCTGGAAAATCTCATTTGGGAGCCAGTTCAGACAGAAAATGCCCTTGACTCCAACTCCCAACTTAGTAGAAAACCAACAAGTAAACAAAGATGGCTGCCGTACTTCCTAATTGTAGCATTTTCCCTACCAGCACCTTGGTACTGAAACCATCCTGCCTCTGTTCCAAGAGGAAAATTCCAGTTTTCTTCCTTATTGAAATAATCCTAAATATATCTTCCTTGCCTATGTCAACTGTCTAGAACAACTTTTTTGATGAGAGTTCTCTTAAAAACTGCTAACTCAAGTGTACATGGGAAATAATAAATACTGCCTAGATGGTATTTTGCTAAATATTATTTTTTTTGCTAATTCCATCTCTTTGAAGCCACAGAAATTATCTCTCATAATTCCAAGCACTCCTATGGATTTAGGTATTATGTTAGGATTCAGCATATTAGAAAATAAGCCTTTATGTTTAGGTTGGCTTTTTTGTGTTTTTTTTTTGTAATTTGCATTTTGTGGGTAAATAGAAGTAAGAACACAACAACATATTTCACCTCTAGCATCTACTGAGCTGGCTTGAGCCTGTGCATATGAATTCCAGTAAGAGTGATTGGGGCTACACAGCTTATCAAGGACAGAGTCTCTTGCCTAAAGCACACAAGCACCAACAGAATCTCAAGCAGAGAATTCAGACCTCGTATCTCCAAAGCCAAATTTCAAATTTCCTTCTTATGAACTGATAAAATCCTGAAGCAAGAATATCTAAAAGTCATCACACCAGGAGACATATTCAGTGAGGATCAAATGAAAAATCTTACAGTCCATTTTTGACTAAATGTTCTCTGAAATTAAACCAACCCTTCTGAGTACCCTCTAGGAACAAAAGAACAAAATATGTCATTGTCATTTCCAGTCTTATGAATATAGAAATTGTCTCTTCCCTTTATATTCTTGACTTGGATCACCTGCAAGACCATTGAAGTCATTTTTATACCCATTTTAATTAACTATATTTCTCCAAGCTCTGTGGCATGATTGTTGAAGAAGAATGATGAGAAGATAAATGTTGAATATTTAAAAAGCTTTATTTTAGGTGAATTTTTCTATCATGCAACAAAAATAAGTGAAATACTCTGATCTCTTGAAATACTTGACATTTTTTCAAGCCAAGATGCATTATAACTTATTTTCTATTCAAATCATCCTATGGCAGGCCCTATTTCAAGTTTTACTAGTTGGTGATACTTTTTTAAAATAATATAAAATAGGCATGTAACTCAGTCGTGGGGTGCTTATCACATGTGAACAAGGTCCTGGGGTTCTAGCCTCAACCTTACAGTAAGAAGTAAGCAAGGATGATAACCACAAGGCCAAAGAGTGCACTGTGCCGTGCTTACAGTGCCATTATGATTATACGGAATTTAAATCCTTTTAATGATCATTGCGCTACTATGTGTACATCCTGAATGTCAAAATAGAACCTTTATTGCCTCTGCCACTGATCATTTATGTAAGTGTGGAGATGATATGCTGGTAAGTTTGAAGCTGATTTTAAGAAACATAGCTAGTAGATAACACTATTTGAAGATTCTCTTTAAATTATGAGTTTCTTGAACACTGAAAAATGATTTTGGTATTTAACAATGAAAATTTAAAAGATGAACACCTACTCAAAGTTTTTCAAAGCAAAGTGGAACAAACCAAGATATCGGTTTAGTATATGTAATTAACATAATTTAAATTAAGTCCAACTTGAGGAAGATCACAAAGACTATACATACCTAACAATATCATAATGTTGTGTTGGATACTTAACTATAGCATCAACAAATCTCTATAAAACCTATTAGTGAATTATTTTCATGTAGTTAAAAAATACTCTATTATCAGTTCACAATCACAGATACCTAAGTTGCCCAGATATCTAAATACTATTCTTATAATCCACACAACTCAACGTTAGCTCTTTATAGCCATTTAATATTAAATTTTATTTTATTAAATTTTACTTCTCTCTCTCTCTGAGCACGAAGTTAGAATATAATGGCCATTATAGCTATCTAATATTTTGTAAGGGAGCCAAAAACACAGATTGGGAGAAAGACAGCCTCTTCAACAAATGGTGCAGGCAGAAAACTGAAGCTAGATCCTTACATATCACCTTGCACCAGAATCAATTCAAAATTGATCAAAGACATCAATGTAAGGCCAGATACCATGAAAATATTACAGGATGATGTAGGTTAAACACTCCTTGGTAAAGGTCAAAACCTCCTAAGTAATAACAGAATAACAACAAATCAAAGAAAGACTGGACAAATGGGACTGCATCAAACCTAAAAGTTTCTGCATGGCAAAAGACAGAGAAAACAAGATAATCAGAAAGTCCACAGAATAGCAGGGATTTTTACCTAGCTATGCAACAGACAAGGGCCTCATATCCAAACTATACTTGGAGTTCAAAAAATTAACACCCCCCCAAAAATACTAATCCCCAAAGAAACAACAGCCCAATTTAATAAATGGGCTAGTGACTTAGAGACTTCTCCAAGAAAGATGAATGGCTAATAGACACAAGCAGAAATGTTGGCCTTGTCTGGTAATAAAGGAAATGTAAGCCCAAGCCACACTGGGGTTCAACTTCACCACCGTTAATTTGTTTGCATGAATGTAAACTTCTTCAACCACTCTGCAAAGCACTATGGAGATTCCTCAAAAAACTAAACATGGGGCTATCACATGACCTAGCAATCCCAGTCCTGGCCATTTATCTAATAGAATACAAACAAGTCCACACTAAAGCTACCAGCACTATCATGTTCACTGAAGCATTATTAACTTTAGCCAAGATATGGAATAAGCTCAGATGCTCCTTGGTGGACAGATAGATCAAGAAAATGTGGCATAGATACACAATGCCATTCTACTAACCCATCACAAAGAATGGTACTGTTAATATTCGGAAGGAAATGGAAAGACGTTATCATAAATGGAAGTTATCATAAATGAAGTTAGCTAGACCCAAAGACACATAGGGTACATAGGTTTTCTCATTCGTCGTAGTTAGAATGTGCCTATAAATCTAAATTATACTGAGATATGATCAATTCAAACACAACAGGATCAAAGGAGAATATTCTTAGGATGGGAACACAAAGGTGCAATACCTATGTGCACATGATCATATACTGAAACAAGGATACAGGATGACCCAATGTAACAGTGAGATGTACAAGAAACTATGTAGAAAACAAACTTCACAGCTTGGGGGCAGGGAGTTGGGGAGGCGGGGAGGGAAGGGATGGTCGGAGAAAAACAAAGGAGGAGGTAACAATGCTTGACAGGAAATGGACTCATGACCTTGCTCGTGTAACTAACCCTTCTGCACAGTATCTTTACAATAAAAACATTTTTTAAGCACTGAAATGAACTCCAGGAAAATGTAAACAAGGTGTTTTTCTTTGATTTTTTTGTTTTCTTTTGTTTAGTCATTTATGTGTCCTTGTGAGGGAAGGGGTACACAGAAGTGGAGGGACACAGGGTGGACACATGCAGCAGTGGTACTCACTGGACACAATGTTGAAAATGAACTGTCAACTTGTGGGTGGGCACAGGAGGGAAAACTAAGATAAAATGAGGGAGGGGAGTGACACTGTCCAAAAACAAATGTCCTCTTTACCTGATTTATGTAAGCGTAACCCCTGTGTATAACTCCTTTATAATAGCAATAGAAATGCAAATGCATAAAAGGGAAAAAACAGAATATGAGCATCATACTCCCCAGATGAAATGAACTGAGTTCAGCTCTACTTTAGTAACTGTGCATAAATAATGCAAGCTTTAGCAACCAGTAATTTAGAAATGTAGATTCTTAAGTCATTCTTGTCTGTTACATAAAACTGACGCAGATTTCCTTACGTACTGATTTCATGCTATTGCAAATCATGTATACTAACATTTTATGTTGTTTGTTTGTTATTTAAAACATAATTGTGTAATATACAGATGTAATCTGTACAGAGAGCTATTTAATGATTCTCAGTTTTGGTGACATACTAGAATCATTTGGGTAATTTTAACTGTATTGACGACTGAACCCAAAAGGCAGTTTCTTATGTGAGAAAACAAAGAAATAAGGCTCATGAGTTCTGAAATATTCCTCAATACACTGGTAATTTGCTGTCTCTAAAACAAGATAGACAGATGAAGGGACAGGGAAATCAAAATTCACAAATATTAAAAGAGCAACACATAGGCATTAGAACCAGGAAAAAAACTAGATAACACAAACACACAAATAAAAGGAAAACAATTGCAATCTCCCATTACCTCATTTTAGAATGATAGAGATCAAATGGTTATCTGCTGCTTTTCAACATCTCAAAGGAGAAAGCATACACAAAGTTTTCATGAGTAAGGAAAGAGACTATTTCTAAAATTTTATTTTGTTTTCCCTGGGTTTTTCTTAGTCTTAGATCAGAGCTCCGTGTTTTATTGCACTTAGATGATTGTGCAATGATTAGCAGTTGCTAGACATGAGTTCATCAACCTCTCTCCTTCCCCTTGGAAGACTGAAAACAGGAGCCAACATTTTGAGTCTTTGTTCCCATTGTCTGTGGGAAGCAGAACATGTTTCTGCTTTTCTTTCCATTTCTCATGACGTTGTTTTACTATACTAACGTAATAATTTCTAGCTGGTGAGACAGCTTCATACTATTTTCATGTGTGAATCTCAGTTACCTGTGATTTTGTAGGGGTGCGAGTAAATGCAGGGAATCTTTCCACACCTCATCCCCTCTGTCACAACATTTCTACTATAAGATGCTAAGAATACTTAGAACATATGTTTTCAGATTTACTTATCTTTTAAAACCTTGCATGCGTGGGGGGGGGGGGGAGTGTGTATGTGCACGCGCGCGAGTATGTGTGTGCCTACCAGTACTGGTGCTTGATCTTGCTCTTGCTTTGCTTTTTTTCTCAGACCCGATGGTCTTACCACTTGAGCCAGATCTCCAGCACAGCATTCTTGCTGGTTGACTGGAAATAAGAGTCTCTCAAATTTTTCTTTCTGGGCTGGATTTGAACTGACTTCCTCAGATCTCAACCATATTGTCTTTTTAACAATCATTCCACACTTGTATAGCAATTCTAAACCAAGACCTAACCACTAGGCCACTAGGATAGTCCTAGCAGAGGATCGCAATAGCTCAAAAGCTATGTACATATGATCATAGAAGATGGTGCTAAGTGAAATGAACTCCAAGATATGGAAACAAGAGGTTTTTCATTATTGTTATTTTTAATGTACTATGTGAAATGCTCTCTTTTCTCTTTGGTTGTTCTGTACTTGATTTTGGTACCTGGGGTATTGTACATATATTTATCTGAATTGGGGAAGGGAAGGGGAACAACAAAATGGTGAGACAAAGGACAAGGGGGAACCACAGTGGTGTGGGAGATCGAGGGAGGAGGAAAAATGGGAGAAAACCAAGGAGGGGGCAATGTTTGACAAGAAATGTACTTGCTACCTTAGGTATGTAACAGTAACCCCTCTGTACATGACCTTGACAATAAAATTAAAAAGGAAATTCTAAAACATAAGGTCTTTTAGATACTGGGGCAGAAAAGAAGACTTGTCAGTTTCCTGTGTTTAGTAGAAATTCTGCACTCTCCATTACTGTCTACTCTTCAGACCCAAGATTGGACAGGAATTCTCCTCAAAGCATGATCTAATTAGAATTTAGAAGCATACTAATTCTTTTCCACTAGCTTCAAGAATTTGTTTCCCACACCCTATTATGAACAAACTTTTTATACAGAGATTAGAAAACTAAGAGCCTCTGTTCTCTTAAAGGCTTTCCTATTACCTTTGATTTTCAATTTTGACAGGAGGAAAAGAAAAACATATACACACATTCAACATATACACACATTCTGTTTACCCAAGCTCACCTACATCACCAAGACTTAATTTATTTTGCAAAAGCTCCTAAAATATCTTGAGGTAGCACTATTATCAGGGGAAGGAAAGAAATGAAGGGAAATAAGAAAAAAACCAAAAATGAACAATAAGCGGAAGAAACATTTCCTGCTTCCTATACGTGAAATGAGAGTGAAAAATCAAAATGGTGGTCTTTGTAATAGGCGTTTACCCTTTCTGAGCTGTAGTATTGGTAGGCACTCTAGCAACCCCTCATCCTTATGAACAACGCTGATAAGGGGTGGGCTGTGGCCCAAAACATTGCCAGGGGGTGCTGTTTCTTATTAAAAACGAAAACAAAAAAAAAAAAAACATGGACATAGGCTTGCCTGAAACACAGAGCCAGTAGGAGAGTTTCAAGACTCTTTGGCCAGACATGCCCTCCAATTGTCTTTCCTACCCATGCTGAGTTCTCAGCTTTTCAGAGAAGAAGGTAGCTGCAGAGAGCTGATTATGTCTCCTTGTTTGTGTAACTTCACATCTAAAAGGAGAAGGTGATGGGAGGAAAGCCTGTTGCTCTGTTCAGTTTTTGCTTCCTGATTTTATTTAAAACATTTAGCCCTTTCAAGGTTTACTGTTTTTAATTTCCCAGTTGCTCTATCCATCTATCCAACCTCAATACTTTCTGACATATCAGGTGTCATCTACCTATTTTTCATAGGATTTGTTCAAATCAAATAATCATCAAATACTTGTGCCTACATGGATGATAAGAAATTTAGAATAAGCTTTCCTCAGTTTGTGGACTGGGAGATTTATGAAGACTAACCTTTGTAACTGAAAATAAATGTTACATTTTTTGAAATGTTAGCAATAAAATTCTTATGCATGGAACCACAAATGTAAAAATTATTCTCTTTCCTGTATTTATCTTCAAAGATTGCAATACATTAAATAAACACAACAGAAAGCACAACATGCCTGTAGTGCTTGGTCCTCACAAAGCTAAAATCTGAGGACGACGTCAGTCTAGGACAGGAAAGGCTGAGAATTATCTTTATCTCCAATTAAATACCAAAGAGCCTGAGGTAGAGTTGTGGCTCAAGTGCCAGCGTGCTAGTCTTGAGTGAAAAAGCCAAGGGACAGCACCAGTTCAAGCCCCAGTACTGACAGGAGAAAAAGAAGAAAGAAAAACAAATGTGAAAATAGAAAACAGTAAAGTGCTTTATGGCTAATTGTTCATCCTATGAATTCAGTCAGCTGAGACAGTGGCTTTATCCTCACTGCAGTGATTTCATTCAACATAACAGAAATAAAACCTGCATTCAGAAAAAACTATCACATGCAAAGCACTGTACAGGAAAGGAAACACGAGGCTTCAAATTTGCAAGTTTAGAAAATCAATTTGATGTAAATGTTGAGTAGAAGCATATGAAAAGGTTTAGAATTTTCATAAATGGAAGAAAGCCGACATAACTGTTTAGGTTTAAAAATACTATTAGTCTAATTCCATCTGCGAAGCATACTTTTATTTTTAACTTGATTCTGACCCTGAGGATACAGATTGGTATCACTACATCCACATTTGCACAGAAACTCTGCTAGAATTTAGGATAAGAAGAGTCTTGAATGTATTTAAGTCAGTGAATAAATATAAACCAAACTAGAAGTTTCAATTTTAAGGGAATATTTATATAGCATAATTGTCCTAGAAATCTCTCTTATCAGCTAAATTCATCCCTGGAAGGAAAAAAATCTACTTTTCACTAAAAGTAGATAAAGTGTTCAAAAATAAGAAAAAGAAAACCAAGTGAAACTCATATTTTAATCCAAATTGGAAACATACAAGTGTAACCAAACTTTTGTATATTAAGTGTATGCCATTTATACTATCATACTGTGTCTAGTTTAAAAATTCAGAAGTAGGGTTTGAATGATCTACCACTTGGTAGAGTGCCTGCTAAGGCACTCCAGCAAGGAACATTTTACTTTTTAATCCAAAATTTTAATTGCTTATTTCTTTACAAACATTTTCATTTAGTTACGTTTGCAAATTAACAAAATTTTGTATTTTTTGGAATATGGAGACATTGTGAAATGGTAAAGTGGAACTAATTCATGTGTTAGCTCATAGGATCACCATACTTTTGTCCCACCAATTTTTGTCTTAATGTTGTGTGTATACGCATGCACATCAGCCTTGGAGCTTGAACTTATGGTCTAAGCACTGTCTCTGAGTTTTTATATGTGGAGCTAGTGCTCTACTGTTTAAACTATAGCTCCTCCTCTGGCTTTTTGGTGGTTAACTGGTGATAAGAGTCTCAAAGACTTTTTTAAAAGGCTATTTAGAAGTTAGGTCAATATATTTTTAATTTTTAAATAAAATATTTATGGTAAAGGTAATGTGTAGAGGGGTTGCGTTACACAAGTACATTTCCTTTATAACAGTGTCACCCCTTCCTTCATTCTTTCCCAGTTTTTCCCCTCCGGCTTCCCTAACCCCTCCCCCTTCCCTGAGTTGTATTTTATTTTATTCTAAGTATAAGAATCAAAAGTGTGCAAGAGCACATGAAAGAATTGTCAGGAGTTGGCTTAATAGGCTGAAGCAATCTCTATAGCAGGTTGGATAGTCTGGGATGATATAAAGTTAGAGTAAGGCAAAGTCCACGGTGATACTCACTAGACGCTATGATGAAAATGAACTGTACAACTAGCGGGGGAGGGGAATCTGGAGGGGAAAACCTGGGAGAAAACGAGGGAAGAGGTGACATTGCTCAAAAAGAAATGCGTACATTACCCGACCTACGTAACTGTAGCCCCTCAGTACATCACCTTTACAATAAAAATAAAACAGTAAAATAAAAGTAGACTAGAAAGGGTTTGTGTTAGAACTTCCAGCCCAGAGGGAAGCATTTTAGTTAAAAGATGATCCTGAACCATCTCAATGTCTGCGTCGTGATTGAATGCTGAAAGGAAAACCTCTCTGTGGCTCCTAGACAAAAGGGCGTGCTCTGTCAAGGAGAGATCAGGTGAGCAGCAGGTGACAGATGCGACTGTCAGCAGGGGCAGGAAGCTGCCTCAGAGGAAGTGCGGGGCCTGACTTTATGAAGGAAGCTCTGCCAAAGTTGAGTTTTATAAACTCAACAAGAAATCCCGCTGAGAAATGAAAACAAGATGATCAGAAAACTTCCTCCCAAGTTGAACCAAGAAACTTTCAAGTGTTCATTCACCATGACTTGTGAAAGACAAAACTCCTGACAGGTGCCAGTGGCTGAAACCTGCTATCCTAGCTACTCAGAGGGCTGAGGATGAAGCTTCAAAGTCAGCCTGGGCAGGAAAGTCCGTGGATCTCTCATCTCCAATTAGCCATGGAAACGTTGGAAATGAAGCTGTGACTCAAGTGGTAAGAAATAAGCCTTGGGTGGAAACCTCAGGGACAGCATCTAGGCCTCATGTTCAAGCCCCAGGATTGGCCCAAACAGAACAGAACAAAACAAAAATAAACGCCAGAGCATCCTGTACTGCATTTTAAATAATAATATAGTCCTTCTGTTACAACTGTGAAGTTTAATTAGGAGGGAGAATACATACAAGCACTCAGATTTCATCTTAAAGAGTGACTCAGATTAGTAAAAATAATGCCCAATGGCATTCTGGTCTGTTATTGGCAGTATTCGTTGCATAAATTCCTGTGATTCTCTGTCTAAAGCCATGTCACTGAGACATATATTCAAATAGGCTATACTATACGCTTTGACTACAGCAAAGTTATAGTTTATGGTTTATCAAGTTTTTGTTTTCATATTATTCTTTTAACTATAAACATGAATATTCTTACTTTTTTGAAAGATCTTGATTTAATCTCTTATTTGAATAGATGTTGAAGTATAACCACCTAGAGGTAGATTTTATTTAGCCAGATAAATTATGATCTAACTGAATTTACTTGGATGCTATTATTACATGTTATCAGAAGCAATTAAAATGAAAACACTCTTGTCTGAAGAGTTTAATAAAGCATGCCTGTTGCAGTTACTCCAATTTCTATCATGCTAATTTTATGATTTGTTAACTCACAGAATGCATTAAGTCAGAAGCGAGATTTATATATGTACTAGAATTCGCAAAGAAATTCATTAACTTCAATTTATTGTTTTAACTACAAAGTCATGTAAATAAAATATCATTAAATATGAATAAAATATCATTAGCGTCAAACTATGCAAACACAAAAGAATCCAGCAGATTAGCAAGGAACAGGAATAATCTGGCCAAAAAAATCACAAATTTACAATGGTTTGTGCTTGTTCATGGTTTATTGTTAGCAATTAACCTGACTTTCAGTGAGTAATTGGGACCTGATTAGCAGTTGTTAGCAGGATAAACTCTTTAGAGAGGCAAAATCTTAGAAACCTGGACGGTAGTAGGATAGATCACGGTAGCAATGATGTAAGATATAAAATGTGTAAAGACATGTAATTTGGGGAACAAGTATATGGCAAAAACCTAGTAAAGACATAGATCAAATGAAGCAGGAAAATGAAAGCACTGTGTTTTCATTGTTACAATCACAACCTAAAACAATAGAGGTGAGGGGAGGGTAAGCAAGAACTCGGTAATATTTGTGATATATGCAGGTATATCAGGTAGAAGACTGGAGATTCTGTTCAGAAACTCTGAAGGCTGCAGACTGCTGAGCCCTGAAGTCACATATCTGTATTACCTCATTCATCCTCCATTCCAGTGTCAATGCCTAGAGGAGAACTGAGACTCCTACTCTTGCTGCCTTCGCAACTGGTTGGGAATTGGTTGTGCAATTGCAGCCACCTGTGGTGGACAGACTCCTTGCCCTTTGATTGATCAGATAGACCTAAACCTAGAGTTCTAGTAGACTGAAGACATTGTACTAATGCCTTCATTTTAAAGCAAGCCACAGACCTGCAAGTAACTTGATCAAGAACAATGAGGCAATGAGGAAACTGGTACAGAGCTAGGTTTTCTAGTTTCAAACTGCTACCTGCTGCATACAAATATTCTGTCTTTCGACAGCAGGGCTACAATATATTTTTTGCAATTTTAGATAGATGAATATGTATAAGAGATTTATGAATTTTTCAATATTTTAAGTTGTTGTACAAGTAGTAGCCATTCAACAAAGCCGTTTATGACAGTGCCTCTTGACCAATGCCACCCTGCCCTCATTTTTCTTACTTTTTATGTTATGTATTGAATTATTTTGCCATTTAACAAAGCTGTTTTGTATATAATATATAATATATATTTATATAACGATCCGTGTCACCCTTCAACATCTTCCCCTCCTTTGATCCACCCCTTCTTTTACTTTTCTCTTTATATAAAGCATTTTTCCTGCATTCTGCTCCCTTCCTATTCATTCCTCTACCCCTCTCCCCTTGTCCCCCACTTTGCAAGTACCCAATTCCTAGCATGTATTTTGTTGAGTTTTGATTTAGTCTTTCCAAAGAATTAAACTATTTGTGTTCTCCAGAGATTCTATTCTACTTCAGTTAATTTCTTTATACCCATTTGCATGTTGCCTATGTGTTTACTTGTAGATTAGAGGCACACTCTGTCTCCTGCAAATGAGGGAAACATGCAACCTGTATTTCTCTCGATTCAGCTTACTTCACATAGTATAATTTTTCCAGGTTTTTTTTTCATTTCCTTATAAATACACAATGGAATTCTACACATCCATCAGAAAGAATGGCATTGCTCCATTTGTTAGGAAATGGAAAGACTTGGAAAAAATTATATTAAGTGAAGCAAGCCAGACCCAAAGAAGCATAGGTCCCATGGTTTCCGTTATTTGAAATAACTAGTATATGTCTGAGACAAGCAGAAAAGGTCAGATAAGTTGATGTTAGGGAAATGAACCCCAAGATAAGGACTCAAATGCTTTTTCTTTCTTGTAATTGTTTCTAACATATTTATAAGATGATTTCTTTGTTGCTTTGTATGTCCCTTCCCCATGGTATAACCCGTTTTCACTATTTGATGTTGTTATAATTTGTGGCGGGGAAGGGAAAAATCAATTGTTTCAATAGGGATACAAGTGGACCCATTGCAACAATGAGATGTGTAAGATATTATGTCGAAGAATGAACTTTACAACTTTGGCTGGGGGGGGGGGGTGGAGGTGTGGAAATGGGATGGAATGGGAAGGGGAAACAAAGGAGGAGGCAACAATGCTTGATAAGAAATGTACTCATTACCTTGCCCATGTAATTGTAACCCCTCTGTGTGGTATTTTCACAATAAAAAAAATTAAAAAAACAAATGGTACTATCATTCTTTCTGATAGATAAGTAGAATTCTATTGTGTGTATACCACTCTTTAAAAAATTGTTATTGTAAAGGTGATGTATAGAGGGCATACAGTTACATAAGTCAGGTATTGAGTACATTTCTTACTGAAAAGTGTCACCTCTTCCCTCGTTTTCTCCCAGTTTTCCTCTGCTGGCACCCTTTCCCCACTCACAGGTTGTATAGTTCATTTTTAACACAGTGTCTAGTGAGTAGCAGAGCTGCAGTTATGCACCCATTGTCCTACAGCTTCACATGAACAGTCCCCAAAACAGATAAACCTATGTACAAGACAAAAGATACAGAAAACAAAAACAGCGACAAAGGAGAAAAAGTAAAAACAAAAGGCAAGATAAGAAAAAAAAACCCTCCTGTTTCCATTTCAATAAGCATCATTTTGTATTATCATATGTCACAGCTACTGAGCCTCCATGATACTAAGAATGCCTTCCACGGTGTGAATGTCTAGAGTCCGATATACCATGTTCTCGTTATCCATTCCTCCCTTGAGGGGCATCTGAGTTGAGTCCATATGTTGGCTATTATAAACAATGCTGCAATGATCATGGTTGTTTGGTGGCTTTAATATACCTTGTTTGTGCTCTGTTGGATAATTGCCCAGGAGTGAGATTGCTGGGTCATAGGGGAGCTCTGTTTAGATTTCGAGGAAGCTCCATACTGCTTTCCCTAGTAGTTGAATAAGTGACAGTCCCACAAACAGTGTAATAGAGTTCCTTTTTTAGCTGCATCCCCATCAGCTACTGTTATTGTTAATATTCTGGGTATTGGCCGTTTTAACCAAGGTGGTGATGTAAACTCTCTATTTTCTTTGGATTTGTATTTCCTTTATGACCAGAGATGTTGAACATTTCTGCATTTGGCCATTTTTACTTCTGACAAACTTCTCTTTAACTCATTAGCCCACTTATTAATTGGGTTGTTTCATGTAAGGATTATTTATTTATATTTTTTCTAGTCCTAGGGCTTCACCTTTGGGCCTGGGTTCTATCCTTGAGCTACTTTTGCTCAAATCTAGTCCTCTACCACTTGAACCACATATGGTGCCACTTCCAGCTTTTTCTGAGTTATTTATTGGAGATAAGGGTTTCATGGACTTCCCTACCCAAGCTGGCTTCAAATTATGATCTTCAGATTTTAGCCTCCTGAGTAGTTAGGGTTACTGTTTTGAGCCACTAGTGCCTGGCTTTGGGATTATTCTTTGAGGGTTTAATTTTTTGAGCTCTAAGTATATCTTGGATATTAACCCCTTGTCCGATCAATAGCTGGTGAAAATCATCTCTCATCCTGTGAGCTTTCTATTTGTCTTCTTGGCTATATCCTTTATTGTATATAAACTTTTAAGTTTGATGTTTATCAATTCTTTTTGTGCTTCTGATTTTTTCTTAGAAAATTCTGAACTAAACCTAGGAACCCTAGTGTTCCTCTTCTTGTAATGTTTCATGGTTTTTGCTCTTACATTGAGGTCTTTGATCCATTTTGAATTGATGCTGGTACGAGGTGTTGTATTAGGATCTAATTTCAGTTTTCTGCACATGAATATCCAGTTTTGCTAGCACCATTTGTTGAAAAGACTGTCTTTCTTCTGGCCTATATTTATGGCTCCCTTATTGAATATTAGATGGCATAGCTCTGTAGGTTTACTTCTGTGTCTTCTTTTCTCTCTAGGTCCTCTGGTCTATTTTTTTTTATGCCAGTACCAAGCTGTTTTCATTGCTATGGCTCTGTTAATACAGTTTGATGGTTAGTATTGTTATTCCTCCAACACTTTTCTGCCTTCTAAGGGTTGCCCTTGTTATTTGCAGTCTTTTTCTATTCCATATGAATTTTTGGATTTTTTTCTCTATCATTAAATAACGTTGTTAGGCTTTCGATGGGTTGTACATTCAATTTGTAAATTGCTTTGGGTAGTATTGCCATTTTTACAATGTTAAGTCTTCCAATCCAGGAGTCTGGAAAGTCTTTCCATTTTCTTAATTCTTCTTCAATTATCTTTTTCAAATATTAAATGTTTCACTATAGAGGTTTGGGGTAGAAAAGTTCATCAGTTTCTTATCACCAATTAATCACCACAAAGCTGGAGGTGGGGCTGTGGCTCAAGTGGTAGAGTGATAGCTTGAGCAACAAATAGTTCAGAGACAGCAGCCAGGCCCTGAATTTAAGTCCAAGGACTGGTACAATCACAGACTACACCAAAGAAATGTGTCTCCTATGGACTAAGCCATCCATAAGGGTTAAATGTCATATGCCTCACCACTATGAGGCCCAACCAATCAATGCGTACCTAGTTTGTCCCAAATCTCCTTTGACACAAGAACTTACAATTACCTCCCCAGACTGAAAATATCGTGTATATTGTCAAAGAACCAAAGAATGGAAATACTTCCATTAGAAAGAATTCTAATTCTTCCTCTCTCCTCCTTTCTAGGTTCCAAGATTAAATCTATTCTATCTGAGCCATTCTAATCAAAGTAAAACACATGGAATTCACCAGTGATGAATGATGGTAGCAGATCCAGGGTCCATGGCATGACGTTGTTCAGAAATAGACCCCAGTATGAAATCAGAGAAAATAAAGACATGAAACATGAAGCTGTTAGCTTAATTCCTGGGTAAAAGAGGTTTTCATTATTCAGCAGCTCATTCATTTAGACAGTAGCTAAATTGCTTAAAATCTTTTTCATATTTTGCAAAGATCAAACACATTATGAATGTCAAAACAACATGAAGTAACCCTTTCCAAGTGTCAAAATAAGTGCTCAGGAAAAAAAATCTGCATACCTCAGTGATATGAAGAACACAACAAAATTATAATGATTGAAAGGTAAAACAATCACAGGGATTCATGTGATCATAAGATGTCAGCCTGGTACTTACGAAGAGAGTATTTTGTCAAAATTGTGAAGTTTTAGGCTTTGCATGTATAAACCATGTTATTTTATATTTTAGTATTAGAGTGACTTTATGTATGTGAAGATCTAGAAAGGTGTTTATACCTTAGACTACCTATTTTTGTTCATTCATGAAGCTGCATCTTCTTCTTTTGTGTGTCAGTACTGGGGCTTGATCTTAGAGCTGAGAAACTATCCCTTACCTATTTCACTCCAGACTGGTACCTTACCACTTGAGATACAATTTCATTTCCAGCTTTTTTGATGGTTAATTGGAGATAAAGAGTCTCACAGACTTCCTTGACCAGGCTGGCTTCAAACTACAATCCTTGGATCTCAGCCTCTGAATAACTAGGATTACAGGTGTGAGCAACTGGCACTTAGCTCTGAAAATACAATTTTGGTAAGAAATATTTCTTCATTACTTTCCTTTGTCATTCACATAATTCCATATCACGTTTGGATTTATCTGCATTTTAATTTTTAATTCAGAAATAAACCATAAGTTGTACATATTAATAGTGCATTATGTATTGGATACAATTATACATTGCGTAATGTTAAAATTGCTTTACACATTTATTTCCTCATTTATCTTTGATTTGCGGCCAAACTTTCAAAAGTGCTTTCCTGTAGCTCTTCAAAATATGTGTACATAATGAGCTATAGTCATTATACCATGCAAATAGTACCAGAGCTAAGTGTAAGGGAGGGTTACTTACAAAACTTCTTTACGTTATACTTTTGCTTCTTCACGAAAGACTAGCATGATAAATTGAAGTGCTTCAAAGGAAATGGCACCAAACCTAATCACTGCTCCCAGGGAGATGTAGATAACTGCTGTTTTATGTTCAAAGCTGCTGTGCACTATCTAATGCCAGTGCCACATCTGTCATATCACACAATTATGCAATATAAATGATTTTAAAACTCTAAAATGTTTACTCTCAAAACTTAATTACAGTGTCACAGCTACTCATTGGCTTGAGAAGTGCCATGTGATTTTGTGATAATGTCTAGTAATTGTCAGCCTTCATGCCCTTTCCCTAATTAGATGATAGCACTTTCAGAGCTGAATTGTTCATAGACCATTTCCTTACTGAGAAATCATCAGTATTTTATCAACATAAATTACACTGCAGTCTTTTGCTACAATTCAGTGTACACCTTATATTTACGTAACTGTTAGACAATGAGAAGAAAGCAAATCTGCATGATAAATAGGAGTAACTGCATCACACTATCACTTATATTCCATGGAAAATTCAGGCAAGAGAGTGATGAATGATTTGTTTACACAATTTCCAGTGCAATTGTATGCATAAATACTCAGATTTTAAATAATGGCATGTCCCCAAAGTGCTACAATTAGAATTTTAGATAAAAGGTATTGTGTAATTCCAGGAACTGCGTAGCCAGCTGACCATGCTACAAGCAAGTACTGATATGTGTAAAGAAAACCATAAAATTCTGTGTCTTATTCTTTGGTTCATTAAATAATAAGCTGTATAGTCCAAATTTAAGAATGTTTTAGGTTAATTAAGTTGCTTCTGCTAACAGATTAGTCTCATAAAAGTATTAAACTTATGAATGAGAGGTATACAAATAATGTCAGATTCAAAGAGTGGGTTAGTCTTTGCTTACATATCTTTGTATTTGTTTTAAGCTATTTTTATACTTAATGAGGACTTAAATTTGTTTTATTTCCTTTCCAACCTTCTTTCTCTCTCTCATCAAAAGAAGTTTAATCTCTTAAGCTAAAAGAAACTTCATTGAAGGGTATTATTCATTGAAGAATACCCTACGTATGTGGCTATGCAGCATTTTTGCACTATGAATAAATGGTATCATCAGTGCTTTGCCTCTTGAACTTTTGTAAGCACACCACCTTCACTCAAGTGTGAGTACCGTTCTGTTGTACACATTACATGTAGACAGAAGTGTAGCAGCTGCTCTCAGATGACTAGGACCATTCTTACCTGAGATCTCTGGGACGGGAAAAGTGTGACCATGCCTTATCATGCTTCTGTGTGTGATGTGCAGAGCATGCACTGCAAATTATTCAAATTCTGAAAGCAATGTTAGCTGATTACAAAACAGCACTGCCATTTATGATATGAGTACATGCTTCCGGAAAATAGGGTGCTCTGCTAATTGCTTTCATGTTTTACAAATTTATGCCAATTCAAATACTAAATTCTACTGAATGCTGTATAATTTTCTGTTGGGCAAAATTTACATTGGCACATATATTCATACATTAATAAAAAAAAAGAAATAACCAGAAGTAAAATAATCTAAGTGAAAGAGCAATCTTGTTGTAATCTAACATTTAATGTTGATTATAAATTGCAATATAATAAAAATTACATTTTTATTGATTTCACTCAATTTTCTAGGAAAATATTATAAATAAGTTAATTTTAAAACAAGTGTAGTTTAGCCATAGATCATCCATCCAACAGTGAAATGGTCTTTCATGGCAAATCTTTGTCTATGCTTTGCAAACGTATCTGGCTAATTCCTTACTCACCCAGCTTTAATAATATAACACAGTCAACTGGTTTTACTACAAGCAAACAATCTGTTATGTGAAAGATTTGTGATTCCATGGAAGTTCTACCTTGAGATCCACCTTAGTTCTCAAACATCAAAAGGTGTAAGTTTCAAACTCTGAGGTAATTATTATGTCACTGGCAGGAAAAGGAAGACAATCTAAAATTTAACAAAACCTTCATGTCCTCCATGACTGTTTACAAACTCAACTGGTGCAGTACTTGGAGGTCATATGAAACACAGTAATTTTTAATCCTGGAAAAATGATAAAAGGAATACACATGGTGAGTGTTTACAGTAAAAAGTGGAGTGTTGTAATCCCCTCACTTGGAAAGCTGAATCGGTAGGATCCCAAGTTCAAGGTCAACCTGGTCTACACAGTATGGAACCTCGCCGCAAAAAAATCCAAAGGACTGAGGTAGCTCAAGGATAACACATTTGCTAGCAGGCACAAGGCTCTTGGCTTTGTTTTCCCATACAAAAATAATTAAGAACACATTAGTTTTGCATTCAACATGTTAATCATTTATTTACCTTTGTCACATCTTCATAAGTTTTAAATACAGTGATACATTTTATAACTTATAGATTATGTCCTCTCTTGGTTATAGATTCTGTGTTTCACAACTTTCTGGAAAGTTGGATAATTCTGGTTTCATTACCTCTATATGCAAAACATAAAGAAAAATTTCCATGTCGAGTCAATGTTTAACATGACATTCTGTTCTTCATTTTCTCATTCCTTGAAAAATAAAGCCCATTTTCTTTTTATATATTCTTTCAAAAATACATTATCATCTTTTCATAGAAAGCTGCTTAAAAACAGTATTTCAAATTACTACAATATGGCCTGAAATTTTTGCAAGACTGAAGACTACCTCAGAAATTAAATAAAAACAACCTAAACATCGTGGCATTCTTCAAGTTACCCAGTGAATGAACTTCCACTTAACACAACTCCCTCTCTTCTGACCACTTAAAGAACCAAAATGTTCTCCACCACTCTTTCTTCTTATGACTCAAAGGAGAAAAAGTAACCTGAAAAAATTTAACTCTAGGGCAAAACATCATTTCTATCCAAATCAGTGCTGTCGGGAACTCAGACTGGCTTATGAGTAGTCAGATTTCTGAAAAGAAGGACTTTTAAATGACAGTAAAAGAAAAAGAAACAAGAAAACAAACAAACAAACAAACCTTCCCTCTTTCTGCCTGGAGTAGCAAAGAACTATGACAGCTTTCAATTCCAAAGAAAAACGTTTAGGGCTGCTGCTGATTACTTCTTATTGCCAGAAACATCGACATTTTCTCCTGTAATTCTCCCATAAATCTGGATGCTTTCAGGAAGGCAGAGAGCTTGCTGATGTAGATGGCAAGAAAATCACAGCTTCAATTGGCTGGTGTATAATGCACATCATTCAGCAAGGAGGCTGGGAAGGAGGGCGGCTGAGCATAATGAGTTCAGCAGATAATTCTAGAAGGATCAGCCTGGAACTGAATTGTTATCCCAGTGTGTAAGATACCCTTACAACATGGATGATGCTATCAGTTTAGAAAGCTCTGATATGCATCCACCGTGAACGTGTCCAAACTCGTCATTGAATATATGGACATGGGATAAAATGAACCACTTCTTTCATTTAATTCTGGGGAAACGTTTGGTTTGGGCATTGGCTACGACCACTTGGTGACACGAGGCTTTTCCCACCGATGAAAATGCAGTATTACCTCTATCTGAATGTGTAATTCGTAACGATATAGTAGAGAAAATAAACTTTTTGGTATTGTCTCAGCATTGAGTAATGTAAAACTAGTGACAAACATCTTCTGGAAAAGCATAATAAAATAGTCCTTCGGTATTAAAAAAATCTCTTATCAAAAAGTATAATTTCAAAGTTAGGGAGCGTGGCGTGTGGAAGTGCATAGCTGGGTGGGGCGGGCGCGGGTCCCAGGTCCATCCTCCACCAACGAGGCCCAACCGAGGCCCAAGCCTGCTCTCACCATAAATAAAAGCATCTGCATCTCCAGGGAAGGTGGGCAGAGGTCAGCCTCCGAACCCGGCCTGCGGGGCCTCCTCGGGCCGCCGGAACCCGGCCAGCGGGGGCTCCCCCGGGTCCGCGGCCTTGCAGGCCGCGCGCGGTGGGCCGCGAGCTCACCAAGCCCTTGCTCGCCCCCGACTAACCCACTGCCGAGCTGGGCTCCGCTCGCCCCGGCTGGTCGGTAACTTGGGGCCTCCCCGTCTGGGATCCGCGGCAGCCCCGGGCGGCGGGTCACACGGTGGTGGTCGTGGACTTTCTCAGGATGGTCTTGTGCGGCGGGGGCGCGGGGGGAGGCAGGGCCGCGGGGCGCGGCGGGGGGAAGCGGCCGCCGTTCTCCAGCGGGAAGGGCGGGGGCTGGGCGGCGGGAGGGCGGGGGAGGCTCGGGCCCGGCGGCGGCGTCCTGCCGGGCGGCGTCGGGGCGCGGGGCGCGCGGGGGGCGCACGGCGGCGGCGTCCTGCCCGGCGCCGGCAGCGGCGTCGGGGCGCACGGCGCGCGGCCCTCCCGCTCCCTCCGCGTCCGCCGCGCGTCGCAGCCCGGGCAGCAGCCGTGGTACTGCACGTCCTCGCTGAACCGCACGCGCTCCCGCGGCGCGGCCTGCGGGCACCGGTCCGCGCCGGGCGCCGGGTCGGCGGCCCCGCCGGGCAGGCCGCACGCGTCTCCGTTCGGGGCGCCGCGGGGGCGGGCCGGGCGGGCGGCGGGGTCGCCCCCTGCGGGCGGCGCGCCCCGCACGGGCGTGAGCCGGGGCGGCGGCGGCGGCGGGTTGGGCTTCCGGAGCACGGTGAGCACCGCGCAGGCCGGGGCCGGGGCCCTGGCGCGCTCCTTGGTCTTCTCCAGGCTGGAGGCCGTGGTGCCGCTCGAGCTGCTGTTGAGCGTGTCGGTCCGGGAGCTGTCCGTCATCTCCTCCTCCAGCTGCAGGTCAGAGGTCAACGTGTCAATCTGGTCCACGACCTAGGGCAGAGAGCAGACAGGGGTGAGGCGGGACCGACGGGGCGGGGCCCTGAGGACGTCCCTCCGCGGGCCCGGGGTGCGATCCGGCGGCTCGGGTGCAACCTCGGTCTCGGCTGCAGACGGGACGCGCAGCCGGGCAGAGGCTGGTGCGAAAGCCGCGCCCAGACGACGCCCTGGCCGGCTCCGGGCAGCGCGGCCGGTGCCGCCAGCCCAGGGCCTGCGTGCGCCCTGCGCTCCCCTGACCGCACACGGCCGGGCCTGACCAGCTGTGCAGCCCACCGGCCTGCCCTCCTGGTTCTTCCCCGCATGGAAAACCAGCCTCCAAAAGCGGGGAAAGACAGGAAGACGAATACTGGTCAGGGTTTCAATCCGCGCGGCGGCCTGTTCTCACCGCCTCTGGGACGATCTCTGCGTGTCGGCCAGGGGTAAGATCCGAATTCCCTGCAGGAGTAGTTTGTTTCCTACTTGGTGTCGGAGACTCATTCATGAGGAATTGCTCGATTATTCTGGAGGAAACATTCCAGAAGCTACCCACACATGACCACAGTGTTCGTACGTTCCCTACGTCTAGTGGGCTGTGTGGCCACTTTAGTGGGAGGCTCGATGACTCAGTGGACGGAAATGGAGCAGTCTGGATCCTGGGAACATGAACGCGGGCCGTGGAGAGGACTGTTCTCGGCGATCGTATTGTGTACTCATCATATCGGAAGCAAATGAAAGAAGACTCAGAGCCCGAGGGTGTAGAGATGGTTTCCAGGTGAGGGGTGTGTAGTTCTCTACAGTGCTGCGTTCTAAGTACGCATCAAATGTCAAGAAGATAAGACACAAAAACTAAACACTGCTGTGACTGAACAGGGAATCTGTTAGACAGCACTGACCGCCACTAGATCATCAGACACGTGATCCAACTGCCAGGTTCTGCGAGAGGAAGCACAGTCACGTGACAGGAAGAGACCAGTACCCAGTGGGAAGGAGGGTAGAGTCCTGAAAGGTTAGCTGAGCCCCTGGTAGAAGAGCCCCTGCTCCAAGCTTCCCCCAGAAAGAACGGGAGTCACCCCAGCTGAGCCACAGCTCCACTTCCAGACCTTTGCTTCAGAAACTTCCACAAAGCCTATTTCTGATTACAGTCAGGTTTTGTTTTCTTCCCATCATCACTATCCTATGACACCATGATTATTAGTTCATTAATGTTTTGTCTCCTTGGTTAGACTATAATCTCCCAGAGCTCAGTGAATCTGTCTTATAGCTGGAATAGGAAAGGCATACTAAATGAATAAATATAAATGACTGAAAGGGAAAGTGTGGGAATAAAGTACCTTTCACATGCATGTGCTACTCACTGATTTCAGTTCTCTGCATTCCTATGAAATTCTGAAATAATGAAATTGCCCTTAAGCCATTTATTACTAATTTCTCTATTTTTCAAACATACAAACACACATCCATTTAAGATGTGTAAAATATTCCCACAGATAGCTTTCTGTGAGGGGAAATACTTAAATGATACCCTTTCATCTACTTGAATTTAAAGAAATATTTAAATTGGCCAATGCCAGGAGCTCATGCCTAAACCAAGGTATTCAGGAGGCAGAGATCTGAAGATTGCAACTTGAAGCTAGCCTGGACAGGAAGTCGGGTAGACTCCAGAAGTGGTGCTGTGGATCAAGACATAGAGCGAAAAAGCTAAGGAACAGAACCCAAGCTCTTTTTCAAAGCTCATGTACTAGTACAAAAACTCAATTTATATTAACTTGACACTTCGGCTTTTTTTTTACATCTTTCTACAACTTAGATATAGAGATAATGTTTGGTATGTAATTTCTGCTAATGATACTTAAATGATACTATTCTGTGCTTGACTTCTTTAGAAACTACTTAAAATATTAAATTATTGGTAAAAAAAAATCACAAACTATCTCCATATTTAAAACGTGTGATTGCACCGTGACAATAATAGCATTTATCAGAATATCAGAGGGTCATCACTAGAAATGTTTCTATCGATGAGAGCACGGGTGGGCTTGAAGGTAGGAGTCTTCAATGTAGTTGTAATTAAGACTCTAATTGTTTGATAGTAAAATTGGATCTTTTTTCCTTAGCACTATTTCCCTACTTAATTTAGAATAGGAAGAGAGAAAGTGTCTTTCATAGCTGAACTTTAAAAGATTTTTTTAAAAAAATAGAAGAGAATTTCATACACAGTAAAATGGAAAGTACAAGAAGGAAAAGAGTGTCAAAAGTAGAGTTCTATCTAATATGGAGGGGGTGTGATGATATGGTTCTCGAAAAGTATGAACACTGGAGACAAAAGGGGAAGCTAGGAGGAGGAGCTGTAAAGACAGAAATACAAAGCAATGCAAGTGAAGAGCTGCAAACATACCAGGGGTTCATCAATATCCACGGGATAAATTTGAACTTATCCCATAGGACACAGGCAGCCGTAAAAGACTTAAGGACAGCCAGTGAAGATGTTCGGATTTTGCAGAGTCACGAAGAAGTAAAAAGACATTGCCATAAAGCAAGTCATTAAAAAACATTATGGAAATTATGGAAAATGATGCTAATGGGAGTCTCTATTACATTATCTTGGCATCTGTAAAAAAATTTGAAAATCTCTAATGCCCATCTTTAGAATATCTTCCTGAACTTGGAACTACTTACTCTCACTCAATTACAAAGGGAGTGTACTTAGCGTTAATGCATCTGCAGACATTATCCTTGGATTCACCCAGGTATGCAAGCATTATGATATTCTTCCTGAACTCATGTTCCAGCATTCATAATGGAGCAAGCGGTATCATATTTTAAAATAGCCTTTCATGTCTAATTTAGGGAACCAGAATAAACAAGATGAAAGGAGAAGAGAGAATTTCAAATTTGGAATTGCTGTAGAATAGGCCTTCCAGGATGCTGTCTTCACTGTCATGGCTTTAGAGACATTTTATAAAGACAAATTATGCATATGTTGAAAATCAAGGAATGTTTTCATCACATTTTGTCTTTTAAATCGGATGAATTTTGAAAAGTAATCTTTCATGCCCCTGACTCTGTTGCTAAGTCCACAAAAGGCTTTGTCATTATTTTTTCTTTGTGAGGACAGAGTGTTTACAACAAAAATCTCCTGTTTTTTAGTTTTACCAAAAGGGCACTCAAAGGGATTGTAAATATTGTTGTATGATACTAGAAGCAGCAAACTGTACAATATTTTCTAACGCTTAAAATGTGAGGGCAATGAACATAGGAAAAAATGTAAAACATTTAATTTATGAAACTACACTACCTCTTTCCCCACATTAAGTTTAACATTTCAATAAAAATATTTCATGTTTCATATAATATAATCCCAGATAAAACGTTGTAATTTTATACTTAAAACTTCATTGGCACATGTCAGACTCATTTATAAAAATTATTGAAGCCCTCTAGTGGCCAATATTGTGTATATTTTTATGCCAATTCTACATGAAATTTACTTTCAGAAATTTTATTAGCATATTGATTATGTGGTTAATTAAAATCAAGCTATATGTTTGTTTTCTCAAAACAGAATCGCTTTCACTCAGTCTAAGTGAAAAGAAAAGGAAAAATTGTGTCATTTAAGATTCTATTAAGAAAGGATTTTTTGTTTGGTTTTTTTTTTTGCCAGTGAGATGGTTTAAACTCAAGGCCTTGGCTCGATCCCTGAGCTTTTTGTGCTCAGGGCTAGAGTTCTACCAGTTTAAGACACCACTCTATGAACAAGAAAGGATTGTTTTTAATTATACAATTTAACACAAAATTGGGAGTCTCAACAAAGTAGGTTGGGATTTTAAAAATTAAAAGCTAGAGATTGCATATGGATTTTAGGAAACATGATTTCTTCATGTGGTAACAAGCATTCAAGTCTGTGACTAACCATTTCCAGCAAATTCTGACATCTGTCCATTCAGACAGCATTTTCTTCAGAAGCCTGATGGTAAGCATTTACACAATAACTGTGCTAGTGTTTGCCATAAAATGAAAAGTCATTTTCAAATGCAGCACCAGGACTCAGCAGCTCGTGACGGGAAGATGCAGGAAGGAACACAGAGAGGGCGGAGCGTGGAGAACACAAGAATGAGTCACTCAGCTGAACTCTCACTGTCCTTTTAGAGAAACACCAAGAAGCTAGAAAGGCAGATTTTGGTAATTTAAACATTTTCAAACAATTGAACATTTGTGGGTGGGGACGGGAGGGAAAAACTGGTAGAGAGTGAAGGAAGGGGTGTTCAAAAGGAAACGTGCTCATTATCTGACTCAGGGACCTATAACCCCTCCGTACATCACCTTTACTGTAAAAAGAAAACATACATACATAAAAAAGCAGTAGATGGGAACAGCCAAACCTGCCTAATTGGTTGCAGGTCACCGTGCTGACCCCTGGCTTTGTGGTCTCAGTCACCACATAAAGTCACCACAGTGGTGTTCTCTCTTGGCAGATCTGAAAAGAACAATGAAGCGCATGTGTCCACCTCTCACGCTTTCCTAAGCAATCAAGTAACGTTGGGTCTGCTGCTTGCCAGGGTGTCGCTTCCTAGTCCTCTGCCCCCTCCAGCTTGGGCAGGTGGGACTGGCGTCTTCTGTCCTCCCGGCTGTCACATGAAGGTATGAGGACAAATGAAGCCTTGCTCAAAAAATATATCACCAAATACAAGTTAAATGAGTTATAAATAGTGCATATAGTTATGAGAATTTTAATGACTCCACTGTCTTACAGTCATCAATTAAGTCTATAAATTCAGTATTTATCATTTGTAAATCAAAGCTGCCTTTTCATTCATCTTAACTTACGTCGTGATGGGTATCAATATATATTACTGAAGGACTTTCTGTTCAAAAGTGCTTTAAACAATGGCTTAGCAAATAACAGCAGCATGCTCTGAGATAACTGAGCAATGTGTCTTTTAATATAGCAATTTAAAATATTGTTGGAGACCATATATTTTCAGAATGTATAGATTTTGACATTGAATATTCATAGACTTTTCATTATAGCTTTTTATATGGATCACAAGATTTTCCACTAAAGTAATGTAACTGATATTTTTTAATCTTTTGAGGGAGAAGAGTAGGAACTATTGTTGAATTACACATAGGTTCTTGGTTATGACTGTAGAGAGCAGAATAAAAATTGCCCATTATTTTTTTTTTGGACTTGAACAAGGGAAAATAATTGAACAATATCTGGATTTTATCTGAAAGATAATTTATTTTTAAATGAGCACTTTACTTTCAATGATTAGAACAAAGAGCATAGATGTGGCATCTTAATGTTGATATTTTATTAATGGGGTTTGTTAAGTATTTGTGTTTTCATCGGTGTTCTGTGTGCACATATATTATTGGAGTATGTTATTTTTATCTGTTAACCAAATTGTCAAGCTTTCACTAGACAATGTGATTAGAAATAGGGGATGAGAAAATGTAGAAATAACCCTCCACAATTTCAGAGTGTGGATTGAATTGCTGTACTATTTGGGCTCTGGGCCGGGGTTTCTCCTGTCTACCCGATTTCCCTGATGCTTCCCTTGCACTTGGACAAGTGTCCTGTGAAGAACTGGATGGCAGAGCATGTCTTTGAAGACCCGTGACACTGTTCCACTGCTGCAGAGATGCCTACGTTCTATGAACGTGAGCGGTCTGGAATTTACACACTGGGAGTTTACACCGTTAGGTGCTTCTCCATACAGCATGAAGAATGCCTTCAACCATGAATTCGTGTATTAGTACAAAAAACCCTGCAAAAACCCTGGATTTGACCTAAAGTGAATGCACATCTTCATCTTTTGTTTTCACCTGTGAGTCCAGTAAGAAGAGCACAGTCACTGACTATGCTACAAAAGATAACCATGAAGCAATGATGGGTTTGGGGGTTGCAGGCTCAAGAGGCTAGGAAGAGACTGTCCTTCTGGGATGTTAAATTCCTGCCTGCGTGATGGAATTGATAGCATCCAGTTCTCGTGAGAACTCAGAAGTTGGACATGGTGGGTGGGGGGAGAAGTTGCTTCCCATCCTAAGGCTTCCTTCCAAGTGGAATTGCCAGTGCACTGTTTGCCAGCTTCACCTCCACTGATCCTAGGGAAGCTGGCAAATAGGAGAGTTTGGAAAGAACCACAAAGAAGGGTCCTCCTTTGTCCCCCTCCCCCGAGGAAGCTGGCTGCAGGGACTGCAGGTGTATGGTGTGCACCTGTCCCCACTCTGGGAGACTAAGTGGCGAACACTTGTATTCAGTATTTGGATGAAGACAAGCTTCCAGACAGAGATATTTGGTTAACTGTTCAACCACCAGCAATCTCCTGGAAAGATGTCGCTAACTGTGATAGTACCCAAGTCCACAGTTCAGTCACACTCACCCAGGCTGGTTCTACGGTGCCAACACAATCACATTAGTGAGCACACAGTTGGGAACATTTGTGAGTGATCAGCCTTCACCAGCCCTGCAAACCTGCTGGAAAACACCATGTATATGAGGTTATTTTTAATTATTACTTTAGCTTACTTTCTTTGTATTTTGTTCTTAGAGACCAGAATCAGGAAGAGAGCTACTAATTACTATTCTCCCTCAAATAACAAAAATATATGTAAACCATTATATTTCTGTGATCAAACTAGTTATTAAATCATCCATCCTGGTCACTTAGCAAATAAAAATAAATTTGATTTTGTGATAGTATAGGGATATTCCATATATATGAAATATGGATACATACAATAAATATAAACAATACAGGTAAGATATGTTACATATCTGTAATAGAGCATGTCCAGTCTCTCTTCCCTGAGTTCTCTTAATTTTTAGCCTCAAATATTTCTTTTTTCTTTTTTTTGGGTCCAGTCATGGGGCCTGAACTCTGGGCCTGGGCGCTGTCCCTCAGCTCTTCAGCTCAAGGCTAGCACTCTACCACTTGAGCCACAGCGCCACTTCCAGCTTTTTTCTTTTTGCTTATGTGGTGCTAAGGAATTGAACCCAGGGCCTCAGGCATGCAAGGCAAGCGCTCTACCACTGAGCCACCTTCCCAGCCCCAGCCTCAAATATTTGCACCAAATGCATTTAGGTATTTTTTTCTGCTTGAAAAGTCTTCATGTATGAAAGGGATAACACTGATCAAATTGATAAAGTCGCATTTTACTCACAAACCAACATGTTTACTTGAAATCTATTTGAGCAACCACTTCAAGATAATTAAAAAATAAATTAGAAAGTGAATTAAATAAATTCCAAATAATTTAATATAGAAAAATCAAACACATTGATCTTTGCCATGCAGAAGCTCTGCAATTTAATGTAGTCCCATTTGTCCAACCTTTCTTTGATTTGCTGTGTTTCTGGGTCTCTTCAGAAAATTTTGGCCTGTGCCAAGGAGACCTAGGGTTTCTCCTATTCCATCCTGTATTGTTTTCAGGGTGTCTGCTTTGACTCGGAAGTCTTTGATCCATTTGGAGTTGATTCTGGTGCAGGGTGATATATAAGGATCTAGCTTTAGTTTTCTACAAGTGATTAACCAATTTTGCCAGCACCATTTACTGAAGAGGCTGTCTTTCTTCCATTCTACTTTTTTAGCTCCCTTATTGAAGATTAGATGGCTATAGGTCTGCAGGTTCATTTCTGGGTTTTCAATTCTATTCCATTGGTCCTGAGGTCTGTTCTTGTGCCAGTACCAAGCTGTTTTGATTACTATGGCTTTGTAGTAGAGTTTGAAATTTGGTATTGATATTTCTCCAGTACTGTTAAGGATCATTTTTGCTATTCCAGGTATTTTGTTGTTCCATATGAATTTTTGGATTGCCTCTTCTATTTCCTTGAAAAATGAGGTTGGACTATAGATAAGTATTGCATTGAATTTGTAGATAGCCTTAGGAAGTATTGCCATTTTCAGGATGTTGATCCTTCCAATCCAGGAGCATGGGAGTTTTACCTCTTTCTAAGTTCTGTTTTGATTTCCTTTTTCAGGTTTTAAAGTTTTCATCATAGAGGTCCTTCACTTCTTTGGTTAAGTTAATTCCTAGGTATTTTATTTTTTGTGGGGCTATTACAAATGGAGTTGCTTTCCAATAGAAAGCCCATGGATTGGGAGAAGATCTTCACTAGCCATATAACAGAAAAGGGTCTCATATCTAAAATATACCTGGAACTCAAAAAATTCCCCAACAACAAATCCTCAAAGAAACAACTGCCCAATAAATAAGTGGGCTAAAGACTTAAAGAGAAACTTCTCGGAAAAGGAAAGAAGGATGGCCAATAAACACATGAAGAAATGCTCAACCTCCCTAGCCTTAATGCAAATCAAAACAACATTGAGATTCCACCTCACCCCAGTTAGAATGGCTATAATCAAGAACTCTAATAACAACAGATGCTGGAGGGAATTTGGACAGAAGGGAACCCTACTGCATTTTTGGTGGGAGTGTAAACTTGTTCAGCCACTTTGGAAAGTAGTATGGAGGTTCCTCAAAAGACTCCACATAGAGCTCTCCTGTGACCCAGCAATCCCACTTTTGGGCATTTACCCAAATGATCACAAACAAGACCATACTAAAGCTACCAGCACGACTATGTTTACTGCAGCATTATTTATCATAGCTAAAATATGGAACCAACCCAGATGCCCCTCAGTAGATGAATGGATCAAGAAAATGTGGTATATATACACAATGGAATTCAATGCCTCCATCAGAAAGAATGACATTGCTCCATTTGTTAGGAAATGGAAAGACGTGGAAAAAATTATATTAAGTGAAGTAAGCCAGGCCCAAAGAAACATAGGTCCTATGGTTTCCCTTATTTACAATAACTAGTATATGTCTGAGACAAGCAGAAATGGTCAGATGAGTTGATGTTAGGTGAAATTTACCCCAAGATAAGGACTCAAATGTTTTTTTTTCTTGTGATTGTTTCTGACATATTTATAAGATGATTTCTTTGTTGCTTTGTATGTCCCTCCCCCATGATATAACGCCTGCTTTTACTGTATTTGATGTTGATATACTTTGTGGAGGGGAAGGAAAAAACAAATTGTTTAAATAGGGATACAGGTGGACCCATTGCAACAATGAGATGTACAAGACGTTATGTTGAAAAGCGAACTTTACAACTTTTGGGGGGAGGGGAAGGCAACAATGCTTGATAAGAAATGTACTCATTACCTTGCCCATGTAATTGTAACCCCTCTGTACAGTATTTTCACAATTATATATATATATATTATATAAATAAAAATAAAAATCACAAACATCTGTTGTGTATATTAACATTGACTATATCAATAATTTATATATATATATATATTTGTACTGAGCAGTAACATTAAGAGTTTGTAAAATAGTAAAATGTTTAGTCAGATATATGTCAACTAAGATGTGTAGTCATATATAGGTATACTGGATTTTATGTGCTAATATTTATACTAAGAATGGTTTTCTCCCTGTTCTGGTATGTCTTGATAAGAATATTAATAAGTACTTTTTTGAAGAGTGAATACTACTATTAGCAAGTTTAGTTGTATAATTTTTTCTAATTTATTTTTATTGGAAAGGTGATACACAGAAGGGTTACATAGATCAGGTAGTGCGTACATTTCTTTTTGAAGTGTCACCTCTTCCTTCGTTTTTTCCCAATTTCCCCCTCTTGAACTCCTGCCCAGCAAGTTGTACAATTCATTTTCAACAGAGTCTCTAGTGAATATCACTGCTGAATTAGTTCACCCTTTGTCCCAATATTTCTTTGGTTTTGCCCCTACCCTCCTCAAAACAGATAAACTTAAATAAAATATAAAAGTATATTGAACCAGGTTGGCAAATCTGGAATGAATCCTATTTGGTTATAGTGTATGATTTTTTTTTTGTGGTTGTTGAATTTTGTTGGCCAGAATTTCATTGAGAAGTTTTGCATCAATGTTTATGGAAGAGATGAGTTTCTGTTTCTCTTTTCTTTGGTCAGTCCCTATCTGGTTTGGGATGAGGGTTTTGCTGGCTTCATAGAATGAGTTTGTGAGTGATCTTCCCCTTTCAATTTTAAGCAAGTTTTGTCTTTTTTAAAATATACTTCACTATGACATGAGGGATTATGGGAAAGCAGTTTTTAACATATCAGTTTTCACTCCTCTTATATCTAGAGAAATCAGTGCTGTAAGAGCCAAGGACATGAAGTACTTTACATTAATCACACAATCAAGCAATGCTCAGTTTACTGTTTTCTCTGTAGGCTAATCACAGAATTTCAATTACAAGAATTTAAAGTACAATAAAACCCTGTTATAATGTGGTAATCAGGGCCCAAGAGATTCATTCATGTAAAAATGCATGGCAGTACTTGGAGAATATTGAAATGAACTACGGAAACCTAAGCATTTAGGGGTTTGGCAAATTATGGGTCTTTTGTTGTGTTCCAAATCTAAGTGCCCAGTGGGATGTCACATTACCTGATTTAAATGCAGAGAGGAAGAAGACTGGATTAGAGATGTGCTGAATAGCAATCAAGATTCAAGGCATCTCCTGACTAGCTGTAACCTGTCCAGGGCCTGGAAAGAATCAAGAACAAGAGGAACTTTTCTCAATCTGACCCTTTAAGAGGGTCTCCAATTCTTCCCACCCTATCTCTCTCACCTGGCCATCTTTATTTGAAAGCATGGGAAGGGATGAGGTTACAAACCAATCCTCAATCTCTCTCATCCAAATCTTCATTATTAGGGCAACTGTATTGCATGTTTTATTCTGCTGTCTCTGGTATTTGGGCATTTTAATGGGCAATGCCATAGAAAACATCCCTGAGATTATAAATTAAAGAAACGTTAAACAAAAATAAAGTACAATTGTGGGTTGTGGTACACTATTGTAGTCCTAGCTATTCAGGAGGCTGAGACAGCAGGGTTTTGAGCTTAAGGTAACACAACCGACCCTGCCTTAAAGAACTCCTTCTTTCCCTAATAAAATACTAACTCAATTCATGAGAACCACTAAATGACTTACACTTCTTGTTCAACTCTACTTGTTTTTCCTTATTATACAAGAATTTCTGTATGTCTGCAATAAGTTGACCCAGCTTTCATATTTTCTTTGGTCATTAATCAGTTAGAATCACTAAAAATATTTTTAAGTCAAATATTGAACTAAAGAAAATCCTTCTAATTGAAAATCCCCATCAGCATTGTAAATACCTGTTTTTACTGTTTGAAGTAAATTTTATGGACTTCATATCAATGAGTCCATTGCAGTCACCAAGGAAAAAGGAGCAATTATCATTAAGTACCACAGAATTAAGTATTCATCATTACAACAGGCTAAACTCAGCACAGACTTCAAGTGAACAAGGTAACAGGAAACTAGGGATTGGAAACATTATCTTGCTTATAATTTCTCTCACCAGTGACTAGTATATATTCTGCCAGGTAGTATGTGATTAATAATTATGAGTGGCATTCATGATAAAATAAGTTAATATATGTATATGTCATTAAATAGACACTAATACCATTAGCTTTGTTTTGAGATAATCATGCATAATGTTACGTATTATATGTGTATGTATTATGTTTCCACTTCTTCTTTCATCCTGATCATCTCTGGTAGTTGGTGGCTGGACAACAGGTTTCCTGTGCTGATCTTACCATTTTAGTACTTTAATATCTTCTTGTTTTTCATTTTCTCTTTTATTTTTACTGCCTGAGCCTTTGTCTTCCTTTGTACTGAACCTTTAAATATAGCCATAAAATGCTTCATGAATGAGAAGCTTTTCTTGTTTATGTTATGTATTTTATTGAATTATATTCTTTGGTGATTCATTCAATATTCTCTCTCTTTCTATGCTCATTCCTAATATTTAAAGAGTGCTTTTCTTTCCATTATGTTTTTCTAAATAGTTTGGCTTTCCCTTCTGAGCAGTGAGAATGATGATGAGAATGAGGATGAGTTTGAAGGATTGTCTTTTGCTTTAGAATATATCTCTAAGACGTTAACACAATTTCACCACCAAAAGAAGCTGAAGTGGAGCTATGGCTTACATGATAGAGCAAGCCGAGAGTGAGAAAGCTAAGGAACAGCACCCAGCCCCTACACGCATGCATGAGTACCAGCACACGGACGTTAAAACAATTGTACTAATATTGATAACTTTACAAAATGAAATATAAATCATTCAAAAATTCCACTGTTGGACTTACGTATTATATTTATGGGTTGATACTATTGTGTCTCTCAATGTATGCTCTCAAAGTCATTTTTCTTAAATTGGATATTTAATTCTCAAATCAAAACTTTTATAAGGTATATAATCCAAATTCTGCTAAAATAAAATCTTTAAAATTTGTAAGTATAGTAGAGAGACAAGTCTAATCTTAAGCATACATAGGTTAATTAGGTTTTCAAGGTTAACACACTCATGTGAGCAACACAGAGACAAACATACGAACATCGAACCCCCCACAAAATCCCAGTGTCCCAGTCAGTCTATCTCCAGATGAAACTCTTTTCCTGAAGGGCATTAATTAATTTTGCCTAACTTCAATCTTTGTACGAAGATGAATATCTCATACCAACTCATGTCTAGCTTCTTTGGCTGAATATTCCATGAATGAGGTTTCTACACTGTTGTGCAGTTTTATATTCAGTACTGTTTTTATGTTAGGACATCTGTAACTTTATAGAATTACTAAGAATAAAATACAGAGAATTACCAGATGTCCCTCATTCAGTTTTCATTATTATCATTTCATATTACTGCAGTACATTTATCACAGTTAACAAATCAATAATGACATTATTTTTTCCTAATTCCCATTCTTTTAAATTTTATTCAAGTACAAAGGCATGTGTGTATACATATATACAATATACTTTGCGATATTCCTTCCTTCTGTTACTTTCTTATCCTCCTCCTAATGTGGCTCAGTGGTAGAGTGCTTGCTTTGCATGCATGAGGCCCTGGGTTCGATTCCTCAGCACCACATAAGCAGTCAAAGCTGGAAGTGGTGCTGGGGCTCAAGTGGTAGAGTGCTAGCCTTGAGCTGAAGAGCTAAGGGACAGCGCCCAGGCCCAGAGTTCAAGCCCCACAACCCACAAAAATTAATAATAATTTTAATGAATTTCATTATGCTGATTTCTTTCATGCATGCAATGTAATTCAGACTCATTCAGCCTCTCACCCCCACCAACATTTTGTTCTCTTTGCTCTCCTGATGGTTCCTGTGCAAATAAAAGTTCTCTTGTTATACATACAGGAATGTATAAAAGTGGGTTTGTGTGTGTGCAGACACATCATAGAACAGTAAGCATGTGAATTTGTCTTTCTGAGTCTGGCTCATTTTGCTCTACACAATGATTTCCCATCAATTTTTCCAGAAACAAAACAATTTTATTCTTCCTTATGACTGTATAATATTCCTCGGTGTAAAAATGTGATATTTTTCTTTATCCATTCATTGATTGATGGAAACCTAGACTAATCCATAGATTGACTATTGCGAATAGTGCTGCTAAGGCTCATTTTTTATTACCATCATTGGAATGCACAGGAAAAGAGCAATTTATAAGTACTAATGGAAATAAAACTGAAAAGTCTTAGTTATGTCTGTAGCTTAAATATGTAAAACATATTAATCTACCAACCCAGAAAATAATATTATACACTTTTCACATGCTGTAGAGAAAATTATATCAATCCACTCTCGTAGGCTTTGTAATCATCAATCCTAGGCTTTGTAATAACCAGTCCTAGGCTTTGTAATAGTCAATCCTAGGCTTTGTAATAGTCAATCCTAGGCTTTGTAATAGTCAATCCTAGGCTTTGTAATAGTCAATCCTAGGCTTTGTAATCGTCAATCCTAGGCTTTGTAATAACCAATCCTAGGCTTTGTAATAACCAATCCTAGGCTTTGTAATAGTCAATCCTAGGCTTTGAAAAGCCCATGTCCATCACATGCTCACATTCAGTGCTCACCCTTCCATCTGAATTGATCTTAACTGGACAGCTCATAAAAGTAACTGTATATATACATATGTATGTATGATCACAATTTTTACAGATTCTGCTAACTTTACTCATACTGAGGCAAATGATCTTTCTACTAGCAATAAGTCATGTTACAAAGAATTTGTAATTTTTCAGGGAAAACTTATGCCTTTGCAGTTGTATCACTTTAAACCCTATGCTAAACTTCAAAAAGAGAAAACTATATTAAAATAGAGCTCAAATCCCAGAGACAGTGTATTTCCTCCATGCTATCATATCCATGATAGCAGTGGATAGAACCACTCATACTAACAGGTAACTGAAATTTGTGAGCTGATTATTAACCAAAGCAAATACTAAAAATTGAGTTAACCAGCTCCTAAGGAGAGACCTTGCTTAACACTTGTGAGATCTCAGATTCACTACCAGCACCTTATAAACAAGAAATTTCATCCAATAGGGATAAGTCCTCTTCTTCTAAATTCTACCTTTGTAGCGCATGCATTTATTTTATTTACCAGCTGGTCCAAATATCAGGGTTTCAATATTTTATATAACATGGCAATTTGTATTTTATATTTTGTATTTTATAACTACTAAACAATAACTTTTATAAAGTAAGAAAATTGTGTTAAAATAAAATTATGATTCTTGGATACTTTTACAAAGGCTGCAACATAATTGAAATTTATTTTAAAAGAATTGCATAGGGTTATAAATTTTTATAAAAAGTACAGGGGTTAGACAAGAAACATTTACATTTTTAAAACTGTAGCTATGAGTAACACTTGAAGACTGGAATCAGTAAAGAAATAAGTGGAAAAATGACACAATAAACTTCATAAAAAAAACTTCGTCCATTTAAATCTATCAAGTCAGAAACCAAGAGCAAATAAGCTCAAACTTATTATAAATAACTAGTCTAAAAGGAAATAATTTCTTGGCAAAGATGTGTTTATCACCAAAATATAAAGCAATTTTTAACAAAACCTTTCTCTCAAATTTCATCAAAATGAAGCAGATTTTATGCATCTGAAATATTTTAATGTCATCTACTTAAAAAATAGAGGAAAGGCTGAACATCTAACAGACCAATTCTGTTCTACAAATAGATGATTATAGCCAAGACTCCTACTAAAGAGTAATAATATAATTACTGGCGGAAGCTTGTCATTGTAGCATGGTATTTCTTACTTTAACCATCTCATTTTGTGCTTTCTATCTTATGCTCATATCTTACTACTTTTCTTAGTAATTAGATCTCTTGTGTCTGCTTGAAGTGATTATTACTTCATTCTAAAAATAGTTTAATCCAACCTTGATTACTGTTAATGTCCAGCCTCTAAAATTTTCACTACTAATCATCACTTATACAGAACAGGAGCTGGAAATAAGTCAGCCAATACCCATTGCTCTTCCTGAACTTAATACACTGACTCTGTGGCTCATAATCTCTGAAAAAAAAGAAAGAAAATTAGATTCTTGCTACTGATATCTGCAGTTCTATTGCTGTGTTCTTGTATTTCATTCCTTCTCTATTTATATTTAAGTCCTCATTTATATCTATGATATTACTAACATGTATTAATTTCAGTTTTCTTCATTTTCTAACCACCAATAACCCCAATAACTTTCCTCACAGTTGATACAGCCTGTTAACAGAACCCATACCCACTCTTCCTTTCTTGTCCACCTGACATTCACAGCTCTGTTTTTCTTACTGAAGCAGTGTACTTACCACATCACTGTCCATCTCTGAGACAGTCAGTTCTTGTTAATGGCTGCTAACATGAACCCATTCATGTCATGCTCGTAGTTTTTCATTCTCCCTTCTACTACACATAAGATTCAAATAGTCTGGTGGGGTTTTTTTTAACTTTTGATCTTGCCTGATGATCCTCCTTTTACCTGTATGTTTACCTCTTTCCTGAAAAGATCCTCAGATCTCAGCATCCTTAGGAGCTAAGATTATAGGCATGAACCACCATGTAAAAGTAAAACTTTTTATACATTTAGCTACCCTCAGAACTATCTTGGCTAAGGTCATGTTTCCCCTGTCTCTACCCTCCATGGAATGTCTATATTTTAATGAAAACTCAATGATATCATCATGGTATTTTTGAAATTTTGATGTATGTGTATGTTTGCAATTTGATAAATGTATATATACATATGAAATTAAATTTATGTTTATTTTTGAGGGACTTGTAACTCCTGAATATCACTCACTCCTCCAATAATTTATGCCTGGAATTCAAATAATAAGTTTATAGCAATGACCTAATCTTCATTATAAAGCAGCTGTCATCATTCCTATTTCTTGGAAGTGGACAGTGGAGATTAGGGGAGTTCAGCAGATTACCTTGGTATTGACCCAGTAGCAATGCAATGAGTGGGTTTAGAACCCAGGTCTCTACAAGCTGTCAATGAACTCTACAGACTTAGCTGAAAGTCCACTGGACTCTATGCTCCTGAAACACCACTTGCTTCAGGATTACTGAGGCCCTGTCTGGAAGACACCATCGCGTGCGTAAGCATAGAAGGATATGAGCCATCTTACACTTTGAAGTCATAGTCTATAACACTCACCAGTTTTATAATATAGATATTTAACAGGAATTTTAATGGTTATAGTAGTAAAAGGACTAAAGGACATTTTGTGGCTCATTTCTAAAGATTGGCGATATTTTAACATTGCCCTCCCCAACAATGGGAAAATCATATTTTTAACCATTTTCCGAATATTACTACATTCAAATTTATACTTCCTTGAATGTTACTTAAATATGATGTAATTATAGGTGGTAATCCCAGCACAATTCATTTAGAGGAAAGAATTTGTGAATGGGCTGGTGAGTAAACATGCTCTTTTCAAATATGGGACATTTCCTACCAATATGCTAGAGAAACAAAAGGGAAATCATGTGTCTGAAACATGGCTGTAGGAGTAGATTTTGTTCTTATTTTCTTTCTCTTTTTTAAAAAGGGAAATGACATCATTCATTCTTATTTTTTAATAAGGAAAAAAGAGTTGGACAAATCTTACCCTGTGAACAAAATGCATCAAAATTCACATCCTGTTTTGACTGGAATGGCTAGGACTCCATTTGTTAGCACACAACGTCAATGAAAATGTGACTGCAATTTCTTATCCATATGTACGTGCTTAGGAGAGACACCAAACTCGCCTATGACTAAAACATTGTGAAAATTGCCAATCATATAAAACGATGTTGCATCTGTGTATGAATTCATGTTGGCATGTGGAATTTCATTAGAAGATGTTGAACAATAGTGAGGTAGAGGGTTGGGGAAAGCAATCAATGGAGGGGTTATTGTGATGAAAACATAATATAAACATGCGTGAAATGAACATGGAAGAAAAGAAATATATGAGCATGCCATCTGACTGATAGTGGATTGCAAATGTTCGTTGAGGCTCTAGGTTGATGACCTTTCCAAAATCTTTGTGGGTGCCTTTCTCATATTTATCTTCCCATTTGGCATTCAGCATATTAAGGCTATCAAGATAAAAGTCCTTGTAGTTTTACTTATATGTCACTGGTCTGAATTCAATGACATTAACTAAAAGTGGCAGTGAGAATATCCTGAGGAAAAGAAGCAACAGGAATGCTATCATTTTGATGCTTTGGGTTTTGAGCAGATAAACATCATTTTTATAGAATTTTTCATTAGCTCAATTTAGTCAACAAGATTACAGAAGATAATAGAGGCAAATATATAAAAAAGTAGTTTAATCATTTATTAAAGCTGATCTTATATTAAAACCTGTTCTAATTTTAAATAAGATTTATTTCCAAACAATTTTAGAATTTAAAAACTTAGGAAAACGAAAGCCAAAACAATGAAACATTAAAAATGTACTAACTAAATACAGTCTTTACTAGATATCTAATGTTGGTTAAGAAGTAACTATTAAGCATAATATGACTAAGCACCAAAAAGATAATTTACTTAAAATGGGAAAAATTATTCATTAGAATGTTATGTGTAGAAAAAATACAGATGCTAAATTAAGTCCTTAGCTATTGATGTTTGAAATGAAATCTGTTGCAATAATTTAGATAATTATATAGTTACAATAATTATAATTGTATAATTATAGCCTGGGCATTAAGTCTATAAAATTCATTCTTCAATTCCTCTAAAATAATATCTTTAATAAGGACTGTAGCATTTGCCACAAATCAAACAATCCATGTTGGCATCACTATTATAAACTGAATCTTGGGAATATTGCTTTTTTCACCCTAGTGAAATAATAGACATATGTCCAGCTGTTTCTAAGGTATAGACTACAAGTCATAGGTATATTTATCATAATGCATGTTGGTGCATGTGTGTTAGTGCTAATAAAGTGTGTTGGTATGTATGTATGATATATGTCGGTCTTTGTGTGTATGTCTGGGTATGTGTATTTCTATATGTGAGAGAGGGAGAGAAAAGAGGAGAGGGGAGGGGATAGAGAGAAGAGACACGGGGAGGGAGGGAGGAAGGGAGAGAAGGAAGGAGAGAGGGAAGGAGGGAAAGAAGGGGGAGAGAGAGAGAGAGAGAGAGAGATTTGCTACATTGTGCAGCCAAACTACAGATGAACCAGTACAAATCCCAGAATGGCTTTGAAGTTCTAAACACCTCAGACAACCTCCTCATAAATAAAATAATAATGGAATTTTGGGAACTTGTTAGAATTCAGTGAAATAGAATCTCAATGCCATTTTGATTTGCATTTCCTTTGTGACTAAGGATATTAACATTTTTTCACACATATATCAATCTTGTATTGCTTTGGTAACTTCAATTCATGTGATCATTTAAAGACTGGATTCTTTGTTCTCATAGTGTATAGTTTTGGATCTCTTGGTATATTGTGGATCTAAATCCTTTATACAATAAATAGCTGGTGAAGACTGTCTTTCCTTTTCTCTGTTGTCTGTTGATTCTAGTAACTGTTTCTTTTGCCATGAAGAAGTACTTAAGTTTGATGCAATAACATTTGTTAATTTTTGTTCCTGTTTTCTGAACAAAAGACATTATCTAAGACATTATCTAAGATTATTCCTCTAGTTGTTCTGGTCTTACAACCATCTCATTCTAGTTCAAGAAAACAAACAAACAAGAACAAATGGTGGTGAAAGTAGAACTCTTATACACAGTTATTGGGTTATTTGCATAGAATAAACCATCACAGAAGTTCTTCAAAATTAAAGACAAAACTATAATGATAGTTACATGGTAGTTATATGATAGCTGTACTACTCCTAGGTATGTGTCTGAGGGAATAGAAGTCAAAATAGAATACAGATGTTTGCCCATTCATGTTCATAGTAACACTTCACAATATCCAAAATATGGAATGAGCCTCGGTGTCCTTCAGTTGATGAATGGATGAAGAAAATGAGGTGCACACCCACAATGGCATATTATTCAGCCATAAAGAAGAATTGAATTATGTTGTTTGCAGAAAAATGATTTGGAAAGGATCATGTTAAATGAAATAAATGAAAAACAATATATATTCCCTCTCCCGTGTGTAATATAGAACAGTAAATAAATTAAAAAATAACTGACACCAATGTAAAATGGGGATGGGGTATTTGGGGGTGGAAATCAGAGAGATCAGAGAGGGTGAGGAGGTGGTGAGCAGGGTCGAAGCACTTCAAATGTGCGCAACTAGGGAAACCTGTTAAATTGCTTTAAAAAGAGGGAGGAGAGTAAGAATGAATAGTAGAGAGAGAAATTTAATCAAAATATATGCATGTACGTAAATATCACAAAGAAATGCCTATACTACTAAAAATTTGTACTAAACAAATACAATCCAATACATGATTAAATGCAGAGCAAGTTCCAACATAGTTTTGGCTTTTATTTGTCACTGTTAAAGAAATTATTTTGGCCTCTAGGTATTACAAATTTTCCTAAAAAAGAATTGGGTCTAGTTTTCTTAAGTTTGATTTTGCAGGCCATTATTTAAACACTTACACTTCTATTTAAAAATACTATACTATCCTATGAATGGCCTTGATGAAATAAGCTGACTGTTTTGGAAAGGATGCTGTGAAAGGTATCAACCTATCAAACCCAGAGCAATGTAAGAATACAGGTGTCTAAAGTTTCCTCTAATGGGGACGTCACAATGTCAACCAAATGTCTCAGTATTTCCTTATCTTTGTGTATTATCTTCCGTAACGTTCAAAGCACACCAACAATTGAATTGCTAAATGAGGATTGTTTTAAGAGATTTTTTTATACATGTAGAAGATAGTGAGTTGAAAAGCTTCAATAAAATAGGAACGAAAGAGAGTGGTCAGAAAGGAAAAAAAATAATAATTCAGGCTCCTAATATATTCCAGAATCATTGGCTTTAAAATATCAACATGTTTTACTGTAGTGATGTAGAAATGAGACCATGTATTTTAAATGCAGTAAATGCCCTCTGAAGTTTAATGGCTTATATCTTATTATCAAGTTATTATGTATTTTTCTTTATAATATTAATTCCAAGTATTAAAACTTTGTTAATTTGTGGTAGGTTGTGAATAGTTAGAGAAAATATATCTAAATCACTAATGGACTGTGAAGACTGTGAGTGTTGTGTGTGTGCGTGTGTGTGCGTGTGTGTGTGTGTGTGTGTGAGAGAGAGAGAGAGAGAGAGAGAGAGAGAGAGAGAGAGAGAGAGAGAAAGAGAGAGAGAGATGGTCCTGGGGCTTGAACTCAGGGCCTGGGGCTTTCCCTGAGCTATTTTGCTCAAGGCTAGTACCACAGCTCCACTTCTGCCTTTTTGCTGGTTAATTGGAGATGAATCTCACGAACTTTTCTGCCCATGCTGGCTTTGAACTGTGATCCTCAGATCTCAAGCTCCTCAGTAGCTAGGTTACTGACTGAGCCACTGGTACCCAACTGATGAAGAATTTTCTTCTCAAAATCTATTAAATACACCAGATAACATGAACACCACTCTCATGTGCTTCTAGATTTGCTGAAATAAGATATAGACTCTCTTAAGTGCCACAGATGGAAATGTAAGCTAATAAACTGGCATTAAACTAAATGTTGGAAAGGAAACCAATGAACTAAATGTTGGAAAGGAAACCAAGGACACCATTAGTTTAAATAATCAGGGACTTGGTGTCTGAGTCTCATAAGCAGCACAGTAACAGAGTAACTGTGGTGGAGATGCCTAGAACCGCTGTCCCACTAGGAGATGGTGGGCAGCAGCAAGGATGCTTCCTGTACTCTGGTTATAACAACAAAATGTTATTTCTCTTCCTCTCTCTCTAGCTGTCTCTGTTTCTCTTTCTCTCTCTTTTTTCTCACACACACATACACAACACTTTCTATAAAATGTATCTTATCTTTCTCAGGATACGACATTATCAAACTTACACATCTTGGCAAACTCAAGCTGGGAGCACTTGGGGAGCAAAGTACTCTGGTCAGCAGAAGACCATCTGGCAGAAAGATTACAAGTTAGAGTTTAAGAGGTTTTAAAGAGTAAGATGTCTTTACATTAAAAATGACAAAATGTACAATGAAAGCTACTATGACCTTGAGATATAATAGCGCAAAAGTTGGCAGCGAAAACTCAAGAACCAAAAAGAAAAACAGAAAAGATAAGCTAAAAAGAAGTGAGAACGGCCAATAAACAAATGAAAAGATGTTCAATATCTCTGGCCAAAAACAGAAATGCAAATCAAAACAACATTGAGATTCCACCTCACTCCAGTTAGAATGGCCATTATCAAGAAAACTAATGGTAACAGATGCTGCCAGGGATGTGGCCAAAAGGGAACACTACTACACTGTGGGTGGGAGTGTAAACTTCTTTAACCATTCTGGAAAGTACTACAGAGGTTCCTCAAAAGACTAAACATACCGCTCCCCTATGACCCAGCAATCCCACTCCTGGGCATTTACCCAAATGACCACAATCAAGACCACACTAAACCTATCAGCCCAACCATGTTCATTGCAGCATTATTTACCATAACTAAGATAGGGAATCAAACCAGATGCCCCTCGGTAGGTCAACAGATAGAGAAAATGTAATACACACACACACACACACACACACACACACACACACACACACACACAATGGAATTCTATGCTTCCATCAGAAAAAATGACATTGCCCCATTCATAAGGAAATGGAAAGACGTATCACCTTATAAAATGATGCTAATCAAAATGACCTCCAGGATAGGGAAATGAGACTTTTTATGGTGGCTGTCTTTTTTTTACACTGTTTGCAGGGTTTGTTTTTATTTTTGTTTTGTCTTTCATTTTTCTCTTCTCTGGTTTATTCCCCATTGTCACCGTTTCTTATTTTGGTGCCTTTGTTCTGTGTATGTTTATCTGATGTGGGGAAGGGAATCACAGAAATGGTGGGACAAGGGGTGAACCAATGCATCAGTGACACTCATGGGACACTCAGTTGGAAATGAACTGTGCAACCTGGGGAGAGGGAAGACGGGAGAAAATGGAGGGGGTAACACTGCTCACAAAGGGATGGACTCATTATTTATGTAACTGCAGCCCCTCTGCACATCACCTTTACCATAAAAAAGAAATAGGTATCAAAAGAAAAACGAAATTAAAATTTCATTTCCAAGAAATGGAAACGAGACTTTTATAGTGTACTCTTTGCAGTTACTTCTTTTTTCTTTCTTATTTTTTCCCTTGATGTATACCCTGTTGTCACTGGTTTTGATTTCTGTACCCTTTGTCTTATCTGATGTGCAGAAGGGAAGGGGAAATACAGAAAGAGGGAACAAAGGGTGAACCAGTGCAACAGTGGCTCTCACTAGACACCAACCTGGAAAAGAACTTTACGGCTTCAGGGAGGGGGGAGAAGGGAGGATGGCAAAGTGGGAGAAAATGAGGAATGAGTAACACTGGTCACAAAGAAGTGTACTCATTACCTTATGAATGTAACTGTAACTCCTCTGGACATCACCTTTACAGTAAAAAAGGGATCTCAAACTGATACCAAGCGGGGTGGGGACAGCTTAAAGTTACTAAAGGAAAAAAATTAAATAAACAAAATAAAGAAGTTAAATCTCAAATTTGTAGAGCTGAATGGGAAAACAGAAGTTGAACACAAAGAAGAAGAAATGAAGTAGGGAAATAAGAGTTACTGAAAATATTAAAACATGGTTAGGAGATTATTTTAATCAGCCTTCTATCACCATAACACATATCTGAGATAATAAGGAAATAATTTTCCTGTGCCTACAGTTTGGGGGTTTCAGTCCTTCGTTAGTTGACCCATTGCTTTTTAGAGTAGAGGAAGCTACTCACTTCATGGTGAACTAAAAGGCCTGAGGAGGCCTTTACCTTTTCAATAATAGACCAAAATATGGCTCAGAGTGTGGTTCAGATGGGTAGAACCTTCTTAGCGGTGTTAGGCTCAAACACCAGTACTGCCATGAGAAGGAAGGGAAGAGAAAGAAGAGGAAAATGTGGAAGAGAAAGAGGAAAGAAGAGGAAGAGGAAAACATAACCTGAGCTTGAAAACTATGTGAAGCAAAGAAATTGGAAAGTATGACACTAACTCTATACTTAATAGTATTGGTAGTGTAAGCAATAACCATCATAATGATTGCTTAAAACAAGAGTGGTCATAAATTTTTGCATAATACAGGTAGGAAAAAATGAAAACATTCTAACATTTATCTATTGGTCAAGAGGCACACAGAAGTATTTAATGTGCCTGTTAAACATCTTGAGTGTTTATTTCAACCCAGGGAATTAAACAAGGAGAAACTATAGGTTTCTGCCTTTAGGAGTCTTAATGTTGGATCGGTAAAGCTGATTTTTATCTTTTGTTTCATTGGGTGAATTATACAAATCCACACAAATCCTGCTTTATTCTAGAGAAATCTGATCCCTCTTGTCTGTATTTTTATGCTTCCCCCTTTAAGGCGTGAGTGAGGAAAAAGGTTCCGACACACTTACTTCCTAGATCTACCACGCACTCTGCCAGACTCTGCCAGAGCTCACAGCACAAACAGAATCTGTTATTCTGCATGAGCTGACTTCCCTAACACACATCTGCAGACTCTCTCCTACATGTGCTTTACATTAAGTGCAGCGACTCAGTCTCACTTCCATCAGAAAAAAACAACTGTCTCAAGACAAAATAATGTAACCAGGACAATGTTTACATAGTCCCAAGGCAGGCTGCCTTGTGAAAAAGATAACCATCTTTGTTTCCTTCTGTCAACATATCGGTTCTGAATACAAAAAATAACATAAAGTAAAAAACAGGCCCACTACAAAAAGAAAAAAAAAGCCAGACTATCCAGACATGGTGTTCCAATGCCCAAGAAACAACTGATGCTCTGTGTGAAGACTTAATTCCCAGAGCACAGCACTTGAAGGAGCATATCAAGGAATGACTGTGGAGAGCCAGGCTACGGTTAGAAGGGAATGATCTCCACAGGAGGGAAAGGACAAAGTGGAAATGCAAGAAAGAACATCCTACTAAGAGCACGCTGACGCGAATTCTGTAAAACAAAACAGACATTCCTCTTATTTCTTTTAAAAATGGAAGAGAAGGAAGGAACTGAATTTTGGAATTCAAGTCAATGGAATTTTTAGCACAGGCCCTTGCGCTTGTTAGGCAAGAACTCTACCACTTGATTTACATAGCCAGTTGGAGTATCTTCTTAATCGATAACACGTGGACTGAGATCTAAGCAATACCATTCAGAACTCTCCTAAGAACCACCTGTGGTCCATCAGAGCCAGACTATGCCTTGTGTAAAAACAACAGAATGCTGTCTTCTTTTGTTCTCTTGAATGGCAATCAAATAAACACTTACTGCCTTTCTAATTCTTTCTCCAATACTTACTGCCAGGGAATGAACAATGATGCATTTGGAAACCTTATCTTGGCTCAGATATGACACGTGGAGATCATTGGACGGAGCATTGACTATACACTTCCAAGTCTGTCAGAAGTCACATTGGAACTCCATATTCTTTACAGTCAAATTATGCTATCCTATGCTAAAAAGACTCCCACATTGATATCAATGTAATTAACTTCGCTATGATATATACCATGGCTCTAAAGGATTAATTAGTATTGCTTAAATGTAAAGCATTGATAGGTAAGCACCAGGACGAGGCATAATTTCTATTGGGCTCAGTTGCATAATCTGAATATGAGGAAAATAAATGAATACCCTGAACACTTACATTGTAGAATTAGGTCAGAACATAGCAAATGTGAGTTATTGACTAGAGAATCATATTTATTACCCACACATGCTATAGGCTTTGTACCCTTCTACACTTTGAAGATCTGTCTTGCATAGGATTCTACCAACATGATACAACTTTTATTTAAACATTTACCCTTGAAGATATTGTCTAAATGAAGTTTATTAAACTATTTTCTAAATTAGATCTCAGATTGTCATGTCCAAGAGAAGTAAAATCTGAATAAATAAAATAAAAATAAAATAAATAAATAAAAATTCCAACGTTGTTGATAATTTTTGTTCTATATTTTTAAAAATCAACTTTAATTCTCAAATTATATAGAGAATTAGTGATTTTGAATGTATAAAGCTTGTGTAAATATTCCAAAATCTGATAAAATGGTAAAGATTGTTTCATATTAAATAATAGATCTTCTGTCAAAACTAATATATACAAAGTATACATTTAAGCTTTGTATGGACTTAATGTATTCTAAAGTTTAAACCAGTAAACTGCAGAGTGATGAAGAACACACTTCTTGCGTTGGGCTCATGGACTTCCTCCTCATGCTGAACCAGGCAAGGTACTAACTTCTAGGTGTCTATCCCTGTGGGTAAGGATGATAACCCTCTTGTCTTGAAGAGCACATGTCATTAGATACTGGAAATACACTGAGCACAGTGTATCCGAACAACTTTGCCCCAGATAACACTATGCCCCAGATAAAAGACTACGTTCAAAAATTTTCTTTCTTCTTTCTTTTTTTCCATCCTTTCTTCCTTCCTCCCTTCCGTCCTTCCTCCTTTTCTTCCATTCTGCCTCTTTCTCTCGTTCTCTTTCTCACTGTTTTTTCTTTCTTTCATTCTTTTTTAAAAAATATTTGTATTGTAAAGATACTGTACAGAGGGGTTAGAGTTACACGAGCAAGGTAATGAGTACATTTCCTATGGAGCATTGTTACCTCCTCCTTTATTTTTCCCCTACTACCCCTCCCCTCTCCACCTGCCCAACTCCTTCCCCTCCCAAGTTGTAAAGTTCATTTTCAATGTAGTGTCTTGTACATCTCATTGTTACAATGGGTCATCCTGTATCCTTATTTCAGCATTTTGTTACTTCCCTTCCCCTTCCCAAATTAGAAAAATATATATATAAGACGCAGGACACTGGAATCAAATACAGTGACAACAGGGGTTATACTTTGGGGGAAGAACATACTCTGGCTTCTCTTCAGACCGTATAAATCTTTCACCTTTTCTTTTTCCTATTTTCTTCCTTTCCTTTTCTTTCTTTCTTCCTTTCTTTGCCAGTACTGAGATTTGAACTCGGGGCCTCACACTTGCTGAGCTCCTGAGCCACTCTTCCAGACACAGTTACGGCTGGTTATTTTAGAGATGAAGACTCGCAGAGCTTTCTGTGGGTGCTGCCTTGGTCCTGTGGTCCTCTCTATCTCAGCCTCCGGAATAGCTAGTGTTAGAGGCCAGAGTCACTGGCACTGAGATGAATGTTTAGAAAAACTCTGACTCTGTTTTCCCCTTCAGTAGCACAAATCTCATTCTTGATTGTTAAAGTGTATTTTCAAGCAACAAGTGTTTCTATGGAGGGCAGTATAATCCTTTTTTCCAGCCTGGCCACATTACAGTAATTAGTACAGAGAAACTTGCTAACAGCCACTTGCTTGACGAGACATTACTGGTCTAGGTAGAAAGCAGCAATCATACGCCTTTAAATATGCACCATTGAACACCCAGGTCTTTCCTGCAATCAACCCTTGTGAATATCACATTATACACACAACCCAAAAAAGAACTTAAAACACAAAAGAGAAACGGCAGTTCGATGGTATTTTATTTAGTAATTTAAAGGGTGCACATTGTGGACCAGGAAGAATGATTAACTTTGTTAAAAACAGTAACTTATTTGATCTTCCTAACACTTCTATGAGACAGTTTATTCTTAATCTTTACTTTCAGATGAGAGAGTTAAGGTTCAGTGATGACGGAAAAATATTGCCAAAGCCACATAGCTACCCAGATCACAACACTATACATCTCCAGATCTGAGTCACAAATGAGGCAGGCCACTTGGCTCTAGAGTTGGGTTCGCAAGGCATGCTGGGCAACTACGGGGAGTTAAAGTCGAAACATCTGGTAGCAGTAAAACATTCTTGAGAAAGACAAGTGGAAGCGGGGTAAGTTCTCTTTATAGACCAATTTCCTTGATTCATTCTGTTTGATTTAGTGTAAGCCACAAGAAAATGTTTCGTTAAAGTGAATTGAAACAGGCAGGCCTAAAGAGTAACTCTGTTTCACCTTAGATCTTCTTATCCATTTTACATAAATCCAATACTGAAAATTAAAGGCTTTCAGGTACATAAATGAGGTATCTTAATTCAATTTTCTAATCATTCTGCCATTGTGTCGATTGAGAAAGTAGCCAGACCCTCCTTGGAACAATATCTCATGTGAAATTATTGTATAATGTACACCCTTCCTGGAAGACCACAGTCCATATCTTCCCACATGTATGTATTAGACATACATTTGTAAAAAACTTGAAACCTACAAGTAGATCCTATTTATCTTCCACATTAATATAATTTTAGGTAGAAATTGATGTTAAATTGTGATATATAATGTGAGATAATCACAGCAATTACCATATTCACCCCTACTAACACATTCATTTTGAAGGGTAGCTGGGTATCAGTGGCTCATGCCTATAATTTTGGCTACTCCTCAGGAGGCTAAGATCTGAGAATTGAGGTTCTAATCCAGCCTGGGTAGGAAAGACTGTGAGACTCTTATCTCCAATTAACTACTAAAAAGGTGGAAGTAGAGATGTGGCAAGCTAGCCTTGAGCAAAACAAGCTCAGGACACCACCCAGGCCCAGAATTCAACCCCTAGAACCATGACAAAACAAAACGAAATGAAAGCTGTGAAGGACAGAAACTTGATCACTCTTATTTAACTCAGCCTTTGTCACTTTTTAGTCAGAGGATCAGCAGCATCCCTTTTGAACTCCTACTTACCTACACTGGAAAACACCATTCTTGAGGTCGAACGAACCCTTGGTCTGATAGTACAACCATCCCTGTCTCCCTCTGAAGTCTCACCCTGACATACTCTTGGGAGTTTATGATATGAGATAATGACAATAATGTATAATAGCCTTAACATGTTTTTCAACTGACAATAAAGGAGCACATTCCTGTAATCCAGTACTGAGGAACTGGAGGCATAAGGATTGTGTATTTAGGGCCAGCTTGGCTAAATGAGAAGAATTCCTCAAGAGAGAGGAGGAGTTGATATGGTGACACAGAAATTTCATCCCAGGCAGCTGAGAGGTGGAGATTGAGAGGATCACAAAATATTTGCAGGGAAAAAGGCTTGCACTTGTACGCATTAGTTGCATGCCCCTTTAATCTTGGCTCTGCAAGAGGCACCATCAGAAGGACCAAAGTCTGAGGCCAGTGCCAGGGTCAAAAACTGAGACCTTATCAGAGAAAAACCAGTCAATAAAGATAAAGCTTAGAGTTCAACCTCCCTCCAGAAAAGAGGTGATAAAGGCCAAAATCCATCACATTTAAAGCTCAGACCAACATGACACATATGTTTACAAAGGTTAAAGGCTTTCAGCTAAGTAAGAAATGACTGGGTTTCTATACCAGAATCCATATTTTCTTAAACACCCTGAACTATGTGCAACTGTGAGCCAGGAAACCAGATCATTTGCATGCATAGAAGCTCTAGTACAGGGGCTGGGAAGGTGGCTCAGTGTTAGAGTGCTTGCCTTACATGCATGAGACCCTGGGTTTGATACCTCAGCACCACATAAGCCAAAAAAGCCAGAAGTGGCACTGTGGCTCAAGTGGTAGAGCACTAATATTGAGCTGAAGAGCTGAGGGACAGCACCCAAGCCCAGATTTCAGGCCCCCACAACCAACAACAACCAAAGTTCCAGTATGAACAATCCAGAATGTACATGACAATTCATAAAAGTACCAATGAAAATCTAAGAATGGCATGTAAGATTTACTTATCACATTTGTTTAAATCAGTTCTGCATACTTTTGCTATTATAAAACATTCCACTTTCCTACATCTCTTACTTTTCACTTGGGAGCCTACAGATGAGAACTTTTTTAACTTTCTGGTTCATTATCCTACAGTACAGTGATAGCACTTTTAAATGACAGTATGTTCTGTGAATAGGTAAAAATAACAAAAGGTATCTTCAAATGTTCATAGTTTTACTTTTCTACAGAAATTTCGTTCATCATTAATCCCTAATTCCCAGAATACAAACTTTATTGTTCCTTCTCTCTACTACATACTATTTCAATTGCTAATATTGTTTCTTCATAATAAATTCTAATTGTCACACAGTCATTGCAAGAGCCAAAAGAAAATCATGCAGAACATACTAGATTGAAAAGATGTGAGAAGAGACATTGCTCAAATGCACAATGCTGATTTTAGCAGTTGTACACTTGTGCCTTGCTCTTAGAAGACAGTATCAGAATGAATTCAATTCTCTTTTCTCTCCTTTGGGAATCACTCCAAAGCAGGTGGTGTCAGAAAAAGATCAATGTGAGCTCCAGAATCCATCCTTCACTCTATATACCCACTTACTATGTCTTTCTTTTACTGCTTATGATCATAAGAGATGCAACATGAGGGGACAGACAAAGATGAAGTGAACAAACATCTGCACAGTGGCAGAGGGTGAGCAGCCGCAGCCTGGGCATAAGGGGTGGAGCTGCATCGGGGCCCAGCGTGGGACAGGAGTGAAAAGCTCAGGAGCCTTTGCCAGCAAAGGTCTCTCCGAGGATGACTTACAAAACGGGGCTAGAAGAAGAGATCCAGCCCTGTGCATGGCCCAAGAATGGGGATGAGTCTGGGAACAGCTTGTGTGGCAAAATGCCCAGCAATGGTATGAGAGACCAATGGGGGATGGGTTCAGGGATCAGCGGAGCTCACCTCATTCATCACAGGGTAAACAGCCAGGGCAGGGAGCACTTTCAGAGCTTGAGAGTGAAGGTCGGGAAGCGTCCAATGGAGCATGGATCCTTCTTTTTCCATTTTTTAAACTTTATTGTAGAGGTGATGAGCAGGGGGGTTGGGTCACAATTACATAGTAAGGTGATGAGTATATTTCTTTTTAAATACTGTTACCCCCTTCCTCATTTTCTCCTGCTTACCACTCCCCACGTCCCTCCCCCCTTCAAGCTGTAAAGTTCATTTCCAACATACTGTCTAATGAATATCATTGTTGCATTAAATCATCCTTTGACCTGATCGGTCTGTGATTCCCTTCCACAGATCAGAGGATCAGATACACTTATATACAAGACAAAGGGTGCAGAAAACTAAAACAGAAAGAAAAAATAGAAATAACTGCATACTGGGCATAATAACAACTTCTTGTTTCCAATTCTTAAAGTTGATTTATCCTATGCACTTAGTGATTGGGCTATTGTGATCCCCTGCTAAGAATATAATAGATAGGGGCTGGGAAGGTGGCTTAGTGGTAGAGCACTTGCCTTGCATGCCTGAGGCCCTGGGTTCGATTCTTCAGCACAACATAAGCAAAAAGAAAAAAAACGGAAGTGGCGCATGTGGCTCAAGTGGTAGAGCACTAGCCTTGAGCTGAAGAGCTGAGGGACAGCACCCAGGCCCAGAGTTCAGGCCCCATGACCGGACCCAAAAAAAAAATAATATAATAGATATATTCTAGTTATTACAAATGAGGGAAACCATGCAACCTATACGTCTTTGGGCCTGGCTTGCTTCACTTAATATAATTTTTCCATTTCCTCATGAATGAGGCAATGTCATTCTTTCTGATAGAAGCATAGACTTCCTGTGTGTGTGTGTGTGTGTGTGTGTGTGTGTGTGTGTGTAGAGACCACATGTTCTTGATCCATTTATCTGCTGAGGGGCATATCTTAGCTATGGTAAATAATGCTGCAATGAACATGGTTGTGCTGGTAGCTTTAGTATGGGCTTGTTTGTGGTCATTTGGGTAAATGCCCAGTATGGGATTGCTGGATCAAAAGACTGAGAAACACAACAAATCAAAGAAGGGTTGATTAAATGGGATTGCATTAAACTGCAGAGCTTCTGCATGACAAAGGACCTAGCTAGCACAATAAACAGAAAGTCCACCTATTGGGCGAAGATCCTTCCTAGCCATACAACAGACAAGAGCTTCATATCTATAACATACTTAGAGCTCAAAATATTAAATCCCCCCCCAAAAAAAGAACACATCCTCAAAGAAACAACCAATGCATTAAATAGTGGGCTAAAGACTTAAAGAGAGACTTTTCTGAAGAGGAAATAAGAATGGCTAATAGACGCATGAAGAAGTGCTCTGGCCATAAAAGAAATGCAAATCAAAGCTACACTGAGATTTCACCTTACCCCAGTTAGAATGGCCATTATCAAGAAAGCTAATAACAGGTGCTGGCAGGGATGTGGCGAAAAGGGAATGCTACTATACTGTTGGTGCGGATGAACCTTGTTCAACCATTCTGGAAAGCAGTATGGAGGCACCTCAAAAGACTAAACATAGAGCTCCCATATGGATCCTTTTATATTTTAAAAATAAGTGTTTTGTTGAAGTGAGGAAAATTAATTCTAGAAAAGCAAGAGAAGAAGCAAAATTTGGCTAGAAAGTCTTGTAAGCAAAAGCCCTTCTAAAGTAGAAAATGAACAGGATTAAAGTGGAGTAGGAAGATGATGGAAAGAAGGACTTGGAGTTTATTTCAAAGTCAGATTTCATAAAATTTCTACCATGTGAGATATAATAGAAGAAGGCACTATTCAGCATTTCGGCCAGCACAATTGTTAGATGAAGTGATTTACTGGTAAAGAAGAAACTCAAGGAGAAAGAGGTTGTGTCTGTAGGGAATGATTCCAGAATTCTGTTTTATCTTGTTCTTTTTAGTGTATGTCTGTGTGTCTGTGTTTTTGGCGACTAGGCGAGGAGGGTACAGGGTCTTGCTATGTTGTTCAGGCGGTCTCAAACTCTTAGACGCAAGTAATTCTCCCGATTCTGCCTCCCCCTACTGGGACCAGTCAGTCTCAAACTAAGCTCGTGGACATGTTTATTTTAACATAACTATTAAACATCAACAGAGACTATGGATTGTTTTAGTAATGAGGTCAAAGCAAAAAATATAAAGTTAAGAGTCATTCACATACAGTTGGTGTTTGAAGCTGGAAACCACACGATACTATTCAGAAGTGGAGTAAGAACCATATACAGGAAGAGAATAAAGAAAGGGTGTATGTAAATGTTGAGGAAAGAAAAAGGATTTGCCAAAAAAGAAAAACAAAGTATTAACGGGGGTTGGCCAGTGAGCTAGAAGGAAAATATAAATTTACCCATTCTCTGCACATGAAGCCCAACAGATAGCACTGGAACAAAAATATCCAGAAGTAGCTTTCTCCAGCCTCTTCTCATACATCACTACGATGGCTGCAGGCTCACTGATCAAATTCCATTGTGTATAGGTACCACACATTTTGGATTCACTCCTTTATTGTGGGGCATGTGGGCTGTTTCTGTATCTTGGCTTTTGTGAATAGTGCAGCAATGAACAAGTATCTTCTCTTCTGTTAGTGTTTAGAGCACTAGCAACACAACTGTGTTTTCTGGTTAAGGGAACTTCAGAAACGGTCTGTAATCAAAGGAAATCAGTGACTAAACAATATAATCTTATTTGATATGAATCCTGAAGATTTCTTAGAAAAAGACAATGACTATCTCAGTTCTTGTATGCACTGTGTTACGACTTGGATCTGAAATAACCCCAAAAGGCTTGTATAATTGAAGGTTTGCTCTCCAGTGAGCTTTGTGAAGTAATAGAATAACAAGGGCTCCGAATTAATCAATGAATTGATGCACTAATGGTTTCATGATTTGATCTTCCAAATTTCTGAAAGCTCTTTCTTATTTTTTTTTTTTTTTACTATTTCACTAAAGCAGCTGCCGTTGTCATGGCTTATCAATTCATTATGCATTTCTTCTTCAGAAATTCAGATAATTATTCAAGAATATTTTAGATTTTTTACTACAATAATTTTAGCTCCTCTCTAGTACCCTCTTACTTATCTCATAAAACGCTGCGTACTAACTTTTGTGCTCTCATTTATTTCCAGATTAGAACAAATGTTTTATGTAATTACTCGCATCTTTTTTGAATTCTTCTGATTTATTTCCAAGTCAGTAAAAATATGTAAGCAATTTGTTACAACTGTTTTACATTTTTTAAAAAAATATTTTCAAGCCTGAGCATATAAAGCACAGATCTGTGTCTTACTAAAAATTCCCTCATTTTGTTTCTATCACAGCACAAAGCGCATGCATAGTAAATGTCGAATGAATGAATGAACATTAGATTGATTCAAATTTTTAGCTTGACAAAATTAAAGAACTGTTTTTATCATATTTAATTTTTTTCTGTGACAGATATTCCCTTCAAATTATTTCCCTTTTCTCTAGGGCACAGTTTTATTAATACTCAGCTACTCGGAGTATTCAGGAAATAGCAACATAATCACAATCAGCAGCTACATTAGAGACAGACCCTTTCTTGCTCAATGCAGAAAAATACTTTATATACTTTATATTTCCTATAGTAATGTTGAGAAGACATTGTGAATTCTTCATGTCTTTTTTACTGATCAAGTTTATAATTGTCAGATGATTTATCTCTTTTTATACCTGAGCTCACTTGAAATGAATATTTAGATAAGAATCTTTTCTATATAAAAGTGGTAATTGAATTTAGAGGCTTCTGCCAGTGATTGATAAATTTAATCTAAAGGGCATGAACTATTTCATTTGATGGGACAATGTCTGTGGACTCAGGTGATATCTACAGAAGGTCACTTCTAAATATATTACCAATTTCTTCCTCAAACAATATATGCACCAATCTAATGCCATCCAGGTAAAGAAAGATTGCTTCTGCTTGTGGACCATGGAGACTTTATTCCAACAGAAAAGGGGTAGTCTAGACAACCTTCTTTTCTTACATTCTTTCCCTTTTCTTTACGTTTTTCCTTTCTTCCTTCCTTTCTTTCTCTCCTTTATATGTTCCTTCCTTCTTTTCTTTCTTCCTCCCTTTCTCCCTCTTTCTTTTCTTTCTCTCTCTTTTACTCTTTCTCTCTTTCTCTTTCTCTCTCTCTCTCTCTCTCCCTTTCTTTCATAAAAGTCACATCAAACAAAATACAGGAAAGTACATCCTGAATTTTCTGGTTCGTTATGTCTACTGAATGTCTTAGGAGCTGTATTTGTTTGAGTAGGTGACTTATCAAACATTAATTGTCAATTTAAATTTTGTGCTAGAATATAAAATTCAGAAATTTTAATTTCTAGTCCTATATTCTCTTTATAACATAATATTGTGCAGGTTTTACGACTTCATAGTGAATTCACATTATTACAAAAAATCAGGAAAATAAACAAGGAATTTCAAATAATCCCCCATGAATTTTGTCAATTAATATTATACATAGATGGATTTTATTTTTTATATTTTAAACTTCATAAAGTTGTACAGTGGATCATAACTTCACATGCTCATAAGGTTGTACAGTGGATCATAACTTCACGTGCTCATAAGGTTGTACAGTGGATCATAACTTCACGTGCTCATAAGGTTGTACAGTGGATCATAACTTCACGTGCTCATAAGGTTGTGCAGTGGATCATAACTTCATAAGGCTGTACAGTGGATTGTAACCACGTGCTCATAAGGTTGTACAGTGGATCGTAACTTCATAAGGCTGTACAGTGGATCATAACTTCATAAGGCTGTACAGTGGATCGTAACTTCATAAGGCTGTACAGTGGATCATAACTTCATAAGGCTGTGCAGTGGATCATAACTTCATAAGGCTGTACAGTGGATAGTAACTTCATAAGGCTGTACAGTGGATAGTAACTTCATAAGGCTGTACAGTGGATCATAACTTCATAAGGCTGTACAGTGGATAGTAACTTCATAAGGCTGTACAGTGGATAGTAACTTCATAAGGCTGTACAGTGGATAGTAACTTCATAAGGCTGTGCAGTGGATTGTAACCTCACGTGCTCATTTCAGTGAGCAGCACTTCTTGATCAGTCATCCTTTCCATCACCCTCCCGTCCTACCCACAGACTCGCTTCCCATTTCTTACTTCTCTAAATCACATATATGTACCTGAATATTCTGACTGCTCATCTACCCTTCTCACTAGACTTCCTATTCAAACTTATTTTACATAATGTTCTATAAATCCTTAACTTACCTCCAAGTTAAGAAGATAAGCATAGCTAAAATGGCATCCCCTTTCATTTTAAAACACTAAATCAAAGATGTGTTTAATAACACAGATCTAACTTTTAAAAAGTATGGGACAGGTACATGGCCAATACCTATAATCCAGCTGCTCATAGGTGGCTTAGTTTGATCATGGTCTGAAGCTGGCCCTGGGAAAAATGTAAAATAACTAGAAATAACTAAATAACTAAATCTGTAAAATAACTAAAACCAAAAGTGCTGAGGGTGTAGTTCAGGTTGTACAGCTCCTATGCCTCACTATGGCTGTGTTTAAATTCCATTACTGCCTACCTAATTAAATTTAGTATAATCACAAAAATGGCAAGTTTGTTAATCACATAATCACATTTACTGTATACCAAGGTAGAGAATTTAATAGGAGCTCAATTTAAAAAGTCAATACTACTCACTTGAATTAATACTGAACGATAATTAGAATTTCCAAGTTCATCATTAAAGGATATAACTGATTAAATAAAAAAAAATAGTGCTTATGCCCGAGGGTGCTAGCTATAACTGAGTTTCTCAGGAAACAGAGACCTGGAGGATCAAGGCATGAAGCCAGCTGGGCAGAAAAGTCTATGAGACTTTGTCTCTATAATAACCAGCAAAAAGCTAGGTTGGAGTTGTGGCTCAAGTAGTAGAGTACCAGCTATAAGCAAGATCATGCAAGGAAACATGACGTTTTGATTAAAAAATAAAACAATAAAAAAGGAAAGCAGGAACAAGTAGTGATTGTAAACTTGCTAATGCATCTATTATAATGACACAATTCAGACTTTTCACAATTCTTGTTCCAGGTTTAATATATTTGCTATGTAAATCCAATCGTTGACTGACTGGCATCTCTATTCAACACAAACAATAACTAGAGCCCTTTAAGCAGGAGAATGATGAAAATAAATTATTCCTAAAGCATCAGAGCTTAGTTAGGAAAATATCCATCCATATTTGTTGTTAGAAAAATACTGAAGCTAAAACAATCCTCATTGGCAGCTTGCTTACAACGGAACAACAGGAAAAGCAATCACAGCCACAGAATGTTGCTGACCTGGACTGAGCATGTCTTCATGTCATTAGGAATTCACAGCTGTTAGAGGTAATGATCCCTGTTACATCACACAGAGTGAATCAAGACGAACCCTGGACTAACAGAGTTCTAAACACCACAAATCAATTTGTAAGCTGGAAAAAGGAGCGCGGAATTAATATTTCCTTACAATAGGATTTTTATTGTACCTTAAAGGCCAAATTAATTTCACAATCAACATACAAAGAAAGTTATCAGAATTTGAACTGGTGTGATTTATAGAAACTGACATTTCCATCGTATTCATTAATTCTGACACTTCAATAGTTAAATCTTATAGTACCTACAAATACATAGTAATGATGTTTGTTTGGTTATTGTAGTTTGTTTCTACATGGAATCTAAACATAAAAATAATCTGAATACACAGGAATTTATGTTAATAACTGGTGTGGTCACGAGTCATGTGATTCTCAGTCATTACTAATGAGCAAAGAGATCGCTTCTAAGCAGATGTTGCTTAGGAAATGATACATACACTTGCATGATCTTAGAGATGCTGATATTGATGTTTGATTTCCTATCTATGTCATGTCAAGTTGGGGTAAACTCAGCCCTTCCTGCGGTCCTGCCGCACTGGCTGCCTGCTGCAACTTCTCCTGTTTGATCTTCTGGAAAGGTGGGAATAGGCGGTAAAGCTTAGGTTAAAGAAACTAGAGAATGTTTCAAAATAGGTCATTTACTTTAAGCTTTCGAAATCACTCTGACTGGAACACAATGATGAAGTATTGAGTGGCAAGATGGTAAAGGCCAGTGGACACTTATATGTATATGAAAAGAGGGTCAACACGTGAAGATATCTGTGAAGAAAGTACTTATGAAGGGCCGTGTACTGTGAGAGCGTGAGCTCCACGACTGCAGATAATCAGGTTTTTAGAATGGAGCACATTTTCTTTGTTTCTGAAAATGGAAGCACTGGAAATCTTCTTCTCTTTATTGAGGTTAAGTGATGACATAAATTTCACAGTTTTGAGGCATAGTGATACTTAAGTCGCAAACACATTTTAACCTTCACAAGGCGAACTGTCATTATCTTGATCTATAAAGCTCATGAATTCTACAAACGTTAACAGTAAAACTATTTCTTCCAAACTGGTTGATATGAACCTTTCTTTCCTTTTGCTTACTGTCAGCGGTTCCCTCTTTCTCTCTCATTCCCTCCCTCCCCTTGTGGCCCTTGAGTTGCTTAGTTCATTTTCATCTATGTCCAGGGCAGCTGATGGCCCCTTCTGCTGTATTTTTCACCTGTTTTCCTCTGATTCTGTGCCCTCCTCCCAGCTTCCCTCAGACGTGCACATATATACAGCATCTATAGGATCAAGAATGTCGCCATCTAGAAACTATATGACAAATTAAGAAGAGGTTTTTGTTTCTTGAATCCTGTTGACTTTGTCATATCTCACTGCATTTTGATTCTAACATCTGCATATCAGGGAGAACATGGGCCATTTGTCTCTCTGATCTTGGCTTATCTTGATCAACATGATTTATTCTAGTCCCATCCATTTCCCTGCAAATGCCATTATTTTCTCCTTTCTAATGGCTGCATAATATTCCATTGTATATAGGTATCACAATTTTTGGATCCATTCATCTGTGGTGGGGCATCTGGGTGGTTTCCATATCTTGGCTATTGTGAACAGGGCTGCAGTAAACATGGAGGTGCATGTGTCCTTGTATCCTGGTTCCTGTTGCTCAGGGTAGAGGCCTAGAAGTGGTATGACTGGGTCATAGGGGAGGTCTATATCTAGCTTTCTGAGGTATCTCCAGACTGTTTTCCAAAGGGTTGTATTAGTATACATTCCCACAAGCAATGCAGTAGGGTTCCTCTTTCTCTGCATCCCCTCCAGCATTTGTCGTTGGCTGACTTTTGGATGTGGGCCATTCTGACTGGGGTATGGTGGTATCTCAGGGTTGTAATTATTTGCATTTCCTTTATAGCCAGGGATAGTGAACATTTCCTCACGTGTTTCTTTGCCATTTTTACCTCTTCTTCTGAGAAGTCTCTCTTTAGTTCCCTTGCCAATTTAGTGATTGGTTTGCTAGATTTGTGAGGGGGTTAGTTTCTTGAGTTCCCCATATATAATGGATATTAGACCCTTGTCTGATATATTGCTGGTAAATATTTGTTCCCAATTAGCTGGTTGTCTTTCTAGCTTGGTTGCGAGAGCTTTAGCTGTGCAGAAACTTTTTATTTAAGGTAGTCCCATTTGTCGAGTCTCTCTCCAATTTGTTGTGACCCTGGGACTCTGTTCAGGAAGCTCCTGCCTGTGCCTATAAGTTCGAGTGTCTCTCCTACTCTGTCTGCAGTAGTTTCAGAGTTTCAGGTTTGATGTTGAGGTCCTTAATCCATTTTGAGTTGATGTTAGTGCATGGTGACAAGCTGGGGTCCACTTTTAGTTTTCTGCATGTGGCTGCCCAGTTTTCCCAGCACCAATAGTTGAAGAGGCTGTGTTTCATCCACTGTATGTCTTTGGCTCCTTTGTCTAATATCAACTGACTGTATGGGTGTGCCTTATTTCTGGATCTTCTATTCTATGCCATTAGTCTTTGGGTCTATTTTTTGGGCTAAGTTGTTTTTGTTAGTATGGCTCTGTAGTAGAGCTTGAAATCTAGTATTATGATACCTCCTTTATTGCTTTTTTGCCTAGAATTGCTTTGGCTATTCTAGGTCTTTGTTGTTCCATATGAATTTGGAAATTTTCTTAATACTAACACTGAGTCCTAAATATTGTTTGAATATCCCTGGACTGGCTCCAGGGATACTAATCAGAGAACAAAAAGGGAAGATGAGGGGATAAACCATGTCATAGAAACAGATACAAATATCTCAGGAGAGTTTGGTGGTTAGAACAGTCTCTGGAAATGAGGGAGCTGTTGCCACGTACTTGAAAGATGTTGGGACACCAACACTAAAAGCCTTGTTTGTCAATGGTCTGCCCAATCAGACAGCATAAAAGAATCAGACTTTGAGGTCACGTGAACCAAAATGTACACCAAATCTGAGTGATAAGTAAAGAATTAAAGAAGAATTGAAGTGATTTCTTGGTTGGTGACCCTCTTGAGATTCTGCATTCAAAGGACATTTAGAAGTCGTGACCTGTGAAATCCCGGCCTTCTGTGAAGGTGCAGTCTCTCATTTCTGCCTTATGGTCTTAGTTACAAACCCTGCAGTTGTAGAAGACTGCTCAAATGAAGTGTGAGTAAAAGGATAAGAGCTCAGATTATTCTGCTTGTCCAACCTGTTCTTTCATAACTACTTACTGAGCTCTATGTCAGGTTCAGCACTACGAAGGCAGAAGTGTGTTAGAAAGTCTCTTTCATGGAGGAATTCAAAAGAATTGTAAGTGGATGGGAATAGGGAAAGCGTACAATTTTCTCCATTTATTATTGCTCCCCATATTGACAGCTTTTACTTAGCAATAATAAACTTGGACAATTGTTAGAGGAAAGAATCTTCTGTGTGCATCATCTCAGTGCATTTAAGATCATCATTCATCCACCCTGCAATACATTCAGCCAAACTCACTGTGCAGTAACTATGTGCTCAGAACTTACAGTAGTTAGGAATATGAGAATAAATAACATGCACATAATCCTCACCACACATTATAGAAACCATTTCTGTTCATTATAAACTAGAACTTAAAATCCTAATTAGAGTACATTTCTCATTACCTTATTATGTAACTGTAATCCCTCTGTACCTCACCTTGACAATAAAATTAAATTTAAATTCCCAATTAGAAATAATAACCCAAGGATAGCATTATTAGAGGCACAATTTAATTATTACTGAGATTAATTTTGTGATTGAATCATTTACAAAACCCAGACAACAGCTAGGAGAGTGATCAGATACGCAGCTCACTGTTCACACTAGCCTACACTGAAGCTCCTAATGGCATGTACAGAAATCAGAGAAGCAATGTTATGCTGGGGCGCAAAAGCAAAGAATAATAAAAATTACAATCTAGTAATACTTATGAAGTAATTAGCATACTTCTTTTCTCTCGTATCTTGTGTGTGTGTGTGTGTGTGTGTGTGTGTGTGTGTGTGTGTGCATGTGTGTGTGACCAAGTTCTCACTTGCCTCTTTCACTCACAGCTGGCACTCTCCCCCTGGTACCACCTCCAGCTTTTTGCTGGCTAATTGGAGGTAAGAGTCTGGAGGATTTTTCTCCCTGGGTAAGTTTTGAACCTCCATTCTCAGTCTTAGCCTCTTGAGTCACTAAGATTATAGGTTTTGTCCACTGGTGCCTGGCTTTGAGCTATAGCTATCTGATCCAAGTTAGGTAGTTATGGATAGAAAAAGGGCAACTAAGACAAAGGTCTGCTTCGCAGGATACATGTGCCCAGCAGGCAGTTCCAAATAAAACCACATGTGTAGGCCAGACTCCAAAGCAGAAAGCAACCCTCCCACTGTTTCCTAGGTAAGAGGGGTCCAACCAGACAGGAGCCTACATCTAATCAGAAAGGTCTTTGGCAGTGAGCATCTACCACTTAAGGAATCAAACCCAAGAGGGAGAGAACTAACGGTCAAATGTCAACAGAGCATCTAATTCTTCCCCGCACCCCTGCCTTTTTTTTTTTCCAGTCGTGGGGCATGAACTCTGGGCCTGAGTGCTGTCCCTCAGCTCTTCAGCTCAAGGCTAGCACTCTACCACTTGAGCCACAGTGCCACTTCTGGCTTTTTTTGCTTATGTGGTGCTGAGGAATTGAACCCAGGGCCTCATGCATGCAAGGCAAGCACTCTACCACTGAGCTACCTTCCCAGCCCCCCCCCCCACCTTTTTTTTAAACCTACTTTTTCTCATGGCTTTTCTTTCACTTTCAAATAAGCACCCTATTTACCTTTAACACTTTCCTCACTTTCTGTTCTTTATTAAATGGCGGACAGAAGGATTTGTGCCACTGGCCCATATTAAAATCTGGAGAGTTTAAGGAAGAGTGGACAGATTTTTCTCTTGCACATTAACATTTCTCTCATTCTTCATCACAAGACAGTGGGCAACAGGGGTGGAAATAAGTTGAGATTACAGAGTGACACTAGTTCCACAACTTCCATGCATTCAGTTCCTGGGTTTTGTCTCTGAAGGAATATAAATCAAGTTGTAGCTTCAGAGGGAAATGAGGTGAGACATGGAAGGAATTAACACCTTCAAAGCACATAATATGTACTTAATACACATTGCTATTGGTTTTTTTTGTTGTTGTTGTTGAAGTTGGAAGTACAGGATCTCTTCAAACTTCAAGTTAGGTGTGATTCTAAAGTTCCTCTTCACAACAAAACCCAAGAGTCAAAATTCTAAGTGAGCTGTCAGAACCTACAGATCGGTAATTACCGCCACATTTTCCATTTTGTTGGTACAGAATGTCTTCTGATAGTTAGCTGGATTGCCTTCTTTTGCACAGCGGAAAAAAATATGACCAAACTATTCCAGCCAAAACTTGTGGTCTCATGCAGTAACAGAACTTTCCTGCCAACCACAAGCTGAACAATTCCTTCCTTCTCCTCATGAATTTCAGACAGTCTCACACAAGGCCAGCCAAACCAAAGTGGAAGTGACTTGGAAATTATCTGGTAAATGTGTAAATGGAATCATTAAGCTGTTTTTCAGTTACCCAGAAGATTCGTGTCCATTCTGAAAGGAGAACGTCTGGCCTTTAACCCAAATATTGACTATTAGGAGACAACAAAAGATAATTGAATTTATCACAGGGGAATTCATCCTGAATTCTTGCACATTTACATCTTTGGCCACTGCAGAATTAATGAACAACCACAATCTGTTTTAATAACTCTACCCTGAGAATTTGCTTATCTTTCCAAAACCAAGATGTAAAAAAAAATCCCACAGCATAAGAACACAGAACACTGAATTGTTTTCTCAGAAATCCTAATAAGACTTACACAGCACTTGCCAAGTTATCTTTTGTCTCCCCTATAAGCAATGATGTATGTGGTAAAAATGTGCCACATACACAGGGTCACAGTCTGGTTATAGAAGAAAAAATATGTTACTATTTAGCCACTAGATTTCTATAAGAATCAAGTCTTCACTGCCCATAACCCACAAACCACTATTATCCATCAATTGAATCCATGTGTGTGAAAATGCTTTACTAGGGAAAGCTCTATTCATATGCTAATCACCACACAACTGGCTAGAGAAAAGAGCTCCTTCAGGAAAAGGTCATCTCTTTTCTTAAAAACTGTAGAGTAGACCAGAGAATCAACGGAGACCTATTTATTAAATTTACTTCATTAAAACTCAGTTAGGCTAAGCAACAGAGGACTATTAGATCTCGGTCCAGATTTCTCAGGTAAGCCATGAGCCTACATCTGAACAATTAAAATGCAGCAAGGCCTCTTTTCAGTGGCTATTCCTAAATGCTGTGCTACAGCCCTAAGGAAATGCATTTATCAAATATTTACATCATTATGCTGCTGGAATTCAATAAAGCAGCCCAGTCAAAACTAAAAAACCCAAAAGGAAATGACATGGAAATTATTTGCATGATGTTTGCTGAAACTAAATTGTAGATCTTAGTTATATGTTTAAAATGATTGAAGAAATATAGCAAAATGAAATATTTAAAGACCACAGAGAAAAAAATGATTAAAAATAAATAAGCTTTCACGTTTATACTAATTTCAACTTAAGTACAACCAAAAGGGCAATGATATATTGCCTTTGCCAATAAAGTCTAAGACTTCTCTTTAACTATTAAGAGTTTTAATTGTACATTCCAAATTTGTTCAGAAAATCAACAATTAAACAGCAACAAAAAAGAATCCTTGGTTTAAAATTCATGCTTATTAGGTTTTCTCCATTTTCCTTGGAATCCAACAAGGTATATTACAGCTGTCTTCATGTGCGAATCCATGGAAGATAACCACTGCCTTCTTAAAACACTATCAATAACATCAATATTGCTACTTTCATAACTACATATAAAGTACTTCAACCATATCACCCTTACACACCTTCTTCGTGGGTCCTTCCCTGATCACCAGTAGCTTCCTTCTCCCCAAAGAGAGCTCTTTTAAATCTCCTGCCATTGATTTTACTCATTTTAGAATATTCCTAGAGAGGGGTTTTACCATGGTGTTAGGCACATGCGATACAGAATTATAATTTAATTTGGCCCCCCCTTTTCCTCAACCCCTACAGCTTAATTTCAGTGAGCTCCATCTGCCAGATGTATATTCAGACGCATGTAACAGACACTTTTCCTCTTTGTCCTTCCTCCCAGCCACTCAAAGAGTCCCAAGGGTTACTTACACACCTGCACACGCGCGTGCGCGCACACACACACACACACACACACACAATCTTTAGGTCTAGATGCTGCAAATGAGCCAAAAGATGCAACATTTTTGTACTTTCGAGACTTTAGTAAAAGCAAATATGTGTTTTTAGGATCCTGTTATTTAAGGATTCCCTTTCAAAGGAATGCATGTGTTAATATATATTAAAACATGAAGGACTGTAGTTGGAGGCTAGTCTGGGAATAAAACACTGAAGAATATCATCTCCGAAATCTACCCAGCACAAGTAGCTTCTGGAGGTAAAGCTCAAGTGGAAGATCACTACCTTAGCCTAATTTCAAATGCTTCTATTACCAACAAAATTGTGAAAGATAACTTTAAGGATTTGCAGAAGTAGTGTAAATTTTTCTAAGCCAGTTAACTCCATTTTGCTTTTAGCACTTATGTTTCGTTTTTTGTTTTGTTTTTTTTGGGGGTCCAATCGTGGGGCCTGAACTCTGGGCCTGGATGCTGTCCTTCAGCTCAAGTCTAGTGCTCTACCACTTGAGCCACAGCGCCACTTCCAGCTTTTTTCTTTTTGCTTACGTGGTGCTGAGGAATCGAACCCAGGGCCTCAGGCATGCAAGGCAAGTGCTCTACCACTGAGCCACCTTCCCAGCCCTCACTTATGTTTTTGTCAGTAATACCAAGAGATAGTTAATACAGTAGGAAATGAAAGTTGTATCAAACTAACAATGATTTGCCTTCACAGAGAAGCACTGGTCTAAGATCACTGGTTGGGGGTTCAGGGAGGAAGAATATAGACAGGAAAGTCGCCAGCCCTTGTGCTGTTCCTCTTCAGAGAGGACAACTAGCCTCTACGTTTGCAAATGTTGTCGGCACACCGCCCTCTAAGAGAGTCAATGAAAGCACGGGATTTGGGAAAGTGTCCTTCTACTTCGTATTGACTTGTCAAACAAAATTATATCCCAAGTTTTTATAAAATGTGTTTCCCAATTTTTTTGTACTTTCCCAAGAATAAAGAAAATCCTAGTATTAGGGATTCATTTTCCAGCTTTGAAAACAGATAACAGTTTGAGCACTTGAGAAGTTGCCAGAGTCCCTTTATTGGGAGAACTGGATTCCAAGGTTCATTCAAAACTTTCCCAAGGGGATTTTCTTTATCTGCATTTTGGGTCACTGCCTCCCATGCGTTCATTCCACCGTAAGAAGAGAGCTGGCTGGCAGTGTGAGTTGACCAACCCAACATCTGCCTCTTCAACTACACACTGGTAGGCAGGGGTGACAGCAAACTATTTAACTCATGTGAACTGATCAAAAACAGCCGGAGTGAAAGCTGTTTCTGTGGTGTCAGTCACAACTTTTACAGTCTTCATGGTGAAGCTTGCAGAGGCTTAAATGGAAATATGAAGAGACAGTAAAACATTCCAAAAAAAACCCATAAAGGAAAATAACTCAAATGAAGTTTGAGAAAGGGTATGCATCCACCCAGCAGTTCTTGTTCTCAGGCATGCTGGTGCTGTGGAGAACAAATGGCAAGTTGGGTATGTTCTCTCAATACAAACCATTATGCATCTTGGTGGCAATGGCTTCTGAACCGAAGGAAACAGGTGACCCCAAGCTATCCTCTTATAAATATGAGCCACTTTCCCCAAGCAAGGATTCCTGTTAAAAGCGGCATCACGTACAGCAATCGTGTTTGCTCTTAGGTGACCAGGTTGAGATCATTTGAGTTAGTAAAAAGTGTGTAATATTGTAATATCCTCTTCTCATTTCATTCCAGCACCTAAAGCTCAATTTCACATTTTTTTAAATGCAGCTAAAAAGGTGACTCAGTAGTGAAACCCAGTAGACACTATGTTGGGAATGAACTAGACAATGTGGGGGTAGTGGAGCGGAGGGGGAAAACTGGGAGAGACTGAGAGAGGAAGTGTACTCACTTCTTCACTCCTGGAACTGTGACCCCTCTGTACATCACCTTCACAATAAACAAAAATGGAAAAAGAAAGGTTAATATTAGAAAAGAAAAAAATCCTCATACAGTTTATTCAATATTTCTGACTTTATAATTGAGTGACTTTAGTCATGTGCTTTTAATAGCTCTATCACCATGGTGATAAGATCTTTTGACAAATTTTCTATTTTAATACACCTAATACAAAGGGGTTAAAAAATATCCTATCATGGAAAACTGGAGATTCATAGTCACCATTAAAGTTTATTTTTGCCACATTTTCCCAGAGGATATTTTAAGAATTTTCTCTGTTTTATTTCCTCAAGTTAATTTGAACAGGAACAGTTTTCAACACTGAGACGATAGTACTTTGTAACGGTTAACAGGAAGTGTTGGCACTTAATTCATACAGATAAGTACCACCAGAGTTTGGTGCGCATTCATGGTTACTTATTGTGCTTTTGGTTTTACAGAGGATAGTTTTGTGTTAGAGACAGATAAACTTTTAAATAAGGCCTTACCATATATATTTCCCCAGTCTCTGGATTTGAATTCAGGGCCTGGCACTTGCTTAGCTTGCTTGCTTGGCTGGACTGTACTACTTGAGCCACCAGTACCATGCCAATTATTGCTGGTTAATTTTGGAGATGGACTGTCTCAGAGACATTTCTTCCTAGCTGTCTTCAAACAGTGATCTAGCTCTTCAGCCTCTTGAGTAGCCAGCATTACAGTAATGAGAAAAGAGTGCCAAGCTCCTACTATATATATTTTCAGTACACATATAATCTAAGACATGGTTCAGGTGGTCAGTAAGCTCTTGTGAAAAACTACCAGAAAGGAATAGTTAGTTATTATCACTTCTGTGTTTATCTTAATAGAGATTGTTACACTGACAGTTGATTCAGGCATTTTCCCCAGAAATCATGTCAAATACATATTTTAATTCTAGCACAAGTGTACCCTCAATATGTGTGGTAAGGAGAAAAATCACAACATTCCTTTGTTCCATATCATCAGCAGCAACTGTTTTACTACACATTCAGAGCTCATTTCTACCCCGTTGCTCCCATTAGAGGGGAGGGGAGGATGGAAGGCTGACGCTGGTGGAGATACAATGAACTCACAAACCCACCGATGAATGGAAGCCAGGAGTACAACTACTTAAGGATAATTTTTTTAAATTAAAAAATGACCTAATGTCTATTGAGGAAAGATTGAATTGCTTTCCAAGGAGCAGGAACAAAAAAAAGCTAAAAATCTTAACATTTGTTTAAAAACATTTCAAAATGGGGCTGGGAAGGTGGCTCAGTGGTAGAGCGCTTGCCTTGCATGCATGAGGCCCTGGGTTCGATTCCTCAGCACCACGTAAGCAGAAGAAGCTGGAAGTGTCGCTGTGGCTCAAGTGGTAGAGCGCTCGCCTTGAGCTGAAGAGCTGAGGGACAGCGCCCAGGCCCAGAGTTCAGCCCCATGACTGACAATAAATAAATAAATAAATAAAATAAAATATTTCAAAATTGTGTGCTTCCACGAAAACTATGCTATCCCCAACCAAAGAACGGATGGCAAGATCAGCTACACAAGGTCTCTTTCCGCAGGCTCCCTCCCGTTGAGCTTCATGAGAAGAACATCAAAACTATTCTACATATGCAAGTAACTCATACTGTTGAGTCGTAGTGATTCCCGAGGTATGCCTGACCTCAGTCAGCAATGTGAGTTCAGTAGTCTCTGATCTATTTCCTTACATCCTCAAACTTCTGAGGGAAGAACTTGTTCCTGCATCAGGCGCATATTAACTGCACAGACGACTTAGAGATGAGGTGCCTCTCACACAGATTCTCTTTGCTCTCAAATACGGCAAGCTCACAACCAGCGGTCATGGCCTTGATTCCTACAAACCGGTGTGTCATTGTTACTCTCCTGGAGGCCACATTAGGACAATAACAACTTTACCACACTCCAACCGCCTAACCAACTACTCCTCTCTGGTAACCTCTCTGTTACGGTAGAATTTTGCACAGCAACAGATCGGATGCACTCTGTGGGTCCTGGGGTCCCAGGAAGCTCCTCATGGCATGAGAACAGGTGTGAAGTTCCCTGTCATTACTGAAGCTTCTCATATACATCCTCTCCTCTGGGTTTTTCATGAACTAATCTTCTCTCGGGAATTTTTACATTTGCAAATGGCCCTGGGAAATATACGTGGATTTCTCTTCCCCTCTCCATATTATTTTTATATAGGCAACATAAAAGGGGGAAGGCTAGTTTCCATTCTAATTATCCATTTCACTTCCAGTATTCTTTGAAAAGAAGAAATTAAATGAGTATCCTTTGGTACTGCCTTTTATATACTGTCTAGCTTCTGATACAAGGGTCACATCCAGGAACATGGGCCCTTGAAGGCATCCGCCAACACTGTGTAGTCTTTTTGCACAGTAGTTATGAACATATAAAAAGAGAATGGACGTTCAAATACAGATTCTTAGAGCTATCTTTCAGAAAGCAGGGACACGATATACCCAAATTTGTTTAAAATTACTTTCTATATCTGAATATGTCAGACACTACTATAACCAAACTTTTACGGTATGATGTAAATTAATCTGAGGACAGTGACTTTTAACTGTCATGTAGCTATTATCATTGATATGCTAATTGGATCAGAACTGCTCGGGGTTCTTTTGATTTTTAAATCCTTTAAGACAAGAATCAGCAAGCTATAGTCATGTGCCAGTCAGGCCTATATATTGCTCTTTATTAGGCTAGATGCTAGGAGTTTTTACAGATGACATCAGCAATCAATTGGATGACAGGGACTACAACTACAGAGAAAATTGCTTTCCCTCCCCAGTCCCCCCAAACAAATTCAGTTAGTCTCATTATTAGAGTGGTCTTAACAAGATCTTGAACTCGATTCTTTTGCATTTCATCAATAAAAATTTGGAAGTCTTTTTCCAATACCTTTCATTATTTTGTTCTGATTCCTCTGCTTCATCATCAACTCCTGCTATCCGGTTTTCTACTTCCTGTATTGTATTGCTTTCCACTGTGCTTTACCACGTGGAGAGGAAGCCTTTCACATCCCAAGTTGTTTGATAATGTCGGTTCTCATGGTGTCTATCACCCTGTTAATTTTACCTTCCACTTCCTTCACAGAGGCTTGTAAAGTTTCCCTCTTCTGGTTGACGTCATCTTGGATCCTTTCCTCCCTGTCTTCTTCTATGTGTTTGTGGCTTTTATTTTATCAGCCACTTCTGTCTTCCTTGCTTTAAGGGTCCTTTTCTTCTCCCTCTCTTCTTTGCTCTGAGTACAGTCCTCTCCCGAGTTGTCAGTTTTTGAGGGCGGCATGTTGTCTTGACTGTGGTGGATTCTGTGACTCACGCATCTGATCCAGGGGTCGTAGAGGGCAGTAAGCCTGGCATCAGGTTGGGTGTGCTTTCTCCTGGGCGCTGCCACTGGTGTCCCGCGGGGCGGCGTGGGCAGGCCCCTGCATCCGGCGGACCCTGTGTCCAGCGGTATCACAGGAGGGGGGATACAGGGGGGGTCTGGGATCCGGTTGGGCATGAACCACGGAGCTGCTGGCTGCGGGGGCATCCCGGGCACAGATGTCCAGGCAGGCTTCTGGGGCCAGCTGGCACTCTCGGCGACAGTGCCCCCTGGAGGAAGCACGCGTGGGCTTTCAGGAGCCCGCCAGGCACAGGCCCCAGGAGCATCACGCACAGCGACGCCCTGGTGGGCTTCGCATCTGTCTGGTACAACCTTCAACCGTGGGTGGGCACTCCCCACACAGGAGTGCGTGGGCTATTTGGGGGTCCAGCTGGGCATAAATCCTCCCTCTCCAGGTGCTGTAGACGGACAACAGTATCCTGTGGACAGTGCAATGCGGGCCTTGGGGCCTGTCTCTGAGCAGACCAGCGTGCTGGGGCTGGCTGATGGCGCCCCGCTTGAACAGGCCAGGCCAGGCTACTTGGGTGCAGCCCCTCCTTGCTGTGGGGTGGTCAGCAGCATCTGAGACGTGTTCAGGAGGTGCCGAGCCCAGAGCTCCTCCTCCCCTCCACCGACAGAGCACCCTCAGAATCCTGGATGGTGATGCGTGGGGGGCCTTAGACACCCCTGCAATTTCCAATCACTGGCATCAGAGACCTGGCCAGCCTGTGTCGGGCACTGCAGCTCCGCTGAGCCACTCCTAGGGTGAGAGGACCAGGCGAGACCATCCCTGGTGGTGGAGGCCCGGCCCCGCCTGCTAGCTGGTGCCACAGGTCCCCTGGGGCAGTTCTGGCATGGGACACCCACGGAGTGCGTCCTGGAGGGAAGAGGCCCCGCTGCCTCTGCTCACAGGCACTAGACTGTTCCAGGGGTCAGAGGCCATGCTACTTCCATTCCTGCGTTAGAAGACCTGTGAATTGATGCCCAGGGCTAGAGCGTGCACCAAACGTTTATCACTGTCTCTGAAATAGTGTATACAGCCCCTGCGGCTACTGTATCCACTGCGGAGGTTCGGCTTCTGCATCACAGGTATGTATTTTGCCTATCTGCTGGTGAGGAGGAGTTACTGGAGGGGAGAAAGGGGAGAAAAGAAGGGAGAAAGGGATAAAAAGAAGAAAACACTGGGATGCCCTCTGGCTGTGGCCTGCGGTTGCAGTGCAGTGTGTCTTTCCTACTTCAATTTCTCTGTGTCTCCTTCCTCTCTTGCAGTCACTTACATTTGAGTCTTCTTGGTTGGTAGCAAACCTGGATTATTTCTCCTTTGTTTGGTATGGTATCTTGAAGTGGAGTCACGTGTTAGAGCCCCCCCCCACCCCCCACCCCGATCCTATGTTTGATCAGAGGAGGCTCAGGTTTTCCCTGATGCTACTCTACCATCTTGATTCTTATTACTGATTCAGTTTCTTTATCAACTTTTTAGAACAATGCTGTCCAGGACTAATGGAGACTAGGGAAGATTCAACAAAGAACAACCGGAAGCATTTGTTCAATAATATATCTCCAGAAAGATGACCTAAAATAACTAGGTACCTGCAATAAGATTTAAAAAGAAAACACTTATAATTGAGAGTTCAAATAAGAACATCAACCCATTTGATTATCTTTCAACTCTAGGAAGCTACTGATATGAGGTTAACTCCAAATCCGAAGAGTCAGAAAAATATCACACGTTTAAAACTGTGTGACATTAAAACACAGAGCTGCTCCTTGTTGCTGCAAGGAATGTTTTCAGTGGGATGCGTACACAAGTTCCTAAGAGACTTCAGTTAACAACCGAAAGAACCATAATTAATTCTTGCTAACATTAGTACCAGTCGAGACTGGCAGGACTTTTCACATGCCACCATGTGCAGTTCCCGTTGGATGAAATACCAGAATTCTCCTCCAAAGGGTTTGTTTGTATTTGCCTTAGGATGCTCGCCACAGAAAGTACTTTCACTTATTATAGAATGGCTCTAAAATCAGTGCTTCTTTTCCTTCCTCAAAGTTTACATAGTAAAGATTGTTAACACAAATTCCAATAAATCCACTTCCTGCTAAGGAAGTAGCATTCTTTTATTATGTAATTATTATTACATAGTCTATCACTTCCTGTTTTCACCATTAGAGCAAGTAAAGCTCTTTTATGGATGGAAAAGAATCATCATGCTCTACCACCACAGAGCCCAATTCATGTTCTGGGTTCCAGATTCTCACTGGGCGCTAAACACTCAGTCATCTGAGTAACCATGCAGAAGACATTCCTTCTGGACAGCTCGGGACAGGAATCTCACTGCATCAATGTAACCAAGGCTTCTTTATTCCCAAACTCTCAGCATTGCATTAAGTGTGGAGACTCAGTGAATAAAACTAATAGATGAATGCAAAGAGGAAGAGTACACATATCTCGAAACAGAACCCGGCAACTTGAAGGGATGCACGGGGCGGGATCAGCTAAGGGAGGGTGATACAAAGGGGCGATGTTGATCAAGATAAATTATACTCATATATTGACATGTCACATTGAAACCCCATTACATAACAGTGAATTGAAAACAATAGTATCTCAAACAAAACAGTAGCTTCTTTCTACTATTGTAAATATAATACTGTAGCTGTATGCTGTCTGTAACTAATAGTTCTGCTCAGGATGAGAGTATCTGACTTGAATCATTTTATGCTACACACAACTAATTAAGCATGAATTGTTTACAATTGCTCGTTTAGTGTGGCTTGCACCTGGCTTGGCTCTTTTGCTCAAGGCTGGTGCTCGACCATTTAAGCAACCCTTCCACGTTCAACATTTTAAAGGTTAATTGGAAATGAGTGTCTCTATTTGTCTGCCCAGAGTGGCTTCAAACCTCAGTCCTCAGATATCAGCCTTCTGAGTAGGGGGGATTATGGGTATGAGCCACTATTGCCTTGCAAGAATACTAAAAAAAAAATAAATAAATAAAAATCTCAGAATCTTTTAGGTATTTATGTCTCACATAGAAACCCACTGCATAGGGGCTGGGAAGGTGGCTCAGTGGTAGAGTGCTTGCTTTGCATGCATGAGGCCCTGGGTTCGATTCCCCAGGACCACATAAGCAAAAAGAAAAAAAAAGCCGGAAGTGGTGCTGTGGCTCAAGTGGTAGAGCACTAGCCTTGAGCTGAAGAGCTGAGGGACAGCGCCCAGGCCCAGAGTTCAGGCCCCACACCCGGACCCCCCCCAAAAAAGAAACCCACTGCATAAAACTATTATTGTAAACTTTGGAGGTTCTGCAAGAAAGTTTTGTCACTGCCCAAAGGTTCGCTCTCTTCCATTTATTATTTATTAACACCAAGAAAATTATATATTTTCTATGAAACTCCACTGACATATGTGAAATATACTTTTTAAAATATCTGAAAAGTATGAAAATACTTTTTAAAATATCCAAAGTGTTAAGAATGTTTGTGGGCTGGGAATGTGGCTTAGTAGTAGAATGCTTGCCTAGCATACATGAAGCCCGAGGTCCGATTCCTCAGGACCACATACACAGAAAAGCCAGAAGTGGCGCTGCGACTCAAGTGGTAGAGCACTAGCTTTGAGCAAAAGAAGCTCAGGGACAGTGTCCAGGCCCTGAGTTCAAGCCCCAGGACTGGCAAAAAAAAAAAAAAAAAAAGAATGGTAATTATGGGTTTGTAGAAATGGGTGGAGAATAACAGGGGTGCAGATAAGAAGCTAAGCAGATTTCTGCTTAAGAGTAACTTAGATTTATTTTCATATGCTATGTATTGAATGTTTGCATTGCCAGCATAATTGGTAAATGAAATGATGTAGTGGAGTTCATATTTTAGGATAATTGTTAGGTAGGCCTTTGAAAAGGACTCTTAAGCAGAGCCGATTGTGTAGGGGTGTTCTCGTCATTCCCTGAGACAGATGAGAGGGCGACCCTGATTAAGAAGTGTGTGTTTGTAAACTGAAGCACTGGCTGGCAACTCCCTTGTACAAATACCTAAAATGGCAAAATATAATTTTTAAAAGGAAAAAAATTAATCATACATGTTTCCAGCACAGCAGTGTTTCTGCTGCCAAGGTTTCCTTCCCACCAGTTTCGACTCTGTCTGGAGGAAATCACAAACCAGCTTTTTCTTTGGGTCTTACTTACCATGTGAGGATTTCTCACAAAAATTCCTAACAATAGTAATTGCTCTTGTTTAAGATCCAGACCCAGAAGGATCTGCAAGATGCCTCAGGCAATGAGGTTGTACTACCTGGCAAAGCAATGCTGGCATGAGCCATTGGAGCCATCTGGAAACGACAAAATCAGGAAATGAAGCAGCAGGCTTTGAAGACACCAGCTTCCCTAGGTATGGTAGAATTAGCATGAGTCTGTGGCACAAAGCATTGCTTGCGATGCTTCAAATGTACAATATCCATAGAATATTAAAAATGCAGTGTGATAGGCAATGTCCTTTATAAAGGAAATAATTTCTGAGAAATGATTATCTGGAGTAATTTCTGAGAAAACTACATTTCAAAAGAGAAAAATGGAAAAGTCGAATCATCCACAAGCCACACTATCCTTGGCAGTATTAGTATTCTCTAGGTGATTTTTTCACAGCACAATGTCAGTATCTTAATAATCACTAATGTTTGTACTTACCTCTTGAGAGATAACATCGAAGCCCTAGTTAAATTTTCCTTTCTAACAGAAAATATTTAATGCCAAGTTGCATCCTGGGTACAATCTAGGGAAGCAACTGTCCTAAAGAAAGAAAACCTCAGGAAAGTGAGAACAGTGTCCACCCAAATTCTCAATGAGGAGAGAAATACAATGTATTTTAAGTTGATAGACATTTTTGTCAGGCCCTCTCCAGCAAGAGATCCTTGAAGAAATAAATGCATAGAAATCCCAATTAAATAAAGTCTATAGAAGTTCCAGAGTTCAATCATCAATCACCTGAGGGAAATGACCCGCAATCCATAGAGACACTGTTGTTCTTTTCCCGTACATGTTGCTTAAAACTGGCAACAAAAAATGGGCTGTATGTATTATTTAAATTATTTTCATCTACCTGTAGAGACTGTGGCAGGTGTCTGCAATACGCAATGAAGCTGTTGTCTCTTTTAAAAATCGGAGTGATTAAATAGTTTAAGAAACAAAGTGACCAGAAGGCAGCAGTCCCCAACCAGGCAAGATCCCACGTGACCCCCGTCCATGTCATCGGCGGTTTATATCAGCACCATTATTTATCCAAGGTAAAATTTCAGCCTATTTATAAGTAAACTATTTTAGCAAAAGACTTTTATTAACAACAGGAGGGGACAGCTAAGCATATTCACCATGCTTCAAAAAGAAGAAAGCAAAAGGAGACAGATGCCAATGGCCCTTCCCTAAATCCTTCACAAGAGGCTAAGGACTGAGTGAGACGTAGAGGTTCATGGTTCAAGAAAAACCTGAGTAGGAAAGCCCACAATCCTCCATTTGCAATCAACCAGAAAAAGCTAGGCAGGAGGCATGGCTCAGGTGGCAAAGCACCCGTAGTAATCAAGATGATGAAACAAAGAATATTATGGTAGGAAGGGTGGGTGAGGAGCAGCATTCCAGCTCAGGATAGAAAAGCAGGTGACAGGAGACAGGAAGAGGAAGCATGCATAGGCACTGAGCCCTGAGCCTCTGAAATATTTGAGAACTGGAATGAGGTGACTGTGTCTAGACAATAACTGAGCAAATGAGGGTGAGCTCTGAAAATGTTGGACATACAATAAGAGACTAAATCCATCCATAAGGAAATGGAAAGACCTGGGGGAAATTAGATTAAGCAAAGAAAGCCAGGCCCGAAGAAATAAAGGTTGCATGGTTTCCCTCATTTGCAATAACTAGAATATGTCTGTGATATTCTTAGCAGGGGATTTCAATAGTCCAATCGCTAAGTGCACAAGACCATACATAATAAAGTGTCTCAAAATGAACTCCAAGAATTGGAAACAAGAGGTTCTTTATATGTCCTGCACATTTTTCTTTCTGTTTTAGCATTCTGTATCCTTGGTCTTGTATCTAAGCTTATCTGATCTGTGGAAAGGAAAGGCAATCACAGATGAACTATTGTGACAATGATACTCACTAGACACTATGTTGGAAATGAACTTTATAACTTGGGGGTGTGGTAAGCAAGAGAAAATGAAGGAGGGGGTAAAAATGTTCATTATCTTACTTTTGTAACTGTAAACCTCCTGTTCAGTACCTTTGCAATCAATAAAAAAAAGAAAAAAAGTCTATATTCATTGGGAAGTCACTGAAAGTATATTTAAAAATGGTTAGTGTTACTTTGGAGCAGCTGCTTGTGGAGAGTTCCTAGAGGGGGAATGCGTAGATATCCCAGAAATGTAGCACAGGTTCTAAGGAGAAGGATCTTTGCTTGTGATCTGTGTTCCATACTCCATCTTTTTATCATATGAATGAAATAATGGGATTGGAATGCCATAATAAACTGAGTCTTTGCTTGCTTGCTTGCTTGCTTGTTTCTTTGGTTGATTGGACTGGCAGAAACCAAGCATTGGAAAGATGCAATTCATACTTCCCTTCCAAATATCTGGGAAGGACTGTCAGAAGAAAGTCTTCCCAGTAAGGTATTTTCATCACTGTCCGCTAGTTTTACTAGAAATTCCTCCCTTGTCCCTGAGAATGCTGAGAATTTTCAGTCAGGAGCAGAGCTACAGTCATGATCTCATATGTATTTGTTCATAACAACTGTCCCAACTTCATGCCTCCATGACTATAGGAAAATGAATAAACGAGGCCTCACAAAGTAATTAGTGGCAGCTGATGCAGAAGACCTGCTACCTATAGGGTACTCACGTTTCCAGAGGAAGATGTGACCAAGGAAAGGGAGTCTACAAACTGTAAGGGATTCTAGGTTCTGATTGTCTGATCTCAAGTCTGGGGAAGGTCTGAAATTCAGAATGAAGGTAGTGTTTGTGAAATGTCATTAACTTCTTTCCAGTTTGGGCTCCTTAAGTACATTAATAAAATATTACTAATTGTTAGGGTGAGTGATGTGACTGAATAATTTAACTGTGAGTTTCAGAGCCTCCAAATGCCTTTCTCTTACACGGAAATGTTGAAAAAGAATAGCTTTTCATTTTTCTGGAAGGTCTCAAGAAAGGGAAAGTTTCCTCCATTTTATAAACGAACCAGCTGAAAGGGAATGATACCTGTGGAGGAGTTACGTTTCAGGCTTTAGTCCATGCATTTGCATCTTCTTTCTTGACTACATCAAAAAGGTCTGGTTCCTTATCTAGTTTTTCCAAGGAAGTTGATTTTGTTCCCAATAGGATGAAAGTGAATTCTAAGTAAACTACTGGACTCTTAAACATTAGAAACTTCCAAAATAGAGAAAGTGACTGGAAGTTTTTCTTAGCTCTGAATTTTTACGGTTTGTTTTATTTTGTTTTGTTTGTGTCAATCCTGAGTCTAGCACTCAGGGCCTCGGTGTTCTCCCTGAGCGTTTTCACAAGGGTAGTGCTATACCACTTGAGCCACAGTTGCACAGTGTGTATGTGGTGGTGCGGTAGTTAATTTTGAATGTGTGTGGCAGTCAATTAGAGATAAGTGTCTCATGGACTTTCTTACTGGAGCCGGCTTCAAACCATAATCCTCAGAGCTTTGATCCTGAATACCTAGAATTACAGGCAAGAGCCTGGACCCTGGCCCGAGTTTTCCAAATATTGCAATTAACTGGCTATTAAATGAGTGAACTCAATATTAATGACTAGCTCAGAAGAGTCAGCAATCAAAGTATAAAAATACATTGGAAATGAACTTAATCAAAGATCCAGTCCTAGTGAGAATATGCTTCAGTCTAACGATCACCTATGTCTCAAAGACAACCAGAACTCTATTTGTATGAGTTAGGATATTGTAGATTTGATGTCATTTAATTTAAACTCATTCCATGTGACCCAGACAAATTTTTAATTACATTTTGTTTCCAAAGTGTTTTGCCTTTAGGGAAAAAAGCAGCTATTTAAAAGATGAAGATCATTATTTCCAGGAACTTATATATGGACTACTTAGAGATAGAACCACATTCAGAATGAAATAAATCAGGTTTCAGAGATGCAAAATTTAAAATCAAGATCATAGTTCACAATACTGCCCTCCACGCTCATCGACGTGTTCCTTGTTTTCTAAAACAATTGGGGGAAAATAACCCACACAATTTACAAATGAGATCACTAAATTCAAATGGCTCAGACATGGTAGTTTGGATCAATAGATAAGCCTCCTCAGTCTTTGCCCACCTTCTCTTCCATTGCAACATTACCCCATCCAAGATGTCTACGACTCATTAGTCCTTGATTCTACCTAACTTTCAAGGTCCAGATATGCAAAAATTCAGCACTCTAATTTGGGGGTCATGCAATGTATCAATGACTCCCCTAAATAAATTACTTTCCAGCTTGTTCCCTTGCTCAATGTATTCTACTTCTTTTGTCTGTGATGCATAAGGCTGTTTCTGAGAGTTTTAAAATTGGTAATATCACCTCATGTCTAAGATCCAATATAGGGATGCAGATGCTTTTCATGAGACATCACTTCTACAATGACAGAAAATGCAAAATAAACTCACAAATAGCAGGCTAGCTATATACAAAGCATGACAGACAGTAATTTTTTTCTTTTAGCAATTTCAACTAAGGAACAATTTCTACTGTCAAGACCTATCAATTGATCATATTTGCATTATGAACTGTATTCTAACATATTAACAAGCTCCTGTGTGACAAACTGAATATTATTTAGTGTTTAACTGGCTTTTTAAGAAAATCAAATATTCATGACTACTGTGCTCATTATATCAATTCCTCAAAGACAGGTGCAAATCATTGACTGAATTTTAAAGTTGAGAAATTAACATTAAGGCAGAGTAGATCAATGACAAAAGTCAAAAGTAGCTGGAATAAAATTTATATTTACCCAACTTTGTCCAGGCTACTGTAGAAGTCTTTTAACATTTGTGGACTGAATCTTTCTGAAGCATCCTTTTGTGCTAATAGAAGCCTTACTGATTCATAAGTCCAAAGGTACACACCTATAGAAAACAGTGTGATAAACAAAGAATTTATTGTCTTGTTCATCAGCACACCCAACTGGAAAAAGATTCCCATAAAACAACATCGAGACCTGAAAGGTCACTATAGATTACATATTATCTGAGCAACTGTATCCACATACCACATTAATATAGAAGGTTATTCTGTTAGTGAAATTTTCAACTGATTACATAAAATAACTGAACTTCATTTATATTCATGTAATATCAACCCACAATGATTTCCTTTGCTGCAACTCGAATATGACAGGATAAAATTCTAATGCATTTACTATTAGACAATGAAAATTCAACAGCCATCAGTAGCTTAAAATGGATGTTTTCTTATAAACCTAAAACCCTCCCACCAGGTATTAGGTAATGCTTAGATGTTGCACTTAACTCTGAAAATAATTGCAACTGCCACTCAATAAACAAATCTTTTGTGAGGGAAACTTTCTCGTCCATTCTTCCTGTGTTCCACCAACCAACCGCCACAGCAGCCCAGCAGGCTTTCCAGACAAAACTGCGCCTAACCAAAAGATTTCAGTGGTTCGCAGTGACTTGGCCTCGGCCTCAGACTATCCTTTCTTTCATAATTCCAAGACATCTGGCTACAAAGAGTCCCAACATATGTATAGAGAAAATTAAAAAACATGCGAGAAATCTGGCCTGCAGATGTTCTATTCCTGTGAGCTCATAAACTGTGTGAGTTTTAGTGTGTAGAGGATAAGTACAAGAAACATAAAGCATGGGCGTGTATAATCCAAAGAGTTAATGGGCTACTGTATTTTGCCAGATAAATAGAAATTCACTATTTTGTTTCACAAGAAACGTACACGCAAAATAGGAATATATACTCTAAATTGGCAGCACTTTTTAGGACAAGCTAATGTTATCAATGTACACTTTTAAATATACTAATTTATTATACTAACCAAATTATCATTGCCACTACTACCCACCCAAACCAAAGTTAGAGGTTATATAAAAAATGCATATGGCAAAAAATACTCCAATTCAGAACATTCCAGTATTTCTCATGGTTTAGCTTATTCCACGGCAGCATTTATATATTTCACATATTGAATTGCTAACAAAACAGGCTGTACTTATATGATACTCTGCTCTTATATGAACACTTTTAAACCTTAAATGATCCCTGTAATTGAGAAAACCACCCAAGCTGCAAAAGTACAATAATTATGGAAAAACACTACCCACATAAAGCTCTATTAAATAACGTCAGGTTTTATGAGTACGTTCTTGATGTGTTGGAGAAGCCTCCCTACCACCATACGGAAGGAAATGTCACAACTCAGAGAGGAGGTGAGACCATTGCTCTGCAGCCTTTTATTTTCTTGATGTAATCTCTGAAATAACTGAGGCCTCCCACATCATTGCTTGTCTGCAGAGGAATCAAATACGGATCCGGCGTATTGCCACACACTGATAAGAACTGTGAGATTATGAGACTCTACACATTTCAACAAGAGTTGAAAAGGGTCTTTCGTTGTGCAGAAAAGAAAACTCAAATAACACTTCCACGAGTACACAGAATTCCATCTAACAGGAAGTCAAGTTTTAACTACCTAGGGATGGTACAAAAACTACAAGAACTCTGTAGTAAACGCCCCACACCACCCATTCCACGACCTATGAGTCTCAGCAGTCATCTCTGTCCCAGCCAGATGCAGAAGAAAGGAAGATAACAGGGAGTGTATGCAAATGCATCTACTCTCTTTCGTACCATTTAAGGAAGCTGTGCTAATGACGTCATTGAGAGCCAACCTGATGGTGCCACACAGTAGAATCTAGCAGGTACACACACGTTTGAAGCCAAAATAGGACCGTGATTCAAAGGGGCAAATGGGTAACTGACCAGTGGGCGACCAGTAGTATCTGGTATTGTAATACATGGTTTTGTGTGGATGTCCAGTGATTCTGTGTCCAAACAGCATCATACTGAGTCTCTAGAGAGTTATCTTTTTTTTACTACTTCTTTCATCATATAGCAATTTTTATCCCAGAGACATTCGAACTCAAACTGCCATTTTTGTCTGCTTTTATTATATAAAAGATAGTACTGGCATATGTGCATTTAACAAAGCGAGAGCTTCATGATAGCATTTTCTCACAGGTATGCAAGGTTCCCTAATTCAAGTCACCTCTCCATGTCTCTCCCTCATTTCCTCTCCCTTCCCTAAAATAAGTTCAGCAATTTCATTGCATATATGTGTGTGCATATACCTATATATACATATATACATATTCCTGTACACATACATATATATTGTATTTGTGATAAAATGCACCCATGTTCACTCTCTAATTTTTACCTCCTGCCTTCTGCTGCCACCACCAATATGACTGGCATTAATTATGATCAACTCGCCTGTCTCTTCCACAGTAATTTCCTACCCCATCCTTAGTAGTTGTAAGAAAATGTTATTCTTTCAAATTAAAAGGTATGAAATAGGGGTTGGAAGAGTGGTTCAATTGGTAGAGTGTCAGCCAATGAGCAAAGGCTTCAAGTACTGAGTTCGAGTTCTGGTCTCAGGCCAAAAAGCAGTATAAAATAAATCAAAATGAAATAATAATAGCCAGACTTTGAATTAGACCCCTCAGCTTCTCTATTTACTGAATCATACTTGAATCCCACTATCGACACCTTTCTGCAGCTATCTTTACCAGTGTGAAAGGACTGGGAATGCTGATCCTGGGAAATTATGCCGGTCTGGATGGGGACCAGCCTCAATTGTAATAGGTATCGCCTGTCCCACATTAGCAGCTCACTTGTCACCTTTGCTAACCTCAGGGTTTATACAATGAGAAAAACTCTCCACGTACTAGGATGAATACCGAAAAGCTTGCTTTACAATTGAGGAAAATATTTTCTGACAATCAAAATCAGAAATGGATTTTAGTACCTATTTTACATTTGAAAGCATAGGTATATATATATATATATATATATATATATATATATATATACATTTTCTGTCTTCAAGAGTGTAAATTCTCAAATTTAACGCTAAATGTATATTACATCTCATACAAGGTACAATTACTAATGCCCATTCATTTCTAGTTTCTTCAGGATTTCTGGATACAGATCTATCCTTTAAACACAAATGATTTATCTTGTTAGGTTTCTTCAGCGTAGTGATGACCACTGACAGAAAGTTAAAACTATCAGAGTGGCATGCCCCCAACTTACTTTCACCCACAATACACCAGACAGGTTCAGGTTCATCTTCTCCTGAGACCAGCTGGCTGAACTCCCCTCCCATCCAGCTCTCCTGTGGAGGAGGGGCCACACACAGGACCTGACTGTGGCCAATGCAAGTTTTTCAAGTGGAAAGACTGGGCGACAAAGCTCCTTAGTTCTGTTTTAGTCTGTTGGCTGTCTCTTTTCTGCTTGGAGGCCCGATGTGGCAGCTGGGGCTACTGCAGCCACAGTCACACCTTAAGAGGAAAAAAAGTACAGTCTGGATAAAGAAATAGAAAGACAGAAAACTGGTGGTACCCAGTGCCTATTGCCTTATCTCTCCAGTACCTTTTGCAGAAACTGTAATCTTAGAAAAACACTTAGCCTAAGTTTAAAACACAGTTGATAATATTTCTACATTTTACGGCTGAACGCAGCCCTCAATGATAGGAGCAAGTTCAGCTTCATCGTATGTATTCCTGAAATATCAGGTCACATTGCTGGTAGAGTATTGTTTTAGTTTTTAAAAGGAATAGTCAATCAAGGCTAGGCACTGGTGGCTGACACCTAGAAATGCTAGCTATTTAGGTGATTGAGATCTAAGGATTGAGACTCAAAGCTAGCCTGGGAAAAACCTCCATTGCACTCTTAGCCAAGCTGGTGTTCTGGGTTCAAGTGCCAGGACTAGGACACAAAAATAAAGAAATAATCAATAAAAACATGTTCTAATATATTCTAAATATTCATGTAATTCTTTCCATTAAAAAATTGACATTTTAGAAGGAGGCTTAATGAATACTTAAATTACTTTCTATAAAACTTTCTGTTTAAAACAAGTATACACACTTGATAAATCAATGATAATTGATAGGAAATACATCTCACCTTCTGTAAAGTATTTTTGATCCATCTGCTGAATTTTAAGTATCATTTGTGAAAATCAATACTTTGAGGTTTTCGAAGGGATGAAAATTATATTCTTTGCCATTGATATGGATGTACACATGAAGAAGTTATACACTTTACACAGAAAGGATGTATATGCTAATACACACATATACCTTAACTTTATGTACACTGGTTTGTTTATATATGAATATACATATTATGAATACACATATGTTCATATATTCATATGTGTATGTAAATACATACTTTCAGGAAAGTAATAGGTAAGTTATTGACAAAATAAATATACCAAAAATGTACGAATTTTATATTTTACTTTATAGTTTTGAGAAATAATTCAAATAGATAAAAAACAAAATGTTTGACCTGCTTAATGCTTCACATTGTAGAAATCTGTTATAAAAGTGAAAAATCCCAGAATACTGATTCCATTAAAGTAGTTTGACACTTATAGATCTGCCAAGTGTCCTCAAGAGACAGGTAAACTAATACTTTTTATGATTAGAAGGAAAATCGAGAAGCAGGTTTGACATCTCAGCTCCGATTGCACTTCTTTCTCATCTGGCAAAGGGGTGCAAAGAAGCCCATTTAGGAAGTTCATTTATTGCTGGTCATGCGCTCGCGCTGGGTGCCGCTCAACAGTCAATGCAGCCAGGCTCTTGACATGGAGGCTCTTAATGTACTGGGCAGGAGCAATTCAATAAGCAAATGGATTAGGAACTGTTTCTTTATTAAGAATACTATCAGCATTTTAAAGACATTAATTTCTCAATTCAAATACTTATGAGACGCCTCATTAAATTTATATTATCCGGAGACTCATTTGCAAAGTGAAACAGGAGAAAAATAAGTCAGAAGAGAAGAAATAAGAGAAAAAGTCTGGTGCTAGTGCTTTATGCCCGTACTCTCAGATCCATTAGGAAGCCAAGACCTGGAGGGTTACAGTTTAGAAGACAGCCTATGGCAGAAAAGTATTGGAGACTTGATTTCCAAAATAATCAGCAAAAACCAGGGCTGTAGGAATGGCTTAGTAGGTAGAGAGCTATATAAGAAAGCAAGCAAGCCAAGGGGTTCAAGGCTCTGTACCACAAAAAAAGAAAAAAGAAAGGAAAAGGAAAAGAGAGAATGAACTGAGGTAGGATTCAGTTTATTTGTATTATCTCTAAAATGATTGGAATATAGCTTGACATTTCAGATTATATTCCAGAGTGTAGGTAAACTATTAGCAAATCATTTTTTTTGCTAGTACTGGGACTTGAACTCGGGGCTTGGGTACTGTCTCTAAGCTTTTTTTGAGACACACTCCACTTCTAAGTGTTGGTTTGTTTTTGGTGGTTAATTGGAGATAAGAGTCTTACCTCTGACTTTCCTATCCAGGTTGGTTTTGTACCTCAATTCTCAGATCTCAGCCTCTTGAGTAGTAAGTATTATAGCTGTGAACCACTGGCACCTCGCTTAGTAAATTCTTAATAGAAAGTGGTGACAGTAAAAGATCATCCCTCTGTTATCAACCCTTCCTCCTAGTTTCTGTTGGTGTGGTCAAAGACACAAGGTATTTCCTTGCCTACAGGCTTATGACTTTAGTCTTCAGGATTTGTTATGACATTGCTCGTGATTTCACAGTGTGTGGCTCTCTGATACCCAATTAATATAACTAAGAAGCAGTATCAAAATGGCACAGTTATCGCGCTTTAAGGAACTTGGCTCTAGAGGTGTCTCCTGTGACTGAGCAGACTTGGGCATCTTAGCAGTCAGGACTGACGGTGCCTTTTTTGAATTCCCACTGAGTTTCTGTGACCACACCAATATTGTATCCCAGAGATTCTGACCTTCTGAGAGCAAATGCTCATTATCTGTGTCAACACTATGAAGAATGATTCACTGTTCTCTTTGTTAACTGGAAATATTTCTTAAATCCTGGAATAAAGCAGTTTCTTTTAAACATGTCATTTTTAAAAATGATACAATAGATTTCTTCAAAGTAGACAGTCCCCAGGTAGATGAATAAGACAAGCATATATACCCACATCTCAGAAATTTATCAACACTATGTTTTTAAAATATCTGATGATGGCTTGGAAGGTGGCTCAGTGGTAAAATATCTGATGAGAATTTAAAGAAACTCTTAGATCCCTTTTAGTTTGTCTTTCTAGAGTTGAAACAAGACTCCGAATGTAGGTCTATGGTTCTATGAGGATTTCTTCATTAAGTTAATTCTATATACCTCCTTAAGTACCTCACAGTCCTTTATTGCTACAGAACATTTTGTATTCATTCAAATTATCAAATTTATGCTTCTTTTATGTGATACTAAATGAATTATTTAGAAAGAAGTATTTGAGCTTCTTCTCTTGTGGGGAGACATACACTTTATTTTTAAGTATTTTTAGGTATTATGTAAGCATAAGATCAGAAACTAAAACATAAATTGGTATTATATGAACTATAAATGTATCCAACATACAATATAAAGAAATGACATAAAGTTTACAGAATTATCCAATTTGAATTTGAAATTTTATGATAATCTTTCCATGGATTTAATTGGCATGCTTAAATGTTACAATCAGCATTTTTTTGGTCCTATGGCATAATTTGATGAGATGTATAAAGAGCCCAAATTACTTAAGAAAAATTCAGTTTCTATACAGTGTTGCTATTGCCTCATGAGAAATATGCATAACATCAGAAATACATGCTTTTCTTTGGAGACTACATATATTTAAGCCACAATTTAAAATGTAATGTATTTGCTAAAATGTTTCATTTCTACATCATGTCTGTGTTACCAAATGCCAAAATATGTATTGTCAAAAGTACCTTCCTGTAAGAAAAGTATTTCTGCTTTCAGAAATTATTATTTCCAAAAGCATAAAAAGTCCCTGGATATTAAAGATAAAACTAACTACATCCTTAATGGGTAAGTAAAGAAAGAAGACAAGTTAGAAAACTCAAGATGCTCCCTCCCCCAGCCTCCACCCCACCCCCACCCCGCAAGAAACTCTGGGTTTTCTTTTAGCCATAGGTAATTCAGACGTAAAGATGAAAAGTTCAGGACCCTGGAAATGGGAAGGATAGTAACAAACAAACAAACAAACACCAGCCAAATCTTTCTATGTCTAGGCAAATCACTAGTAATTGAATAGTCTAACAAAGCAGAAAACTTACTGCGAGTGGTTATTCTACTTCAACTAAACACACTGGAAAAACTCTGCTATCACCCTACCTGTATGAACAAAGGACAAATGAGAAGCCAATGTCTCCTCCCTCAAAGAGCGAAAGGAGGCTCTGCAGCCTTGGTTTGCTGATGCTGGGCGTTGAGGTGAGGCAGTGAATGTCACGTCTAAAGTTTACTCACAAATGGCCCTGTCTCCCGTACCCCACAGTCTGAACAGAAAGAAAGCAAACTGAAAAAATAAAAAAGACACCAAGGAATCTGTGGGAGCGTAAGACCCAGCTGACACTCACCTCCCAACCTCAGGGAGAGGGCAGGACCGAAACCGTGTCACAGAAGTAATGGCCAAAAATGTCCCCCATTTGTGAAAAGATCTAGCTACAGAGTAAGAAACCAGGGTTTCCTGATGAGATGTGTCATACAGATGATGATCCAAAAGGCGAGAGCGGTTATGCTGATGATAGAAACAGGTGACCACAGGCAAAAAGACATGTCATTCAGACAGTGATTTAAACAAAGGCAAGAGCGGCTGTCTTAACAGTTCCCCCTCTTCCAATCATGTCCACAACTCCAGGGACAGCTCAGCAATTTATATCCTTGTGACTAGACCTGATTGGACACAAGAATCTTCAGAGAAATACATATGTACACATGTTTGCCTATAATGTATTTTGCATGTAATATAGAATTCAATCTAATACAATAATATCATATCCTCTCTCATTATATAATAATAAAGGATTACTCCGTCAGGTTCATAGCACTCCTAAGGTGTATGGAACAAAACACGATTAAAGTAGGTGAAACAAAAATGACATAGTTGAAATACAAAGCCACAACTATAATTGGAAACTTCAGCTCTGAGGCCAGAGCGGACAACTGCAACATGAACACTGATATAGGACACAAAATGTACCAATGCTATCCCGAACGGGAGCGAGTATTTATGGAACATTCCGTGCAGCGCCCCATGCACATCCTTTCAAGTGTTCATGAAAGAACAGCCAAGATAGAAAATACCCTGGGCCTTAAAACAAACCTCAACTGGTATAAAAGAAACGGAACTATAGTGCAGTTCATTCTCTTACTTCAAAAGAAGCAAATTAGGAATGAATAACAAAAGAGAAATTTAAAATGACAAATACTTCAAAGCTAAACAGAAGACTTGCAAAGAGGAAGTCTCAAATAAAAGTGCATTGCATTTGTGAAAATTAAAATATAGAACATAAAGACATGTGACACATTGTGATCATTAATACTAGTGTTGAGTTTACTTGCTGTCTAATAGTTATTCTGTTCTTTTCTTTGTGTTAAAGCGATGGTTTCATGCTTGTGCCAATGTATAAATCCTGGAATTGGAGAAGAACACTGGCTACTTATTCTAACTTGGTAGAGACAAAAAATTACAATATGGGGCTGGGAAGTGGCTCAGTGGTAGAGAGCTTTCCTTGCATGCTCAAGGCCCTAGGTTCGATTCCTCAGCACCACATAAGCACAAAGAAAAAAGCCAGAAGTGGCACTGTGGCTCAAGTGGTAGAGTGCTAGCCTTGAGCTGAAGAGCTGAGGGACAGCGCCCAGACCCAGAGTTCAGGCCCCACGACCGGACCCAAAAAATAAAAATTACAATATGTTTCTTTTAAGTTCATTATTCTTGCTTAAGAATCCAGTTTAATTTTAGGTTCAAGCATAATAAAACCCATGAGATGCTTTTTGAAACAAGTACAATAAAAAAGTGATAAATCCATGATTTCCTATAAGCTAAAGATTCTATTCAAAGTCAATTTCCTCACTTTGTGACATTCTGACACTTCTTCAATGCAGATGATCAAGAACAGAATTTTGTAAAATTCCTCTATGGACGGCTAATTCTGATATGCAGTTTTTTGTTGTTTTTTTAATTTTTATTTTATGGTAAAGATGCTGTACAGAGGGGTCACAGTTACATGAGTAAGGCCATGAGTCCATTTCTTGTTACCCCTCCTTTGTACAGAGGGGTCACAGTTACATGAGTAAGGCCGTGAGTCCATTTCTTGTTACCCCTGCTTTGTACAGAGGGGTCACAGTTACATGAGTAAGGCCGTGAGTCCATTTCTTGTTACCCCTCCTTTGTACATACAGAGGGTCACAGTTACATGAGTAAGGCCGTGAGTCCATTTCTTGTTACCCCTGCTTTGTACAGAGGGGTCACAGTTACATGAGTAAGGCCGTGAGTCCATTTCTTGTTACCCCTCCTTTGTACAGAGGGGTCACAGTTACATGAGTAAGGCCGTGAGTCCATTTCTTGTTACCCCTGCTTTGTACATACAGAGGGTCACAGTTACATGAGTAAGGCCGTGAGTCCATTTCTTGTTACCCCTCCTTTGTTGTTCCCCCACTACCCCTTCCCTACCCTACCTCCCTCACTCCACCCTCCCCACCCTCCCATAGCCCGAAGTTGTAAAGTTCATTTCCAAAATAGTGTCTTGTGGGTATCCTTGTTGCAATGGGTCATCCTGGGTCCTTGCTTCGGCATTTTGTTATTCCCCTTCCCCTCCCCTAGTTAGACAAATGTATATACAAGATGCAGGGCACCAAAATCAAAAATAGTGACAACAGGGGGAAGAACATAAAAAGGAAACAAAAAAATCACATAGTACATTAAAAACAACAACAACAAAGAAATACTTCTTGTGTCCAGATGTTGGGGTTCATTTCTTGGAAAAAATCATATTAAGTAAGAAAGACCAAAAGAAATATAGGTCCCATGGCTTCCCTCATTTGTAATAATTAGTATATGACTAGGATAATTTATCAGATGAGCAGAAAAGCCCAAAAGCTATGTTCATATGACTATATAAGATGCTAAGAGAAATGATATGCAATTTTGAAAAAGCAGTAGCTTTATAACTCCCAAACCTGGAAGACAGTGCTAATATAGTAAGTTTAATACTGAATGTGAACCTGCTTGTAGTGAAGGTGTGTGTGTATGTGTGTGTGTGTGAGAGGGGGGGGGGGGGGAGAAAGAGGTTTAAGAGTAACCTACCCAATGGAATTAGTACTCTGTAAATGTTACTCTGAAGAGAAAGAATCTAGAATATAATAAAGTTACGTCCAAGATAGTTAGAGATTCTTCATGTTCAAAAAGGTTTCCTTCAACCTAGGTGCCCCACCACAGATGAATGGATCCAAAAATTGTGGTATCTATACACAATGGAATATTATGCAGCCATTAGAAATGACAAAATAATGGCATTTGCAGGGAAATGGATGGAGCTAGAAGGAATCATGTTGAGCGAGGTAAGCCAAGAACGAAGAGACAAACGGTACATGGTCTCCCTCATAAGTGGATGCTAAATCCAAAAGGTTAGGTGATACGACAAAACTAACAGGACTTAAGAAACAAAGAACTCCCGCTCATCTGGTTGAACCACTACTAAATATCCTCATGCTGCTGATCACAAATATGGTATATAACATGTGAACACTGTTATATATTACAGACTGTGGTAGACAATTTGCTCCAGGGAAGTTAGAATGAACTTGTGACTTTGAAATTATGTAATCATTTAATCACAATCAAAAAAAAAAAAAAAAAAGAACCTCGGGGAAGGGAGGGAGGGAGGGGATGGTAGGGGGAAAACAATGGAGGGGGTAACAATGTTCAAGAGGAAGTGTACTCATAACCTCACTCATGTAACTGTAACCCTCTGTATAGTAGCTTTACAATAAAAAAAAAAAAAAAAAGCAGTAAAAAAAAAAAATAAAAAAAAATAAAAAAAAAATAAAAAAAAAAAAAAGGTTTCCTTTCTATCGTGTGTTTATAAGGCTCCACTTTCCTTGTTTTCTGTTGGGGCTGTAATTTTCACAGTATCAAAAATCAGATTTGTATCAATTATGACTGAAGTGCAGAAGTGTGGTGTGAATTCCTGTACTACTTTTCCGTGTGCATCCTTATGTTGATAACGGTACCAGAAGAGCCTGACCCTTAGCGGACCATTGGGGCAGAGCTCCCAGTGAAATTGCTTTGGAGAACTCACTTTGTTGAGATAAGCACTGAGATTTTAAGGCTAACGTTTTAATATGACAGAACTTACCCTGTCCTAAAAAATTACAACATTTGAACTCTGAAACAATAAAGGCAACATATTTAGAACTGAATGAAGACTATAATTGTAGATTGTATACATTACAAATACCTTACTCACTAGATGCCAACTAAATATATTTTTCAGGAAGTAAACTAAGTTTTCTGTGTATAAACCTTCTTCATTAAATAGACTGTACTAGCCTGCTACGTAGAAAGCAGTGCAGTAAGCTAATAAAGTAAGTTAATATACATAGTTTTCACTCGTGATTGTAAGGAAGAAAATGCCCAGTGAATAATATGTTCTTAAAAAGAGGTAGCAATTTTTCCGTTGTGTTAAATGTTTATGTGATTTCTGTTTCTTTGCTAAACCTATTTTTAAAATGCACTAACATTATAGCAGAATTGGCAACATAAAAAGGAAGCATTAGTCATTATCTGTTAGAATGATAGATTCATTACTAAAACAAATTGAGCAGTTTTGGGTTCTCTTGAGAAATACAGATTTACTTGAATGTAATCATTAAACTATTTCAAAATTAATTCTGAAAGAAAAAATTATTCTAGACCATTGAAATAAATTTCACTTTGTTTTATTAAAACACTACAATTTAGCTATTTTGCTAGTGGCTCGTGACTACAATTGTAGCTTCTCTGGGGAATGAGATCTAGAAGATCATGGCTCAAAGCCAACCTGGGCAGAAGAGTTTCTACACACCATGTCTAAACTAACCAGCAAAAAGTTGGGCTGGAGGCATAGTTCAAGTGGTAGAATGTAAGCTGTAAAAACTTGAGGCCCAGAATCCAGACTTTTTTTTTTTTTGAAGTTCAGTGGGAAAATTCCTTCTCTTAAAGTTTGCTGAGTCTCCCTAAACATGGCCATTAGATATCACCGGACATATTCAAGCTAAAGCTAAAGTGTTTCTTACCACAAATCAAATTTAGTTTTTACAACATGTAAGCAAAACATTACTTTTATTCAGATGTTTTTACACATTTTTTTTGGTCAGTCCTGGGGCTTGAACTCTGAGCTGTCCCTCAGCTCTTCAGCTCAAGGCTAATGCTCTACTTCTTGAGCCACAGAACCATTTCCGGCTTTATCTGCTTATGTGGTGCTGAGGAATCGAACCCAGGGCCTCATGCAGACGAGGCAAGCATTCTACCACTGAGCCACCTTCCCAGACCTCAGATGTTATTTCTAAATTTGTAATAGCATCTTATTTTTAAATTATAATTCTAGCTACATTAATGTATTTCCCTCTGCCTATACTGAAAATAGTTACTTTCTACAGTTTAGGAGAAGCATGTTACTATAATGTACAATAAAATGTATAATTTTACTATTACTACTAATTGCTTGGAGGTCTATCCGCCCCCGCCCCCCCTCTTTGTTGGTACTTGGGATTTAACTAAGGGCAAGTGGTAACTTTCAGATTTTACTATAAAAAGTCTCTTCCAATGTCTTCCAGAAAAGGTTAAGACACATATATATACTAATTTCTTTTCTATACAAGGACAAGCCAAGTATCTTTAATGATACGCCAAAATGTTGATAAAGTAGCTGCATTTTTATCTGAAAATAAACTACAAAAAGAGTATATCAACCAAATTTTTTTGCTTGCTGTGGACTTTATAGCCTTCTAAAGTACTTCAAATGAATGCTAAATCAATGTGGTTTACAAGAGAAGGTATGAAGACATAAAACGACTCAGTTCTTATATATTTACTGTTAGACTAGACTGACACAAAAATATTTTTAAATTACATAGGTCAAAACTTCTGAATAAAAAATTCTTAACTGGTTTATTTTCCTTCACAATGTAAGAAACTCATTATCTTGTATCAGCCTAGTAGTATTAATATTTAGTATTTCAAAATGATATTTAGTGTAGCACTAAATATCACAATTGTCCCCTATCTGTACATAAAGGAGCTTTGCAGTGTAGTCTTTATTCACTGTTAGCCCTGGCTATGAATTTCCCTTAGCTTACATCTCTGCTCAAGTGTCAGAGATTTCTCATTAAATGTCAGAAGCCAGTAAGAACATAAAATAATTGGAATTATTTCATATCAAAGACAGAGCTATGCTGCATGCTACTGGAATTTACACTAAATTGTAGTGTACGCCAGGACTTCCTTATTGCTATAACAATAAAAGAGTATTTTAAATAAAAATTTTCCTGCACAGTTTCTCAATATTATCCCCCCACCAAAATCTTAAATGTGTTATTTCTGAGTTACAGAGCTCAGGTAATCTAAGAGATCATTGTTTCAGAACACATTAGCTCTTCTAAGCATGAGTGGCTCCAGAGAGCAGACGTTAAACTCACAAGCATTTGGGAGAACATCATCTGTGATTAATGAAACAGGCACAAATTCACATGCTGTACCACATTATTCACTATATGAAAAATGAAAGTTTTCCCCAGGGTATTCCATGAAGCCTGCAGTGAATAAGGTTTTAGTACTGGATGTAAATCTCTATGAAAAACATTACCAGGTGAACACTGAATTTTGAGTACTCTTAAAGTGAAATTCATCATTATAACATAACATACTTTTAGGGCATCAATGGAGGTTAGGATTCAATGTCTGAAAATTACAGAACGTAATTTTATTATTTTTAACTTTGATATAATGATGAGCAAGTCAAGTACTAGACATAAAAATGCCTTAGAATTATAAAGCACTAAACAAACATAAATGACAGTCGAATTTTAGTTTAATTTCAGTTTAATTTTTCTGAACTGTCCCTGAATGTTTTTAAATCCAGCAAATAGCAACACTTTAACTTCACAATTTAAAACAATTTTCCTTCTCAGATATACTAGCAAATATCAATATCCTATATTCACTAACAGCCCTATATATGTTTTTTCTTTTGATTTTTTTGGGGGGTCCGGTCGTGGGGCCTGAACTCTGGGCCTGGGCGCTGTCCCTCAGCTCTTCAGCTCAAGGCTAGCTCTCTACCACTTGAGCCACCGCGCCACCCTGGTGCAGGTTGATATATAAGGATCTAGCTTTAGTTTTCTACAAGTAGTTAACCAATTTTGGCAGCACCATTTACTGAAGAGGTTGTCTTTCTTCCATTCTATTTGTTTAGCTCCCTTATTGAAGATTAGATAGCTGTAGGTCTGTAGGTTCATTTCTGGGTTTTCAATTCTATTCCATTGGTCCTGAGGTCTGTTCTTGTGCCAGTACTAAGCTGGTTTGATTACTATCGCTTTGTAGTAGAGTTTGGAATTTGGTATTGATATTCCTCCAGCACTTCCGGCTTTTTTTCTTTTTGCTTATGTGGTGCTGAGGAATCGAACCCAGGGCCTCAGGCATGCAAGGCAAGCGCTCTATCATTGAGCACCTTCCCAGACCCTTTTCTTTTGATTTGTTATTCCTGGAGATAACTTGACTATTTCTCATGGGAATTTGTACCCAATATATTTAAGCAACATTCCAGGATAGTAAAATAAAATTATGTCATTAAATATTTCAATACCGTTGTTGGGAGTTAATCCTTTAATTATGAAAACAGAATGTGAAAATTCCCACATCATATGAACAAGTGGACTAAATGTCCAACTCCACAAAGTCCTAAATACAGAAGTCTAATTTTCTCACCTGTTGAATGAACCCATCTTTATAGGAAAAGGCAGAGAGAATGTGATTTTCATACAACATTCAGAAAGTCCAATAACTTGACAATATGATCTTCTAAATAAAATAATATTAGTTTAACAAAATTCTACTTATTAATAATTACACTTTTATATTAAATATGCTGATTACATAAGTACCTATGCTTTTGAACACTAGAGGGAGTGTATGAAAGAAACAATAAAGGAAGCAAAACATTGATATTACTTAGCTCTTTTGTGCTTTGTACATTAGGTCTTAATAATCTGCTTATTATTTCTTAATAGTAATGCTTAAAATGTATTTTTTATTGTGAAAATATCATACAGAGGGATTACAATCACATGGGCAAGATAATGAGTATATTTCTTATCAAGCATTGTAGCCTCCTTCTTTGTTTCCCCTACCCAACCCTTTCCAGAACCCCCCCTCAACCCCAACCCAATCCTCCCCCCCCATCAAAGTTGTAAAGTTTGTTTTTCGACATAACAACTTGTACATCTAATTATTGCAATGGGTCCACCTGTATCCCCATTTAAACAATTGATTTTTTCCCTTCCCCTCCACAAATTATACCAACATCAAATACAGTGAAAGCAGGGGTTATACCGTGGGGAAGGGACATACAAAGCAACAAAGAAATCATCTTATAATTATACTAGAAACAATTTCATGAAAGAAAAAAAAAACATTTGAACACTTATCTTGGGGTTCATTCCCCTAACATCAACTTACCTGACCTTTTCTGCTTGTCTCCGACATACACTGATTATTGCAAATAAGGGAAACCATGAGACCTATGTTTCTTTGAGCCTGGCTTACTTCACTTAATATAATTTTTTCCAAGTCTTTCTATTTCCTAACAAATGGAGCAATGTCATTCTTTCTGATGGAGGCATAGAATTCCATTGTGTATATATACCACATTTTCTTGATCCATTCATCTACTGAGGGGCATCTGGGTTGGTTCCATATCTTAGCTATGGTAAATAATGCTGCAATAAACATAGTCGTGCTGGTAGCTTTACTATGGTCTTGTTTGTGACCATTTGGGTAAATGCCCAAAAGTGGGATTGCTGGTCATAGGGAAGCTCTATGTGGAGTCTTTTGAGGAATCTCCACACTACTTTCCAAAGTGGTTGAACAAGTTTATACTCTCACCAAAAATGCAGTAGGGTTCCCTTCTGTCCACATCCCCTCCAGCATCTGTTGTTATTAGAATACTTGATTATAGCCATTCTAACTGGGGTGAGGTGGTATCTCAATGTTTTTTGATTTGCATTTCTTTTTTGTGGGGCCTGAACTCTGGGCTTGGGCGCTGTCCGTCAGCTCTTCAGCTCAAGGCTAACACTCTACCACTTGAGCCACAGTACCACTTCTGGCTTTTTTCTTTTTTGCTTATATGGTGCTGAGGAATCGAACCCAGGGCCTCATGCATGCAAGGCAAGTGCTCTACCATTGAGCCACCTTCCCAGCCCCTGATTTGCATTTCTTTTATGGCTAGAGAGGTTAAGCATTTCTTCATGTGTCGGTTGGCCATCCTTCTTTCCTCTTCAGAGAAGTTTCTCTTTAAGTCTGTAGCCTACTTATTTATTGGGCAGTTGTTTCTTCGAAGATTTGTTGTTGGGGGATTTAATTTTTTGAGTTCCAGGTATATTTTAGATATGAGACCCTTGTCCGTTGTATGGCTAGTGAAGATCTTCTCCCAATCCGTGGGCTTTCTATTGATCTTGCTAGCTATGTCCTTTGCCATGCAGAAGCTCTGCAATTTCATGCAATCCTATTTGTCCAACCTTTCTTTGATTTGTTGTGTTTCTGGGTCTCGTCAGAAAATTTTGGCCTGTGCCAAGGAGACCCAGGGTTCTCCTATTCCATCCTGTAATGTTTTCAGGGTGTCTGCTTTGACTCCGAGGTCTTTGGTCCATTTGGAGTTGATTCTGGTGCAGGGTGATATATAAGGATCTAGCTTTAGTTTTCTACAAGTAGGTAACCAATTTTGCCAGCACCATTTACCGAAGAGGTTGTCTTTCTTCCATTCTATTTGTTTAGCTCCCTTATTGAAGATTAGATGGCTGTAGGTCTGTAGGTTCATTTCTGGGTTTTCAATTCTATTCTATTGGTCCTGAGGTCTGTTCTTGTGCCAGTACTAAGCTGTTTTGATTACTATCGCTTTGTAATAGAGTTTGGAATTTGGTATTGATATTCCTCCAGCACTGTTCTTTCTGTTAAGGATTGTTTTTGCTATTCGGGGTCTTTTGTTCTTCCATATGAATTTTTGGATTGCCTCTTCTATTTCCTTGAAGAATGAGGTTGGAATTTTGATGGGTATCCCATTGAATTTGTAGATAGCCTTGGGAAGTATTGCCATTTTCACTATGTTGATCTTTCCAATCCAGGAGCATGGGAGTTTTTGCCACTTTCTGAGTTCTGTTTTGATTTCCTTTATCAGGTTTTTAATGTTTTCATCACTTCTTTGGTTAAGTTAATTCCTAGATATTTTATTTTTTGTGGGGCTATTATGAATGGAGTTGCTTCCTGATTTCAGCCATGCTTTTCTCATTGTTGGCATACAGAAAAGCCATTGATTTTTGAGGGTTAATTTTGTACCCTGCTAATTTGCCAAAGTTTTGAATCAGTTTGAGTAATTTGGGAGTGGAGTCCATGGGATTCTTTAAATACAAGATCATGTCACCTGCAAAGAGGGAGAGTTTTACATCTTCCTTCCCTATTTGGATCCCCTTTATGTTTGTATCTTGTCTTATTGCTGTCGCTAGGCATTCTAATACTAGATTGAAGAGCAGTAGAGAGAGTGGACATCCTTGTCTCATTCCTAAGTTTAGTGGAAATGGCTTTAGTTTTTCACCATTGAATATAATGCTGACTGTAGGTTTGTCATATACAGCCTTTATTGTATTGAGGAATGTTCTCTGGATTCCTAATTTTTCCAGAACCTTCATCATAAAGAGATGTTGGATCATGTCAAATGCTTTTTTTGCATCTATTGCGATAACGATGTGGTTCTTATCCTTGCTCTTGTTGATGTAATGAATCATATTAATTGATTCGCGTATATTAAACCAGCTTTGCATCCCTGAAATGAATCCTGTTTGATCATGGTGTATGATTTTTTTGGATGAATTGTTGAAGTAGACTGGCCAAAATTTTGTTGAGAAGTTTTGTATCAATGCTCATCAAAGAAATGGGTCTACAGTTCTCTTTCTTTGATGAGTCCCTGCCTGGTTTGGGGATGAGGGTTATTATGGCTTCATAGAATGAGTTCAGTAGTGAACTTTCTCTTTCAAGTTCACTGAAGAGTTGAGGGAGTATTGATAAGGCCACCAAAGAGAGTCCTATAACACATGGAGGCTGAACAACACATGGTTGAACCACCAGTGGGTCATGGAAGAGATTAGAAATGAAATTCAAATGTTCATGATATTCAATAAAAATGAGCACACAAATTACCAGGTCCTCTGGGACACAGCAAAGGCAGTACTCAGGGGCAAGTTTATAGCTCTGAGTTCCTACATCAACAAATTGGAGAGATTTGAAACCAACAATTTAATGAGACATCTGAGCCTCCTTCAAAAAGAGCAGCAAGATAAACCCCAATCCAGTAGATGGAAAGAAATAATTAAAATTAAATCAGAATTAAATGAATTAGAATCCAAAAAAAAAAAAAACATAGAAAGAATCAACAAAACGAAGAGTAGGTTCTTCAAAAAAAAAATAACAAAATAGACAGACCCTTAGCAAATCTTATCAGAAAAAGAAGAGAACACACCCAAATAAACTCAGAGATGAGAATGGAAACATCACCACAGAAACAACCAAGATTCAGAACATTATAAGGGAATACTTCTCAAAACTTTATGCTAATAAGTTTGAGAACATGGCAGAAATGGACCTTTTCCTAGCAAATATCGACATGCCAAAACTAAACCAAGATGAGTTAAACCATCTTAACAGGCCCATATCAAGCATTGAAATAGAAACAGCAATAAGAGACCTCCAATCTACAAAAAGCCAAGGACCATATGGTTTTACAACAGAATTCTACAAGGCCTTAAAATGTATTTAAATGCTATTGGCTATCCCTTTTAATATACCATTTTAAGTTATGTCACTTAAGTTGTGTAAGAATAAATGGCAAGGCACATGATACTAAAATAACGAAGTATAAATGCTGTATAAAAGTATCAAGTGGTGCTCAAGAGGTAGAGAGCTCGTCTTGAGCTGAAGAGCGCAGGGACAGTATCCAGGCCCAGAGTTCAAGCCCCACAACTGACAAAAATGAAAGAAAGGAAGAAAGGAAGAAAGGAAGAAAGAAAGAAAGAAAGAAAGAAAGAAAGAAAGAAAGAAAGAAAGAAAGAAAGAAAGAAAGAAAAGAACTCAGGAAAATATAAAAAAGTAAACATCCTCCCTCTTTATTTGACATTACAGATTTTTTTAATTTTAAATTTTATTGTACAGATGTCGTACAGAGGGGTCACAGTTACATGAGTAAGGTGATGAGTACTTTTCTTGTCAAGCTTTGTTACCTCCTCCTTTGTTGTTCTCCCACGATCCCTTTCCTTCCCGACCTCCCTCACTCCCCTACCCCCGCCGAAGTTATAAAATTCATTTCCAACATAGTGTCTTGTGAGTATCATTGTAGAAGAAAAAATCATACCTGACCAGGAAGCTTCACTTCTAAGTACTTCATGTACTTTACAGTATCCTGTTCCAAAGGGAAAAATGAGTATTCTCAAATCAGATCGAGATATTTTTCTGATGGCAAGCCCTTAAATTTGCAGCCCAAAGTTATCATTTATATAGAAAGAATTGTACCAAGTTTTTATATCAGAGGGAGAAATTGGGATTTACTAGATATTACAGGAGAAGTGTGAGAAAGTAATGGGTTATCTTTTTTTAACTCAACACTGATGCAAAGTGAGCAATATAGTTAACAATTTAGCTCAGACTAAAAGATTCACTGACCACGCAAAGCACAAGACCCCAAGGTTTTGTACGTGCCAGGCACTGAGCTAGGTTCCTCAGCCCTGATTTAGTTTAACAGGAAAGCTTTAATATGAGTGATTATGAAAGCAGAAAAGGCAAGAGCTCCCACCAAGTAATAAATCACCATTATGAGAGAATGATAAGAAATCCGCAGAGTACATTTCATACAGATTGTTGTGTGTTAATTCTGTGTAAATACTTGATATTCAGTGAAAAATAAAAGGTGGTAAGTCTCGATCCATTCATAGATACATTTGGAAAGGTAAGTTTCAAGTTGGAAAAGATCTTTATGAGAATCCACTGTCTGTCAGCCACTGCCTGAAAAACTTTGTATACTTACAAGAACAAAAAAAGAAGTCACAAGCTCCAGAAGCTAACAACCCTGAGGTGGAAAATAAACAATAATGAACATGCATGTGCAATAAGCTGCCTGGTGCTTGAACAGCCCAGGAGTACTGTGATGAGTACTACGCAACAAACAAAAGCTAAACCAGAGTACTTTAATTCCACAGAGAGTTGTGGGAGCAGCCCACACTGGGGTGAGAACTGATCCCATCTTGAATAAATCCAGCGAGTTAGCCCAAAGGTGGAGTTGGGTCTGAAACATACATAGCAAGAATCCTGTTGCTGAAGTAAGGCATACTGAAGAAAAGCAATAGGACAGGAGAGCTTCGAGCTAACAAGAGCAAAAAGGAAGGAGCGTAATGACAACAGCACTGAAACATTCAAATGAGGGAGGATATTCACTTGAGCCAGGATTATTAGAGATAAGAACTGGCCAGAGTCTAGAAAGAATTTGAATATAGATCCCCCCAATTTTTCTGATTACTTTGAGATAATTGATAGAAGAAAGAATAATTGATAAAGGTTTCAAGGCCTAGAGACAGCCTCTTCCAAGTGACCTGGGGTTACAGAAGAGAGAATTCAGGGAGCTCTGGTTTAGACATGGTGGCCAGGGGAAGATGTATCTGATATGCCCTAGTAGAGATGTCCTAGTAGATGTCCGCTATGATGAGCTGAATACCCAGTTCAAGATTCATCGACCTACTAGCGGAGGCTCAGAAGAGTATACTATAGCCAAGGCCTATCAAAGAAGTAGGTGAGGAACCTAAAGCAAAATGAGAGAGAGGAGGGAACGAAGAGGAAAAAATGGGGGAAAGAAATAGAGGGGTGAAGGAAGTATGGGGTGAGGAAGAGTTAGAAGAGACTGTGTTGAGGCGTATGGCTCTTGGGAGGGGGTCGCTGGTGGTGACAACGTTTAAAGCAGGACCCACAGGGTTCTGCTCCATCACGCACTTTCAAGATTGATCGCTGGCATCTCTGCTTCCTCGGGGATTAAATAGCTAGAAGACACTCTCAGGCTGGTTGTGAGGATTCAAGGAGCTAACCCAGAACGACCCCTAACATGCTTCAAGCACTTAGCACTTGTCTGCCCTGGGCACCCTTATTATTTCCATCACCAGATTTCTTCTGGAATGTGTGTCATCTAACCTCGGTGTCGCCACAGAGCTAAGAAGTATCAAACCAAGTGAGGCTGCGTTGCGGGGCCTTGTCTGTACTCAGCGTCACCATCCTCCTCCCCCATGGTTCACCGTGGGAAGAACACGCAGCTCCATCCCTACAGCTGCACCACCTGCCCACTTCACTCCCAGTAAGAGGCACCATCCCTAGAAATGCCCCCAGCTCACCACGTCGCCGGCTACACTGTTCCTTGCTTGTGCATCTCTACACGCTGTCCTCTTGCTTTCTGGAGATGCACAGGTCCTCACCCAGGCCTTGGACTGCTGTTCACACCACCTGAGAAAGTGTCACCTTCCATTTCCAGAGCACAAGCTCCCCCCACCTGCAAGCCTGCCCTGGAATGCCTCTACGCCCTTTTCCACTATGTGCTGGAGCAATTCCTCATCCCTGTGTATCCCAGTGTAAGCTTCTCTTATATTTATAGGACTTGTCCCCTTCTCGTACTTGATACTTATTGCATATTTATACATTAGCCATACCCTCCACATGCACTACATACGTTCCATGAATTTTAGTCTGTTTTACTCACCACTACTCTCCTGGAAACCAAAATAGGATCGGGCATAGAAGGGGCCCTAAACAGCTATTTGCTGAATAAATTATTAAAGAAGGCCAAACAAATTTAAATAATAATAAGTACACTTGCAGGGCTTACTTCAGGCATGGAAATGCCTGATGCGCCTTATACACATTCATTTCTTCTCCATACCCAGTGATGGTAACGTCTTGCTATTGCCATTTTAAGGAGAAAATGAAGGCAGTGATTGTTTAAATAACATGCCCAATATTTCATAACAGCATATGAACCATGAAAAGCTATTCAAGCAGCTCAGAGCTGACCTTTTTATTATTCTATCATCTTACTTTAATAGTCATAGTTTATATGATATTGTACCTCAAACTTCTATATAACTTGTCCCTCACTGCTGTTCTACAGCATGTTCTATACTGAGAGCAATGTAGCCCAGTCTCTAACATTCCATATTTAATTCAGATATTTATCAAAAACTTTGAAATATTCAAGGAAGAGATTAGTCAATCTATGCTTTGTTCTATAATTTTAGCATACATAAATATCTCTGATATTTCTAATTTAAAATTAGAAATGGCTCAATAGCTACGTTCATACGACCATATAAAAGGATGCTGATTGAAATGAACTCCAAGAAATGAAAGCAAGAGGATTTTTATTGTACTGTTTGGAATTACTGCTTTTTCCTTTATTTTTTTCCTTTGGTTTATTCCCTGTTGTCACTGTTTTTGATTTCTGCACCCTTTGTCTTATATATAAGTTTATCTGATTGGGAGGAGGAGAAGCACAGAAACAGTGGACCAAAGGGTGAACCAATTCAGCAATGATACTCACTAGACACTGTGTTGGAAGTGAACTCCACAACTGGGGGAAGAAGAGGGGTAAAATGGAAGAATATGAGGGAGGGGGTAACACGAAATGCACTCATCACCTTACTTATGTAACTGTACTTCCTCTGAATATCACCTTTACAATAAAACTTAAACTTAATCAAATAAAACCAAAAACCTACTTAAAAATCTTAGAAAAATAGTTATCCTCAATTATAGTTGAACTACAGAGCTATCATAAATTCTTTATAGTTCTCCAGAATTCTTATTCAAATTAACTGCAAATATAGAAACCATATACACACAAAGATTTAATATGTAAAAAATTAATAGTTTAATAAGTTTTTAGAAAAATCATAATGTAACTAACATTAATGTAATATAACAATAATGTAAAATAAAGAATTATTTTCTAAACCATTCAATGTTTCTGACAACAAAGATTCTCACTGAAAAAAATTTAGATTTATCTGTTACAGAAAGATAAATTCTGGTGGAAATTTTTAAATATATTTAGACATTTTTTCTAGTGTCAAAATAAATAAACAACATGTATTAGTTTTAATGGCTGGTTCTTACATCTCTAAACTATGATGAATTATAGAAGTCAACTGCATATCTTATTAAACAAAATTTTAAACGAAGCACAAAAGATGGTAATGACTAGTTCTACTGGCTATTTCTTTTGCAAATTTGTCTTCTCTCAGGAACAATGCTAAGGTATCATACTTATAGGAAAAAATATTTTAGAAATTGGTTAAAAAAAAAATGTCCCAGTTTGAGAAGGAAAAATATTGTACAAAGGCTCCTGTGGCTCACGTCTATAACCTTACTCAGGGGGCTGATACCTGAGGACTGCAGCTCAAAGCCAGCCTGGACAGTCCCTGGGACTCTTATCTTCAATTAACCACCAAAATTCCAGAAGTGGAGTTGTAGTTCACATGGGAGAACACAAGCTTTGAGCAAAAGAGCTCAGGAACAGTGTTCAGGCCCTGAGTTCAAGCCCTAGGACTGATGCACATGCATGCATAGACACACAGACACACACACACACACATTAAAAACAGTTACTCCTACTCCTATCCAGCTAATTTTCATTCATTCTTCATTCATTTATAACTTTATAGCTTGAAACTAGAAATTATTCTATAATTCACTCTAGTAATGAGTTTTATATGCCTAGACTCATTAACCAAAAACACTATTTGGGCTTTCCCAGAGCAATAATCTACAGAGGTACACTTGCACCTCACTATGGAAGTCACATTTAAATGTAAAATAATTTGCAAATGATTGTTAATTCTATTTACAAAAACCCCAGATCAGACTTTCCTATTGCTCATCAAGTTTCTTAATATTAAACTAAGGTTTAACCTATTTATTTTGCCAACATTACAGAAAAAAATCATGAGTGCTTTCCAGCTAAGTGCCACATCAAGCATCTGCTAATTTTTGGAAGTACCATCACTGAGCAGTAGTCCTTGACCAAAAAAACTCCCATCTTAACTTGCACTCTCTAAGAGTTTGGTCTACGTACAAAGACTTTCCAAAAAGGTTACATATGTAATTACTTTATATATAGTATAATAATTATGTTATAAGAGCTAACTATACTCACCATTCTATAAGAGCTATATATGTACATTAATGATTTTTAAATTCATAATATTTTTACTTAACATAAAAATGCTATATGTTGTTCATGTTTATAAACATTATAAACTGAAAGAAAATTAAGTTGAGGCAATAATGAATTCTGTTTTCAAATAAAGGCTGTTTAGTAGAGATTCAAATCTCTCTCTCTGTCCAACCATTAGTATCTCCAATTTCATAACTAAACATTTCATGCAAAAGAAATCTTCAGCAAAAAGCAAGCAAATTGCTATCAAAGATGTCAGATTATTTGATTATTTTTTAATAATCATAATAAAATATATAACATATGGGCTGGGAAGGTGGCTCAGTGGTAGAGGGCTTGCCTTGCATGTATGAGGCCCTGGGTTTGATTCCTCAGCACCACATAAGCAGAAAAAGCTGGAAGTGGTGCTGTAGCTCGTGGTAGAGTGCTAGCCTTGAGCTGAAGAGCTGAGGGACAGCGCCCAGGCCCAGAGTTCAAGCCCCATGACTGACAAATATACATATATGTATATATATATGTATATAAAACATAATAAAATAGATATAATAAAATACAGATTGTTTTTAAATCAATGAGCCAGGGGCTCATTCCTATAATCCTAGCTACTCGGGAGCTGAGATCTGAGGATCACAGTTCCAAACAATCTCAGGCAGAGAAGTCCATGAGACTGCTATCTCCAATTTACCAGCACAATTCCAGAGGTGTAGCTATGACTGCAATGGCAGAGCGCCAGCCTTGAGGACGAGAGCTCAGAGTAATGCCTGCACCCTGACACGAAACCCCAACCAACAAAAACAAAATAATAATCGTTTTATTTCTAAATTTCTTAGTATAAAAGCATCTCCAATACCTTCTATACCAGTTATGGCATTCAAAACCCTCCAGAATTTCACTAGGATTTATTAACTTCTTCAATGTGAAGTAAAATAAACATGTATTACATCTATTAGTGAATTTACATGTGTTAATATTAAATTTACATCTACTAATACATGTAAAACATGTATTACAGTGTTGTTGTCTATTCACTTACGTCTTCAAATATTGTCTTCAAATGTTACAGAACAATTCAACACCATTCTGTATTGACTGTTTTTACAAACCTTTAGGGAAGTCTTGAGTAGTTACAATGTTTGGATATGTGACCTGTATATGGCATGGGTCCCCTTATGTTAACCATGAAAATATGGAAAAAGTATAAAGCTCATATTTGGCTTTTTTTAAAAAAATTTACCTTTTTTAAACCAGAGGAGTGCTACATCACTAAGCATATGCAAATGATTTTCAGCTAACCCCATATTAAATTGGCCAGTAACAGCAGTAATGCTTTTTAAGTTTAAATGCCTTATTAAAACAGAATAAATGTATCCCCCAAATAAACTTTTGAGTCCAATGACACCATAAATGACATAATAATCTTAGTAGGAGAAGGGAGAATGGACTATAGGAATATATTATATATTTATTTCCCATTATATCATGAAAAGCAAGTACTTTACATATCTGAAAACTCTCTATGTGAAGCTTTACTCAATTATAAGGGGTAGAACACGACTGCCCTTATCTTTTCTGAAAATCATATTTCTCTTCTGCCAGTAGACAATTCAAATATAACTGGCTAAATAATTCTAACTCAATAACTACTAAGGCATTTGTAATTACAACTTTTCTTGCTATGTATAGTGCTGTTTTGTTATTACTATGTTTCTCATTATTATCATGTTTCTAATAGCTACTACAATGTTCATTTCTACCGTCATGTCTGAATTCAGATGAGTAACTATAATTCAAGGGGTTATAAAGAAAAGTGATATTAAATTAACTATTGGATATTAAATAATATCCAATAGTGTTGGTGCAGAAATTTATACAAAGGTAAGGAAAAAAATTAAAAGGTGAACTTTAATAAGATTGAGAAAAATACTATATATTAATGGACATATTAATCCAGTCATAACCATTTATTTTTAATTTCCATTTTAAAATAATAAGAGCTCATTCCTATTTTATATTATGGCTTAATTTACATGAGGTTTAAAAGCAAAGCAACAGCCATCATATAATTATAATTTCTTATTAGAATTACATTACATGTGACATAAGCTGTTAGACTTGAAGTAAAACTAAATGCCATTATAAATGCCACAGTATTAAATGTGACCATTGATAAATCAATTGTACATTTCTAAGTCACTGATTCCTATAATTTGTTACTTCTCACCGCAATAAGCTTTGCAGTGTACCAATTTTCAGTTGTTCTCTTCTTCAGAGACACATGAAAGGCATGTTCAGTCACATAGGAAGCATTATCCAGAAAAGATAAATGCTGGACAGCTGCAAGGTGTCAGAGGTTAAGCATGCCCTGTAAATACACTGTTCTCCAAATAACTCCATTCATAATCTATTAATAGCTAGGGCTTTGGGGTCCAGTCAGAGATTATGCATTTCCAAGTTGAAACCTATGATGGTCAATACGATCCCAATGTGATCGGCAATAACACTGCATCACTTATCTTTGGTACATTTTACTTTCAATGCTGAGATTTTTTTTTTTTTTTTTTACTAGAATAGGCTCTGGTAGTCAATGAAAATTCCAAAACATCAAGTAGAAATTGAGTGTCTAACTTCTCAGGTCTCTTCATATATTTCGTGTGCAGTACTTATGCATTTTTATTCCTTCAGAAATTGCTTATTTTTCTGGATAAAGATGTTGAAATAATGGAAAGTACAGAGAGATCAACAGGCTCCCTTACTTATAGCTTGCAATGAAATAAAGGAAGACACAAGAACAACAGGCCCTAGAGAGAGGTTAGATATTTTCCTGTAGACCTGCCTAGTCTCCAGATGTCCATAGAATAATGGTGCACAGCAAAGCCCTGACTTTGTATCCTCTTTTTCCTATGTGTCACAACTTGCTTGTTATTTTTTCTGTCCAAAGTACTGAAAGGACAGGAAACCTAAGGAAGTAGAGAAGGTAGCTGCAGGATTTTGATTACCCTTTCTCTTAATCTCAGGCTGGAGAAGAAAATAAATGTGCCACCGTACTGATGTAGATAGATACCCCACCTCCCCACCTTAAAAACTTCCACAAGAACCAAACATGATCGAGCCAAAAGAATGGACAGCTTTTAAACCGCCATCAGGCTGTGAAGGAAAACACTGCTTGCCAAACGTGTCACCCAGAAAATAAAGAAACCACATCTTCAGACTTGACTTTCAATTCACAGCCCTTCACCTTTCAACCGAGTATTAAAGAATAACCCTGGAGAAGCCCTAAAATGCAAATCTTATGTCCGCTTCTGTGTCAACCACCACTACTCTCAGGACCTTAGTGGTAATTAGCTCCTGGTTACTGCCACAGACAGAATCAGGAAGGACTGGAACATTCAACCCGATTTTAAACTTGGCGCGCGCGCGCACACACACACACACACACACACACACACACACACACACACACAGTGGAGTTCAGTTTGTAGAGTAAATGACCCAAATTCGGGTTGGGAATTACAGGAGCAAAAACTCCTTGTGATCAATAACCCAAATGGCCAGTAGTCCCATGATCCCAAGGCCCTCGGCCTGGCTTGAAGACCCAGGTTGCGGGTCGGATTTGGATGGGGAGGCCGTCTCTGTTCTCCGCCAAAGCTGGAGAGCACTACCACTGAGCACTACCACCGCCGGGTGCAGCGGCATGACACAACCGGGCTGGAACGGGGCTGGGCTGGGACCGGGCTGGGACCGGGCCGGGCTGGGACAGGGCTGGGTTGGGACTGGGCCGGGCTGGACCCAGCCGCCCACTTCAAGAGGCCCCCAAGGCAGCCTGGCTGACCCGAGCCCCGTCCAGCCCGGCCTGACCCCCGCTCCGGGCAGAGCAGCGGCGGAGCGCTGGGCTCCAGTGCTGAGAACTCCCATCTCTCCATCCACGCGGGAGAGCCATGGGCGACAGCGGACAGCCGGACAGCGGACGGCGGGCATGGGACGGGAGGGGGCCAAGTCCACATTCCCAAGAGCAAGGATGTAAATGACAAGATGGCAGACGCGCACACAGACACGCACGCACACACATGCACACGCACACACGTGCACACGCACACATGCACACGCACCCGTACATACGCACGCGCGCACATACTCACACACGCGCGCGCACACACATGCACACGCACACACGTGCACACGCACACATGCACACGCACCCGTACATACGCACGCGCGCACATACACACACGCGCACACACACGTGCATGCACACGCACACACACGCGCACACGCACGTACACATGCACACACGCGCACAATACGCTCACACACAGGCACATCCGCATACATGCACATGCACACGCCCGCACACCCACATACACTCGCACATGCGCGCACACACATGCACACGCACACACGTGCACGCACACGCACACACGCGCACATGCACGTACACATGCACACAATACGCTCACACAGGCACATCCGCATACATGCACACGTCCACACACCCACATACACACACACGCACACACACGCACACGTACACATGCACGCGCACAATACTCTCGCACACATGCGCGCGCGTGCACACGCACACATGCTCGTACACATGCACACGCACACACCTGTACACATGCACACACGCACACATACCCTCACACACATGCACACACGCACGTACACACGCACACACGCGCACAATACGCTCACACAGGCACATCCGCATACATGCACATGCACACGCCGGCACACCCACACATACACACCCGCACACCCGCACATACACACACCCGCGCGCACACATACACACACATGCACACACCCGCACACACACATATACCCGCACACCCTGCAGCCCTACTCCACAGGCTCAGGAAGCGGCGGGCGGAGGGAAGGGACCGCTGCCTCCCAAGGCCAAGAAGGTGAAGGCGTCGGAGCCGAGCGCAGCCGGTCGAGTGGCGCCCACGGGGAAGCCCGCGCCGCCCGCCCGCGGCCCAGGCCCCTCCTTCCCAGCAGGGATCGGGAAGCAGGGGGCACCGGGGTCTCCCGCCCGGCCCGGAACCCAAAGCCCCTTCCCCTGGGGGACGGGGTGCCCGCAAGGCGCGACTCGCCCGCGGGCTGGGGCGGCGGCGCCGGCTCCGGGGTCCCGCGGCTCTGGGGTCCGCGGGCTGGGGCGGTGCGGGCTCCCGGGTCCGCGGGCTGGGGCGGCGGCGCCGGCTCCGGGGTCCCGCGGCTCTGGGGTCCGCGGGCTGGGGCGGTGCGGGCTCCCGGGTCCGCGGGCTGGGGCGGTGCGGGCTCCCGGGTCCGCGGGCTGGGGCGGTGCGGGCTCCCGGGTCCGCGGGCTGGGGGGGTGCGGGCTGGGGCGGCGCGGCTCCGGGGTCCGCGGGCTGGGGGGGTGCGGGCTCCCGGGTCCGCGGGCTGAGGGGGTGCGGGCTGGGGCGGTGCGGGCTGGGGCGGCGCGGCTCCGGGGTCCGCGGGCTGGGGGGGTGCGGGCTGGGGCGGTGCGGGCTGGGGCGGCGCGGCTCTGGGGTCCGCGGGCTGGGGCGGTGCGGGCTCCCGGGTCCGCGGGCTGGGGCGGTGCGGGCTCCCGGGTCCGCGGGCTGGGGCGGCGCGGCTCCGGGGTCGGCGGGCTGGGGCGGTGCGGGCTGGGGCGGTGCGGGCTGGGGCGGCGCGGCTCCGGGGTCGGCGGGCTGGGGCGGTGCGGGCTGGGGCGGTGCGGGCTGGGGCGGCGCGGCTCCCGGGTCCGCGGGCTGCGGCGGTGCGGGCTGGGGCGGCGCGGCTCCGGGGTCCCGCGGCTCCGGGGTCCGCGGGCTGGGGCGGCGCGGGCTCCGGGGTCCCGCGCACTCTCGGGGACACGCCCCCGGCGAACCCCGGCCCCACCCAGGCGCGGAGGCCCCGCACCCCACTCCGCGACCCGTAGCACTAGTTGATTTCTTCTGGATTAAAACCAGAACCGCAGCGGCCGCCCGCGCGGGGCCGGGGCCGGGCCGCGAGTTTGGAGACCCGGCCGTCCCGAGCGGCGCTGCCCAGACGGCCAGGGGCGCCGGCGCGCGCTGTCTGTCTGTCTGTCTCTCTTATCTCTCGTCTCGATCTCTGTCTGTCTCTCCCTCCCGCTCTCTGTCTCTCTGTCTCTCTGTGTCTCTGTGTGTGTATCTGTCTCTTGTGTCTCTCTCTGTCTCTCTCTCTCTGACTCTCTGTCTCTCTCTCTCTCTGTCTGTCTCTCTCTCTGTCTCTCTCTCTGTCTCTCTGTCTGTCTGTCTCCCGCTCTCCCCGTCCTCACCTCCTTCAGTTCTCTGGCCACGTCCTTCAGGTCGCCCAGGACCAGTTCCAGGTCCTCCACGATGATCCGGATCTGCTCCTTCACCCGGGCTCGGCCGGCGGCGGGCGGCGGGGACGCGGGCGGGGGCCCCCGGGACGGGGCTGACATTCTCGGGCGCAGGCGGGCGCGTCAGGACCGACGGAGCCCGGGCTGCGGCGCGCCCCGGGGTCGGGCGCCCGGGCTCCCCCGCATGCTCGCCGGTGCTCCCGCGGGCAGCGGCGGGGGGCGCCCGGGGCCGGGGCCGGGGCCGGGGCCGGGGCCGGCGGGGCCCGGGCCGGCGGCCGCGCTCTCTCCGGCGGAGGCGCGGCGCGGCGTGGCGCTGGGCGCGGAGCTCCCGCGGCTGCAGCCCGGCCCGCCGCGCGCCTGCGCCTGCGCCTCCGCCGCCGCCGCCGCCGCCGCCGCGCGCGCTCGCCGGGCCGGGCCCGGACCCCCGCCCGGGACCCCCGCCCGAGACCCCCCGACCCCCGCCCGGGATCCCCGCCCGGGACCCCCGCCCGAGACCCCCCGACCCCCGCCCGGGACCCCCGCCCGGGACCCCCCCGACCCCCGTCCGGGACCCCCGCCCGAGACCCCCCGACCCCCGCCCGGGACCCCCCGACCCCCGCCCGGGACCCCCGCCCGGGACCCCCGCCCGAGACCCCCCGACCCCCGCCCGGGACCCCCCGACCCCCGCCCGGGACCCCCCGACCCCCGCCCGGGACCCCCGCCCGGGACCCCCGCCCGAGACCCCCGCCCGAGACCCCCCGACCCCCGCCCGGGACCCCCAACCCCCGCCCGGGACCCCCCGACCCTCGCCCGGGACCCCCGCCCGGGACCCCCCCGACCCCCGCCCGGGACCCCCCGCCCGGGACCCCCCGCCCGAGACCCCCGCCCGGGACCCCCCGACCCCGCCCGGGACCCCCCGACCCCGCCCGGGACCCCCGCCCGGGACCCCCCCCGACTCCCGCCCGGGACCCCCGCCCAGGACCTCCCGACCCCGCCCGGGACCCCACCCGGAACCCCACCCGGTGCCACCCGACCCCCGCCCGGGACCCCACCCGGGACCCCCCCGACCCCGCCCGGGACCCCACCCGGGACCCCACCCGGCGCCCCCCGACCCCCGCCCGGGACCCCACCCGGCGCCCCCCGACCCCGCCCGGGGCCCCCGCCCGAGACCCCCTCCCGGCGCCCCTCCCCGGGACCCCCCGCCCTCCAGGCTGCTGGGAGCCGAGCGGCCGTCCGCCGGCTTGGTCCGTCCGTCCCCGCGCTCAGCCCCGCGCTCAGCCCCGCGCTCAGCCCAGCAGCGCCGCTGGGCGGCCGAACTCGGGGCCCCGTGGGCCCCGCGGCGCCGGCGACACCCGCGGAGGTCGAGCCCCTGCCTCCTGCGTCCCCTGGGCCCCCGACCCCTGACCTTTCACCTGTGCTCCTGAGACCAGCGGACACGGGCTGCGATCCCACAGAGCCCGGGGTCACCAGAGCCCCTCCCGACAGGAGTGGCGCTGCTCGAACTTTCTGCCCATGTTGAGTTACTACTTCCGCTGCCCTCCTAGCCGGGCTGGGGGTGGGGGGGGCCTACCGAATCTTCTAGCACCGTCTAGCAGTGTGTATGTGTGTGATTGTTTCGAGATTTTTAATAGTGCTGGGGATTGAATTCAGGCCCTCGCTCTGGCTCCCGGTTGAAGCTGCCTTAAATCATTTCCTCATAGGCTTCTCTCTCTTATCATCATCATCATCATCATCATCACCATCATCATCACCGTCATCATCATCATCACCATCACCATCATCACCATCATCATCACCATCATCATCATCATCATCATCGTCATCACCATCATCACCATCATCATCATCATCATCATCACCATCATCATCATCATCATCCTCATCACCATCATCATCATCATCACCATCATCATCACCATCATCACCATCATCATCACCATCATCATCACCGCCATCACCATCACCATCATCATCATCATCATCACCATCATCATCGCCATCATCATCATCATCACCATCATCATCATCATCGCCGCAGCAGGAGTTGTGGCGCAGTGCTTGTCACACTGTGGAGACCTCGGGACCCTCCCCAGAGATGGAGGAAACCTTTACACCCTCCTCGCCACACCTACTCACTGCTCGGCTGGGAATCCTGGGTCTTGACGACGGTTCTGGAAGCTGTCTTTGGAATAAGGAAGAAGGAGAATAGAAGAAAAGAGAGAGGTTTGGAAGTGGTGGTAAGAGAAAGCAGCAACAAATGCATTGGAAAGTTCGAAGTCAAATATAATGTCAAGGAAAAGACAGAAGAGCATGCTACGAAGCACCGAAGTGGTCAGACACGTTGTGGTGAGCCAGTGGAGACCAGAAAACATGCTCAGACAGGTGAAGAAGTAGTGTGCTTGTGTTGCCAGTAGGTTTTCTTGAGCTTGCTTTACCTCTTCAGGTTCTTCTTTATTCTCGTTGTTTTGTGCTGGTATTAGGTCTCAAACTCAGGCCTCCAATTCTCACGGAGCTTTCACTTGCAACACCACAGTCCAACATTTTTTTCTGGATAATTTGAGATGGGGTGTCCAGGATTTCTCAGCCTCCTGCAGTTAGCTGGGATTGCAGGTGTGAGCGACCAATGATGCCTGCCTCTCTTCCAGTTCTTTATGAAGCTGTAGGAGGAAAACTAGGTCTTAACATACCCACACTAGAAATTCCGCATAATTTCATATCTTATTATTTCATATCTGCACAAAGGTAAACGGCCAGAAATGGCATCACCTAATGGGAGGAAAAGATGGCTTGTCTACATTTCAATTTTTGACTCTCAACAGAAGAATAAGGAAACTTGGAAAACTCAAAGTAGCTTATAGCAGAATGCTAGACAGGAGAAAAAGTACCAATATTTTCTTCTCCAGTGACAAAAATAATCTCAAAATATAAGAACATGCCTATGCTACTTTCCATCTCCTTCACAAAAGATTAAACAACAACAAAAACCTGTCCCCCTATGACATCACTGCGGCTACTAAATCAAAAGAGAAAGCCAACTAAAAGTGGAAAAGTTCTTTGTGCAAGTTGGCTCAAACCTTTCAACCTAGCTGCTTGGGAGAGAGGAAATCAGAGGATTTGGGGTCAAAGCCAGTCTGGGCATAAACATTTACCACACTCCATGTTAATCAATGGTTGAGTGTGGTTGTGGATGCACTACAGTCACCAGTGACACAGGAAAGCACTAGAAGAACCATAGCCTGTCTAAAGGCCAGGCCTTGGTGGCTCACCCTTGTAATCCTAGCTGCTTAAGCAGCTGAGATCTGAGCATCACAGTTCAAGGCAAGCCCCAACAGTCTGTGAGACACTTAGTTCAGAAAACCAGAGTGGCAGACTGGCTCAAAGTGGTAGTGCACTAGCCTTGAGAAAAAAAGGCTCAGGAATAGCGCCCAGGCCCTGAGTTCAAGCCTCATGACTCACACACGCACACACACACACACACACACACACACACAATTCTAATGAGTCTCTATTTAAATGTATTTATGAATTATAGCTATCTGAAGCGGAGTACAAACCAAAATCATATGGGAAACAGACAAAATCATAGATCTCAAATCACAGATTTCTAAATGAAGAAGAATCTTTAATAAACTAATTGTACATTATTTTTTTCTTTTTTACATCATTATTCATTATACTTCAGGTTTTATAGTAGATTACCTGTGATTTGATGAAGTCACCTACTGATTACAGGTGATCATCTTCAGTTCCATCAGTTATAAGCCCTTATCAGTATTTTCAAGTATGTTTGTGTGTGATGTGTGCAAAATGTATATATGATATGTGTGTATGTCTAACCCCTAAAATCAACTTTCAGGAGGAAATCCTGTAATACTGATTTAGGGATTACTAAATGTGACCTGAATGTTCAAACACAAAGTTTTGCTATCACATTATTTATTTGACCTATTAAACGTTTTGATTACCTTATCAGGAATTTTTGAAGTCATTACGGTGAAGGTGGTGTACCGAGGGGCTACAGTTACAGAAGTCAGGTAATGAGCACCTTTCTATTTGAACCATGTCACCCTTTTCCTCACTCTCTCCCAGTTCTTAGCTCTCTCCTCCCACAAACTTGTATGATTCACTTTCAACATAGTGTCTAATATCACTGCTGCATATGTTCACCCCCCTTTACCCTCCTCCAAACAGATAAACTTACATACAACCCAAAAGGTCCAGGGAACAAAAACAAAAACTATATATATATATATATATATATAAAATCTTATATGAGCATATGCAAATAGCTATTGAGCCTTTGTGTTCCTGTCCTAAGAATACCCACCTTTGTCTCATTGTGTGAATACCTCTGGAGTCCTGTATAATTAATCATATCTAAGTATATTTTTATTCTCTTTTACAATCCAGTGTGTTTTTGTGTAGATTTATAGGCACTTGCTAGTTACAACAAATGAGGAAAAGCATGCAACCTATGTTTCTTTGAGACTTACCAATTTTATTTAATATGATTTTCTCTAAGTCTTTCCAGTTCCTTACAAAATGTGCAATGTCATTCTTTTTGATGGGGGAGTAGAATTCCATTGTGTATATACCACATTTTCTTGAGCTATTTGTCGACTGAGGAGCATCTGAGCTGATTCCATATCTTGACTAAGGGAAATAATGCTCAGTGAACATGGTTGTGTTGGTAGCTTTAGTGTGGACTTGCTTGTGGTTATTTCCATGAATTGCCAGGACTGAAATTATTAGGTTATAAGGAAGCTCTATTTTTAGTTTTCTGAGGAATTTCTACACTGCTTTTCAGAGTGGTTGAACAAGTTTACATTTCCAACAATATGTAATAGCGTTCCCTTTTGTCCACATCCCCACCAGCATTTGTTATTGTTAGTTCTCTTGATAATAGCCTTTCTAACTGGAGGTAAGGTGGAATCTTAATGTTCTTTGGATTTGCATTTCCTTGATCACCAGAGATGTAGAACATTTCTTCATATGTCTATTGGTCATTCTTAGTTCTTCTGAGATGCCTCTCTTTAAATCTTTAGTCCATTTATTAATTGGGTTGTTTTCTTTAAGGATTTGTTTTTGGGGGGTTAATTTTTGGGCTCTAAGGACATTCTAGCTATGAAGCTTGTCTGATGCACAGCTAGTAAAGATCTTCTCCCGTTCTGTGCGCTTTCTATTTATCTTGCCAGCTATGTCCTTTGCCATGCAGAAACTCTTCAGTTTGATGCAATCCCATTCATCCAGTCTTTCTTTGATACATTGTGTTTCTGGATCTGATCTTGGGAAGTTTTGACCCATTCCAAGAAGCCCTAGTGTTTCCTTTATCTCTTCCTGTAATAGTTTCATCCTATCTGGACTTACATTAAGGTTTTTGATCGATTTGGAAATGACTCTAGTGCAGGGTAATATATAAAGACCTAGCTTCAGTTTTTGCATTTGTTTAGCTAATTTTGCCAGCATCATTTTTTTTGTTTTGGGGTTGTTTTTTTTTTTAGCATCATTTGTTAAATAAGCTCTCTTCCAACCTGTGCTTTTGGCTCCCTTATCAAATATTAGGTGGCTATAGTTCTGTGGGTTCATTTCTGGGCCTTCTCTTCTGTTCCATAGGTCCTCAGGCCTGTTCTTGTGGCATTACCAAATTGTTTTTATTCCTATGTCTTTGTAATAGTTTGAAGTTTGGTGTTGATATTCCTCCAGTACTGTTCTTCCTGCTAAGGATTGTTTGTTTTTGGTATTTGGGGTCTTTTATTATTGCATATGAATCTTTGGATTGCTTTGGAGGCTGTTGTTAGAATTTTGACGGATGTTGAATTCAATTTGTAAATTGATTTGGGCAGCACAGCCATTTTCACAATGTTAATCTTTCAATACAGGTGCATGGAAGGTTTTTCCATTTCCTTAAATCTGCTTGAATTTCTTTTTTCAGCTTTGTAAGGTCCTTCACATCTTTGGTTAAGCTAATTCCCATCTATTACTTTTTTTCTTTCAGTTTTTTTTCTTTTTTATATTTTTTTATTGTAAACATAGTACACAGAGGGGTTACAGTCACATGAGTAAGGTAATGAGTACTTTTCCAATTAGGTATTGTTACTCCCTCCTTTGTTTTTCCCCAGCCATCCCTTCCCTCCCCGCCTCCCCAACTCTTCCCTTCCCCACCTCATGAAGTTGTAAAGTTCATTTTTAAGATAGTGTCATGTACATCTCATTATTACAATGGGTCAGCCTGTATCCTTGTTTCAGCCTTTTGTTATTTCCCAGCTATTATTTTTTAAGGCTAATACAGTCTCTTCTCATTGTTGACATACAGAAAAGCAACTGATTTTTTTCTGTTAATTTTATACCCTGCTTCTTTTCCAAAGATTCAGATAAGCTCAAGTAATTTGGGAGGAATCTATAGGGTTCTGTAAATACAGGATCATGTCACCAGCAAAGAGGGATAGTTTCACTTCGTTGGCTATTTAGATCCCCTTCATATTTTTCCCTTGTCTTATTGTCTTGCTAGGAATTCTAGTTGTATACTGAAGAGGAATGGAGAGAGTGGACATCCTTTTCTCATTCCTGATTTTAGAGGAAATTGTTTTCAATTTTCACTATTAAGTAGAATGCTGGCTGTGGGTTTGTCATATACAGCCTTTATTATATTGAGGAATGTTCCATGGATTCCAAGCTTCTCCAGAGCATTTAATATAAGGGGTGGTGGGTCATTTCAAATGCTTTCTTTACATCTATTGACATGATTATGTGGTTCTTGTCTTTGCTTCTATTGACGTGTTGAATTACGTTAATTGACTTGCAGCCTGGGTGCTTGTGGCTCACACCTGTAGTCCTAGCTACTCAGGAGGCTGAGATCTCAGGATCATGGTTCAAAGTCAGCCCAGGCAGGAAAGTCCATGAGACTCTGATCTCCACTAAACCACTCAGAAAACTGGAAGTGGCACTGTGGCTCAGGTGGTAGAATGCTAGCCTTGAGCTAAAGAGCTGAGGGACAGTGCCCAGGCCCAGAGTTCAAGCCCCATGACTGACAAAAAAAATAAGCAACACATTAATTGGCTTGCATATATTGAACCAGCTTTGCTTTGCATCCCTGGATTTAATCTTGGTTGATCACAGTGTATGATATTTTTTGGTAGGTGTTCAATTCCGTTTGCCAGAATTGTAATAAGAAATTTTGCATTGATGTTCATCAAAGAGATGGATCTATAGTTCTCTTTCTTTGATGGGTCCCTATCTGGTTTTGGGATGAGGGTTATACTGACCTCATAGAACAAGTTTAGTACTGATTTCTTGCTTTCAATTTCATTAAAGATTTTGAGGAGTGTTGGTGTGCATTCTCCTTGAAGGCCTTACAGAATTTGGCTATTAATCCATCTGGTCCTGGGCTTTCTGGTTGGGAGGGCTTTTATTGTCATTTCAGTTTCATTACTTGTTATGGGTCTGTTGGTTTGGTTTAAATCTTCTTGGTTTATTTTGGCTATATCAATATTCTCTTGGAATGCTTCCATTTCTTCTATATTCTCCAATTTGGTTGGCATGAAGGTTTGCAAAGTATTCTCTTATAATATTCTAAATCTTGCTTTTTTTCCTGTTATCATGTTCCAATTTTACTCTCTAATTTTATTTATCGGGGTCTATGCTCTTCTTTTTTTCAGATTTACAAAGGGTATGCCAATTTTATTAATTTATTCAAAGAACAAACTCTTTGTTTTGTTGATTCTCTCTATAGTTTTTTAGGCTCTAATTCATTTGTTTCTGATTTAATTTTTATTATTTATTTCCATCTGCTGCTTTGGGGTTTGGCTTGTTCTGTTTTTCAAAGAGCTTGAGGTGCATCATTAAAGTATTGATTTGAGATTTCTCCAATTTGATGAGTTTTATCAATTTTCCTCTGAGTACTGCCTTAGTTGTGTCCCAGAGAGCTGTTATTTCTATGCTCATTTTTATTAAATTCATAAATGTTTGAATTTTCTTTCTAATCTCTTCACTGAATGACCACTGGTCATTCAACAAAATGTTGCTCAATCTCCATGAGTTACTTTTCTGTGATAGTCTTTGGTGTTGTGGTCTGACAGAACATAGAGAATAAATTCAAATTTTTGAATTTTTACATGTTTTCCTGTGATCTAAAATATGATCAATTTTGGAAACGTTCCATGGCCTACTGAGAAGAATGTATATTCTGATACTGCTGCATCAAATATTCAGTAGATGTCTGTTAAGTCTGGTTTTGTCAATGTAATTATTTAGATCTAAGGTATCTTTGCTGGGTTTTTGCCTGGATGATCTATCAAGAGACAACAGTGATGTGTTGAAGTGGCTAACAATCAATGTGTTTGGATTTATGTGTGCTTTTATGTTAAATAGTATTTGTTTGATGAAGTTGGGTGCTCCAACATTTGGTGCATAGATATCTAGAATTGTTATGGTGAATTCCATTTTAATAGCATGTAACATCCTTCTTTGTCACTTCTTACTGTTTAATTTGAAATCTATTTTATTTGCTATTAGTATTGCTGATACTAATTGCACTTTTAGGGGGCCATTTGCTTGATAGATTTTTATTCCAGACTTTCACTTTTGAGAATATGTCTGTTTTTGTCAGCAAGATGTATCTCTTGTAGAGAGAAGATGGATGGGTCTTGCTTTTTCTTTTTTTCTTTTTTTGCTTGTCCTAAAGCTTGAACTCTGGGCTTGAGCGCTATCCCACAGTTTCTTTTTCTCAAGGCTAGTGCTCTGCCACTTGAGCCACAGCACTACTTCAAGCTTTTTCTGAATAGTTTGTCAGAGATAAGAGTCACACAGACTTTCCTGCCTAGACAGGCTTGGAATCGTGACCCTCAGATCGTAGCCTCTTGAGTAGCTAGGATTCCAGGAGCTCTAGCTGCCCTTGCTCTTTGATCCAGCTAGTCAATCCATGACTTTTAATTGGAGAGTTAAGTCCATTAACATTTAGAGTTAGGAATGTTTTTATTTCTCCTATGCTTATAAAGAAGAGCTTTCCCAGGTACAACATTCTTGATTGGTAGTTATTTGCCTGTTGGGTTTGGCATATATCATTCCAGGCTCTCCTTATTTCCATGGTCTCAGCTGAGAATCTGTAGTTTTCCGGACATGTAGTTTTCATAGAGAATAGATGAATTCTCTAATGAGTTTGTCTGAGGTACCTTGAGTCTCCAGATGTACTCTGCACTGCAGAGGTGGAGTTTCTGCAGCTTTCCTCCCAGCCTAGATTGGGCAGCACTGAAGGGGTGGGGGAGGTTCCTTTAGTTCACAGGTGGCTCTCATCTTCAGCCTAGATTCTACAGAGTGCTTGCAGGTGTGGCAGGGCTGAGGCGTAACTGGAAGCTGTAGACATCCCTGATATATATGGGAGTGTGTCTATACCTAGGTTCCCACTCTCAGGGCAGCCTGGAAATACAGTAGGTTTTTAATGACCTGTCTGGGTTGTTGCAGTGAGATTTTAGAGACTTTAGGTTTTGCTATTCCCGGGTGCTGGGCTGGCGGCAGAATCTTAAACCTGCTAACCTTGTTGCATGCTGCTGCAAAGGGCAGGACTGCCCCCTGCTGGTCTTTTGCTCAAAGTCAGAGAGGAGTGGTGAAAGCTATCAGATTCCTTTGCGCTTTTTGAAAACAGTGCCGCTTTTCTGGCAAGTGTTCCTTGGCTAGATTCTCTGAAGGAAAAGATGCCTCCGTGGAGTGGCACTTCCTGGGTGGGGAAGGGGTCCCCCAGCCCAGATGCTGTTCTCCTGGGGAAATGTCCTCACCGTTCCTGGTGAGGATTCAGACTGTCCAGCAGGGAGGTGAATTGTCTCTCTGTCTGGATGTGATCATTTTGGCTGTGTCTTCTTCCTGCTTCTTTTCTATTTGGGCTCTTTAAAGGTATGTGTTCAACTAGCCAGCCAGATCAGTGTATATCTCTATAATTAGAGCTTTCTAGACTCGCCTGGAATACCTAAACCTTGACTTGGTCAGAGAGCTTTTTCTGCTCTCTATTTGTAGTATCTTGAGAAAGTCAAATGGCTTTTTTTTTTTTAATTTAAAAAATAAGTCAAGATTTCTGATACATCAAAAGTGCTTACTTTCATGTTTCAGAAAATTATCAGAATATACAGATTGTGGTAAAATAATGCATTTACTGCCATCTTCTGGAAAATAGTGGTATATGAATGGCTCAATACAGTTCCTTACCAACAAAGCCAGTGAGTGCTGAGTGTGCCCATGCCCTAAGATGGCTTTATAAAAATTGTTGTGATGATTTCGTCCCTGTCCAGTGGTAAAACTATAAAATGTATACTTTGAGTCATTAGTAATCAAGCTGCAACTTGTTGAAATTGCTGTAAAAGAAACTAATTCACAAAGGAGAAGTGGAGTGGGAGATGATATAAGCAGAAAGAAACAGCCCCAAATAATCTTAGAATTTCAGGTTCTAATACTACTTGAACATATTGATATCCTCACCTGTTTTTCCTTTAGCTGAGCAAAAGTTCAGTTTGTTTTCTTTTGTATCTTAAATTCTTAAATTCATGAAGATTGATGGCATCACCTAGAGATTGGTTGACATAGAAAAAAAATGATCAGCCATTGCACATGAAGTGTATATATTAAAGAGGGCATTTGGAATGGAAAGAGGCACCAACTACATACTAAACACCTCCACGAAAAAGCAAACTGGTGTTTAGGAGTTGTGTCTACACCAGATGTCAGTAGTTCATGCCTGTATGTTGGTCACTAAGGAGGGGATCTGAGATCTGAGGATTGCAGTTCAAATCCAGCCTGGGAAGAAAAGTTTGACTCATCTCCAATTATCAACCAGAAGTAGAGCTGTAGCTCAAGTGCTAGAGCTACAGCTCTGAGAAGAAAAAGCCGAGGGACAGAGCCCAGACTCTGAGTTCAAGCCCTAGCACTGGCACACAAAAATGGAAAACACTTTGAGTCTATGTTATATGCAAGTATGTCAATCACCTTCTTCTCCATAGCCTAAAAGCCAGGTAACTTGGCAAATTCTCCTATAGCATTATTCAGTAACATGACCATTGGGTTCAATTTACTCCTAACTCTGGATTTACATGGATTTATTATTTGCTGCACTAGACCAACAACTAAAATGGATAAATCTAGTAAAAAAAAATACACATTTTTATTCATATGAAAACCCATGTATCTTTAAACTTTTAAAAATCAGATAATATGTATTTTAATAAATTTATTGACTATACATAAAATTAATTTTAGCACATCGACTTGGCCTTATATACCTTAAAATTTGTAAAAATTGTAACAATGTTAGCAAAATAAAATAGGGAGCCTAAATAATTTTTTATTGAAATTATTTTGCTATCACATAATGTGTACTACATCACAGGTGGAGGGTAAGAGGTTAGATCAATAAAACTCTATCTGTGAGTTGCCAGAGTGGATTTAAATGAACAAAACCAAACACACCGTCCACTATTGTCTGAAGACATTTACGCACAAAGCTTTCACCTGTACACTGTTCATGTATTCTTTTGCCTCCTGCATTGAAGATAGGTTTTTGAAAATGAGTCTAAGGAAGAATAATTTTGAGCGTATTACCTGCAGGAAGGCCTTATTTTAAAAACATGAGCCATTCCAGTGAGTTGCGCCTTCTCTAAACATTTACTTCTGAGTTTTGTGACTGCATTGTGAGCCTATTTTTTTCTTCAGTAAAATCTGCTTTCTCGTTACAGGAGTTGGAGAATTTCTTTACTGCTACTCTCTTGATTTTTGCTTTGCTGTAAGTTGGTAGGTGGACATGTGGAGCCTTGTAAGTCCTCTTTTCAGTGCATTAACAGTACTAAGAAGCTGCCACCAAACCCCAAATCTACTGCATAACTTTAAAATGCCAGGAAATGTAGGCCTTGTCCAGCACTCAGCTGCGTTTTGGATTTTACTTCCTCCTGTGCCTCGCTCTCCGAGCTGCCCACATGCTGTCTGCTTGCCCTGCCCAGAGCCTTGGCAGGAGACCTAGCTCCTCACCGCTTTGCAGCCACTCTATAAACAACTCAGAGTGGTGCGTATATGGAAGACCTCACTTTTGTCTTTAAGGCCAATTATATTATGGGTTGTTTACGTTTTCTAATTCAATGCGAGGTCTCGCCATTTCCTTCAGAGAAGCCATACTTGCCATGCGTTCCAACTTCATACCTCTAAGTTCATTTTTCTGCTAGTCCTGAGGCTTGAATTCAGGGCCTGGGTTGCATTAGCTCTGACCTTCTTTTGTTCAAGGATGGTCCTCTACCATTTGAGCCACAGCTTCACTTCTGGCCTTTTTGGTAGTTTATTGGAGACGAGCATCTCACAGACCTTCCTGCCCAAGTGGGTTTCATACCACAGTCATCAGAGTAGTCCGAAATACAGGCACAGGCCACAAGATCCCAGAAGACTCAGTATTCTTACATGTCTCAGGGTGAAGAAAAGGAACCCAAGAAAAGGGGTTGTTATCTATCATGTATCTACAACTACAAGAATTGTTGTCTTTTCTTCATTATCCTCATAATGAAGACATTTTACTTGATCATGTCTAGGAAATTTTCTATCTATAATGTCCCAGATTTTCAAATATTTGTTAAATAACCTTATTAAAAATGCACCAGTAGATTATGTGAATCATATAAGCTCAAAACATTCATATTTTACATTATTTTTTTTTCAGAAGAGTCTGGACCAGGTGTATTTTTGCTTCTTTTCCTAGCTATCTCATCTTAAAGACACAAAAATCTAATTCAACAGTTGGCACACATCTTTCTTACCCTTATATCCCTTTATTGTAGAAACAGGTCAAGGAAATATAGATCTCATGGTTTCCCTCATTTGTAATAACTAGAATATGTCTATGTTATTCTTAGCAAAGGATCACAATAGCCAAATCGCTAAGTGCATAGAACCATATATAATGAAGCATATCAAAATGAATTCTAAGTACTGGAAATAGGAAGTTCTTATTATGTCCTGTATGCCATTATTTCTATAGTTTTCTGTACCCTTTGTCTTGTATATAAGCTCACCTGATCCGTGGAAAGGAAAGGGATCACAGAAACAGCAGTGATTGATATTCACTAGACACTATGTTGGAAATGAACTTTATGTCTTGCGGGGAGGTGAGTGGTAGGAAGGAGAAAATGAGGGCGAAAGTAACAGTGTTCAAAAAGAAATGTGCTCATCACCTTACTTATGTAACTTATAACCCCAGCCTGCTCATCACCATTACAATAAATGTGGGAAAAAAGTAAAAACAAGAAACAGCAGAGTATATCCATTATTACCCCCCACATTTCATAATTGACTATTTTTTTTATTTCCCATGTAGTTATTTAATGATGAAAATAAATGAACCAAAGGTCTGGAATGTTTACCCTGATGATTAAAGGCTATTACTTGAATCATAAAAATAATGTCAGAAAAATACAGATTTTATGATTGTACAATTTATATTCCAATAGCTGTAAATGTTTTCCACATTTGTAAAAGCAAATGCTTTCCTATGTTGTACTTTGTGTTTCTAGCTGACTATACACACTGGAAATTATTCCTCTCATATTTCTCATTGTCTCTGAGTATGAGCCATGTTACTCATTATGGAAGGCACATTTTCCTATTTACTATGGGAATAACATCTTTGGAGCAAACATAGATTTGATTCCTGCATAACACAGTCATTTTAAAAGAGACATATTTTGATTGATGTTCTTTTGATATAATAGTTCCAGGAAAACATAGCCATTGAATTTGCCTTCACTGAATTATTGTTGTACACCATTATTCAGAGAATGGCTCATGTACTAATTAGTCTGCATCTATGTTAGATATTTGTTTATGACTCCACAAATTCTTATCCTGTCTCCCTCCTACTCAATCAGCCAACTCTCTTACCAACTGGTTTCTAGGCAAATTTACCCAGGATGGAACCCGGGAGGTGGGAATAAGTAGAGAAATCAAAGTATTTCTTCTTGTGTTAGGGGCTAGGGAGGAGTTAGGTACCGTGAGACTATCTGTGGCTGTGATTGTATTTTCTCAATTACTTACAACAGACCTTACCCTAGTTGCTGAATGCTGCTGGATGAGGCTCTAGCTCCCTCTGAGCAGCCGAAATTCCACATCAGTACCAACTTTTTTTTTTTTTTTTTGCACAAGGTAGTCATGATTCCATCTCCTAATAATTTCTGAACTCCCTCATCTTTGATTAACACTCTATCATCCACACAAACGATTCTCTGAATTTGGATTCCTTCTGTTCAAGACCTAAAACAATCTGAATTTTTGGAGCAGTTGTATTTTTACACATAAATTAGGCCATATAACTTTGTGTTAAGTATCGTGTGAGTGTGAAAGCTAGGGAGCTAGCATTTGAGCCACTTCCAGCTTTTTTTTTTTTTTGTCGATCATGGGACCTGAACTCTGGGCCTGGGCGCTGTCCCTCAGCTCTTCAGCTCAAGGCTAGTGCTCTACCACTTGAGCTACAGCACCACTTTCGGTTTTCTGATGGTTTATTGGAGATAAGAGTTTCACAGACTTTCCTGCCTGGGCTGGCTTTGAACAGAGATCCTCCTATCTCAGCCACCTCCTGAGTAGCTAGGATTACAGGTGTGAGCTACCAGCACCCGGCTAACTTCCAGCTTTTTGCTGGTTAATTGGAGATAAGAATCTCATGGAATTTTTTCCTTAGCTGGCTTAAAACTTGGTTCTTCATACTTCAATCTCCTGAGTAGCTAGTGTAAGCCACAGTGCTCAACTATGCATACTTTTATCATTTTGAATATGACTACTGCATATGTTTCCTATTCAAGATTATTTCAAATTGCTCACAAATATTTGACAGCTTCTTAGAACTAGGTGAATATTTTTCCTAATTAACTACTAAAATGAACTGCATGAGATTCTCTATGGTTCATAGAATTTTTGGTTAGTAGATTTTTTTTCCTAATTGGAATGCAGGTGATACAAAGTATTTCACATATTTAAGGAAAATTTTTGAGTTTAAACTTTTTCAAACGACGTTAGATTATTAAAACATTAATTTGCAGCTCCAGCAGTCGCACAGTAAAGAGTTAATGGGTCTGTGCCAGGTAATCTAAATGCAGAAATTTATTATAGTATACCACTCAGCCCTGCCATATGACTGTTGTAACCATCACATTACACTAGAGCTATTGTAATGTCTTTTTATTATTGTTATTTAGGTATTTTCTTATTATTATTTGGCATTGTGCAGAGGCGCTATGTCTGGCAATAGAAGTAGAATAATACACAAAATACAAATCTTGACTTTTTTTGTTTGAAAATGTAGAGAAGTGAAGGCATACTTATATAGTTTGACAGTTCTGAAGTACACCTCAGGCGGTATGGGATCCCAATAAAAAGACACCTCGCCAACTTGGGAGATCCTTCTCATTGGAGAAATCAAAAGCTAATTGGGAAAGGAGTCATTGAAAATATCTGTTCAAGAGAAGTATGCAAATCTCCTAAATTTTGATATATTTCATCATACACATATATCTGCTTTTGTTAATAACACTACCAAAATTTTCCAGAAGCCTTTACATGTTGAGAAGTAGTCAAGTTGGCGATGGAAGCTGTTCCAGAGACTGGTGTTTTGCAAGAATTAAACCACACAGGTTCATGTGACGCACCGTGTGTTTGAATGAAAAGGTGGGTGGGTGAATGGCTGGGTCAGAAGAATGCTTGTAAATAGAGAAGCATCTTTCCCTCTTCAATATTGTTGGCTGATCTGATTTCTTGGAGATTTTAGCACTTCTGCCCGGCATGGACCTTAGCTGGCCAATGGCTGTGAGGTGAAGGATGCCGGAGATTGTCATGCTCATCACAGACTCTGGAATTGCTGTGACTTGTAAGTCTTGATAGGTTTCCTTCATTATTATTGTATTATTTAAATCTTTCCTCTCTCCTTCTACATGTGTTTTATACTAACCCTGCGTTCTGCCTGTTGGTGGGTAAGTGAAGACTGTGAAATCCTGTAACTTTTGGGGTTCAGGCCCATCGTCACCTACTTCCCTGGGAATGTATGGTCTTTCTTTCTTGTGCTCATCTTCCGCATTCTGCGGTCTTTGCCCTTGATGTGGTGGGTAACCTTTGCAGGAGCCCATTCCCACTCAAACCTCTACCTCCTGCCACAGAGGGGATAAACCCCATGTGTGGTGGGTGTGAGGATTCGCAGCATACAGAAGCTCTGCCCTTGAAGAATTCCCCGTCGCTCAAGTGAGGTCAGGTTCCTGGGCTACACGCGGCAGATGGTGTTGGTGGTCTTGGGTGGTTGGATGGCTGTTAAGCATTTTTTTGTTGTTGTTGAGTTCATGGGTGTTTGGAGAGGTACAAATGTTATGAGAATACTCATATGTGGGAAGTACAATGAAAATATGGTAAGAACTGGTAAGAGGAGGCTGTGAGTCAGTAACAGAAAGGGGAAAGTGGTAAGAAAAACAAGAATTGTTACAGTGATGATGGAATGAACCGTTGAACGGAAGGGCGGAGAGGGAACTTTCTGTGGGAGAGGAGGCGAGGCTGGCTGTGTCATGGCTGCAGGCGATGGGTTCAGTGATTACAATGAAGCCTGTTAGCCTGAGATTCTAGCTGAAGACTCGTAGCTCAATGGCCAAACCTAATGGAAAGGGAATTGGAGACAAAACAAAAAAAACCATGAATGGTGCTGTGGTTGATGGCCTTCACAGACCTGCACAATAACCCAAGGGAGAGGAAGGTAGAATCAAGGAATGCTATTGGGCAGAACAGTTTCAGTGGAGAAGTGACTGATCTATTTTGGAAACACAAATTTCACTACAATTTAGGGAAAAGAGGATTGTGGGCAGTTGCTAGCTCTCAGGACCAGTGAACTCCCATTTGGTAGAAATACATCTTTTTAAAAAAAATTTTGCCAATTCTGGGGCTTGAACTCAGGGCCTATGCACTGTCCCTAAATTTTTTTGCTCAAGACAAGTGCTCTTCCACGCGATCCATCACTCTACTTCTGGCTTTATGGTGGTTCAATGGAAGTAAAAGTCTCATGGACTTTTCCTGCCCAGGCTGGCTTCAAACCATTTTTGTCATATCTCAGCTTCCTGATTAGCTAGGATTATAGGTGTGAGTCACTGGCACCTGCCAGAAATATATTGTGAGACTGTAAGCTTATCTGTAACCCCTCATTTTAGTATTTTGGACTTTTGAATAAATATACTATCAAACTGCTTTTTAGAATTGGCAGTTCACAAGTGAATGAGCTCGTGTATTGGAAAGCAAAAGGTATGAAGCAGCATGGAGATCTGGCTTTAATGATCCATATGTTGCTTGTAGGTGCTGCAGAGGCTGATTTTGGTGGCTTATGTTGATATTTTTTTTTTCTGAGGGAAGAAATTGGTACTCAGCTACATACAGCTCTCTCTATTTCTCTTCCTTCCTTCCTTCCTTCCTTCCTTCCTTCCTTCCTTTCTTTCTTTCTTTCTTTCTTTCTTTCTTTCTCTCTTTCTTTCTCTTTCTTTCTTTCTTTCTTTCTTTCTTTCTTTCTTTCTTTCTTTCTTTCTTTCTTTCTTTCTTTCTTTCTTTCTTTCTTTCTTTCTTTCTTTCTTTCTTTCTTTCTTTCTTTCTTTCTTTCTTTCTTCCTTTCTATTTTTATTGCTTCTGGATTGTGAAGCAAGTTTCAAAGGGCCAGCATTTTTATGGGTGAGATGAATGATGATGTGTTGCTTTTCTTATTTTGTTTGATTAGATTCTGTCTTATCTGACACATAGCACCTGGGTATTGAGTTTTGACTTGTAGAGTCTCCTCTCCACACCATCCTGAGCTCACGGGGACCCACCAGGGGCTTGGGATCTTGAAGCCTCTCATAGATATTCACTCCATAGTGAGCATAGAGTGGGTAGTGGTTTTCTTTTTCTAATTAGTAGAAGAGCAGAGAATGTATTGCAGCTGAGTCAAAGTTAATTTCGGATGAGGGTTTATAAAGTATTTGAAGAGGACTGTTCTGGACTTTATTTGCAATGCTTTTGGAACAGAGTTTCTTGGCACCTGGATCTCTGAACTCTGCCTATTTTCGGTGCCTGTTGTTGGCTCATTTGATAACAGCCGAAGCCCAGTGCAGCTGCAGGCTTTGGGATTATTGTCACAGGGTGTTTTTGCCCCTCTTCGATGGCTGCAGCTTTGCATCTGGTAAAGTTGTGTGTGCGCATGCACACACCTCGGCCAGGGAGGACAGCGGGCGTGGATAAATCAGGGTCGGTACTCTGAGAACTCAGGAGCAGGAATGAGTCCTCTCCACAAACCTTATTCAGCTTGGCCTTTTGTTTGCTCTCCATGGTAGGTGTAGCCTATCCTGCATGCCATTTGCAAGGTAAGACGAACTGTGTTTATTTGGAGATGCAGTTGCGTCTGTATAGTTGGCGATCACTTCGCACAGGGCCTTTCAGTTGAGAAGTTTTATTTTTAGAGAGTACCTGTCAAGATTCTTCTGGCTAAATAGGCAACGCTTACATGACTGTTTTATTGATGATTGAGAAGCTAAGGCAGCCTGTCCAGTGACGCCAACTAAATCACTACTAAAGTGTGGACATGTACAACTCGCTCCCAGACACATCATCTGTGATAGCAAATACATATCAGCACAGTATCGTTCTTCCTCTGTGCTTTTGAGGCTGTATGTCCTTATTTTTTATTTTAGAGGTGACTATCGGTTTATTGTCATTGCTTCTAAGAGATGGAGGAGTCTCATTTTCTGCTTGTTTTCTTACAGTATCCAATGTGGGGGAACGTTGGGAAGGGAAAGAGAGTGGGCACGGGGAGGACCGGAACTTCCTGGTGGCAGTGTGGCTTTGGGCAGCTCTTCTGGGTGTGGCTTGCAGTGGGAGCAGGCCCCTGGGGGCCTCACCCAGGGTCTCGAGGGGATGCTACCCCCTCGTCGTTTGTGTTCCTCCTTCCTAAGGATGCTGTGAAGATTAGTTGAATTTAGGATTTACTTGAGAGAAAATAGTTTTAGAAGCCAGCAGTATCTGAGACCAAATATAGTTCAGAACATCCCACCCACTGCCCACCAAGTGAGATTTATAGACAGAGCAAACAGAAGTGACATCTGGAAACATCTTAACTGGCTGCAGTTGCAATTTTCTCTACATAGCTATGGGCAGTCTGTGATTGGCTGAAGCTCTAAATGGCTGTGATTGGCTAACTTGGTTGCTTGATTCTGAGAATGTATTCTTGGGTTACAATTTGTTTAGACTTTAGGGCTCAAGTCACTATGTATAGAGTATGATTTGGGCTATACTTATCTGTCAGTAACAGAGGCTGCTTCAGTCCTATTGGTCCAGTTTGGTATTAGCAATTTGAGGCATTTTTACTTTTGCCTTCATCACTATAGCTAAGGTTTTATTCATTTTCCTCTTTTGTGGAAAGAAACAGGTGTATACAAGCCTAGTCCTGAGATTTTCCCTATTATCACTTCTAAGAAAACAGTATCCGGCACTAGTTAGTTCTCTTTAAGGCTGGGGAACAGGGGGTGTTTCTAGTCTTGTGGTAATATACTTAAGGTTCCTGTTAGAAATAGCAACAGTTTCAATCCCCTTCCCTCACTGCTTGCTCAGATGTTTCCCCTCCACAATGTGAGAACAGATACAGGTTTAGAACAGATGCAAGTTTAGACCTTCCAGTTAATAGCTATATAATATTAGACTGCAGGTTGTACAATTGGAAACTGGCAAGAGTTAAGACCTCGTGAAAAAAAAAGGATTAGTCCTGAGAAAAAGGAGGTAGGAGATGACTGATCTCTCTCTCTCCGCCCCCCTCCCCCTTTGTGGCTTGAACAACTTCTGGCCTGGGTTCTGTCCCTGACATTTTTTGCTCAAGACTAGTGCTCTACCATTGAGCCACAGCTCCGTGTGTGTATGCGTGTGTGTGTGTGTGTGTGTGTGTGTGAGAGAGAGAGAGAGAGAGAGAGACAGACAGACAGACAGACAGACAGACAGAGAGACAGAGAGACAGAGAGACAGAGAGAGAGGGAGAGAGGGAGAGAGAGAGATTTATTGAAGTGAAGTCTCACGAGCCTCACTGCCCTGGCTGGCTTTGAGCTGCGATCCTCAGATCTCAGCCTCTTGAGTAGCTAGGGTTACAGACATAAGTCACTGGCTTCAAATCCTCATCTTTAAAGGCTGAGGGATTGCAAAGAGCTATGGGATGCAGGGGTTTTTACAATAAGACCTAAATAAGGCCTACATCCCTAGCTTGGACCAGCCAGGTTTTTCTCTTCAGAGCCTCATTTCTACCTTTTCTTGGAAGTTGAGTTGGATCTCACCTTCCTGGGGCCAGTAGGCACTGTGAGAGGAGAATGTGTGGAAAGGCTGCCTGAGGGTGATTTCCTAGATTATCAGCACGTTGGTGTCTCCTGAGGCCATGGTAGATAGACCTGGCTAACTGTGGGGGAGTCAGGGGACTTTTTGTCTTTGTCGTCCTGGACGATGAACCAAAGTTAGTCCTGGTGATGGTTATTGGGGATTTAGGATGGCGTTCTTGTATTCACCTAGAAACTTAGAGCATAGATCCTTTCTGTGTGCAGTGTTTCATCGATATTTGGGTAAGGGGCATCTGACAAGAGTACGTTGCCAGTGGCTTGCAAAATCTACCCCTCTAGAAATGAGAAGGGAGGGCATCTGCACAGGCTCTTAGGACTTGGTATTGGAACGGACCCTAGACACTAATGAAAGAATAATCCTCCCTGAGTCACCCCGAAGCTAGTAATCCCCAGGCTGCACGGAGGTGATTAAAAAGGAAAGGTAAGAGCAGCTGCCTTTTTGTTGAGTTTAATTATGTCCTAGTACCTGGGTGCGTGTTAATTTCCTGCTGGCGCTGGCTGTGGTGGAGAAGGGTGTTAGGTTTCTGCAGTCTGCGGGCACTGACTGTGCAGATGTGGACTGGACCTGGTCTGGGTCTTGGGACCCAAGCAGAGTGCAGGAGAGCTCTAGCTTGTGAGCTCAGGTGACGGGGCTTTTAATTTCTGTCCCTGAAGTTGGAGACATGGGTCACTGTGTGCCAGAGGACAGAACAGTACTATCAGGTATCAGCTAGACTGTGCACTTTAATTACTAGCTCATCACCTTCCAGTCCCTTGTTCCCCCACCTCTACCCTGCCAACAAAACCAGGGCAGTTGCTGGGCCAGTGGGGTAGACATCAAGTTGCCAGGCAGAAGAGGAAGATTTGGCCCTTCCCTGATCTCTTCAGCAGGACTCAGGCCAGAGGTTATAGACCAGCTCATTTCCTTCCCTCAGCTCCTGGTTCTGAATATTCAGGTGATTTCCAAGGAACAGCTACATGTTCATCAGAGCGGATGAGTTCCCAGGACGCTTAGCATGCCTGAAGCCTGGGGTGCCATCCCCAACAATGGAAGGAAAGAATTAATGCGCTTGCTCATAGTGAACACGTAGTGTCATTCCTTCCAGCTCTTGAATTTCTGTGTTCTCTAGACTGGTGAACCAACGGTCCTGTCATTTTCTCCCTTGTACAACTGGTCACCTGAACGATCATCGTGAATGCCTTCTTCCTTGGAAAGCCCTACATGCCTGTGGCTGGTACCTTCAGAATGGCTCTCCATGGGCTGCGTTCCCTCCTCCTCCACCACACCTGCTCATTCACACCCCTTCGCACAGAATGTGTGTGAGGTCCGTTGCTTTCCCATCCACCCTGCCATCCAAGGGCTGCTCCCCTGTCAGAATTACTCAGCCTTCCTCCCCACTTACAATGACCTTAGCTAAACTTCAGTTATCTTCTTGGTGTCTTTTGCGATTTCAAGCTTCACTTCCGTTGTTGCTTTATTAACATTTCAGTTTGAACTACTTCATTCCCCGGTTTGTTTTAGTGGTGCTGGGGGTTGAGCTCATGCTAGGTAAACTAATTTTATCCTTTTCTTTGTCCTAAGCAATATTATCCTTAAATGGATGGGTATTACATGTAACTATTGTAATAATAACTATTAGTTCATATGCTACCTAAAATAGTTTCCTTCTGGGAAACAATGAACATTGAGAACCCTTAACCATCCCTGTCTAGTCTAATGGCCCACTGGCTAATCTTGATGTTACTTGAATACTTGATGTTTTTGTGCCTTCTGACCTTTTTCTGGAATTTTCTCTCATCCTGGAATGTAGCTCTTCCCTGGACCCAGGCTGAACTTGTACTTCTTCACAACTGAGTGGAAGTGTGCTGTGCTCTGGGAAGTTCTCCCTGGCTCCTGCAGGGAATGGGAGTCTTTCTCTATGCTCTGCTTCCTTTGGCAATTTCCCTTCCCAACTTTCATGGCAGGAAACTTGACAGTCTTCCCCCACCTGTGGTCTCTCCCTGAGGTCAGATCTGAAGCCTGGCCTAAAGTAAGCCCTCGATGATGCTGGGCAGATGACAACGTGAGGTGATGCCAAGGAAATGCCTCCATCCTTGTGGTCATTGGCCTCATTTAAAAAGCCAAAGAACATGGAGAGAGTTCAAAGATTTCTTCTCGTGTCTTCTAGACTCTGGAGGCAAAGAGGTACAGCAAAATTAATTGTTCACAGACACAGGTAATTCTTGGCAAAGTTTACAACTCACATGATTACACCCTATCCCGCGGATCTCAACATTTATGATTTCTCCTGATGATCTGGCCTGCATTAGAGGCTCCAACCTGGGGAACAAAGTTCCCAGTGACCAGGACTCCCCTGGTCCCGCCAGATTTTTCCTGGCTGGAGTTCTTGTTGTAAACAACGGATAAAGAATTCGCATATTTCCTGCAAGAGCTGGACTTTCACAGGAATGCAGCTCCTTAGTGTGAGAACCAGCCATGGAGGGTCAGGAAGGGAACTACTTCGAGCCTACCCTGTGCCTGGCTGTTTGATTGCTCCTCATTCTTGGGGTTCTTCCCATGTGGAGACTTTCTTCTAATTCTCCACTCTTTCCTAGATGCTTCCTCCATGCCTTCCTTGAAGAGGACCTCTAAGTGAAAGCCCAGATGTGCATGCACATGCTTTAGGGGTGGTTAGTTTCAGCAGTCTTCATTCTAGTACGCGATCCACAATCAGATTAGCTCAATAGCAAGCCTTGCTGTTACGCTTAGTTGATAGACAAACAAGATTTAGGCAATTTGGATGGCATCCCAACATGTCTGTTGTGTGATCACGCATCTACCCTTAATGATCTCTGTGGGGGACGTCTGTGTGCCGCTAGTGCCTGCCGGCTCAGGTTGCTGGACAGCCGGAAAGTGGAAGCGGCAGGTTGTGGACATCACGTAACTGTGTGTTGGAGCCAGGGGGCAATATTCCCTACCTGGGAAGACTTAGCAGGGGTCGGAATTCGAAGAGCCTGGGAACTGGCTTCGGATCTCAGTTCTCCTATCTCCAATCGCATATTAAATCAGCTTCTTCACAGACTAGAAATTAATTTTTGGAAGTGTGTGTGTGTGTGTGTGTGTATTTTATTTGATTCAACACTTTGTTGGAAATCCAGCATTTCCTGATGATGGGAGGAAGTGTGGCTCTGAGATCAGCCTCTGCTGGTCTAAACCTCCTGGGCTTAAGTGGCCCTCCCTTCTCAGAAGTTGGGACCACAGACCCCTGCCACCGTCTATGTGAGTTTGACTAAAGTATGGTAGTTTTATTATTCGTTGTATTCATTTTTTTGTAAGTTGTAAATTTTGGAGTGGAAGTTATGGTGTTTTTCAGTTTCCTTATCTTTCTTTGCCCTTGTCCCTTTTTCTTTTCTCTAAAACCTTTTTAGTACAAGGGCTTAAACTCAGGGCTCTGTGCTTTTGCTTGACTATTTTTTTTCATGGTGGGTGTTCTACCACTTGAGCCACATCTCCAGAAAAAATTTTCTGCTAGCTAGTTGGAGATAGTCTCACAGATTTTTCTGTCTAAGCTGGCTTTTAACAGCAGTCCTCAGATCTCAGCCTCCTGAGTAGCTAGGATTACAGGCGTGAACTACTAGTACCTGGAAAGTTCATTTGCCTTTGTATTAGCATGTGCTTTATTATATTGTGATAGACTGAATGATAAACCAACAATAATTCTCGATGACTTGTTGTGTGCTAGCTACTAGATTTTATATTTAAAAGCTTGGTCTATGATATAGGAGATGGAAATAAAATGCATAAACCAATCAAATGCAGATATGAGACTTTTCAAGTATTGAAGGTGCAATAACATATTGCAACTTGTCTAAGATTTAACTTTTATTTCAGAAAAGCTCAGTGCTGTAGAGATTCCAGAAGCAAGAAAATGAGTGATTTGTTCGTTGAGATGCTTGACTATGTCCTGTACTTACAAAACATGTAGGGGGCACTGCTGTGAAGATCGGTAAAGCAGTTTAGAAAGCAGTAATCCACTCATGTAAAAAATCAGATTGTGGTAAGATAACCGAGGAAGATGAGATTTTTATGGAGTTGTTAGGAAATTTTCTTTTTCTGGTCTTGGGGCTTGAACTCAGGGCTGGGGCACTGTCCCTGAGCTTCTTTTCCTCCAGAGTGTTCTACCACGTGAGCCACAGCATCACTTCCAGTCTTTTTTGAGTGATTTATTGAAGAGTCTCAGGAACTTTTCTGCCTGGGCTGGTATTGAACCACAATCTTCAGATCTCAGCCTCCTGAGTAGTTTGAGGTACAGGTGTGAGCCACCGGCACCCAGCTTGTTAGGAAATATTTTTAAAAACACCTTTTAAAATATGCATAAAATGGGGAATTGGGAAATATCTTAGGCATCACTGTGTCCGACACTTTGGATCCAAAGTTTTAAAATCTATTTAAAAAATATCTATTTCCAACAAGAACTTCCTACAACACATTGTTAGGATTTGAATATGAAGTGTCATCTCCTCTTAAAACATCATATGTTGGAGGTTTGGTCCATAGCTGAGTGGTTCAGTTATGGAGAGATGATTGGATCATGAAGTTTTGTGGGGTTTTTGCCATCTTTGAGCTAATCAATGGATTAACCCACTGATGGGTTTATAATTTGATAGCATCATTGAGAAGTGGTGAACACTTTTACAAAGTTCGGAGGAAGTGAACCACGGAGAGCATTTTGAAGGGTGAATCTTGTCCCTCGCCTCCTCTTGTCTTTCTCTGCTCCCTGGCTGCTGCATACGAGCAACTTTTCTCCACTATGCCTTCTCCCATAATGCTCTGCCTCATTACAGCAGTGCCTAGACACACGGAACTAAGCAAGGATGGGCTGGAACTTCTAAAACCATGAGCCGACATAAATCCTTTCTTCCTTACACTCACTTTTTAAAATTTTTGGGATTAAATAAATCCTTTCTCCCTTACACTCACTTTTTTCTTTGGGCATTGGGGACAGTAGTGAGAAGTGTGACTAACACACAGAGAAAACAATTTCTATGGGCCTAGCATGGTGATACATTACCTGTACTTCCAGCACTTAGGAAGTTGAGGTAACAGGAACAGGAATTTGGTATAGCCTGGGATACATAGCAAGATGCTGACTAAAGAATAAAAGTTCATGGGATGTTCCAAAGGGCAAGCAGGATAAAGAAGGCTGGGAGCACCCTCGCAGCTAGTTTCCTGTTAACCAAGGCCAAGAGAGAATGGAGGAGCACTCAGGAGAAAACTTCCGGCTCCACCATTTGTACCAAGGGTCCTCCGATGCGTCAGGGGTGGAAAGGTTATTCCTTGGCTATTTCTTCTCCTGGCTTATTGCTTATTGGACAAGTTATTTTTCTTTCTTATGCCATTTTCATCTACATCATGAAAGTAAATCCGAGACCCTCATTAAAATGCTGAATGAACGTCCTGCATCATCTTTACCCTCCCTTTACCTTAGCATTTTGCTTTTTAGTGTTTGTTATTCTTACTTCCTATTTTAACGAGAGATTTTTACAAAGCCATCCGCATGCTGTGCTGAGAGTTAGTGGGTTAGAGCTACCTCTGTTCCTCTGTTCCCTCAGCACTGGCTTCCTGTTCATTAATATGGTGTGGGTGAAGGAAAGTTTTCTTCTACTAGTTGTATCATCAAGGAAGTGTGGGAATTTACCCTGCAAGGCTAGAATAGTCTTATCTGAAGGAGAAACTGGAATGTCCTAGCAGACCAAGGATTAAAATTGCTCTGCATAGTTGTATACATTTTGTTTCCACACGGTGAGTTCAAACAAGCAATTTCTTAGAATAATATGCCACTAATTGCCTTTTGGTTCCTTCTCTTTGGCTAAAAATAGGCATAAGGAAAATTTGAGTTCTGGATTCTAAGGGGGACAGAAACCTTTTGGTGGGTAGGGTGTAAGACTGTGTGAGATCCCTTGGGAGAGACATGACCAGAAGCGATTCCTCTGGGTGAAAGAGGTCCTTTACTCTTTCCTTTTCTCCTGAACTCAGAACCTTCAGTGTGGCACACTGAGCATCCTTTTTTATTTTTTGCTCCCTGGTACAATAGTCTTGTTTCTTGGCACTGTGCCTTTGACCTTCCAAACCTGCCAACTGTCTTTCTAAAGCCTCAATAACCTGTCCAGGGTGCTGGGGAGTAGCTGAGAGATTTAGATTCTCTACCGTATCAGGACAGCCATCAAGTTTCGTAATTCTGCCCAGGAGCTCCTTCCCTATAGGTGCCATATGCCATGATTTATACACAAACATGATTTGCCTGAGTGTGGCAGTCTGGGCCTGGAATAATTTTAATTAACGGGAAAATGGTACTCAATACACCGATTAGACCTCTTCAGGTACAACAAGATAAAAGCCTGATAATTTGGATGGAGTACCCTTCTTAAACGTCTACTCTAGGCACGGCAGCCAATGGGAA